>NC_081409.1:558893346-559553346 GCF_030272615.1 Cryptomeria japonica | reverse complement strand
AACCCAAGAACGCCAAGTAGATAGACGACTTGCATACCCACCCAAAGGGAATATCGATGACGACTGATGACGCTCACTTGAGCATGACTATGGTCAAATGAGGGTCTTACGACCACCTAATCCAAACTATAAGGACCAAAGAGGTACACTCAAATTTTGCGAATTCAGGCAGAGACAAACCTCGCACCCATGCAGTACTACACCTGAAATCTCTTGCAACCAAGAGTCATACATGCATACATATAATACTTAATGAAAGTGTTAGTCTGAGATTAATAGCACGAAATAGGAGAACTAATAAACTTGCGTACAAATTGATGTGAAAACCACATTAACATGTACGCACAATAATTAAAACATCTGACTATAACATGATTACACGATAACTAACCAAGGTCAAACCAAAATTAGAATCTGATTAGGGCAGGGGTACTACATTCTCCCCCCTAGGTTCCGACTTAATCCTAGAAGTCGTAAGGTTAAATGGAGAACATGTCGCACACATTAGCCCTGAAACTCATTCAACAAATATCAAATTGCACATAGGAATCTTTCCATAAATAAATGAAACTTTATTGCTAAATCCTTTACAAATGCCATTATACATCAGTAAGATACATCTAAGTCCATACATTTCTTATGAAATTCTTGGAAACTATCTACAATCATAACAGAGAAGCAAGAATTTTCTTCCTTTCATTACACCAAGTTAATGCATTACAAAGAGGTAAACAACAAATTACCATACTCATCTACCAAATATGACAAGAAACATGCTATCATGATCAATTTCTTTTACCAATCCATCCTCATCATAAAAATTTATCGCATACAACTAGCTTCAAAATTTAATTTTTACAACAAAGTTAACTTTCGATAAATAAGAGCAATATATAGTACACATTTGTTTACACTTGCCAGGCATATAAGAACCTTTCCAATGACTATGTCCCATAACATAGTGACAAGTTAACACAATTTACTCCATGATTACACATAATAACCATCCACATAACTGGAATGTACAACTCAAAAGGCCACATGTGAGCATGTCTAATGCCCGGTCAAAGATAACATGCATGATCAACATCTCTATGCCTGATCTTAGAATAATAACATGATCATAAATATCAAACATCTCACTCAAGGCTCGATGGTGCTAGGGCACACCATAGCGGTTCTACCTTCCATACAAGACCTTTGTGAACATCCCTTGTTGAGTAAGGTGGTTAGCCTCCAAGAGATAGTCACCACACATAGGTAGGTAGTGGATCCTAGTTGCATCACAGCCTCACATACCCCCATCCTCAAGGTTCCCTATGTCTACTTCCTTGTACACACTGAACCAAGACCATCTCATACGTCCTTGGAGAGGAATTTCACATTTCAACACAAGACCAGCATATGAAAACAATAAGGATAAACCAGTTTAGCCATGAAAGTAAAGATAAATAAAGATAATAAACCATCAATTTCAACAGTAAGGCAAGAAAATAATCCAGAATTTGCAACACCAAATCAAGTAAGCAAAATATCGCAGGCTCATGGCTAAACCCTCAAAGTCAAAATAGAATAAATTGCTGATCCACAAACAAATAAATAATAATATCACAACTACACATAACATCACTATGTGACTAGCATCTAGCCACCAACGAGGAAGGAGGGAACAATCGTATAGCTGTCACAGTAGCTCATCATGTGGTGCGGCCTAGTCACACATCCACATGACATGACAGTGTGCACCTCGACATCACCCCACATCACGCCATCACGTGACATGGCAATACTCCAAGCGGAGAAGACACGCAATGAATGTATCCCGCATGGTAGTGTACCTCGCAAAAAAAGGCACGCGTAGGTCACATCATGCATAGTGACGTACCTCTCAGGATACTCGCTGTAAGCCGGAGGTATACATGGCTAAGGTCCACCCACATGTCTACCAACACCTACTTATTGGAAACTCATGTGGACAAACCTACCTTTCATGAAGACAAGGCAAAAGATCCTCCAAAATACATCATTACTATGCTCAAGAATTACCATCAATATGCTCAAATAAAGAGAGGAATAGGCTGGCACACATAAACCTTATAAATTGGTTCATCAAAAGGGAAAGTATTGAGTACACCTTTAATACAATTTAATTGTATAACTGTATTTTTCCTCGAGATAGAGAAGCTAGTCGCTTTGCGCCGACATTACTCGTACTCCAATCCATACTATTCAAGGAACGATGACTTCTAATACTACCCCCTAACATACTGAATTACCAACAACCCAGGGTTTGGTACTCAGTAGGGTAACAAATAAGCAATATCTCATAAACAGTATGGTTTTCCATACTCATAAGTAAACATATCCTCCATGGTTGATTACTTCACCATCCCATGGGCACATATAGCAAGCACGGGTTTCTTACAATACACAAAGGAAGCACCAGTACTGGTTTAGTCACATTTACGAGGAGTACTTTTTAGTACGCTATCATCTACTCAAGGAAGGTTTTAATTATGCCTTCCAAATGAATAACTGAATAAAGTTTATTCTAGATACAAGTACTGAAATTCTTAACAATTCAAAATTACATAAGAAAATAACTTCATTCCTATATCTTTCTCTAATTCCACTAAGCATTCATAACCACATTACCAACTATGCAAATTCCTTTCCAAAGCATAAGATTTTCATCTTCCAATATGAAGCCAAAATGCAAAAATACAATTTCACATGTTTTATAAACATTCTATTTAAATCAATGCACCCTTTAGTAGCATTTCTAAAAATCTTATAATTGGCAAAGAGAAGGAAAAGAGAGTTTGATAGTCAGACCATTTCTTACATAAGCACAAGATTTAACAAGATCATACAACATTATAAAATTTCTCACTATAAGTCTATCATTTTATTTGCATGGTTTTCATTTCACTATCATTTTTTTTTGAAGAATGCCAATAGGCCTAACATGACATTTTCAATTATTATGGTTGCAACAGAATGTTCTAGTTTTCCAAACAAGAAATAAAGTCAGACAATCTTTTCGATAATACAAGACCTCATGCGAACACTCACTACTTTTAATTCAATACAAAACATATCATAATCTGCAACCTTTCTTTGAAACTTTAAGGTATGATAAGAAGGTAAATGAGAAACTATCAACTAAATAATATATATTAATGCATGCACATCAAACAAGCTTTTGATTTGCACTTTCTAATCATAATAATTCAATTATATGTATGTCCAAAAGCAAGTTCAATGTAGCATTGTTAAAATAAGTCCTCAATTGAGTTGGTATAATGAAACACATAAAACAATTTTTCATGGAACACATTAATAAACTCTTAGCCACTATAACATGTTCCCTTTTTATACCTGTTTTACCCACAAGGCAGTTTCACATAACAACTATTCGCACATTAATGCACATTACTTAAGATAGAATTTAATTATGTTCCTCCTACAATACACATGGAGAATCCTCTTACCAAAATATAAATTTTTTCCTCCCAATAACCATTATGATCTTTTAAACCCATAGCCCTCTTATTATCTAGAAGCACAAAAGCGACATAAGGTTCACACAAGGGTTCAAGAAGTCACAACCTTTCTCTTGCAATAAGAAAACTCACATAAGAGATAAATACACATATAACAAACATTTTAATTTCTAGAGAGAAAGAGGAGGAAGGGTGATAATCGTTCAATTTGCTACAAAATAAGCCTTCAATATCTACCATACAAGTCCTTGATGTGGACAACACTAAGCTAGATCATAATCTTAAAACAAGCACATTTCGTACTTTCAGATTCAAAACAACCACTGACCAACCCAAACGGATTAGCCTAAAGAGTACAACAATCAATAAGGAAGGTACATACGAATCTCTTTCAGAATAAGAGTAATCGTATACCAAGACATCAATAAGAAAACAAAGCACATATAATCACTCGAAAGCACCAACATCAAGAAGGTGAAAATAAGGTGTAAACACACACGTTACACACAATTAAGGTTTGCTTGAAAGAATACACAAAAAAACAAAACACGAGTACTTAAGATCTTCAAGATCCTATGCCTCAATCACACACATACAAAAGGAAGACAAACATACAACATAAGGTTGATACACCTCACACCAACTAAGGGCACAAGCAACACTAGAGATCCTAGTGTTTGCAACATGGGCTTTGATACCAAATGTAATGCCTTGCCAGGAAACTTCGAAGGGATAAAGCTAAAACACGCGAATGGAGTGCAAATAATTTTTTTTTTTTTTTTAAAGACACAACATAATGATACAATGAGTTATCAAAAGCTCAGATAACACATCAGAAGACTAAACAATACCTAAGGAGTTTCCTAACGTGATTACTTAATTTAACATCTAACTCAACTCACGACATTTGATCCAATTAAGCAGGTTAACTTAATTTCATGTTATTACTTTAAACAAAGATATAATTTGTTCAGGAAATTAAAATTATAGATAATAGGATGCGTTCATCCATTATGGTTGAAGATGTAGCTAACATGAGGAAATTCACCCATTAAAGTTAAAATTAGATTACATGATGAGTTTATCCATTAAGGTTAAAATATAGATGGCACAATGAGGTTCATCCATTAGAGTTAAAGCTATGGATAACATGACTAAGTTCATCCAATAAATTTTAACAATTAATTATGTTCAATCTTACATTAAACACATGCCATGCATCTAGTTCCATAACGTACTTTAACTTCATCATAAACTAATGAATACTTTCCATGCACACTTAATTGTGCTATCGATAACTGAATATATTCCATTAATCAAATCTACAATCTTTTATGATCCCTATTACTGCATTTAATAAAATGACTACATACATGCATTTATGATTAATTTCATCTAATCCCCATTATAAATTTTAACATAAAGCATCCATACATGACAAATTAAAAGGTAACATAAGAATGGAAAACACCATATAACACCGAAATGATCTCAGAGTTCACCCCTAGTGGGCTACATCTCCGGGTCTGCTCAACTGCAAGACCCCTCTGATACTTAATCAATAGTGAAGAATACATAAGGTTCACATCATTTATAATCCTTCCATCAAGGCGAACATAACCAGTAATACATACGACCACATTGGTCAAATAAATACATGAATGATCCCTAAATAGGAAAGGATCCAATTGAACATAATAAGAAGCAATAATAAAAGATCAACTAGAGCATTCGTGAAACTAAATCTTCGCAACCCATCATAAGAATCCCATGGTCTCACATGAATATCAAGTTCTCATAAGGGCAATAAACATCAAGACGACTCCACAATCGTGTTCCTATCAAAGGCAACACAACAACACACTAGCGAACATATTCAAGCGAACTCCTAAAACCCAGGAATACACAAGGTCAAGCAAACGAAGTTCGATATGGTAGGATTACCCACTTGGTCAAACTGAACTTCATATGGGGTGCACTGAGTGACAGTACTCTAACTAGAGACCTTAACAACTCTGGTCTACCACGAACCAATATTAAACACTCGCACAAAAGACATGATCGAATATGAACCATCACATAAACACAGTCAAGATTCAGGATCAAGGACATAAAACGGTACCCAAATCGACAAACAACAATAACCAACAATTACAAACAAGGACTTGCCATTCCCTAAGCAAATGCAAAAACATAAATTTAAACATGCACATGCATAAACCAGAGAAGACAATCTTTTTCCACATTGGTTAAACATTAACATCAATCCAGTTTTCTAGAGGATCTAAGTTTGATTGCAGTAATCTTCCTCATATAGGTACAGGTCGTTCATGGTTTTCTAACTCGCTAAGTTCGATTGCATCGTACAATAACATAAATACATTATGATGAGTTTTCAAACCATAAATACATTAATATAGTAAGAAGAGCACCCAGTGATATAAAATCAATTATTCTTTAATCACATAAACATATGATATTCATTTTCAAAATAAAACATCATTTTTATTTATCTTGGCATAATTTATCTATACTTAAAAAAACAAAACAAAACATAAAAGTATTACATAATTCCAAAAATCACTAATTATTCTATTTAACTTGCAAAACAATGACAGTTAAATCCATAAGACATATACAAGAAAATTCCCTCTTTTACACAAAATTGAACCAAATAGCTTTCAATTCACAATTGACTGAAGAGACGTTCATAAGCATTATGATTTTCAAAAAACCTTTTTTTTTCAAAACAAAAATAATAATCAAATGCCATAAATTAATCTAATTAAAGATTTTGGTTTCCCAATAAACTCATATTGATTAAATTGCTTATAAATGAAAAATTAAATATAAGATCCATATATCATTATAAATTTCAAACAAATCATATCAACTTAAATTTCATTTTCTATCAGCCATATAAAAATCTCAAGTCCTTATATATATATATATATATATATATATATATATATATAAACATAGTCACATGGTTTCTATCATTTTCTCAAAAACCAAGGACTTAGTTTTTACGAAATTTATACAGGAGTTAGAATGCAAAGTCACCAAGAAACCCAAAAAATTTCGTAGAAACCCAGTTTGTAAATTTGGAGATATTGTTGACATTCTGAAACAACATAATAAAAACTTCTATAGGGGTTTCATTTTGGAAACAAAATTTGGCAGCATAACAACATGCCAAGGAAGAATTTTTAAACCAAAATAATTCCTTCCAGCTTAAATTTAATGGAAATAAAACATGATCAAAACTATATTCAACTAGAAATTGGAAATCAAATAACAAAATCATGAAAAGTTTTCCTCTCCATTTCATTTTTCCCCAAATTTAAAAAAAATGGAAACTGATTAAATTTAAACCCACAAATAAAATAAACTCAGAAATAAATCTCCAGAACTTCTTGGTTTTCACATATTAACAATTTTAGAATAACCAGGCTAAAAGAGGCAATCTTTTCTCAACCAAATATCATATTTGGGTAAAAGAGAATCCTTTTTCACACAATGTTTCAACCAATCTGCCAAACTCCAGACTAATTTTCAATTTAAAACTTAATCGAAAACATTCAATGGAGTTTAAACAAAAATTCATCAAGAACAACCAAACCCCCAATATTTGTTCTATTTATTATTATTTTTTAAAAACCAATCTGAGCAAATCAGAAATTGATTTGAAAACAAGGAATGAATTCAAGGAGGGATACATTTAAGATCTCATTGCTATTCTACTCTATTCATCAATCAGAAAGATTATTCAACAACAAACTCATTTCTTTCAACTAGAACAGTAAATTTCTTTGGTAACAAAGAAGACAAATAAAAGAAATCCTACCTCCATACACAATCGTGGAAGAGATTTGAAGGAGAGCCCAACCTGCGAGCTCATAATCCTTCTTCCACCCAATGCCCCAAAATTTCTCCAGAGACATCTTCCAAAACATCTCCCGACCATATTTTTCCAACCCTAGGTTAAATGGCAAAGTTTTTGACCAAAAATCTCATTTCTAAATAAAAATACTTTTACCCAATTTATTTCTAGTTTAGAAAAAATCAAAATGCCTCTTCCTCATTTAATTTCTAATTCTCTCAATTTTAACAAAGTTAACCTTTATATTCCAAAAAATTTAATGAGGGTAAAATATTTTTAATTAAAATAAAATCCCCAAATTCATTCTTTCAAAACTATATCCAAAATATACTAAACTCGCTTTTCTAATTAAAATTGATTTTCTTAAATAATTAAAATCAACCTTTCTATTAAAAAAAAACCAAAAAAACCAAGGGAATTAAATTAATTCTATTTCAAATAAATTTAAATCTTTCCTTTCGAAAAGCATAAATAGAATAAATTAATCAATTAAAATTAACCATTTAATCGAACTTGCTATCAACTTGAATTGAGCAATTCTAATTAACGATTAATCGCATAAAGGAAACCTATTTAATTTATTCCCTTAATTAGTAATGCGTAAATGATTAATTACTCAATTTAATCACACACAAAAACACGCAACCCAAGAACACCAAGCAGACAGATGACCTGCATACCCACCCAAAGGGAATACCGACGATGATTGACGACACTCACTTGAGCATGACTATGGTCAAACAAGGGTTTTACGACCACCTAATCCAAACTCTAAGGACCAAAGAGGTACACTCAAACCTGCGAATCCAGGTGGAGACGAACCTCGCACCCATGCGGTACTGCACCTGAAATCTCCTGCAACCAAGAGTCATACATGCATACATATATATACTTAATGAAAGTGGTAGTCCAAGATTAATAACACGAAATAGGAGAACTAATAAACTTGCGTACGAATTGATGTGAAAACCACATTAACATGTACGCACAATAATTAAAACATCTAACTATAACATGATTACATGATAACTAACCAAGGTCAAACCGGATTAGGGTAGGGGTACTACACTTGTTTACAAACATCAACATCCAAATCCTCTTCAATCAATTCTTCCCCAACAATCTTAGATGATTCTTCCAAAACCTCTACTCCTACTAGTGTGTCTATTTGCTCAAGTATATCTCCGACCTCTTGTTCATTTACCAGTGATTCCTTAGGTGAACCTAAGGTTCTTGAGGAAGAACCTTCTCGAACTAATTATACTACTGAAGATGTCTTCTCTAATGAAAAGATTCTTGTAGAAGATGATTGGGGATCCCTTGAATTTAATCCTACCTTCATAGGAGAATATAAATTCCCCCTTATAGAACCCAAGGTTGAAAGGAAGAAAGAAGAAGAAGAACCTAAAAAGAAATCCAATTTACCCAAGCCATTGAATAATAACTTTGTGGCGGCTTCTCAAACTTCATCTCCCTTGGTTTCTGATTCAGAGGATTTTGATCCCTTACTTTATGAAAACCCCCCTTCTCTTTCAGAAATGGCTAACCTTTGTGGTCCTAGCTTTCACATCCTAGTTGAGTGTGGATATAATGGTAATGGATGTGGTGCCCAAGAACAAGGGATAAAAGTTCCCTTGAAAAATAAATTCTGTGATACAATATTTGGACTTGGCTATGATCCTTTTGAGCGTACTAAAGCTTCCATGAGACCATCTATTAGTATTAATGTTAATTTCTATTTCTCTCAATAAAATATCCAGAGTATATTTATTGTGACTCTTCTAGTGTCTTTGTTTTGGATATTTTTCCCATTGATGATTCCTTAGCTTAAATTCTAGGAGCCTATGACAACCTTCCTCGTTATCACCATAATCGTGGTTTTCCCTATTGTTTAAATACAAAAGCTTACTTTGGGAAAGAAAGAAATAACTATGAGATAGTTAATGAATTTCCTTAGTTGAAAGACACTCCTCAATAAAGCAATCTCCTCATAAGTGACACTATTGATATCAGAATGGATCCCCCTATTGGAGACAAAGTCATTAAGATAGGGAAATGCTTGGATGAAGACGAACACACACAATATTCTAAATTGTTACATGAATTCCTTGAAATATTTGCTTGGATATATTCTGACATGCCTGACATTGATCTTAAGATTGTCACTCATAACATTGTCTTAGTTCTTGATGCTAAACCTGTGAAACAAAATATTCGAAAGATGAACCCTAAAGTAACATTACTTGTTAAGGCCAAGATTGAAAAGTTATTGGTTGCCAGATTCATTCGTCCTATTGATTATTCCCCATGGATTTTAAACATTGTGGCCATGGCTAAATCTGATAACAAAATTAGGATGTGTACAAAATTTTGAGATCTTAATAAAGCTTCTTTGAAGGATGTCTTCCCTCTCCCAAATATCGATATGATAGTAGATTTCGTAGCAGGCCATACTTTATTATCCTTCATGGATGGTTTCTTAGGATATAATCAAATCTTCATTAATCTTGAAGATCAATTCAAAATCTCTTTTACCAACCCTTGGGGCATGTTTTTTTGGGTTATGATGTCTTTTGGATTGAAAAATGCAGGTGCTACCTATCAATGTGCTATGGCCCTCATATTCCATGATTTCATGCATAAAATCTAAGAAGATTACGTTGATGACATCTTAGATAGATCCATTCTTCATATAGATCATGTTGAGATCCTTCATCAAGTCTTTGAAAGAATTCATAAGTACAACATGTGCTTGAATCCACGAAAGTGTGTTTTTGGCGTGGATAGTGGAAAACTATTAGGATTCATAGTCTCGCATCACGGAATTGAGGTAGATACAGAGAAGATAGATGCCATTGTTAACATGCCACCTCCTAAAAATGTTTCCCAACTAAAAATTTTACAAGGAAAGATTCAAGCTATTCGTAGGTTTGTTTCTCACCTTGCGGATCGTACATTTTTTTTTACTCAATTTCTTAAAAAGAATATCATTTTTCAATGGAATGAGGATTGTCGTCAAGAATTTGAGGACTTTAAAACATATTTGGTCAATCCTCCCATTCTTCAAACCACTGACCCTTCGAAGCCCTTTCTTTTATACACAACTGCTTCCCTTCATGCTCTTGCAACCTTATTGGCGCAACATGATAAGGATGGTAGAGAATATCCGGTTTACTATATAAGTCACACTCTACTCAATTATGAAGTCTGATATTCTATGATAGAAAGACAGTGGCTTTCTTTAGTCTCTGCAACCCAAAAATTAAGGCATTACCTTTTGAATGTTGAAGTCCATGTTATCATTAAAATTTGACCCTCTAAAGCATATTTTCTCTAAAACTGATCTTTCAGGATGCTTAGCCAAGTGGGTTATGATGATGGCCAAGTTTGACCTTAAGTTTGTTTCACAAAAGGCAATAAAAGGTCAAGTGTTGACTGACCATTTAGTTGAGGCTCCTTCACCCTTCTCCCTACCTAACCAAGAGTCTAAACCCGACGAATGCATTCTCTTTATTGAGGTTGATGAAATTTGGGAATTATATTTTGATGGTTCTAGATGTCATATAGGATCAGGGGTAGGTGTTATCTCAGCCTCTCCTAAAAAGAAACCTATCCCTTTATCATATCGTCTCAATTTCTTGTGTACCAATAACATTGCTGAATATGAGGCTCTTATAGATGGAATTAAAGAAACCATAGAATTAAATATGAAACATCTACATATCTATGGAGATTCTCAATTAATCATAAGACAAGTGACAAGAATTTACCAAGCTAAGTAAGATAAACTATCACAATATAAAGATTTAGCTATATCCTTGTTGCAAAAGTTTGGTTCTTATACCATGGAGCCTGTTCCTCAAAAATATATAATCGACATGTTGATGCAATGGCATGTGTAGCCTCTCTTGTGTCTTTAGGGGATCCATTGGTAGATCTCAAAGTCACCACTCACAACCTTACTATTCCAGCCATTGCAGACAATCCTAGTGATGTGGCATATTGTTGCAATATAGATTCTAATGAGTGGTACTCGCATATTGTGAGATATTTGAGTGATGGTACCTTTCTCGACTCTACAAATAAGAATACTAGGGCTAGGATTCACAAGTTGGCCGCTAGATACATTATCCTTTCTCATGTTCTTTATAGAAGGGGTTATAATGGTATCGTCCTTCGATATCTTAACAAAGATGAAATCTCTATTGCTCTTGAGGAAGCACATTCAGGTGCTTTGCTGGGGTAATTTTGGGGGCAGATCCTTAGTTCAAACATTTCTCTGAGTGGGATATTATTGGCAGACCATGGAAAAGGACTCCTTTGCATTTGTTAAGAAATGTCATCAATGTCAACAACATAGCAATTTGATCCATGCTCCCATCCAATAAATTCTTTCTCAAGTAGCGTCTTGACCCTTTTCTACATGGGGTTTGGATCTCATTGGAAAAATATCTCCTCCCTCATTTCAGGGACATACTTTCATTATAATTGCTACCAATTAGTTTACGAACTGGGTAGAAGAAGTTACTCTTCGATCTACTACTGCTGAAGTAATTTGTCAATTCATCTTAGATAACATTATTTCTTGATTTGGAATACTTTCTGCTTTGGTTTTGGATAATGGAACATCATTTGAAAAATAAAGACGTGAAGAAGTTTCTTGAGAAATATCATATTCAACATAAGTTTTCTACACCCTACTATCCTCAATCAAATGGTCAAGCCAAATCTTCAAATAGAATAATCGAACAAATTCTTCATAAGACTATGAACAAGCATGGTAAGGATTGGCACACTCAGTTAATCTACACTCTTTGGGCTTACCGAACAAGCGTACATATTGCTAGGAGTTGTACCCCTTATAATATTTTTTATGGTGATGATGCTATTATGCCTTTGGAGTTAGAAATTCCATCTTTAAGAGTTTCCCTTAAGGGTATAATGGATGATGATTCCTATAGAGAACAAAGGCTAAAACAACTTGAGATGCTTGACGAATGGTACATAAACGCTCTTGAGCATATTCAAGCATATCATAAAACTCTACAACAAAGCTACAATGATAAAGTCATTCAACGTTCCTTCTTAGTAGGTGTTTTAGTACTTTATGAGAATTAGTGCAACGTGAATGCCTTACCTGAGGAGAAATGAAAATTCAGCCCTAATTGGCTTGGACCATACATCGTTGTTGAAGTCTATGGATTGAGCGCTTACAAGATGGAAGATGTAGAAGGTACACCTCTCAAAGAACCTATAAATTCTATGCACCTTTGTAGATATTATGCCTACTCTCTCTCTCTCTCTCTCTCTCTCTAGTTTATTCTCTCTCCTTGTGCCTTTTCTTTCTTCAAATTAGATAATATGTTAGCATATCTTTGTTAAAGTATGTAGTATTAAACGATATTGCATTGTTTATTCTACATTACTTCATTCTTAACAAGCATGTTTCTTCACTTTAAGGTTTGTCTTGGATTCATTTATGTAAATTTTAATAGATTTATATTTTATATGTGCTAGCATGTTATACAATTTTTTTATGTGTTAAGTAGGATTATATCATGTTGTGTTTAATTGGACTTAATTAAATCATATTAGTCATATAGTTCTTAAGCTTAACACATTTTTCTTCTACATCACCAAGGTAGTATTTAATTAAACTCTTAGTTATTTAGTTAAATCATACATGTATCAATTTAATCATGAAGCATTGAGAAATCAATCATAGGGAAATTAGATTAGACATACATGTTCATTACCAAATATGTTACTTTTAATCAAAGCAATGCATAAATTATTTAAATAATTAAAATAATATAAGCATAAATAAATGTATATCGATGAATGTTATAACATGTATATCATTGTACATCAAAAAAGTGTCACATACTACAACATAGTCATCTCCTATCCCTAGGAGTAGCAGCTGGAGGGTGGTGACTGGATATCCCCTCCTGATCTGGTCATGGGGGTGGACCCATGGGTGTGTATTGTGATGTGGAACATGAGTGACTCTGCGAGGAGCTCCTATGCTTCCTACCCATCATGATCTCACGATATGTGGCTACCTCTACCTGAGCCACTGCTAGATCACGCTCTATGATGAGCCTAAATAATGGCTCTATTTTGATAGATTTTTGATATAATACTCTTGCCTAGGTCTTATGATTAGATGACATTTGGATTATAATACTCTTTTAAGTTGATAGCTTTAAGTATTTCTGAAACTAGTTTAATTTATACCTAAGGATGTCATGTAATGATCTATCTATGCAAATATCTGAAAATAATTATAAATATGGTTTGCATTATATCATGTTAGCATTAATATATACACATGTTTGTTGTGCATTAATATCATGATGCAGGGTCAACAAAGGTGGAGTAAAGACAAATGACAGTTCAAAAGATCATCAAATATATAATTGCGATGCAGACCCAATTAGAGAAATGCAATAATGATCAAAACCACTTGACCAGTTCTTCAACAGATTAATTTATGAACATTTATAACTATTCTTAGTGGAGCTTAGATCTAGGAGGCTAGTCATGCTATATTTTCTCATTTGCGGGACATATGTAGTTCTGTTGTCTTGCATTGAATTCTTCTTTTGTTAATAAATCTTGTTCACCTATTCCGTAGGAATGTGGCCGATCAGTTAGAAGTTTGTTATAAGTTTTCCTATAAATAAAGGGATCTCTCTCCTCTCGGGAATAGCAGAGAACAACCATAGTATCTTGTAATACATAATATTTTGGTACTATTTTATGTATTTTCCAGTCAAGATGAAATAAAGAGATCAACGTGATTTTGGATAATTAGATAATTGTAATCTGAAGCTCTTGAGATACTCACTCAAGGGGGCCCACTTGGTGAGTAATCCTTTGTATGTTTCAGTTAGTTTTATACTTTTGTAGCAGTTGTTTCTATAGTTGTCTGTTCATGTAGCCATAAGAAACAACTCCTGTGTTTGTTCCTACAACCACAACAACAGAGTAGTTCTCGCTGCCCACCAGAACTTTGTCATTTAATAAGTAGTTGTTTAAAGTAATTTTCAATTGTAAGATTAAAGTATTAGTTCATTTGAGATTTTGTGTGTTTACTTTGAGAAGAATTCCTTTTCCTACAGTAATATAGGATGGTTGCAATATGAACTTGGTGCACATACAATGCTGGCCCATTTCAAGTTTACGTCCTTGGTTGATAACTAAATGAGCCTTTGCCACAAGAAAAGTTAGCTATTTAAGGATATTCAATCCCTGAATTGTGTTTTATTACCTAGTTACCATTCCAGTTGTGAGGACCAACATTTTTGGCATCGTTGCCAGGGATGGTGCCAAGCTAAGGACATGTTGTAAACCATTAGTTTTAAGTTTTCTTAATTAAGCTCTTTGGATTTCCTTCATTAATCTGCATGCATAGGAGGAGAAGAGATGCATTAGGAAGATTTCTTCCCTCACATTCTACTCAAGATGTAAGATCAGATCAAGCACTTGAAGTAAACCCTTTTGCAGAAACTTATGTGCTAAATAGTAGTGTCTTTAATTTGTCAAAAGGAGACCTAGACTTCCTGAATGAACCCCCTAAACAAAACATTTTACCTCTAGTCATTTATCAAGGACCAATGGCAGCAAATCCTCCACCTCCATCTGTAAATCCAACATTTGAGTTCCCCATTCCTGATCTGCATGATAATGCAAATTTGAAAAACATACCAGCCTCTTCACTTCCAAAATTTCATGGGTTGGTAAAAGAGGATCCAGACACCTTTCTGTTTGAATTTGATATCCTTTGCAGAAGTTATGATTATACCATTGATGCTCATAAACTCAAGTTATTGCCTGCTACTTTGAAAGAAGCTGCCTTGAGATGGTTTATGAGTTTAGGAAGAAATGCAATCACTACTTGGGAGGGAATGAAAACAAACTTCTTGGATAAGTATAAAGATTGTTGCAGGGGAATGGACCGACATGGTGATGATATATTCAGAATGACACAAAAAGAAGATGAGAGTCTGTAAGACTATTTGGAAAGGTTTTTATTTAGTGTCAGCAAATCAAAACATAGTAATCTAAGTGAAGAATCTATGAAGCTGATTTTTTTGAGGGGCATCAATGATGATTGTTTTGACTCCTTAGATCTAATGGGATGATATCAAACAAATCTATCAAAAATATTCAAGAGCTGTAGAAAAAAGGGGAAGACACTATAGGCCTGGTTCTTCAATTGCCAAGTCATCTTCAACAGTCTCAAGAATGGAAATAACTCATCTGTTGAAGGATTTTAAAGAAATATAATTAATAATATGCCTACCCAATTGGATACACTGCAAGAAAAGAAGAAGCATGAGGAGGAAGAGGCTCTGCTTGCTGAATTTTGTCCTCATTGTCGACAAAAGAAGAAGGACTGTAGATGCAAACTGTTAGCTAAAATTGATAGCCAACAGAGTTCCCTAGATTTCAAACCTGTTTACAGAGATGATGAACAACTTTTTTATCTTGCACAATGAAGGCCTTGGCCCCCAAGACAAGGTATGCCGTAGGATCCATTTTCATTTTATAATCCTTATATCAACTTCAATGCACAAAATAATCAGTGGCAAGCATGATATTCCCAAAATTTTGGAAATTATACTCCTCAGTCTTGGAATAACTCTCAAAACCCTTGGCCTAATTACCAGAATTCCTCATCTCAATGGCAATAACCACAAGGGAATTGGTCTCCCTCTCAAGGTAACTGGCAACAATCACCACAATGAAGGCGATGACGGCAATGGGAGAACCAATCATCAGGTTTCCTACAACCACAACAATAGTCCCAACAGCCAACTTTAATACCACCAGCTCCTACTGCCACTTCATCCAAGCCAACCCAACTGCCAAGTTAGCCTATTCCAAATCCAAATAATAAACCACAACAACAACAACAAGTCTTTTCAACTGATCCTAATAACTACCCTGCATATTCTCTCAATATAAGTGATATTCATTTGAGATCAGGGACAACATTTCCTACTCCATCTCCTCCAGTCATAACAGAGTTACCAATAGAGGAGACTGCTCAGGAAAGCATACCTGATAAATATGGAAAACCCGAGCAGGTTCAATAGTCTAAAACTTCAAATATACCTATAAGAACTCCCCCATTTCCTCAAAGATTGTAGGTAGAAGTATCTAGGTAGCAGGATGGTATAGCTTTTGATCTTATTGATCAGCTAAAACATATGTGTTAAAATTCCACTATTTCAAGCTATCAAAGATATTCCCATATATGGAAAAGCTATTAAGGAGACATGCCTAAAGAAACCTGGGAGGAGGAAAAAAGATCCAAAAATAGTGCATGTGGTAGGACAGTTGGCTGATATTATGTTAGGAAAAATAAGAGTTCCTAAATATTCTGACCCAGGTAGCCCTATTGTCAAGGTAGTTATTAATGGAACTCAAATAAAAAATGCCTTGATAGACTTAGGAGCAACAATAAATGTGATGAATAAGGATGTCATGCAACAACTCAACATTACTAGTCTCAGATCAACTCCAACGGTCCTGCAGCTTGCTGATAGCTCTACTGTTCAGCCTGAAGGAATGGTTGAAGATATTGTTGTCACATTAGACTCTTGGGAATATCCTGCTGATTTCATAATACTCTCTCCCAAGGAAACATTAGGAGGATATCCAATTATTTTGGGAAGACCTTGGCTCGCAATAGCTGATGCATATATAGGTTGCAATTCAGAGATATGACAATTTCAGATGGTATTACTACCAAAACACTTGCACTCTATTCTCCAGCACAACCACAAATTAAATCTGTTCAACAACTAATGATGTTATCAAGGGACCCATTCATAGCACTTAAAGAGTATGATACAATACTCTTTAACATCATAAGGAATCATTATGGAGCAGCTCAAAAGTCATTGGGTATACCAGTAAGTCCTCTGCATACCCTTCTTCCATCTACAGGCTTAGTAAATTCTCTTACAACCACATATATGTTTCACACATTGCTACCATAGGAGATTAAAACCTCTTACCTGTTTGAAATATATAATGCAGAATCAGTAATTCAAATAGAAGTTGCTGCTGGGAGAAATCTAAATATAAATAATCAATTAGCAGCAGATCAAAAATTGTCATTAACAGAATTACTCAAAGCCGAACAACAAGCTTTTGCATGGGATTATCAGGACATGAAAGGATTAAATCCTAGATTGTGTACCCATAGATTTTATATCAAAGAAGATTATAAACCAATTAGACAACCTCATCGAAGGATTAATCCTGCTTTAAGGGAAATAGTTAAAGAGGAACTGCAAAAGTTGCTTCATGCAGGATTCATCTACCCTATTTCAGACAGTCAATGGGTTTCTCCTCTAGTTATAGTTCCAAAGAAAGGAGGAAAATGGAGAGTTTGTGTGGACTATAGGGAGCTCAACACTGCTACTAAAAAGGATCACTTCCCACTTCCATTTATAGATCAAGTGTTAGAATCTCTAGAAGGTAAGCAATACTTTTCATTTTTGGATGGGCTTAGTGGTTATAATCAAATTAGAATAGCTCCAGAAGATCAGGAAAATATCACCTTTACCTGCCCTTGGGGCACATATGCCTATTTAGACCTTCCTTTTGGTTTATGTAATGCCCCTGTAACCTTTCAAAGGGCTTCCCTTAGTATATTTTCAGACATATCCCATGATTGTATGGAAATCTACATGGATGAATTTACTACTTATGGAACTACATTTAAGGAGGCATTACAAAATCTGACCAAAGTATTGTAGCGGTGTGAAGATCACAATCTATCCTTAAATAGTGAAAAATGTTTTATGATGATGCAAGAAGGTATAGTGTTGGGGCATCAGATCTCTCAATCAAATATTCAAGTGGATCCAACTAAAATAGAAGTAATACTTGATCTTCCCGCCCCTATTAAACAAAAGGATGTGAGAAGTTTTCTAGGCCATGCAGGGTACTATAGGAGATTTGTCAAGGACTTTAGTCAAAAAGCAGGGCCATTATATTCTTTATTGACAAAGGAAGCTGAGTTTGAATGGATAGTTGCATGTGAAAAATTATTTTCTCAACTCAAAGAAGCCTTAACCTAGGCCCTTGTGCTTAAAGGACCTGATTCGTCAATTTCTTTTCACATTCATACAGATGCATCCAATTTTGCAATAAGAGCAGTTTTGGGACAAAAGCAAGGAGTTTTGGAAAATGCAATTTATTACATTAGTAAAAATTTGCAAGGATCAAAACTAAATTACACTGTTACTGAAAAAGAGATGTTAGCTGTCATCTATGCCCTTAATAAGTTCATACACTATATAACTGGATATCAAATCTTTGTACATCTTGATCATGTAGCTATCAAGTACCTCATGAACAAAAGCTCTATTATAGGTAGATTGGCAAGATGGTTATTATTAATGCAAGAATTTGCTATTACTTATTTATGGTGAAAATGGATAAACAACAATGTTGAAAGACTAAATAGATTCAACCACAAAACCCTAGCCTAACAACAAGAAAGATCCACCATAACATATGAAGATTACCTAAGACAATGAAAATCAAATGAAATCACAAAGATTATACCATCACATGTCCAATAGGGTTTGGATCTCCATTATTCCCATCTCCATTGATCTTGCTTAATATATTTGCTCTCAAATTTTATGTGCACAAGAGCTCAACAAAGAATGGAAATGTGGTTGCAAGTAGGATCGCATATGAAAGTGCAAAAGGCATAGTGTAGTCGAGTAATCATCGGGGTTGAATGCATAGTGAGGTAGTCAGAATGCATAGATTGATTAGGGTTGATAATGAAGGAAGCATCTCCTTATATAGAAGACACTATATGAAATGGAGGGATAAGATTGAGAGGTGTAAAAGATAAATGGTCGGCTATGATTAGAGGGTAGGTAGAGAAAATAATAAAATAATGAGAGGGTAGGTAGTGTATGAATTAAGAGATGAATGACATGTGTCATGGGTAGAAAAGGTTAATGAATTAATTAAATAAATAAAGATTTATTTAATTAATAGAAGAAGTGGGATCAATTAAATAAATAAAATATTTATTTAATTTAGGAAAAAGGATAATTTAAATAAATAAATGTATTTATTTAAATGAGAAATAAGGCTAGAAGAGGATAAATGAATTAATTAAATAAATAAAGATTTATTTAATTAATAGAAGAATTAGGCTAAAATAATTAAATAAATAAAAATATTTATTTAATTAGACATGACAATTTTAGGTGTCTACATTACTATCATTGATAAACCAGGGAAAGCAAATGTAGTGGCATATTTTCTATCAAGGATTCACACACAAGATAATAAGGAGATCATTAATGATTCCTTTCCAGATGAGCATTTGTTTTCCATCATTTTACATAGTCCATGGTATGCTGATATAGCCAACTACCAAGCAGCTAATAAGACACCCCCACATTTCTCACCCAAAGAGAAAAGACTGCTAGTAGAAAAGAGTTTCAACTTCTCACGAATAGCAGATTGCTTATTTTATACAGGGCCAGATCAATTGATGAGGCATTGTGTTAGGGAAGATGAGACATATGATATACTTCATGCCTATCATGATGAACCTTGTGGAGGTCATTTTGCAGCCAAAAGAACAGATCTGAAGATATTAACCACAAGATACTACTGACCAACCTTACACAAGGATGTAGTTAAATATACCAGGAAATGTGATAGATGTCAAAGAATGGGCAAACCAACTAGGTCTAATGAAATGCCTCTACACCCTTAGGTGGTTGTCACACCATTTGATAAATAAGGTCTAGTCTTTGTTGGGCCAATTGATCCACCATCAAATGGTCACTCTTACATTCTTGTTTGTACTGACTATGTTACTAAATGGGTGGAGGTCAAATCCTTCAAGCATGCCAGAGACAATAAGGTGGCATAATTCTTATATGAAGAAATCTTCACTCAGTATGGAGTTCCTAGAGAAATAGTGACAAATCAAGGAGCACAGTTCACTTGCACTCTGATCACAATCTTAGTTAATAAATACAGTGTCAGACATAGGAAATCCACTCTTTACCATCCACAGGATAATGGCCAAGCAGAGGTTGCTAGCAGGGAGCTTGAATCAATATTAACCAAAACAATAGCACTCAATAGAAAAGATTGGTCTAGCAGATTATTTGAAGCTGTATGGGCTTATACAACCACCTAGAAAACTACAACAGAGTTTACACCTTTTGAAATGGTATATGGGACAAAAGAAATGATGTCTATAGAGTTTGAACATAAAACTTTGAGAACAACTATTTCCTTAGATATGACTCTTTCTGCAACACAAGAAGAAAGGCTCCTGCAACTTAATGCTTTAGATGAGATAAGGAAGTCCGCCCTACAACATACTGAATCTATTCAAAACTAGCGCATGAAGTGGCATTCTCACTATATAAAGGACAAATCATTCTAGCTAGGAGATTGGGCTCTATTCTATGATTCCAGGTATAAAGATGATTTGCGAAAATTACAGACACGGTGGTTAGGACCTTATGAAATAATTAAAACATTTTCTAATGGTCCTGTCAGATTATCTACCATAGATCCTATTAAGTTTAAATTTTTAGTCAATGGTCATCGATTGCACCTATGCCATAAACCTCTGAGCAAAGATGACTTCCTGCGACAATTTTCCACTGCCAAGCATGCCGAGATTCCTGCAGCCACTGCGGACAACTTTGTTGTCACCACTCCATCTTAATATCCTTGCTGCAGATCATAATAAATACTTCCCCATCTGACGGGAGTACTTTTTAGCATAATAAATATTCCATTCCGTATTCACTCATTTCTTTCCTTTCACTTCATCCATTTCTGCATCATTTTCCATGCATGACAACTCAAATATCTTCAACCTGCAGTCATTCTCGTGTGATATTAGGTACACTTGTGTGTATTTATTCTTGTTGCATGTATATAATTAAACCATATTAACTCTAATTATGATATTTTGCATACTATCCTTTCTTCGTCCTCTTCCGCATGTGTGGACACCTGTCAAAACTTAGGTTGGGGGGGAAGTACACTGATAATTACTCTAGCAGATAATTTTTATGTCCTCTTGGATTGCGTTTTATTTTTTTTTAATTTCTCATTTGAGGTGATATCTTGCATTCTGCTTGTTTGTTTGCTTAGAGTAATTTTTAGGCTGCAGCTAGGTTCTGACCAAGTAAAGACACATTGAGTATGCTATAGTGTAGAACATAGTGCAGAAACTGAGCAGATTTACGCCATTTTAAAGTTGAAAGTGTTATTGCTGTAATGAGTGGTCCACCTATTCAACATGAGCCGATAGTCCATGAAGTTCTCCTTCAGGACCCAAATTGTGAACCACTATTTAGGAATAGTGGAGGGATGGATTATTTCTTAAAGCTAATGGAGTTTAATGAAGAAATTGTGAGGGAATTTACCCGCATGCTGTCAAATGGAGAAGCTTAGGTAAAAGGTTTACGAGTGGTGGTTACAGAAGAAAGGATAGCAGAGTTAACTAAGCTACCAACAGATGGGGAGAAGTACTTAGAGTCCAAGGATGCACGCAGTGCAAGAGCAGAATTTACATGTCCAGGAGACCCCCCATTAGTAGTAGATAGGCAAGGAACTAGGCGAGAATCCCTTCTGCCTAAATGGAAAGAAGTGGCATTGGATGTTTTAAAATATTTAACCCGTGAAGGAAGGTTTTTATGTTTGCATTCTCATCACTTCAAGCTCCTAAGTCATCTGTGCCACGAAAGAAGGATGTATGTTCCAAGCCTATTATACAACCTTCTTTCTATAAGTGAAACAGAGACCCATAAAGGTAGGCCTCACTTTGTTTCTCACCATTGTCTAATTAAGCTTTTACTTGAAAAATCCTTGAGAGATGTTTCTCCATTGCTCTGGAATGAATTTATTGAAACCAAAATGTTTAGGGTTGAGAACTTGGTTATAGAAGAACCACTTCCATCTCGGGAACAAGGAAACCTTGTAGAACCTGGTTCCCCTCTTGAACCCTCATCCACGTTGAAATCCTCAGAACAAAATCTTCTTGTAGCAGAGGAACCCTTACAAAAAGAAGCTACAACAGGGGTTCCTCCTCAAGGTTCAAGAAAAACTAGGGCTTCCATACGAAAGGAAAAGGGAAAAGAAAAACAAGTTGATATAGAGCATAAAGAGAAGAAAAGCAAAAATGAGAATGTACCCCCTCCTGCGGCCAAGAAGAGAAAAATTGTAAAACTAGTTCTTGCAATAACTATTGAAGTAGTTGAAGAATTGGCTACAAGAAGTAGTCTTGCAACCGAAAAAGGAAAATCTCAAAGAAGTAGTGGTAGGATTCGTGAAAAGTTTAAAAGCCGAGACCAACCCACAGAGCCAAATATTATGATCCTAATTGACTCCCCAGAAAAAGAACAACACAGTCCACTCCACGATGATATCCCTCCTTCTCCACCAAATGAACCTTAGAGAGACCATGAAGAAGAAGAAGAGCTGTAAAATATAGGAAGAACATGAATTACAGTTTCAGGAATAAGGAGAACTCCAGGATATTGAGCAGCCTCAGAAGGAAGTAGGTTTTGAAAGACTGGACAACTTAGCATCTGCTGTAGAGTAGGTCATTGAAGAAGGTGGCAAAGTAGAAAGTAAGAAACCTAAAGCACCTATTCATAGACCACCTACCTCCCTTACTAGTCACACAGTAGGACTTTCTCTTTATGAGGATTGGGAACTTGAAAAGGTAAAAATGCAAATGATAATTGATTACCAGAAGAAAGTTATTGAGAAAAAGGACGAGGAAATAGCCCAGCTTAAATCTAAGGTGGAAACAGTAGCCACCATGGTACCACAACTAATGCAATGTTGGGCTCCTCCTTGTGTTTACTCTCTATACTTAAGAGAACATCACATTAGTTTCCAAATGATGAGGATTGTCAGAGATTTAAGTCCCTCATTGCAAACACCAGTGGACCTTTAAAACGCTTTTCAGACATCTCCTACAATAATTAAAAATCTACTCTATGAACTATATGTACATAATTATGCTGTTCCTGATGATGTTGATTGGAACCCTCTCCTTTACATTGGAGATATCCAATTGAGGGCTCTTATGTCCTAGATGCAGAATGATATATCAAGGGGAGAACAGTTTCATGTGAATCACGAGGAAGAGATTGATCTTTCATCACCCTTAAGGTCCGAATCAAGGGAACCTAGGCAACGTTACTTTGATTGGCAGAAGATTGCATATGAGCTAGATTATGCAAAAGAAATCCTACCCTTAAGGGAAGAAGTGTATAGAGAATATGATCAAATGGCTCCAAGGGAAGGACAAGAGGCAATAGGACATTTATTCCATTGCTGGAACAACCTAACAGATGAGTTGAAACAATCTGAGCCACACTCTGCACAAAATTACCATGCAACATTAAACAGAGCACCCAAGTATATGCACTTGGGAAGAACAAAGGGCCAACATTGGCTACCTCTCAGCTTCCAGCCTCCAATCCTACTATGGCCATTGATGGGATGCAGGGAAGTGATCCACCATATAGTGAAGCAACAAAATGTACCAGGTGGAAGAGATTGGAGAAAATGAAAGGATTCTACTAGAGCTTATCTACAGGCAGTTCTGGATAGGTTACCCCAAGCAATTTCCGAATCAATGGCAGAATCCAAAATTTTCCTGTTGCTGGAGGATCAACAAGAAGTTACGTTAGGAGGAGACTAAATAATGGCTCTATTTTGATAGATTTTTGATATAATACTCCTACCTAGGTCTTATGATTAGATGACATTTGGATTATAATACTCTTTTAAGTTGATACCTTTAAGTGTTTCTGAAACTAGTTTAACTTATACCTAAGGATGTCATGTAATGATCTATCTATGCAAATATCTGAAAATAATTATAAATATGGTTTTCATTATATCATGTTAGCATTAGTATATACATATGTTTGTTGTGCATTAATATCATGATGCAGGGTCAACAAAGGTGGAGTAAAGACAAATGGCGGTTCAAAAGATCATCAAATATATAAGCTCAATGCAGACCCAGTCAGAGAAATGCAGTAATGCTAAAAACCACTCGACCAGTTCTTCAACATATTAATTTATGAACATTTATAACTGTTCTTAGTGGAGCTTAGATCTAGGAGGCTAGTCATGCTATATTTTCTCAGCTGCAGGACAAATGTAGTTCTATTGTATTGCGCTGACTTCTTCTCTTGTTAATAAATCCTGTTCACCTATTCTGTAGGAATGTGGTCGATCAATTAGAAGTTTGTTATAAGTTTTCCTATAAATAAAGGGATCTCTCTCCTCTCGGGAATAATAGAGAACAACCATATTATCTTGTAATACACAGTATTTTGGTACTGTTTTATGTATTTTCCAGTCAAGATGAAATAAAGAGATCAATTCGATTTTGGATAATTAGATAATTGTAATATGAAGTTCTTGAGATACTCACTCAATGGGGCCCACTTGGTGAGTAATCCTTTGTATGTTTTAGTTAGTTTTATACTTTTGTAGCAGTTGTTTCTGTAGTTGTCTATTCCTGCAGCCACAATAGTAGAGTAGTTCCCGTTGCCCGCCAGAACTTTATCATTTAATAAGTAGTTGTTTAAAGTAATTTCCAGTTTTAATATTAAAGTATTAGTTCATTTGAGATTCTGTGTGTTTACTTTGAGAATAATTCCCTTTCCTACAATAATATAGGATGGTTGCAATATGAAATTGGTGCACATACAGTGCTGGCCCATTTCATGTTTACGTCCCTGGTTGATAACTAAATGAGCCTTTGCCACAAGAAAAGTTAGCTATTTAAGGATATTCAATCCCTGAATTATGTTTTATTACCTATTTACCATTACAATTGTGAGGACCAACACTCTTTCCATTGTAACCTCTCTAACAAGGTACTCTCCCTCTCTCGCCAGACCTCTAACTGCACCCGAAAGGGGGTGAACGAGTCCTCATGCTACCCAACAATTCTTTGAGGTCTATGCACTATCTACGAGGATCTAGGAATGTGTGCGGTAGTGATGATGTTTGTCATTGCATTCTAGATAAGGGAGCCTCACTCCTGAACACCAATTGTAGAGATAGAAAGAGGTTTTTTTCATCAATAACATTCTATATCATTAAATCTAAATAATTAAGATGCATAAATTAAATAGTCATAAAAAACCTTACCTGGATCTCCCTCTTGCCAATAGGGGTCATGAAAAGAGACCTCTTATGACAGGGACCTGCTAGGCTCTCTGTGCTCATAATGCCTCTATATAGTGGGCACGAGATGGTGGGGACTGGAATCAAGACCCCTTATAGGGTCTTTCTCCCCTTGCGATATAATGCTTAGTGGATCTAGGGAAATGGTGTCATCTTCGGAGTGATGTGGAATTGCATCTAACTCATCCTCCTCATTCTCCTCATCCTCCTCATCCTCCTCACCCTCCTCATCCTCCTCTCCATCCCCCTCATCATCACCATCCTGATTTCCCTCTCCTTCCTTAGGATCATCTCCATCACCACTATCCTCTAGCTCTCCTGCATCATCCTCCTGATCATCTATGTACTCCTCACCAAGGTCCTCAGATGTATCAAAGGCATCCTCACCACCTGGATGTCTTCATGGTCTAGGGTTCCCTCTAGGGAAGTCTGTGGGAAAGATAGCTCCAGGGTATATCCTACCCCATCATGTGATTTATTTCTGGTGTGTGCGCACATCATCTCTATAGTCGTTCGAGACATCCTGATTTGACCCATCTAAATCTGTGATATCAATCTCATCATTGGTGGGCTTCATAATGGCTCTTGGCCTAGGGGTGAAACTTGAGTGTCAGATGTAGTTAGACACATCTATAGGGACACACTACTCAAACCCAAACTACCACCAAACTTGGTTGAAGTAGAATAGGACTACAATGTGGCTATACCATCCCTCTAGAAGATGGTTCCTTTGCATGCAAAACAACTGCCTATGTATACCTGCCCACATGTACATCCTGAGGTAAGGCCTCCATATGATAACCTCCATTCTCAATCTATCAAAGTTCACCCTCCAATGAAGTAAGTCTTCAAACCACCACTCAAGGGTAAGAGGATATGCAAACACCCTAGGCTTCTCTGGAACCAAATCAATGAGAACCTTAGTAGGTCTAGTGCATGTGATGTGCTTGAGTATTCAAATCTGTAGCAATGTGTAGGTCATCAGGCTGCATCCCTATCCAAAAATGTACTCTCCTAGGTCATGATAGAGGTGGATTAACATGCTCTGCCCCTAGGAGAATACCCTCCTATGTCTCTCCATAGATCTCACCGCATTAGTAAGACCTCCATGCATATGTATGCTGTGCCCAATGGGGCACATGACTAATGCAATGGTATCAATCATCAATCATCTCACTAGTGGCACCTCACTGTTGGGATGTAGAAGCCAGCTGATTAGAATGCAACCTTTCATCTCACCGGACATCTCTCTCCCAATGCAGTATATCTTCTCCCTCCTATAGTCGATAGCAGTACGATCAACTCAATACCTCACTGTCTCTCCTCTGATAGGAAAATGGAGTATGTGGGACACGTCCTCTAGAGTGACCATCATCCCATCTCTCCATCAAGGGCATCAACATCACATGGTGGAACTTGATGGTGAGCATGGTCATCACATACCATAGACCTACAATGTATAACAACTCTCTGTACTCTGGTGTAAGCCTTAGAATCTAACTCCAAAGGATCTGAAAGGTATGGTCGACATTGTGCTCTCGTATGTAGGGAAGAATATGCAAAATGATATAATCCAATCATCAATAATCACCCATCGATCATCATCATCTAATAAAAAATATCATTCTATCTATTCTAAACATCAGACAACTGATCCCGTGCAACCCTCGATCACCCCAAGTAGGGACCAGGGAGCCGTGGGAGGACCTGGGTGCCCCTCTAGGACTAGAGCACCCTGGGAGGATGAGTATGCTTAGAGCTCTCTGATAGGGCGAGGGCACCCCTATGGGACTAGGGTGCCTAGGGAGGACCAGGGTGTCCTAGGAGACCATGGTTCCTGGACAAGGGGGCATGCACATGATCTCGACACTGACAACATCAATATAAATATCAAAGAAAATAGGAAAAGTTAATAAGGAGACAATGGAAGGTCAACTCACCTCGTCGAGTGGTCTGCCGATCAAGACAACCTGACACAGGATCTCCATTCGTGTGGGTCGCTTAGGTCGACGTCAAGGCATGATGGCTGATGCGTGGGCTCCTCTACAATGAATAGTTCAAAAAGTAAAAAAGTGACAAATGAAAGTGTCGCTTTCATATTTATGAGGTATGCAATTTTTCATTTTTATAATTTTGAGTTAAAAACCCTAATTTTGCTCTTTTTACTTAATCTATCATAACTTGAGCTAGGGAATTCTGATTTTTGCACCATCGGTGGTGTCGAGATCTTGAATTTGTTCTCTTGCTCCACACTTGTTCCATAAAGCGCTTTGATGTACAATCAAGCCTTTTTGCGAACATGTTTCATCAAGGTCTTTATCACAATTCACTGTGGTAAACATGATACCTTGTTTCACCTCACTAAAAAGAAAGCCGAAATAGGGGGGCATATAACTACCCGCAAATTTCAACACCTATCTTAGTAAGCATTAGGTGATTTTGTGATCTAACATGTGGTTTTGTAGGGTGCGACTCCTAATTGTGTACTACAGAGACCACTGGGGGATTCATCTGATAACTTATGGATATATCCTTTTTCAAATAATATTTACTTTTCTATACTTTATCTTGCATATGCATGTAGTTTCATATGACCGCTAAAGTGGGGGCTAAATGTAATATCATAAATTGCACACAATTGCTAGGGTGGTCCGGTTCCACACTTGGTTTAGCACCCGCCTTAGCGGGTTTTGCATCTTGCATTTCTAATCTCCTTTAAGCATTTAATTAATTAATTTAATTAAATAAAAATAAATATTTCATCACTTCACACATTATAAAGTTGGGCCCTTTACCCTAAGTGTGCCCCTTTTCATTTTATTCCTTCAATAATACAATAAATCATAAACCCTAATTATGTCTTATTTCAACCCCTTTAAGGCTTGATTTCCCATATCAAAACATCTTAGAATCTGCTGTAACTTTGGGATTGACTCTAATATAATCTTATCTAACAACCCTAGAAATTTGGTGAAAAGTTGGTTGGACCGGGTGCAAGTTGCACATGGTCCCTGACATTTTCCCCAAAAATTCAGGAGCATAATTCTATGATATTATAATGCTTAAACCCAATAAATTGGTGGGAAATTAAAATCCTAGGTCAGCCTAAAGGTGAAATTAAGATCTAGGGTTTCATACATAAGAGCTCTGTTTCTTCATTTTGGAGGTAGAAATCTAAGATCTAGAGGAGTTTTTAGCAAAGCGACCACAAGGAGCGTTCTATGTAGTGAAAGAGCAGATAGTTTTAAGTCTTCAATAACATTAAACAACATCTATCAAGCATTCATCAAGTATTCTTTCATCAATTGGGGGCTTTTGAAGATGTAGGAAATCAATAGGAGATCATAAACTGAAGATTGGCTTGTACCCCTTGGGGTTTGGTATGGTTTCATGTTGTTTCCATGTCTTTGTATGA
The DNA here is from genome assembly GCF_030272615.1 of Cryptomeria japonica. NCBI lineage: Eukaryota > Viridiplantae > Streptophyta > Pinopsida > Cupressales > Cupressaceae > Cryptomeria > Cryptomeria japonica. The sequence continues at coordinate 559,524,287 of NC_081409.1, read as the reverse complement.
ACCTCATTACATCAATTTGATTTATATTCATGCTTTAGATCACTTTACATCATTGATTTAGAGCATTTACTTTTTCAATTACAAGCATTTAGCATTTACTCTTAAGGGTTGCTCTAGATTGTTTGCATTCATCCTAGGGTCTTGCACACATAAGATTCTTGTACACACTATTTTACTAGACAAATCGGCTATTTGTTGAGGTGGAAATCACCTAATTAGGGGTTATACTAAGACAAAACCCTATTTTCAACTACAGGTGTAGGTTCAGGATCCAAGTGTTGCTGCAAATTTAAGGACTGACAGAGCACAAAGACATAGTTCCAGGGACCAAATCTAAGAAGAAACTACTGGGACAGGAGTGTGGCGCCATGGTCCTTACCAGGTTAGGGGCATGGCATGTTGGTCCTCCCAGATTTTGGTAGAACAATATTTCACAGTCTTTAGATCTTAGTCTATTAGTTATAGCTTCCAGTCTACAAAATTAGGACAGGGGGGTAGCACTCCTATCCAAGACATTTTGGCTCAGATTTATGGCACAAGTGCACCTCTGAATTTATCTCCTAATTTTTACTTTCCAGTAGTATATCAATTATTCTTAGTTCTACATTTCCAGATTAGGGTTGCTTGTGTATACTTGCATTCTAGTCTAATCATTCAAATCTACACTTTGCATTTCTCCTATCTCTCATTTACAATAAGGGAATATAAACCCTTAGAGGTAATTCTTGGGTCTCTCTTCCTCACAAGAAGTAGCCAAAGTCTGTTACCTCCCTATTCTCTTTTGTATTTCACAAGTGTGTACATGAGATTGGGATTAGGGTTTGTTTTCTTAGTCTCACTTTCCCCGCTACACACCTTGTTAATGGCCTCTCTTAAAGAATCAAGTTTATTTAATAATATGGGAGAATCAACAGGGTTAGAAGCCAATGAAGGGAGGGTTTTGTCGACCTTGCTAGAATTCAGTTCTTGGTTGGAGGGGATTTTTGAGACTCCTTTCTTGGCAGTGAGAATAGGGTATTTCCTCGTAATGTGCCCTTTTCTACTACATAGGAAGCACACATTAATACTGCCTAGGGTTTCAATTAAACAGGAAATATATTCTTCCCCAATTTTATTTTCAATGAATCTCAGAATGTCTCTACTAGGATTGATGGAGACTAAAACTCTAGCATCTAGGTGGGGAACCAGATTCGAGGAGTGGTCCATTCTGATAACTTGACCGATAGGTTCTAAAATTTGTGGAATAAAACTCCACACAATGGTTGACAAATTCTTAACTTGAATCCACTGCGGGCATGATAGAGAAAAAAATTCATCATTAACCGCATCAAAGGACCATTTGAGAGCCCTAAAGGTGGATTTCCCAATAGCCTAGAACTATTTCTTGACCACTTCTGCCTGAGATTTATTATCTTTAAAGAAAATAATAAAAATCCCTTTTTGAATCATTCAAAAGAAAGAAAAATTGAACCCTATTTTTTTAATCCAAACTTTTTTTAAACCAATCATCCATAAATTTTCTGGTAGGGAATCTATCTACATCCATTGCTGCAAAGAAAATAGAAAGGACTTGTAATTTGGATTTTTTCATATTAATGAATTTATCCATCTAATCATTAGGCGAAATAGATATTGTTGGCAAAGGAAAGGAAGGGCTCTTACTTATTTTTCCTCCTTCGCCATCACTCTTAGAATTGGACGCACTTACCAAAACGAACTTGGCTTCTTCTGGAACCTAGAAGGCTGAGCCTATAATGGCATCTTTGAAGGATTTAGAAATAAAACCCTCGGCCTTGTCTTGCGAGGCATCCGAATGAGCGAAGTTAATGTCCGACCCAATTGAAACGTCTCCCATAGATGAGCATATATAGCCACACGCACGTTCTTCCCAACATAACAAAGAAACAAGATGGGCAATAGATGCAAAAAAAAAGGAAATGCAAGGAATGGCAAAGGCCCTTACGAGCATGGAGGAGGCCTTACCACCTCCTCCACATGCAGGGGGTTGACCCTGAAGCCGAACCCTTGCACATTGTCCACATAAGATGTAGAGTCGTCGGTTGCAGAGCTTCCCTATCTTTTGTTTCTACTTTTTCTCTTTCTCAAACATAGTTGAATTAAATTATTTTCAATGCCTTCGACATATTGAAAATTTTATATGCTTTACATATGTAAAAGCATGGTAAATAAAGGAGTTGTAACTACATCAACTTAGAATTATATTTTGTCATATAGACTAGTTAATTTCACAAGGACATATTTATACATGATGTCACTCTTATGTTGTCATGGATGTGAAGTAGGTCCTAGGTCTTATAACATCAAGGATGGAAATAAGACATGTCCTTTTGATCGATGTTAACCTTTATTGATACATAAATTTAAACCTATTATTTTCACTAGTAGGAAGGATATAGCACTTTAGTTTGTCTCATATACGTGTAACACCCCCTTATTTCACACTACCTAGTCTCATGGTAAGTTTTCATGTTGGTAACTTGGAATAAAAATGCATAGTTCAAATAAAAAAGTCACATAAAAAGAATTTATAATAGTGCAAGTGTACAATTATAAATCAAATCCAAAACTAGCATTGTGATTTATTTTTTAAATAAAAAGAGATGGGAAAATATTCATCCAAAATGATAAGAAGAGACCTCAAATACATATATTTCAAAATGTAAGATTTGATAATGTTGCATTCAACATATAAAATGGGCTCCAACACACATGCCATCAAGTAGCTCATAAATGAGAACAAAATTAATTTGTATAACATCCTCATCAAATAAACCACCAAAATATATATGAGAAGTCCTACTTTTTGACATGGAAAGAATTACCTCATTAGTTACCAAACAAAAAAGTAGTTCAATAATTTAAATAATTAAAAAAGGCTTTTTAGAGTGCTCTAAAACTTTCTCGCCTTTCCCTACGTTTGAATCTCAACCTGCATGACCGCCCCCTTTGGGGAGGTCCCTCCCTCCCTGCAACTGGACCCTCAAACTGATACCACAGTTGGTTCACATGTTGCTGGTTCTGCTGTTGGGATCCCACGGTCTACGGGTCATATGGAAGAAACCGCCAAGTTTGACATTCCTTCCTCCTCTTCAGTATCGACAGACTCTGGCCTATTTGTTGGAGTGAAGAATATACCCCTCCCTAGGCCAAAATCTACTGTCGGATAGAGGAATGCGGAGCTTGGTAAGAAAGGTTCCAAATCTAACTGGAAGAACGCCCTTCTCGGGTCCACTAATACGACCTTGGAAGCGGATTTGGCTAACTTTACTCAAACTGATGAAGGAACGAAGATCAAGCTCCCTGACACTCTCATGGACAAAATTGCTTCATCCCTTCACCTGGTGATTGTTGGATGCTTCTTCTCCTTCAGGCCATCTATTGACATGATTAGGAGATGGGCCAAATCTAGATGGAAACTAAAAGGTAGTGTTGATATATCGATAATGCCAGGGGGTCTTTTCCTGTTTAAGTTCACTACAGAGGAAGACCCGATCTTTGTCCTCTCAGGCTCCTGGGCTTATGGGAAGCATTTCCTAACTCTGGCTAAATGGAAACCTAGTTTTGACCCCTCGGCAGAACTCAACCGCATGGCTCCTATTTGGGTTAGACTACCTGGCCTACCGCTGGAGTTCTGGGATGAATAGATCTTCCACTGGATCAAAAAATTCTTCGGTAGCTATGTTACAGTAGATTTGGTCACTCTTGCTAAATCCAGGTTGTTTTATGCACGTTTTTGTGTCAATGTTTTGATTAAAAAAGCTCTCCCTAATTTTTTTTCTCTAAAGTGGAAGTGGGGAAAATGGTCCCTAGCCATTATTTATGAAAATGCTACCCTTTTTTGTCAGAAATATGCTAATCTAGGTCACACTTATACTGAGTGTAAGACCTAGGAGTCTACAGAACCCAAGTTGAAAGAAAAGGATATTGTTGATGAACCCATTAGCCCAAGTGCCCCTTCTTCATCAGCCATCTTGGGACTTCCTAATGCAAAAGAAATCCTAGATGACTACTCCCACACGGACAAGATCCTTGAGATCTTAAAAACCCCGGTTGATCCTGTAAATAATGATAGCCCAGTTGTTCCCCTAGAAGAGGGTGAAATCCCTCTAGTGAAAAGCCTCTGATTTACCTCTGATCCCTCTCCATCCCCCTCTATGGCTACGGGTAATTAATACCTCTCCCCCAAGCCTCTGGCTTTTTCTATCCCCACAACCCCTCAATCACCCAACCTTGAGGAAACTATGATCCCCTTAGGTGTGAAAAAGTTGTTGATCACAACCCCCCTTTGTTCCCCTTGCAAGGTGGAGTCATTTGTTCAAACAAAAAAATCCCGCATACCAACCCCCCCTTTGAAGTCAACACCATCCGGATCTCCTCTGGCGGACAATGAAGAATAAATGACCCAGAAGAAAAAACCCAAGGGTAAGAAACCAAATGTGGGGGGTACTAAAAATAAAGTTGGAAGACCTTCAGAGAGGGTGTCGAGACATAAAGTTATGGCAAGAGACATTGCAAGGGGCAGACAGCTGGCCCTTGATGGTATCAACAAAACTAAGAAATGAAGTTCCTCTCTTGGAACATAAGGGGTCTCAACAGTCCCTAGAAGCAATTCGCTATAAAATAGTACATATTGGAAATGAAAATTGATATTTGTCTTCTTCAGGAGGTTAAAATGTCTTACCAAACTTTTGTAACCATTGCTAGTAAACTTTGGCTGAGGGCTGCCTTTTTGTATGTGGATGCTTTGGGGGCTTCTAGGGAAATTGCTACCCTTTGGGGCCCCCTCAAAATCCAAGGAAAGATTTATGTTAGCACTCAAAACTTCTTAATGTTTACTTTCCAACATGGTGAGCTCCATTGGAACCTGTTCAACATATATGCCCCCAACTCCAAAGTGGGAAGGTGGTTGGTGTGGGAGGAAATCTCTGAACTCATCCTGGTGGACCAGAAGTCTTAGTACATGCTAGCTGGAGACTTTAATACCCCACTATACCCCTCTGAAAAATGTGGAGGTCTAGTTGATTTCACTAATAGCATGGGAGATCTCGCCAACCTCATTAATGTCTCTAGCCTCATTGATCTTGATCTTTAGGGTGTCCCATACACCTGGTTGAATAATAGGAAAGGCAATCACCTAATTCAAGTCAGATTGGATAGATTCCTTTTCTCTACCAACTGGGATATTGGCCACAAATCCTACCTCAAGACTCTCCCAAGGACAACTTCATATCACAACCCCCTCCTTCTCCACTGGAAGGATAGACCCTACCTGCCCCCCCTCTTTCCACTATGAGATTATGTGGGCCTCTCACCCGGATTTGAGAGACCTAGTCAAGGGTTGGTGGGCTACCCTGATTCAGGGGACTGCTATGTTCAAAATTGCTGAGAAACTGAAACTCATCCACAGGGAAGTCAAAGGTTAGAATAAGGAAACATTTGGTGACATCTTCAAGAAGTTGAAGGAGTTATGCTCTAGACTAGAACAACTCCAAAGCAATATGGTAGTAGGGGATGCCCCCCACTCTATGCAGGTTGAGGAAGAGGATTGTCATAAGAATTGGAAGGAAATCCTCTCTAAAGAGGAAATCTAGTGGAAACAAAGATCTAGAATTCAGTGGCTGAAAGAGGGTAACAAAAACTTGACCTTCTTCCATCGCTCGATGAGCATACATAAAAGGCAAAATTTATCAAAAGGCTAAGGGATGACTTAGATCAAGAGATCACTAGAGATTCCCTAATTGGCCAAAATGCCACTGACTTCTTCATAAGAATGTACATAGAGTCTGAAAGGAATAATGTGTCTCTCCAGGGTAGTCTTTTGAGTAAGCTCCCTAATGCTATTGGGGAGGAGGATAACTATCAATTACTTGCTCCTATCTCCTCGGAGGAGGTTCGTTTGACAGTCTTTGCGATGGGTACTTTCAAGACCCCGGGCTGAGATGGCTTCCCCCCAGCGTTTTTCCAGGATTATTGGGACATCATTAATTATGATGTTACTAGAGCAGTAAAATATTTCTTCAAGACTAGTAAATTACTGGAAAAACTGAATAACACTTACATTGTTCTTGTCCCTAAGTCATCAAACCCCAATTGCATGAAGGACTTCCGACCCATAAGCCTTTGAAATTTTATCTAGAAAAAATTTTCCAAGGTCCTTGTGAATAGAATCAAGCCCCTTTTGGAAAATTTTATCAGTCCTTCCCAGAAAGGCTTTGTCCCTGGTCGCCAAATTCTGGATGCTACCATTGCCACTTATGAAATAATCCACTCCATGGACAGGAGTAGAATCCCAAGTATGGCCTTCAAGCTCGACATTTCAAAATCCTATGATAAAGTACACTGGTGCTTTTTATTTAAAACTCTATTAAAATTGGGCTTCAACCAGAAGGATGTTGATATGATTCGAGAATGTCTTACTACGGTTTAGTTCTCAGTCTTAATCAATGGGACCCCTAGGGGCTGTTTTAAGGCTGGAAAAGGTATCGGACAAGGAGACGCTCTGTCACCTTATCTTTTCATCATGATTGCTAAATTTTTGAGTAGGAATGTGGTTGATTTGTTGATCAAAGGCAGACTATAGGGATTCAAAGCTTCTTCCATGATCCCCCCCTCAGTTATCCAACAATTTGTTGATGACACTTTTCTATTTGGTATGTCATCTATTATGGAGGCCAAACTATGGAAGAATTTACTGGTGGATTATGCCAAGGCATCTAGGCAATGTATCAATTATGATAAGAGAAATCTCTTCTTCTTCAACACCCCTAATGACCTTCAACTTAAAATCCTCTCTATATTGGGGTGTAAGGCTGCTGCTCTTCTGAGAACTTACCTGGGTCTCCCCCTCACTATTAAAGAGGTCACTCCCACTTTCTGAAACACTATACTTGAACGGATACAAAAGAAATTTGCTGGATGGAAAGGGAAATTCCTTAACAGTGTAGGCAAGCTTCAACTCCTTGCAGCTTCCCTCCAAGGCATCCTGATTTACTTCCTTTCCTTGTTCAAACTATCTGGTGCTATGGGGGAAAAACTTGAGAAAATCCAAAGAACCATCCTATGGACGGGTATGGAGGAAAAAATATGCCTTGCTCTGGTTAATTGGGACACTGTTTTCTTACCCAAATCCATGGGAGGACTTGGTATCAAAAAGATAAATGCTTTGAATAAGGCTTTAATTGCTAAAGTGGGATGGACCTTGGCTAAAGGTGAGGCAGACTGGTGTAACATTATCAGGGTCAAGTATCTAGAAAGGGAGTAATTCTATTGTAACTTGAGTATGGGAGACCTTCCTCATGGATCTAAACTATGGAATAACATTCTAAAAAACAGACCAGTTATCAGAGAAGGACTAAAATGGCAGATTGGAAATGGTAGAAAGATTAGGTTCTAGGAGGACTCTTGGGTCGAAGACAAACCTCTGGAAAACACTCATTTCCACCAAATTATGTATCACCTAAAGGAGCACTTGGGGGATTACATTGCTGATTATATGGAACTGAGAAGAGGAAGATGGAAAAACATTGTTGAGTTTTTCTCTAATCATCCCAACCTGTTACCCATGGTTCGGGAGCTGTAGGATATTATGCTGGAATGTAGAATTCCCCTTGCTCCTTAGGAAGATAGATTCATTTGGAAAGGGACCCAGTTGGGGGATTTCTTAGTTAAGTGTGCTTATAGACAGCTCTTGAGACCCACTGGTGATGTCGAGTGTTGGAGGAAGATATGGAACTCTCAACTAATCCCCAAAGTCAACTTATTTTGGTGGTCCCTATTGCATGGAAAATATTAACTCATGACAATCTTAAAAGGAGGGGCTTCTAAATTTCCAATAGATGCATTCTTTGTAAAGCTAAAGAGGAAACAATTGACCACCTATTCATCCACTATCGCTTCGCTGGACACTTGTGGACTAGGACCCTGTAAAAATGTAGTCTACAATGGGTCTTTCAGAATAGCATTAATCTGTTTGTACCTGGATGGACTCCCCCCTTCCACCACCCGTTGATCCTCCAACTATGGAGGCAGATCCCGCCACACATCTGCTGGGGGATATGGAAAGAAATAAACAACAAAATTTTTAGAGATGTTGAAGCCCCCCTTGATAGTGTCTTCCACAATTGCCACAAAATGATCCTTGATAACATATTTGTGACTAAGTGGAAACCCCCCCCCAATCCTCCTAATTTGATGGAGGAAAAAATTGCTAAACTTTGGAAGCTCCCCCAAGAGTTCGAAGTCTTCAACAACAGTGCTAAAATCAAAAGGAAAAAGAACAAATGGTTAGCCCCAAAACCCCATTGGTACAAAATGAACTTTGATGGGTCTACCCAAAATGTTTGCCAAGCTGGACGTGGAATCATCCATGGCCACTTGGGGAATACTGTGGCAGCTTATGCGGGCAACCTAAATAACCATACTATCACCCAGGCAGAGGGAATAGATGTCCTATGGGGTCTAAGATTTGCCACATCCACTGGCATTAAACATCTCAAAATTGAAGGCAACTCATAGATCATTGTAGAAATGGTGAGTGGTAGATCTGTTGTTGGGTGGAAAGTTGATCCCATTTTGAGGGATGATAGGATGCTTCTGGCTAAGCTTGATTGCTTCACCATCTATCATATCCTTAGAGAAGGGAATGTGGCTACGGATTCCATGGCGGCGGTGGGAAGGCTGCAGAATAACTTACGATGTTGGAGGAACCCCAATCTGCTGCCAGTTACCACCAAGGTGATCTTGGAGACTGAAAAAAACCAAGTCCAATGATGAACTTGTATAACCATTACCAGATGAAGCGAGCCAATTTTCAAATTTTAAATTTAGAAGGGAAACCCACCCATCATGGGTTCGGTCTACCACGTAGCCATGGATGGCCTTGTCATCACTCTCAAAAAGGGTTTATTAATGAGGATAGTAATGATATCGAGAATGGTAATTTCCTAATTATCATCCCGATGAAGTTTATTGGCAGTGCTAAAGGTGACAACTAGGACAAGTCTAATCATATTGGCTGGATTGAGGGTTCGCACGAGTATAGTAAATTTCAAGATTGCGATATCTACTTAGGCATAAGTTGCAATAATCACACTGTTTATCACGTGATTTTATTTTAGAGAAGGATAAATTTTTATTACAACTCTGCTCTTGCTTTGATTCGGCTTTGTGTTGCTGCTACCCTGTTTCTCCTCTGCTTTGCTAAGCTGGAGGAAATGACTATGGGGGGTGACAGGCTAAGACTGGAACCCGACAAGAATGATGATTTCAAAGTGAAGCCAACGGTGTGGTTTGTCTGTTTGAAAGGAAGGATCGACAAATTTATGGAAAGCATGAAAGGGAATGATGAGAGATTGTCTAAGCAATTCATGGCTTCCTAGGAGGATAGAAGGGTTACTATGGGGGGTATCTCCTTAGAGATAAATGAAAAATTTATTTCTCAAGTGATGGGTCTGTCTATGGAGGGGAGGAAATGGAAGAAACATAGTCGCATTTTGGATACCACCAGTTTGTACCAGTTCTTTCATGAAAGTGAAAAACCAGTGAAGATAGAAGACAATTTCAACTAGGAGGAGCTTCCGCCTCAATGGGATGAGGTCTGCTATATCATTATGAAATACTTCACTCTGGAGGGAAGGTATGGAATCCTTTACTATTACCATCTCTCGTTCCTTAACCACCTTAGAAACAAGGATTTCATCTCCATTCCATTTTTCTTGCTTCATTTGTTGGATTCTAATATTAAGGATATTGCCGAGGCCAAGAAAAAAGGAAAAGACTTCCCCATTCTGCACCAAGGCCTCATCCTTCGTCTCTACAACTTCCACCTAGCACTTTGCCCACCCCGAACTATCTCTGTCTAGAATGTGGCTGATAACCCCCTTGCTATTGCTACCATTAAACCTGATGCAAGCCCTCCTCGGCTACCTGAAATTGGCTCTTGCAACAAGAAAAATAAAAAAATGCCCTTTTGAGGATGTTAGAACCCCCAAGAAAGTTAGAATCCAGTGGATTAATTCCGATATGGAAATTATTGATGAGGCGAACACCCCCAGTCATTTTGTGAGACTTGCCTCCAAACCTCTTGATAAATCACTAAGAGACCCCTCCTCTTCCCATGAAACTAGGAATTCAATCCCTTTTGATAATGTGGCCCTGTTTGAGTCTACCTCGACCCCCCAGTGTGTCAGCTCCACTCATGCCTTTGAAAGCCCTAAAAATTCTATGAGTCCGAAGACCGACCCCAAATCCCAAACAAATTCTCCCTCCTTGAATCTCAAGTTTAATAAAATGATGGTGGTTGAGGAAGCGAGCAACATCAAGGAGGAAGAAGAAAACAACATTATGGAGTTGGGCAAGAAAGTGGAGGTTTTGTTTGATAATGTGCAGGAAATCACTAGCAGGATGGAGGTAATGGAAAACAAGCTGCAAGACGTCTCCAAGTTTGCTTTGAATGTGATGCATTGCTTGGTGACCACTCTGTCTCTCCTACAAAAAAGTTCTATCAAAGGCAAAAGCAAGGAAGATGAGGACTACAAGGGGCCTTTTCAAATTCCTCACCAAGGAATGGGCTAGGAGGCTCCTCCCCAAGAGGAGCCATGGAAAAAAGAAATAGTTTGTTTCTATGTCTCAGAAGTCTGGTTTTTTGTTCGGTCCTAGCTACCTACGAGCTGATAGTTTTATTTTCTGTTTATATGTGAACTTATCCACCTGTTGCCCTGCATGGCAAAGGTTTAATATGTTTATTATGACTTTTATATATTTGATGAACTTACGTAGAATGATCATAGTTTTTGATAGAGGAAAGTAAGAGGGCTGTAATTTTGCTGATGTTCTACTGATAGTTGGCTTGCCACTATTTCCTTGTTCTCTCCTAGGTCAACCCCCTTGTTTTGGTTGCTTTTAATATAAAAAACAAAATAGTTCAATTTGCAGTTTTTAATTTAAAGAAATAGTTTACAAACAAAACCAACATACCGTTTACATAAATACATACATTCTAGATTATTTTCTTCTACAGTTACTAGCATATATATAATGAGAGATACACTTCTAGATGCACCTAATGCACCTTTGAAATGGATGAAAATGGAAGCCCTATATCCTCTTTTATATATTAATATTATTTATATATGTATACTAATTTAATATGTTAATATATTAATATTTTGATAATATGATGAAACTATAAAGATCCGGTCAACTATTGAGAGGGGGGGGGGGGGGTGAAATAGTAGATGAAAAATTAACTGAATTTTCACAAAACTAATTTTAACTTTAGAATCAACTCACAAAGTTTATTAGTTTATTCACTTCTACAAATCTGCAGGTACTCTGTTAAACCTTATCGGTTGACCTAATACTTCAGTGATATAATGCTACAGATCTGAAACTTAAATATCCTTTGACCAAAACCTTAAATCAGTTCACTAATACCAATAATAACATATTTTAGATCATTTCCAATCATTTAAATATATCTATGTAGATTTACCAATCATTCATATCAACCATACCAAAAACACATCCATAAAATCATTCACCACTTGACACACTGATTTTTCACATGGAAACCCAAATGGGAAAAACCACGATGGGGATGAATAGCTACAAGTATTCTTTGAACTCTTCTGAAGTTCACCTTGTTAGGAGCCAAGCCTGGTTAGAAGCTTATACACGAATAATTAGTTAGGAACAGATCCAGTTAAGGACCACCCAGTTAAGGGATTGACTACAAATACCCTGTTAAAGGTAATACTGATGGTATGATGAAAGAATAAGTATCCGATCAACTACTGAGAGTGAGGGGGGGGGGTGAATCAGTAGATAGAAAAACTGATATTAAACTTCACCAATCAATCTCTCAAAGTAAACTTAGAATAATAACTCTATCAAGATAAAAACTCATAAGATAAACTGGTTGTTTGTTACAACAATTTAACAGTAAACAACTTCTTCATATCTCAATACTTCTAGTTATCATGACTTATCAAGAATAGTTAAGTAGTTAAATAAATCAACCATGCAAACATAACCACAAAAACATTCACCACTTGACACAAATATTTTTGACATGGAAACCCAAATAGGTCAAAACCACAGTGAGATGAGACTCACAAGATAATATTTGAACTCTTCTGAAGTTCGCCCTGTTAGGAGCCTATCCTGTTAAAGCTTTACAAAAAGTCCTGTTAGGAACTGATCCTATTAGGAATCACCCGGTTAAGGGATTGACTAAAAATGTCTTGTTAGAAGCAATACCCTATAAGGAGTAACCTCGGTAGAGGATTTGAAAATCCAATCTAATGGACTAACTTGTTAGAGGATTTGAATAGCACCAAGCTTGTTAGAGCTTACCCGGTTAGGGGATTTCAATTCTGCTGTAATTGTTAGAAAATAACATGAGTTTTTTGATTTGTCTGAATAGCACTACACTTGCTTGATCAGATTCATTTCATGCTCCTATCTGCCTTTACTCAAATTGCAGATACATCATCCGATTAGGCAACCACACACTCAACTGAACCATGTCTATCTCTTCGCCAACTCTCTCAAAACTAAACAAATTCATCGACCTTAAATACAAATCAATCAAGTTGGTAGCATAACAAAAACCTAACTCTCATCAAGATTACAAACAAATTTTGTTCAAGTATGACCATTGGATTACATAGCAATCTCTGCACATCAATCAAGAAAACCTTGATCGCTCCTTGATCACCACTTCATTGAACTCAGTAACTCATCACGCGCTTTGCATTAGATGGAATACATTTTCTCATTCCCTAGACAAAAATCGTTACAAAAACTCGCGAAAATCTCTTGGAATTGTCTTCATACAATAATCATACATGTCATCATCATTACCGCTCATCATCAGATCATAAACCAATATAACCAATTCACCAAACTTAATCAGTTAGGGTTTATAAAAAACAACAGGTAGGGTTTACTGGTTATAATAATAGATAAGGTTTACACCTTTACACCGGTTACTGGTTCTCCTTACAAATTCTTCCTACTGATTACAATAACAATATCAACAATATCATTACCGGTTTGATTGACATCAATGACAACATAGCATATCATTAATGCAATCTTCATGCAAATACCAACAATCTCCCCCTTTGGCATTGAGGGCAATACAAATATCAATACCATTGATTGCTATGTGATTGTGAATAGGAATCCTGGTTTACGTTACCAAGTATTCATCATGCTCACTGTATATTCAGCTTGTCGCTGGTTCTCCTTCCCATAATCACATAATTCTTCTCCCCCTTTGACAACGATGCCAAATTGAAAGTAAAACATGTAATGTCAAATTTCATTGTGCATCATCAACAATCTACAACTTGATGCTCCCCCTGTGGAATACATCCACTTCTACACCAATCCTCCTATAAAATTCTGCAAGTATCTCCAGGACTGATGTAATATACATCATACTTAACTGACTTCATGAAGAGGGACAATCCCTAACTGACATCTAAGATATTCAAAAGTAGTTTTAGGAAGAGGTTTAGTAAAAATATTTGCAAGCTGCTCCTTGGTAGAAACATGCTCCAAGCTAACATTTTTACACTAAACTTTTTCCCTCAAGAAATGATACTTCAATTCAATATGCTTGGTTCATGCGTGCAAAACAGGGTTCTTGGAAATATTTATGGCACTTGTGTTATCACATAAAATCTTTATAGGTTCTGAAATCTTCATCTTAAAACCTTCCAAAATGTGCCTCATCCATATAGCCTGTGTGCAATTCATGTAAGCTGCAACATACTCAGCTTCAACAGTAGATTGTGAAGTACAACTCTGCTTCTTACTACTCCATGAAACAAACCTTCCTCCAAGAAAAAATGCTCCACCGGTTGTGCTTTTCTGGTCATCAACATTTCCTGCCCAATCTGCATCTGTGTACACCTTCAAGTCAAAATTTCCTCCATATGGATACCATAACCCATAATCAATAGTATCTTTCAAGTATCTAAAAATTCTTTTGGTTTCTATTAGATGTGTTTCCTTAGGATTCTTCTGAAATCTAGCAACTATGCCAACTGCATGATCTATGTCTGGTTTGCTGTGAACAACATAGTGCAATTTTCCAATCATTGACCTGTATTCCTTCTCATCAACAGATTTGGACTCATCTTTCTTAGACAACTTACAACCTGTAACCATAGGTGTGCCAACTGGTTTAAAGTCACTCATGCCAAATGTCTTCAAGACCTCTTTCACATCCTTAGACTGTGTGATGAAAATACCATTCTTCATTTGCTGTATTTGCAAGCCTATAATTTTTTTTATTTTCCCCACTAAAGACATTTCAAACTCATTTTTCATTTCATCTACAACTGTTGCTTATGTCATCATTACCTCCAAATATGATATCATCAACAAATACTTCGCTGACTAGTATTTTATCTCCTTCAGATTTGAGATATATGTTACTATCATCGTTGGTTCTCAGAAAGCCTATCTTCATCAGATGTGTATGAAGCCTTTCATACCATGCCCTAGGTGCTTGCTTTAATCCATACAAATATTTATGCAATCTGCATACCATGTCTTCCTTATCAGTCAGAGCATAGCCATTTGGCTGCTCAATGTATACTTCTTCTTCAAGTATCCCATTCAAAAACGCTGACTTAACATCCGTCTGATATACCTTGAATTTCTTGTGTGCTACAAATGCAAGTAAAGTTATGACACCTTCAAGTCTTGCCACTAGTGCAAAAGTTTCACCATAGTCTTCTCCTTCCTCTTGTGCATAACCTTTGCAAACCAACCTAGCTTTATTGCGAACCACAACACCATCTTCATTCAATTTGTTCCTGAAAACCCAATTAGTTCCTATCACATTTTTATTTACCGGTCGGGTACCAGGGTCCATGTGTTGTTCTTCTCAATTTGATCTAATTCCTCCTCCATAGCTTTAACCCAATGATCATCACCAAATGCTTCCTTAGTAGTTCTTGGTTCAATAGTGGAGATCATGCAAGAATTTTCTCTGATTCTTCTTCTGGTTAGTACTCCAGCATCCTTATCCCCAATAATCTGTTCAGGATTGTGATTCAGTCTCACATATCTTGGAATAACATGATCATTATCTTCAAGTTCAACTTCTTCATTATCATCATCTTCTTTTGAATTTATCTATTCCGGTTGGATTGGTACATCAATATTTGCTTTGCCAGTTTCAGATTTAATAGTTTTTGGTTCCAAAATCAAAATGCAAGGATCTTCATCCTTTTTCTCTAAACTGGTTTCCTCTAAGACTTTAGGAAATTCATCCACTCGAACATCAACACCCTCAACAATTCTCTATGTCCGGTTGTTAAAACACTTGTAGGCCTTACTCTTGGTGGAATAGCTAAGAAATATACCTTCATCACTTTTAGCCTCAAATTTGCTAATATAATAACCTCTCTTAATAAAACATTTGCTTCCAAATATTCTAAAATAACTAACATTAGGTGATCTACCATACCAATATTCATAAGGAGTCTTGTCCTTACCTCTATTTACCAGAATCCGATTCATAGTGTAGATAGCTTCTCTCCAAAAATTTTTCGCTACACCTCCTTGTATCAACATCGTCCTAGCATCTTCAATAACTGACCGGTTGTTTCTCTCTGTGATACCATTCTATTGTGGTGTCCTTGGTGCAGAAAGCTTCCTCTTGATACCATTTCCTTCACAATACCTAGTGAATTCCTTAGAAGTAAATTCACTGCCCTGATATGTCCTTAGACACTTTATCTTCTTACTGCTCTCTTCTCTACTAAGGCCTTGAATGCCTTGAACTTACCAAAAGCTTCAGTCTTATCCTTCAAGAATGTGACCCACATCATCCTTGAGCAATCATCAGTGAAGATCATGAAATATCTGTCACCTTGAATAATTTTTGTTCTTATTGGTCCACAAAGATCTGTATGAACCAAATCTAACAATTTTTCCGCTGAAAAAGATTTTCTCTTGAAAGTTGAGGATGTCATCTTTCCCAACTGACATTATTTGCATAGAGCATTAACGAGTTTGTTTAACTGAGGCAAACCTTTCACTGTCTTGGACTTACTCACTTTAACAATGTTATCAATGTTTATATGACAATATCTCCTATGCCAAAGCCAACTATCATCTATCTTTGCAATTAAACAGTTGCTGACTTTAGGATTAAGATGAAACAAGTTACCTTTAGTTTTCTTCCCGGTTGCAATCAATTCACCTTTATTGTCATAGATCTTGCACATACCATTTTTAAATTCCAATGGGTATCCTCTGTCATTGAGTTGTGCCACACTCAAAAGATTATGCTTTAGACCTTCAACCCAGTAGACATCATCTGCACTACTCTTTCCATTAAGAGAAATAGTTCCCTTACCTTTAACCATGTAGGGTGAGTCATTATCAAATCTTACAACTCTGCCATCAAATTCCTTCAGTGAAAGAAATTTTCTCTGATCATCAGTCATGTGATGTGAACAACCACTACCAATGATCTAATCATCAGAGTTATCCATCCTGGATACTAATGACTTTTGGTCTGACATCTCTTCTTTAATGGCTACAAACACAATATCTTCATTAACATCACCATCAAATTCCTCATCAGTAATACCACCATCAACAATAATAAGACAATCTCTTTTTTCTTTACCCTTGTACTTCATTAATTTATCTTGTTTGTTCTCATTATCACCATTAGGACAATTAGCAGCAATATGTCCAATCTTGTTGTATGCAAAACATTTCAAAGGTAACTTGCCTCTATATTTACTTGTACCTCTAGGCAACTGCTTGGCCAACAATGCTTCAAGATCAACTAAACTTTCTTCATCATCAACTTCTCTACTGGATCTAGATTCATAACTGTGACTGGCATCTCTACTTTTCCTCATAGATGGGTTAGAAATAAAAGCTCTAAATGGAGACTCAGATTTCTGTACACTACCATCATAACCATTTAAATCAAAACAAGTAAGCTTGTGAATGATGGAGTCAAGAGTTACCTTAGTTTTGTAAATGGACTTCAGCTCCTGAATAGCTCCAACTCTAATAGCATAGACTAGTATCAGGGTTCTCAGTACGTTACTGATCACTATGGAATCTTCCACTTTACCTCTTGCACTCTTAATTTCACTGACTATCTCTTTTATTCTTTGACCATACTGCTGGATATTCTCACCTTCAGCCATCCGCATGTCATCAAACTTTCCTCTTAGACTCTCCTTTTTAGCAATCTTAACATGTTCATCACCACTATAAATCTCTTCAAGTTTTTTCCATACCTCATATGCAGTTTCAAGACCATGAACATCTACATACTCTACACCAGACAAATAACTGATAATAGCCTCCAATGCTTGATGATTTTCTTGTTGTTCTTTCTTTTGATCATTAGTCAACATACTAGTAGGTGCAACATACTTAGTATCAACATGTTCCCGATGCTGACTTCCCAGACTCTTGATATAAATTTTCATTCTATCACTCCATATCCTGTAGTTCTCTCTATTTAACTTCAGACCTTCCTTCTTCATCATGATCAACAGATCTTTACCTAAAGATGTTAGGTTTAGACTTTAGAGGACCTGTAAGGATATGATACCAATTGATGGTATGATGAAAGAATAAGTATCCGGTCAACTACTGAGAGGGGGGGCGAATCAGTAGATAGAAAAACTGATATTAAACTTCGCCAATCAATCTCTCAAAGTAAACTTAGAATAATAACTCTGTCAAGATAAAAACTCATAAGATAAACTGATTGTCTATTACGACAATTTAAATAGTAAACAACTTCTTCATATCTCAATACTTCTGGTTATCATGACTTCTCAAGAATAGTTAAGTAGTTAAATAAATCAACCACAAAAACATTCATCACTTGACACAAATATTTTTGAAGTGGAAACCCAAATAGATAATAACCACGGTGAGATGAGACTCACAAGATAATATCTGAACTCTTCTGAAGTTCACCCTGTTAGGAGCCTAGCCTGTTAAAGCTTTCCAAAAAGTCCTGTTAAGAATTGATCCTGTTAGGAATCACTCAATTAAGGGATTGACTACAAATGCCTTGTTAGAAGCAATACCCTGTAAGGAGTAACCTCGGTAGAGGATTTGAAAATATAATCTAATGAACTACCTTATTAGAGGATTTGAATGGCACCAATATTGTTAGAGCTTACCTGGTTAGTAGATTTCAATTCTACTGTAATTGTTAAAAAACAACATGAGTTTTATGATCTGTCTAAATAGCACTACACTTTCTTGATTAGATCCATTTCATTCTCCTATTTGCCTTTACTCAAACTACAGATACATCATCTGGTTAGGCAACCACACACTCAACTGAACTGTGTCTACCTCTTTACCAACTCTCTCAAAACCAAACAACTTCATCGACCTTAAATCCAAATCAATTAGTTTGATAACACAACAAAAACCTATCTCTCATCGAGATTACAAACAAATTCGGTTCAAGTATGACCATTGGATTACATAGCAATCTCTGTACATCAATCAAGAAAGCCTTGATTGCTCCTTGGTCACCGCTTCATTGAACTTAGTAACTCATCATGCGCTTTGCATTAGATGCAATACATTTTCTCATTCCATAGATAAAAATGATTACAACAACTCACCAAAATCTCTTGGAATTGTCTTCATACAATAATAATGCGTGTCATCATCATTACCGCTCATCATCAGATCATAGACCAATATAACCAATTCACCAAAAATCGGTTAGGGTTTATCAGAAACAACCAATAGGGTTTACCGGTTACAACAATAGATAAGATTTACACCTTTACACCGATTACCAGTTCTCCTCACAAATTCTTCCTACCGGTTATAATAACAATATCAATAATATCATTACCAGTTCAATTGACATCAATGACAACATAGCATATCATTAATGCAATCTTCATGCAAATCGCAACAAATACCCTATTAAAGGTAACCTCAGTGGAGGATTTCAAATCCAAGCTAATGGATCACCTGGTTAGAGGATTTCAACAATAAGCCTATTAGAGCTTACTCTGTGAGGGGATTTCAAACTGTTGTAATGGTTAGAGAACAACATGTTCTTTGACTGATCTAGAAATATCACTTTCTTGTTGAATCACATCCTTTACCGCTCCTATCTGCCTTCACATCATTCTGTAGATGTACCTCCTGGTTCGACAACAATCACTTTCACACTATATCATATTTTCCAACTGACTCATTCAATCAATCCATCAACCTTATAAACAAATACATTAGGTCGGTAACACAACACAAACAATAAAATTCTCATAGAGATTTCAAACACATCAGTTCAGTCTTGATCATTAGATTGCATGGCAATCAACTTTGCATTCTTCTAGGCATCTACAACCACTCTTGGATCATCGCACTTTGAATCTTGTAACTCATCACATGTTTGTCACTTCACACTATGCATTTGATAATTCCCAAGATAAACAATTAACTTTACACGCCAAATCCTTCTAGAAACTCATCACATGCAACATGCTTTCGTGGCATCTTTGTCACTGATCAACATCCAATCATAAACCATCACAATTGATCTTCAAGCTCCATCGCTTAGAGTTCTGCTTCTCAACTGATTAGGGTTATCGACTGATCTTCATGACTTCATTACTGGTTGCATTTACTGCTTCATTACCAGTTGCAATTGACATCAATGCCAACACTTCCTAATATACTTCTTCAATGCAATCTTCATGAAATGCCAAAATTCTGCCCCTTTGGCATTGATGGCAATACAAATATCAATACCAATTGATTGGCATGAGTAAAACATATACTATCCATCAAATGATTCAGGTATAGAAATTCCAATTTACATTTTTCAACGTATACTATCCTTCAACTGTATCTTCATATCTTCAACTGGTAAATGGTCTACAATTTGTCTTCTCTCCTTAACATATAATTTTCTCCCCCTTTGACAACAATGCCAAAGTGAAGGCAAACCATTATGTTTCTTATGCATGCTTCACCGATCTGCAATGAGCTTCTCCCCCTGTGGAGTAGGTCCATTCTTCACCAGTCCTCTTCAATATTTTCAATAGGCTTTGGGATTGATGTCTTCCATATCTTCTTAATTGACTTCATGTAGGGGTACAACCCCTAACTCACCTCTGAGATATGCAAATGTAGTTTTAGGTAGAGGTTTAGTAAAAATATCTGCTAGTTGTTCTTTAGTGGAAACATGCTCTACTGATACATCTTTTCTTTGAACTTTCTCTGTTAGGAAATGACACTTCATCTCTATATGCTTTGTCCTAGCATGCAACATTGGGTTCTTAGAAATATTTATAGCACTTGTGTTATCACAAAAAACTCTTATCGGTTCTCATATCTTCATCTTGAAACCTTCCAATATGTGTTTCATCTAAATTGCTTGGGTACAATTCATGTAAGCTACAACCTACTTAGCTTCTGCTGTTGATTGAGAGATACAACTTTGTTTCTTGCTTCTCCATGATACTAATCTATCTCCAAGAAAAAATACTCCTTTGGTTTTTCTTTTCCTATCATCAACATTGCCTGCCCAATCTACATCGATATAGACTTTTAAGTCAAAGTCTCCTATATATGAATACCATAATCCATAATCTATTGTTCCTTTCAAGTATCTGAAAATTCTTTTGGTTGCAATCATGTGTGACTCCTTTGGATTTTTCTAAAATCTAGCAACCAATCCTACTGCATGAGCAATGTTCGGTCTGCTGTGGACAACACAATGTAGCTTACCTATCATGGATTTGTATTCCTTTTCATTAACTGATGCAAAATCATCTTCCTTTGACAGTTTATAGCCTGTAACCATTGGTGTTCCAACTAGATTACAATCTTCCATTCCAAAAGTTTTCAACACTTCCTTCACATACTTGGATTCTGTAATAAAAATTTCTTTCTTCATATGTTGGATTTGCAAACCTATGAGTTTTTTTTATCTCACCTACCAATGACATCTCAAATTCATTCTTCATTTCATTATAAAAATCATGACACATATCATCATTACCTCCAAAAATGATATCATCAACAAATACCTCACTTACCAGTATTTTATCTCCTTTTGTCTTGAGATATATGTTACTATCTTCACTGGTTCTTTGAAAACCCATCTTTCTTAAGTGAGAGTGCAATCTTTCATACCATGCTCTTGGTGCTTGTTTTAATCCATATTGTGCCTTATGTAGCTTTCACACCATATCCTTTTCTTCAGTTAATACATAACCATCCGGCTGTTCTATGTAGACTTCTTCTTCCAATATTCCATTTAAGAATGTTGATTTAACATCCATCTGATATACCTTAAATCCTTTGTATGCTGAAAATGTAAGTAGAATCCTTACTGCTTCCAATCTTGCTACTGGTGCAAATGTCTCACCATAATCTTCACCTTCCTCTTGTGCATATCCTTTGCATACCAATCTGGCTTTATTGCTGGCCACGTCTCCATCTTCATTCAATTTGTTTTTGAATACCCACTTTGTGCCTATTACATTCTTGTTTTGTACTCTGGGTACCAATGACCATGCATTATTCTTCTTTATCTGATCAAGTTATTCTTCCATTGCCTTGATCTAGTGTTCATCTGCAAAGGCTTCTTTTTCTATTCTAGGCTCAATGGTGGAGATCATACAAGACTTTTCTCTTAGCCCTCTTATAGTTAGCACACCTGCATTCTTGTCTCCAATAATCTGATCGAGGCTGTGATTAATTCTGA
This sequence comes from Cryptomeria japonica, assembly GCF_030272615.1. Lineage (NCBI taxonomy): Eukaryota > Viridiplantae > Streptophyta > Pinopsida > Cupressales > Cupressaceae > Cryptomeria > Cryptomeria japonica. The sequence goes on along the minus strand of NC_081409.1, from coordinate 559,502,506 downwards.
CATACCTTGGAATAAAATGATCTTGGTTTTAGGGTCTTCTTCTTATTCACTTTCTTCATCTTCTGATGGACCTTCCTATTCCGGTTGAACTGGGGCTTCTATGTCCAGTCCTCCAACTTCTAGCTTCACCAGTTTCGGTTCCAAAAACAATGTGTTTGGTTCTTCTTCTTCCTTCTTCTTGCTGGTTTCTTTAGATTTTTTAGAAAATTCATCTTCTCAGACATTGACACTTTCAATGATCTTCTTAGTCCAGTTGTTGTAGCACTTGTAAGCTTTTCTCTTGGTGGAGTAACCAAGAAATATGCCTTCATCACTTTTGGCATCAAACTTTCCAATATAATCACTTTTTTTAATAAAACATCTGCTACCAAATTTTTTTGAAGTAACTGACATTCGGTGATCTACCATACCAGTATTCATAGGGTGTTTTGTACTTACCTCTTTTGACTAGTATATGGTTCATTGTATAAATAACTATGCTGATAGCTTCTCTCCAAAATGTCTTAGCTACACCTCTTTGTATTAACATAGTCCTAGCAGCTTTAACCAGTGACTAGTTGTTCCTTTCTGCAATACCATTCTGCTGTGTCCTTGGTGTAGATAGCTGCCTCTTGATCCCATTGTTTTCACAGTATCTAGTGAATACTCTAAAGTAAATTCACCACTTTGATCAGTTCTTAAATATTTTAGCTTCCTTCCACTTTCATTCTCAACCAAGGCACTAAATTCTTTAAATTTTCTGAATTCTTTTGTCTTATCTTTCAAGAATGTGACCCACATCATCCTTGAGTAGTCATCGGTAAATATCATGAAGTATAGATCTCCTTGAATACTCCTAGTCTTTATTGGTCCACATAGGTTAGTATGAACCAAATATAGAATATGTTCAGCTGAGAAATATTTTCTCTTGAAGGTCGAGGATGTCATTTTTCCTAACTGACATTCCTTGCACAAAGCATTCACCGATTTGTCCAACTGTGGTAATTCTCTTACTAATTTTGACTTGCTGAATCTTACAATGTTATCAAAATTCACATGGAAAAACCTCTGATGCCAAAGCCAGCTATCTTCTACTTCTGGAATCAAACAACTATTGACTTTGGAGTTTAAGTGAAAAAGATTACCTTTGGTTTCTTTGCCAATTGCAATCAATTCACCTTTGCTTCCAGAGATCTTGCAAACTCCATTCTTGAACTCTAACGGGTAACCCTTGTCATTGAGTTGAGAAATACTCAAAATATTGTGTTTCAAACCTTCAACCCAATAGACATCATCTGCACTACTCTTACCATTCAGGGAAATGGATCCTTTACATTTCACCATGCAGGGAGAGTTATTCCCAAATCTGAAAACACCTCCATCAAATTTGTGGAATGTTAGAAACTTGCTCCGGTCATGAGTCATGTGGTGTGAACAACCATTGTCTATAATCTAGTCATCTGAATTTTCTAAGTGAGAGACCAATGCCTTCTGATCTAATATGTCTTCTTTGATAGAAACAAAGACAATTTCCTCATTTGTATCTACCTCGGATTCTTCATCTGTAATACCTTCATCCACTGCAATGAGACAATTTCTTTTTCCTTTTCCTTTAAAACTTCCTATATTTCTTTCATTTTTCCTCGTTATCTCCATTAGGAGAGTTAGCAGCAATATGTCCTATCTAGTTACATGCAAAACATTTCAGTGGTAATTTACCTCTATACTTACCGGTACCTTTGGGTAACCACTTGGCCAACAATGCTTTGAGTTCCATTAGGCTATCTTCATCATCTACCTCTCTGTTGGATCTAGATTCATGAGTGTAACTTACTTCTCTATTTTCCCTTACTGGTGGGGTTGAGACTGAGGCTTTAAATGCAGATTCTTACCTCTAAACACTTCCATAAAAACCATTTAATTCAAATCCAGTCAATTTACCAATGATAGAGTCAAGAGTTACCTTTGTCTTGTCAATAGATTTGAGTTCTTGAATGGCTGCAACTCTGATAACATGGACCAGTAGAAGGGTTCTCAAGACCTTGCTAACCACAGTGGCATCATCCATAGTACCTCCAACACTTTTGGTTTCTCCAATTATCTCCTTGATTATCTGACCATACTGTTGAATGTTTTCTCCTTCAACCATTATCATATCATTAAATTTTCCTCTAAGACTCTCTTCCTTGGATATCTTTACATGCTCATCATCACCATAGATTTCTTCTAGTTTGTTCCAAACTTCATGTGTAGTCTCCAATCCATGAACATCAACATATTTTGAATCTAACAAGGTACTGATGATAGCTTCCAATGCTTGGTTGTTCTCCTGTTGGTCCTTCTTTTGATCATCTATCAGAGTTCCACTAGGCAAGTTATACTTAGTAACAACATGATCCCAATACTAACCTCCTTAACTCTTGATGTAAATATTTATCCTATCACTCTAGATTCTGTAGTTATCTCTATTGAACTTCAGACCCTCTCTCTTCATCATTTTCTCTTGGATCTTTTTTTCAAGCTATTAGGCTTATACTCAAGAGGACCTATAATACTCTGATACCAATTGATAATATGATGAACTTATAAAGATCCAGTCAACTACTGAGAGGGGGGGGGGTGTGAATCAATAGTTGGAAAATTAACTGAATTTTCACAAAACTTATTTTCAATTTAGAATCAACTCACAAAGTTTATTGGTTTAGTCACTTTAACAAATCTGCAGCTGCTCTATTAAACCTTACCGATTGACCTAATACTTCAGTGATATAATGCAACAGATCTAAAACTTAAATATCCTTTGACCAAAACCTTAAATCACTTCACTAATACCAATAATAACATATTTAAGATAATTTATAGTCATTTAAATATATCTATGTAGATTTACCAATCATTCATATTAACCATACCAAAAACACATCCATAAAATCATTCACCACTTGACACAGTGATTTTCACGTGGAAACCCAAATGGGAAAAACCATGGTGGGGATGAATAACCACAAGTATTCTTTGAACTCTTCTGAAGTTTGCCCTGTTAGGAGCCAAGCCTGGTTAGAAGCTTATACAATAATGTTCTGTAAGGAACATATCCAGTTAAGAACCACTCGATTAAGGGATTGCTACAAATAATCTGTTAAAGGTAATACCCTGTTAAAGGTAACCTCAGTGGAGGATTTTAAATCCAAGCTAATGGACCACCTGGTTAGAGGATTTCAACAACAAGCCTATTAGAGCTTACCCTATGAGGGGATTTCAAACTGCTGTAAGTGTTAGAGAACAACAGGTTCTTTGACTGATCTGGAAATAACACTTCCTTTCTAAATTAGATCCTTTATTGCTTCTATCTGCCTTCACATCATTCTGTAGACACACCTCCTGGTTTGGCAACAATCACTTTCACACTTTATCAAATTTTCCAACCGGCTTATTCAATCAATCCATCAACCTTATAAACAAATACATTAGGTCAGTAACACAAAACATATAATAAAATTCTCATAGAGATTACAAACACATCGGTTCAATCTTGACCGTTAGATTGCATTGCAATCAACTTTGCATTCTTCTAGGCATCTACAACCGCTCTTGGATAATCGCACTTTGAATCTTGTAACTCATCACACGTTTGTCACTTCACACTATGCATTTGATCATTGCCAAGATAAATGGTTATCTTTAAGTGCCAAATCCTTCTAGAAACTCATCATGTGAAACATGCTTTTGTGGCATCTTCATCACTGATAACATCCGATCATAAACCATCACAACTGATCTCCAAGATCCATCGGTTAGGGTTCTTCTTCTCAACTAGATAGGGTTACCGGTTGATCTTCACTGCTTCATTACCGGTTTCATTTACTGCTTCATTATCGATTGCTTTTACTACTTCATTACCGGTTGCAATTTTCATGAATGACAACACTTCCTAATATACTTCTTCAATGCAATCTTCTTTCAAAGCCAACATATTTAAAATATGTATACTAATTTAACAAGAAAATATACTCATATCTTAACTATCTTTTGTTGTTCCTCCAATAGCACCCATTTCATCACTCTTGCAATACTACTACCCTTTGAACTATTTTTCACCTTCTCATTATTTACTGTGTTGTTAATACTATCATCTATTATCATTATATCCTAGTGTCATTTTCCTTTTTATGAGAACTTGTTGGATATGTTCTCTACTCATACTTTTAATCTTCATGATTCTATTGTCCTCCAATAGTGGGATTGTGACTGCCACTTTGTTTTGAGATGGGTTATGAATTTGATAGTCTCCATGTTTCTATCTTTCATTCTAGGCGTGAAGTTGACACAATACTTACAAACTCCTTTGCTTCTTTGTACTTGGCTGCCCTTTTCTCTTGACATCACTGTGGGTATCTTTTTATTTTCCTTTGCAAGGCCAGTGTCACTCCACACATCTTCCTCTTTTAAAATGATGCCATGACATAAAAACCACTCTACTTGGCATGAATATGACCACAGACTTATGCTCCTTACCATTTTACTATCCCTCCCTATGCATCAAGACTATCCTTGGCATCACAATGGAAATTCGTACAACTAACTATCCATAGCACTGACGAAATTCTCAATTCTGGATTTGGTTATTTAAATATAGAGTTATGACTCTAAGAGGATATATTCAGATTTCAAAGTGGTTAGTAATCACTGACTTGTCAATTCTTGGCGAACCCTTGATTATGAAGGAAAAGAAATCAAAATAATAAAAATCAAAGGTTTCATGTGTTCCAAAACACTTGAAGTGCCTTTCATATTACTAAGAGGAATTTGGCCTCAAAATGACCAATTTTGGAGCAAACAAGGGAAAATTTTAAGATAGAGAAGAAGTAGATAATGCAAAGGCTCCAGTTATTCTGGAAACCTTCTAATATTGAGAGTCTTATTGTAGATCATTGACAAAGTTTCAAAAAAGAGTCAAATTATCATTTGAAGACATGCAAAGTTCCAAACTGTCTTTTTCCATTCTATTATCATTCCATCAAGGAAAAAACCATCTATTGAGAAGAAGATTTTCAATTGTCATTAAGAGATTTTTTTTTTTGGTATTATAGAAGATTTGAACTCAATATCATCTAGGTGTCTACAACATAGACTTTGTCTTTAAAACAAATGACTTGCATGAAAGGTTATTTTTCATTATATCCAAGTAGGTCTTCAATTTGATGGTCTATATGACCGTATTTTTAATTTTAATCATTTATGACAACTTAAAAATTTATTAGTTCCCATGGATTAACGTGCTATATCTTTATAAACTGCATATATGAGACTTTAAAGTTGTTATTAAATCCTAAAAATATGTTATAATAATACAATATAGTATTCTAATTTATAATATCAATATATATTATTTTATAGTATTTATTATAAAAATACAAATTAATTTAGAAATTTTGAAAAGATAAAATATAATTGTTTCTAATTTTTAAAATATTTTAATTGTTATAATACTTTCTATTTTCTTATATAATTTAGAAACTTGGTTAATTTATTTTTTGAATGCTTTTAACAAGAGTGTCTTAAATATGAATTTAGATACTTGTCATAATAGATACAATTTAAGATTTTGACATTTATTATTAATGATTTAATATTAATATATAATATGTATGACTCTATAATGTTTATTATAAATATATTAATTTAGAATCTTTTCAAAATAAATATAATTGTAAAAAAGATTATGTTGAATATTTTTTTGTATGAATTTAGAAACTTATTTTTACAAATATTACTAATTTATCATTATTTTTTTAATTTTACACTATATAATGAAAGAACAAGGATTTTTATTTCTTTTAAAGAAAAGATGCATCTACATTTTAAATATTTTAATGTGGCATTTTAAAAAATTGTAATTTCTATTAAAAAAGAATTAGTTTATATATATATATATATATATATATATATATATATATATATATATATATATATATAAAATTAGATTATTTGCGTTATTTTATTTAAAATAATTTATTTTTTCATATTTAATATGTATGATTGGTAAGATTGATAAAAATATTTTATAAAATTATTCATAAATTAAATTTTTTTTACAACTAATACTTTTTTTAAAACGTCAAATGAAAGGCATCGAAATGACCAAACAAACGTAAAAATTTCATATGACAGGTAGAGGTGACTGCCAAATTCCAAGCTCGTACATTCATAATTCTTCTCCTAGCAACATGTAGTTTGATTTTGGCTTTTAAAAGGGCAAGCAAAATTATTCTTATGAGTTCCAAAACGTGAAAAAAAAATTAAGAGAGGAGAATTTTGCAGAAGAGTTAGATTGTAAGAATTTTTTCATAGGTTGATGTATATGTTTGTTAGTCACAAATAAAAATATGTTTGTACCTTGATCTATGCTCATATGAACATCATACTATAGTGTAATTCTTTTATCTTTGAAGTGTATTGCTCTTTGAATGAAATCATCAAGAATTATTAGATTATTATTCACATTTCTTGTATTGCAATTTTTCACATGTTTGCTTTATGATAAGGGGTGGTGTAAACTCTCACCTTGGGATAACACACTAGTTACAATTTCAAATGAATTATTATGTAGAATTGCATTGCAGATATTTGGGGGTCTTGTCACAAGGTGATAATACATGTATCGACCCTCAAAGTTTGTTTAATTTTGTGATATATAATGTATGACAAGTGAATTTGTAGCCCATGATACGCACCATTCTATCTCACTACATACCTCAAGCTTACAAACCACTTTTAAATAGATATAAATTCAAAGAAATTTTTATTTAATCTATGATTTGTTGCTTGTTTCATACCTAAATATGAAGGATTACAAGGAATTGGATACTCTTAGAATAAATTACTAATCTTTTTTATTGTTGTATGCAGTATTAAATATACTAAACATAGTGTATTACTTCTAATCTACATTTGTATTTAGTGTCATTATGGGTTACCCCCTAGGACCTATAAAGCCAAAAGTGCAAGGGAGAATAGTGTGAAACCTATAGATCTATTGTTTGGTGAATAAATCTTAATGTATTTGATCATAAGGTATAACTAACCTTTGAAACTTATTGGAATACAAATCTGGGAACCGGTATCTTGGTGACTCTATTGGAAAAAATATTGAGTGATATTTTAGTCCCTTTTTCTATAATAGGTGGTGAATTTGATATTTCCATGATAGTGAACATACTTTTGAAGGTACAATCTCAAGATGAATAGAAGATCACTATTTTATACTGATCCTTACAAACAGGTGGTTGGATGTAAGTAAAAGGACAAACAAACTTGGATAGCTAAGAATTTAGGAATGCTTTCCACTCCTAACATTAGTTCATCAAAGAAAAATAAAAATGTTGGTGATAGGAACAAATCCTCTTATGGTAACATTAATGAATATATCAATAGAATGATCTTAGATAGGGTTGGTAATGCTTGGATAGAACTTGAATTAAAAAAAATTGTTAGCAATCTTGAAAAGGAAAGAAAGATGGTATAAATAGAGAATGAAATCAAGGAAAAGTTCTTTTCTCAAGAAAATCTTTTAGCAACCATCCATAGGGATAATTTCTTTATTGATAATTTTTCATCCACTATAAAGATGAAGGTGTTTATTTGGTGTAAGGATACTATTGCATCTAGATCAGATCATCTATATGTTGTTAAAACTATTGATGGTGAAGATTTACTAAAGGTAATCAGATTTGAAAAGAAATAAAAAATTTTAGGATCAAAACTTCTAAAAGAGATAAGTGAGCCCAAGGTTGAAATAAATAGGTGGGAGGCTTAGAGAATTAGAGATAATATAAAACTAAGGATTGTTATGTTTTGAGAAATATGAATCGCCTTGGCAATTCTAGTGATTCAATGAATTCATCTCTCAGCTTCCAACCATTGGTGTTGGTAGTTTAATACCACAATAAGAATTGAATGTAAATAATAACATGTCTACTCTTTGTGGATCATAAAATAATCTAGTTGGAGGAGGAAAAGGTCATGTTCTTAATCACCTCTGAATATTTGAAAGATAAAACAACTTGATTTCACTGAAATTTCTAGATATCCAAATCCTATTCCAACCGAGGTGAGGACTATATTAGTTTTTTTTTTGGAAATAATGAATTATAGTGAAAACCATCTAAGATCATTCATAAATTTGATTTATGAATTTGTGATCATGGATGAAGATGTCCTTATAAAATTATTTGTCTAGTTTTTAACTCATGTAGCAAGGGAGTGGTACAAAGAACTTCTTGAAGCAAGTATTGACTCATGGATAAAATTTAAAAGTATGATCTTAAAATAGTACTAGGCAATAAAATTGACCCATGATTTAACATTATATTCATAAATATTACTAATATTTGATTTCAATGCAAGATTCACCAAAGTCATGAATAAAATCTTAGCTTACCTTAGGCTAATGAATCCGTGTTTAGTTTTATATTGCTATTAATATGATGCCAATATTGTTATTAGTAGAGATACAAAGACCCTTAAACATTTAAGGGTTTCATACAAGGTGGCTACTGATATAGGGAATAACCAAAGAGCATTAGGGAAGCTTCATAAGAGGGATGACATAAAAATCTTGACTAATTACAAAGGACACCTGAATAAGGGGTATTCATTTGGAGATAATTTAGATAATATGATGGATACTCTAAACTATTTGAGCTTAAAATGGCTCCTAATTAAAAAGGTTCTCCTTATTATTAGAGGTAATAAATAATGTCAAGGTTGTTTAATTGGCCTTAGAATATAATTTTTCATAATAGTAAACCTATCCATAATCATCAGAATGAAACACTAGATCCTCTCAAAAATCATAGAGAAAATAATGTAGAGGAAACTCCTTGGTGTGTTTCATGTCAACTACCTCATTATCCTTTATAGTGTATGTTAGCATGACTTGTTGAATCTTATAGAAACTCATGTGATGAATGCAGCTATTTTGAACAAGGTATTGGTCAAGATGATGGACACCAAGATATCGCTATAATTTATATTGTATTGTTCTCATATTATAAATATTATTCATCATAATGCGAGTGTGCTATTGAATCAAATATTAAGGATAGAAGATGCTAGAACAATAAATATGATCAACAAAAAAAATGAAGATGAAGAAGAAATTTATCACATCAATATTTTTGAATTAGTTGTTCCAAATTTCATACTAAGGAAGCCTTTTGATGAAGAAACAAAAGCCTTGAAAACTACTAAAATAGCTCAAGATAATTGTAATGCCCCACCAGGAACCCTAAAGGAAAACAACACAACTAGGCAACTAAAGGGTGAAATAATTGTTTTTAAAGATTAAGTGCATTAATTATAACCATTGCACGTCTAATAACACAACAGAAGACTAACACATGATTTCCTAAGGGTTACCAATGAAGATTAGTCGTAGATTATATTAACACCATGGTTAATCCAATTATCCATTTAATTAGATAAACTAAATGCTTAAGTTCAAAACTACACATACATCTGAATTCCATAATAAAAATCTTGGCAATATTTGCTATAATAATTTTCCCAATTTTCTCAAAATTTAATCCACAAACACCCATAAATAACTTCTTTCTATTAAACTAGAAATTAACTTTAGGTATGGACTTTAGCTAAGAACAAAATTAATCAGACAGGATATGACAATCATCTTAACACACACATCATCCAGAAGATAGAAGAAATAGAAATATTTTCTTAAAACAACAATCAAAAGAAGCCACCCAACCTGGTATAGCTTTCCTGGAAGAAATCTGTAGAAGAGCCCTAATCTTTTCCACAAGCTTCCAAATAATTTTCTTCACCTAAAATCCCTGACCTATTTCCTGTGTGTCCTAAAGTAATGACCTATTCCCCTTTTTAAACTAAAATTCTAGGTTGAATATCTTTTTCCCCAAAAACCTAAATTTAGAATATAAGCAATTTTATTTTCTTTTCTAATTTTCTAACCAAGGATAAGTTAACATGCAATAATTAAAAATCATTATTCTTTCCTTTCTTTTCTCATGCAACTCTAATTAATTTTCTAAATAAAGAAATTAAAGCAATGCTATAATTTTAATGAATTCTTTTATTTTTTTATTTATTCTTTTATTCTTTTATTTATTTAAAATTCTAGGAAACAATAAATGCAACTAATCTAATTTATTTTTCCACTAAAATCCAAATAAAATATATTTCTAATATCATGCATCTTGCAACTTAATTTAATAACTTCTTTTAATTAATTAAATTTATAATCTCAATGCATACATAAAACAACTATGAGATAACTCCATAAACTTTAATTAATTAATCAAATCCACTAAAACACACAAACTGAACAAATCTCAAGCAAATACTCATAACAAAATCAAACGACAAAATACGAAGGCCGAACTAACTGACAGGACGACCAATTGACGACACTCACACGAGTGTAAATGAGTAAAATAGGGTCAACTACTATCTCCTCCACTTCCATCAAAAAATATAAGTTACACTCAGACCTATGAAGTTAGGTGGAGACGATACCCCGTACCTACTCGGTACTTGTACCTACAATATCCTGCATCACTGAACCACACATGCATATATACAATATAGAAAAACATGACATACACACCGATGAAGGAGAATCACGACGTTCCCTCTCTCACCGAAATGAGTGAAGGAAAATCGTCCCCTTGCATCCAATACACATGCAAACACACAACATATAATTACACATTGCATAGATAAAGTAAAATGTCAGTACATAGCAATAATCCATAAAATGCAATAAATCACAAGCACTGAACCACTGCAATAAATTACTCATCTCATATCCAGATAAAGCATGAAATAAGGTCATAAAAATCTGAATAACACATCATGGTAATGTATCCTTTGAAAACAAACAATAATAAAATATGAGTCTAATGAGTTCAAATGAGTAGGGGTACTACAATAATAGTAACTATAAATTGAGAAGTAAAGGAAATAATTCTAGTCAAGGTTGTAAACACCTAAATATTTTCTTAGGCATATTCCAATCCATCACCATCACCTAGTCCTCACTACTGAGTTCATTTCCTCGCTTAGTCTAATTCCTCTTCACATAAAGTTTACACTTAATTAAATATTTTTATTATTTAATCAAATATTTTCTTCATATCTTCACAATAAATCAATTAAACAAATAAAAATTTCCACTTATTATCCACCTCTTCCATGTGGTTAAATTAATTAATTATTATTATTATTTAATTAGGCCTATATTCCCTCAACACAATCCATGAATAAAAGGGATGAAAGAAAACTTGTCCTTGTGGTTCCACCATTTCCTCCAACAATGTAATGCCCGCAAAGAAAACCCTAGAGAATCAAACCAATGAACCACCTAACAAGATAACCTAGAGATTTTTTTTTAAAGAGTTACAACAATACATGAAGCTTAAAATAGATACATACATTAAATTAATATGGTCACATAATATTAATTGCACAAGCAGAAATAAATGATTAATAACATCTAACTATCATTCACTAGGGTAACTTAATTTCATTACTTAGATACAACAACAATATAAATATGTTCAACATCATTAATGATACATGTTATTTTTCCTACTCAATCTAATGACTCTTCATTACACATAACATAGGAAAGTAATCATTTGTTAGGTAAAAATTTTGTAAACTGGTGAAGGGTTACAATATTTGTGTTTCATGATAGTACATGAGATAATACTTCTTAGAAGGCAAAACACATTCTCTCCTAATTATAATGGAAGGCTCCCCCTTTCTATTGCGATTTCTATTTTCTCTATTCTACTTGCTATGTTTACACTAATCTAGGATGCCACAAAAACTTTGTTCTCTTTTTCAAAACAAGTTTTATCTAATTCTCTATTTAGAACATATTTCTTTTTTTAATTTAAACAACTCCAACTTGTAGTATCATTTTAAAACTAGAAAGAAGCTGATGAAGCTGGAGCAGATCAATGATTGGTAAGCCGTGGAAGAAGTTTGTTAACGAATCTAAGGCAATGGAAAGTCAACATGAAGATCTATAGCTCAGATTGAATCACAATACCCTGGCACAAGTTCCAAGACTATTATGCAAGTTCCAAGGCGGGGTAAAATGTTTTCAGATCGAAAGATGCATTGAACTTGGACAAGATTGAAGATCTGATGGCTATGATTGATCATTGGAAATGTGATCAAGGAGATTAAGTGGTTACCTAATTGTTTATAAATAGAAAACTGTTGATAAACAATGTATGTGGGCAAGTGTATGCACATGGATGCTACATAGTGATTACCGAGCACAGAAGCTTGAAGACCTGTTAGAATAAGAGAGTATAGAAGCCCAGCTGATAGACAAGATTAGTTCTATGTCTAGATTGTATTGAACAAATAAGAATTTGCTTTAGCATTTTAGATGTGAAGTTGCAGATAGATTTTTATTACTGTTATTTTGTGAAAGTGACAGAAAATCTCTTAACCGAGTGGACTTAACAGTCTTATATGTAAATCCTCTAGGAAGGTGACATTTTGATTGAGTGTTTGAAATCCTTTGACAAGGTCACTTCTAACAAAGTGAAGATCCTAACAGATCTGAGGGAAATCCCTTAATCGGGTCACATCTAGCAATGTGTTTGTAATCTTTAACAGGATTTGCTTTTAATCGAGCATACTTGAGAAGAGTATATTTCTTAGTGGGTCAGAAATCCCACAGTGGTTTTTCCCTATTTGGGTTTCCATGTTAAATCTGGTGTTATGAGGTTTATATTGTTCATATGCTTTTGAGTTTGAATGTTTGACAGTTTTGAATATATGACTGATATATATATTACCGAGGTTGAATCTGATGTTTTTATGGATGATTAAGTTTGTATGATTCACCCCCCCCTCTCATCTTGTTCGCTATTGGATTTGTACTTATATTAAGTATCAGACCTATCAATTGGTATCAGAGAATTGGACTCCGAAAGGAAAGTTTAAAGGCACTTGAGTTAAAGATCCAAAGATGTATAAGAGGGATGCACCGAAGTTGAACAAGTCAAGTTTCTCTACATGGCAGAAAAGGATGAAGCTACATCTATTAGGAGTTGGAGAATATGCTGTATACTATCTAGAGAATGATTTTGTCACACTGAGAACCTATCCATTGACTATGGAAGAGATAAAAGCGAAGCAAAAACATATTCAAGCAATGATTGAAATAATATCTGCATTGACCGATTCAGAGTTTAATGATCTAGAAGGCTGCAATGATGCAAAGGCAATGTGGGATAAGCTCATATCAGTATATGGAGGAGATGAACATGTTCAAAGAGAAAAAGTAGATAGTTTAAGAGGACAACTTGAATCTATGAGGATGAATGAAGGTGAGAACATAACTCAGTACAGTACAAGACTAAAGGAGATTGTCAATCAAATCAAAGGAGCAGGTGGAACTATTGAAGAAAAAGATATAACAAGTAAGTTGTTAAGAACCCTTCTACCTGCTTATGCAATCTGAGTCTAAGCAATCAATGAATTGAGGTCTGTACCTAATATGCCAGTTTCCTTGGATGCTACTATTGGTAAGCTACATGCATTTGAGTTAAGTAATTTTGATAACAGTGGATCTTCGGTAAATAAAGTTGAATATGCATTTAGTTCTTTTCATCTTGATGAATCTAATGATTACAATGAAAGAAAGTATAATTACTCTGAAGGAGATCATAGTGGAGCAAGTGAAAGATTTCGGAAGAACATGGAAGAAGTACACAAACTGTATGAAGAAATCAGAAAGCAAGAAGAGTTTGAAGCACTATTGGCCAAAAGGTTACCGAGAGGCAAAGGTAAGTATAAAGGAAAACTACCTTTGAAATGTTTCAATTGTGATAAGATTGGACATATGGCTTCTAACTATCCTGACAAGTATTTTACTAAAAAGAGAGATTACCGAGATGACAGACAGAAAGATAACCATTACAGAGGACACCGAGACTTCAGAAGAAGAGATAGAAAGACATGCTTAATAGTTGATGAAGAATCTAACGATGATAAATCAGATGAGATAGATACAGAGGAAGTTGTTTATGTGGCTATCAAGGACAGATCAGATGAAGAAAGGTATGAAGAAAAAGCCCTAATATCTCACATAAACACTAATGATTCTTGGATTATAGATAGTGGATGCTCACATCATATGACAGGAGATAAACACAAGTTTGTTATGTTAGAAGATTATGATGGAGGCTATGTTAGATCTGGTAATGATGCACCATGTCTGGTAAAAGGTAAAGGATCTATAACACTTCTTGATAATGCAAGATGCAATGATGTTTATTAGGTTGAAGGTTTGAAATACAATTTTTTGAGTGTAACACACTAAACAACACAGGTTACCGAATAGAATTTCAGAAAGGAATTGTCAAAGTTCATGACAAGAATGGAAAGTTAGTTGCTACTGGGACACAAACAAAAGGTAATACATTTCACCTTGACTCAACTTGGAATAAGTGTTTGCATGCAAAGATTGATGATACCTGGCTATGGCATAAGAGGTTTTATCATGTAAATTTTGATAATCTGATCAAAATAAGCAAGAAGCATAGAGTAAGAGGTCTACCGAGTCTCGAAAAACCTGAGAATGCTATGTGCCGAGGATGCCAGATGGGTAAGATGACAAGATCAAGCTTTACAAGTAAGTCTTACACTTCTAAGGGAATTTTAGATCTAGTGCACACTGATCTTTGTGGTCCTATGAAAGTTCAAAGTTATTATGGTGATAAGTATTTCATATTATTTGTAGATGACTATTCAAGGATGATGTCAGTAATGTTTTTAAAAGAAAAATTAGAAGCTTTTCAAATGTTTAAATGGTACAAGGCAAGAGTTGAAAATGAAACAGGAAGACAACTGAAATGTCTTAGATCAGATAGAGGAGGAGAGTTCACATTTGATGAATTCAACTTATTTTGCAATGATCATGGTATTAAAAGACAGGTCTCTGCACCAAGAACTCCATAGCAGAATGGAATAGCTGAAAGAAGAAACAAATCTATTGTGCATTGTGCTAGAACACTGATGATTGAGAAGAAGGTGCCACAAACATTTTGGAGAGAAGCAATAAGCACAGCTGTTTACACCTTGAACCGAGTTCAACTGAAGAAAGGTACTTTGAAGACACCATATGAGATCTGGTATGATAAGAAACCTAATGTTAGTTATTTTAAAATCTTTGGAAGTAAATTCTATGTTCATAAAGATGATAGAAATGGCAAGTTTGATCAGAAAAGTGAAGAAGGAATGTTTCTAGGTTACTCTTCTAGAAGCAAAGCATTTAAATGTTTGATCAAATCATCTAACAAAATAGTAGAAAGTGCAAATGTGAAAATTGATGAATTCACAGAAATAAATGATGAAGGGAACTCCGAAGAACCAGAAGACTATGATGAATTTGTCTATGTGTAACCGAGAAGTCCTACCGAGAAAACTGTTGAAGAAAATATCCAGTTACCGAGTGATGAAGAAGATCATACAGAGCCTACCGAGCCTGTATTAGCCAAGTATGTTAGAAGACATCCTGCACCAAGTCAGATTATAGGAGATAAGGATGATCCAGTGATGACAAGGAACAAACTGAGATAGAACACATGTTTGATATCTAAATTTGAACTGAGAATGGTAAAAGGGCATTTAACAGTGAAGATTGGGTAAATGCTATGACAAAAGAGATTGATCAAATCAAGAAGAATGACACATGGACACTAATCCCAAGACCAAAGGACAAAAATGTAATCAGTACAAAGTGGATTTTCAGAAACAAGTTAAATGAAAAAGGTGAGGTCATTCGAAACAAAGCAAGATTAGTTTGCAAAGGTTATGCACAAGAAGAAGGAATTAATTATGGTGAAACTTTTGCACCTGTTGCTAGACTTGAAGGAGTAAGAACATTGTTGGCCTATGCTGCTTTCAAGAACTTCAAGGTATATCAAATGGATGTCAAATCTGCAATTTCTGAATGGAATATTAGAAGAAGAAGTTTTCATTGAACAACCTGAAGGATTTGTTGAAGACAATAATAAAGATCAGGTATGTAAGTTGAACAAAGCTTTATATGGTTTGAAACAAGCACCAAGAGCATGGTATGAAAGATTGCACTCTTATTTGATTAAGATTGGTTTTATAAGGACAAGTGAGAACAACAACATGTACATGAAGAATGATGAAAATGAAATACTGATCTCAACCATATTTGTTGATGATATTATATTTTGTGGAAATGACTCTTTATGCAAGAACTTTGGAAATGAAATGAGCAAAGAATTTGAGATGTCATTAATTGGTGAGATAAAGTATTTTATAGGTCTACAGATACTACAAATGAAAAATGAGATTTTCATTACTCAATCCAAGTACATAAAGGAAATCTTGAAGAAATTTGGAATGGATGATTCAAAACCAGTAAGTACTCCTATGACTACCAATTGTAAATTATCAAAGAATGATGAATCTGCATCTGTTGATGAGATACTCTACCGATCCATGATTGGAAAACTACAATATGTTGTTCACAACAGACCAGACATAGCACATGTAGTAGGTATAGTTGCAAGATTCTCTCTAGATCCTAAGGAAACACACATGACAACAATCAAAAGAATTTTTAGATACTTGAAAGGCACAGAGGATTATGGCTTAGTATATCAGAAAGGAAATGATTTTGATTTACAAGTTTATACTGATGCTGATTGGGCAGGCAACATTGATGACAAAAAAAGCACAAGTGGTGGAGCTTTCTTTTTAGGAGAAAGACTAGTGAGTTGGCACAGCAAGAAACAAGGATGTGTTTCATAGTCAACAACAGAACCTGAATACGTTGTTGCAGCATTGAATTGTACCAACATTGCATGGATCAAACAAGTGTTGGAAGGTATAAATGAGAAAGTTACCGAGCCAGTAACTATATTCTGTGACAATACCAGTGCCATTAATATTTCAAAAAATCCTGTTATGCACTCTAAGACAAAGCACATATCTATCAAATATCATTATCTTAGAGAAGAAGCTCAAGAGAAGAAAGTGGTGTTGGAATATGTTAGCACAAAGGAGAAAATAGCAAATATCTTCACCAAGCCACTACCAAAGGAAACTTTTGAATATCTTAGAAGCAAGTTAGGGGTCCTACCCCTATATTCTACTCACTGACCGAGTTTGGTGAAAGCATCAATCTGATGACTCTATTGAATATCTTTTTGGGAGTTGATGCTGAGTTATACACTTTAGAATGTTTTCTAAAAGTGTACTGGAATTAATACTGGTATTACTACAAAGAATATTACAGGGAATAGGAATTGAAGACAAATGCTTTGACCGAGACTCAGTTGATACACAACCGCAAGAAATCACTTCTTACAGAAAGAAATTATGTTTTACTTCTTTTCTTTTTGGCATTGTTGTCAAAGGGGGAGAATACCTATGAAGGGGGAGAAGACCAATATAGGGGAGAAGACCTATCAGGAGAAGACTAAGAGAAAACTGAGTAGACTACAGATTGGAAAGAAGACTGAGAAAACATGAGAAGTCTAATGTATGGGGGAGAGCATTTCAGCATTTCAGAATCACAACAATCCGAATGTACTAAGGTCAAATCAATTGGTTTTGCCATCAATGCCAAAGGGGGAGATTGTTGGCAATATTGCATTATAACAGACAATGAAAGATTGTTGGCATTTCTTAAGGATATTGAGAAGGTTGTTGATGATTATGGATATAACTGATTAAAGATGTTTTACTATCTTGATATTATTATTTTGTCATTGATGTCAAGAAATTGATTTTCTAATTCAGTATGATGCTGCCATATCTTGAGAAGTATGATATGAAGATTATAAAGAAGTCGGTGAAAGACACAGGAAAGAATATGATGAATAAGGGGATGAATAAGGTATTCAATGGGTAACTACTACCAAGTCAGACAATGATGAGATCATGATGTTTTAGATTGTTTTAACATCATACATATGTTGTAAATTGTAAAGGTTAATACTATACTATGTTATCAACCAAAGAACCTAGTCGGTAAACCCTAAGGTTATCGCTATCGGTTAATAAAGGTGGAATGTCTACTGAGTGAAGTTTAGTATTCACCGAGTTGTTACCGAGTTGTAACCGAGCTATAATAGAAAGAATTAAATGTTTACATGCGGTATTTAATGAAAGAAGCTGATGGAGCAGATCAATGATCGGTAAGCCGTGGAAGAAGTTTGTTAACAAATCTAAGGCAATGGAAAGTTGGCATGAAGATCTACAACTCAGATTGAACTGCAATACCCTGGCACAAGTTCCAAGACTATTATGCAAGTTCCAAGGTGGGGTAAAATGTTTTCAGATCGAAAGATGCATTGAACCTGGACAAGATTGAAGATCTGACGGCTATGATTGATCATGGGAAATGTGATCAAGGAGATTAAGCGGTTACCTAATTGTTTATAAATAGAAAATTGTTGATAAACAATTTATGTGGGCAAGTGTATGCATAGGGATGCTACATAGTGATTACCGAGCACATAAGCTTGAAGACCTGTTAGAATAATAGAGTATAGAAGCCCAGTTGATAGACAAGATTAGTTCTATGTCTAGATTGTATTGAACAAATAAGAATCTGCTTTAGCATTTTAGATGTGAAGTTGTAGATAGATTTTTATTACTGTTATTTTGTGAAAGTGATAGAAAATCTCTTAACTAAGTGGACTTAACAGTCTTATATGTAAATCCTCTAGCAAGGTGACATTCTGATTAAGTGTTTGAAATCCTTTGATGAGGTCACTTATAACAAAGTGAAGATCCTAACAGATCAGAGGGAAATCCCTTAACCGGGTCACATCTAGCAATGTGTTTGTAATCTTTAACAGGATTTGCTTTTAACCGAGCATACTTGAGAAGAGTATATTTCTTAGTGGGTCAGAAATCCCACAGTGGTTTTTCCCTATTTGGGTTTCCACATTAAATCTGGTGTTATGAGGTTTATATTGTTCATATGCTTTTGAGTTTGAATGTTTGACAGTTTTGGATATATGACTGATATATATTTTACCGAGGTTGAATCTGATGTTTTTATGGATGATTAAGTTTGTATGATTCACCCCCCCCCCCTCATCTTGTTGGCTATTGGATCTATACTTATATTAAGTATCATAACTATCACTCATGGCCCCGTAGGTTCAAATGGATCGTTCGCAGGTGCCACGGATTCTGAGTTAGGGCCCATCAAAGTTTGATAATTTTTAGCACTTAGGGTGCTCAAGGGACCACACCGGTAGGGTATGAACCCGAGTGGGGGGGGAGGAAATAGGAGAATGCATAGGGTAATAATTCCTAACTAGACATGTTGGAGCCGACGGTTCATTATCACGACGAGAAGAACGAGAAATTGGCCACGCGACAACATTCGATTAAATGAGACTAACAATTTTTTAGCCAATCAAAAAAATGCTGCCCTAATGAAACCATAGGGAAAATTGAAAAACTAAGATAGGATTTTGTAGGGACCCCTCTCATTGCCCTGTAGGTTCAAATAGATTGTTTGCAGGTGCGACGGATTTCGAGTTAGGGCCCATCAAATTTTGACAATTTTTAGCACTTGGGGTGCTCAAGGGACGACGTCAGTAGGGTATGACCTTGAGTGTTTGACCGAATGGGGGGGATAGGAAAATGCATAGGGTATTAATTCCTAACTAGACATGTTAGAGCTGATGGTTAGTTATCATGATGAGCAGAATGAGAAATTGGCCAGGTGACAACATTCCATTGAATGAGACTGACGATTTTTTTGCCAACTGAAAAAATTATGCCCTAATAAAACCGTAGGGAAAATTTAAAAAATGATATAGGATTTTGTAGGGACCCCTCTCATGGCCCCATAGGTTCAAACAGATCATTCTCAGGTGCCACAGATTCTGAGTTAGGGTCCGTCAAAGTTTGACAATTTTTAGCACTTAGGGTGCTCAAGGGATGACGCCGATAGGGTATGACCCCAAGTGTTCGACCGAGTGGGGGGGGGGAATAGGAGCATGCATAGGGTAATAATGAATTGTATTTTATTTTTCATTAAATGAATTATATTTTTCATCAATTGTAATGTTCATTATACAAACAACACTTACGATGAAATGAAATGAATTGTATTGTTCAATAAATAACCATTATTAACCATTGTTAATTATTGGCTTGAAGATTAAAGTTTTCCATGATAACACCATGCACACATGAGCAACAATTTATATGATCAAATATAAACTTCTATATATATGAAAATCTCAAATGATTACAAGTGTATGTCCATACACAAATATGACATAAACGACAACTCAAATAAAATGTATGTCTATATACGTGAATGTATGTCCATATACAAAATATACATGCCAAATAGACATCTAAGCATCCCAAAACTATCTATAATATCCTAATCTACTGATGGATCATCAAAATCAATCCTCTTTGCCACACTGATCAGCTCTGAAGGATCCTACACAAGAAAAAAAAAACCACGATTAAGATTAGTTATATTATATAACTCACATTTGAAAATTTAACATAAAAATGAACTATAATTGAACTATTCTTGTTTACCTCATCTCCACGTTTTCTCTTCAGCTTTGCAGGACTCTTGATGTATGTCTTCGGTAGAGGAGGTATGTTTTCATTATTTTTATACACAACCTACATATGTTTACAAACATGACATTGATACAAGTTAGCATATAATTGTCACTGATAATAACAAATTATATCTACTAAACACAAAATAAAATAAACACATATGTACTCGAGGCATCTCTTCTTCTTCTTCATCTTCAGGTATAGTGGGTGTAGTCAACAAGGATGTGAAGCCAAGAATTCTTTGTACATATACACAACAAGTATATGAAACAATTAATCTATGTCTAGACGTGTATAATCATTATAAGTTATTTAAACTATTCATTCAATCATATTTGCATTCAATTACCTTTCCCTTGTCTCCAACTACACTACCAGATCCTAAATCACACAACCCCGCATTCATGCTACTTGTGCCCTACAAGACTAAAATAAGATATACATGCAAGTTACTACATAATCTAATTAATACCAATATAAATTATGAGCATGTATGTACAATAAAATACAAACGACTAGGTGCAATAATATGTATACTGTAAAGTTATCAAGGCCAAATGAAATGGTCGTCAAGGTGCCCTCTTGGATCTGTGTCAACTCCTCCTCGGTCATCAACTGTTAAATAGATCATGTAAATAAACATTAGTACTTAGTGTAGACACCTAAAATTGTCCAGTCTAATTAAATAAATATTTTATTTATTTAATTATCTAAGCCTAATTCTTCTATTAATTAAATAAATCCTTATTTATTTAATTAATTCATTTATCCTCTTCTAGCCTTATTTCTCATTTAAATAAATACATTTATTTATTTAAATTATCTTTTTCCTAAATTAAATAAATATCTTATTTATTTAATTGATCCCACTTCTTCTATTAATTAAATAAATCTTTATTTATTTAATTAATTCATTAACCTTTTCTACCCATGACACATGTCATTCATCTCTTAATTCATACACTACCTACCCCTTTCATTATTTTATTATTTCTTTTACCTACCCTCTAATCATAGCTGACCTCCTTTTACACCTCTCAATCTT
Organism: Cryptomeria japonica; assembly: GCF_030272615.1. Lineage (NCBI taxonomy): Eukaryota > Viridiplantae > Streptophyta > Pinopsida > Cupressales > Cupressaceae > Cryptomeria > Cryptomeria japonica. Next base: position 559,480,818 of record NC_081409.1, on the reverse strand, counting down.
ATCCCTCCATTTCATATAGTGTCTTCTATATAAGGAGATGCTTCCTTCATTATCAAACCCTAATCATGCATCCTAATCAATCACCCTAATCAATCATTCTAATCAATCATCCGAATGACCTAATGAGCTAATGAGCTAATGACTTGATCAATTGACTACACTACGATCCTACTTGCAACCACATTCCGTTCTTTGTTGAGCTCTTGTGCATATAAAATCTGAGAGCAAATATATCAAGCAAGATCAATGGAGATAGGAAGAATGGAGATCAAAACCCTATTGGACATGTGATGGTATAATCTTTGTGATTTCATGCGATTTACATTGTCTTAGGTAATCTTCATATGTTATGGTGGATCTTTGTTGATTGTTAGGCTAGGGTTTTGTGGTTGAATTCATTTAGCCTTTCAATATTGTTATTATTGTTATCCATTTTCACCATATACATTTTGGCACGCCCGGTGGGACACTTGTCCCTTTGCATTTAACCTCCTTGTTGCAGATCTTGTGTTTTTGAAGTTATAGATCAGACATTTTCGGCAGCATTTTCGGTATTTTCGCGTCTGCGCACTTTCGGATCGCGTTTTTGATTTTCAGGCACGTCTGCGACAACTGGATCCGCGTCTGGGTTTTGTCAATATTTCATTTTGCAGGTTCCAGGGAGGCGCGTCTGTGTTACAGAAGCGCGTCTGTGTCATTTTTACCCGCGTCTGTGTTGGGAAAGTGCGTCTGTGATTTTCACTTGCGTCTGTGTCTCACAGAACCACGTTTGTGTCTCAGAGTCGCATCTGCGTAGGGGGTAATCGCGTCTGTGTGTGGCCTATTTCAAAATTTTGAAATTTTATTGATTCAGTTTTTGGATTTTGCATTTAGGGTTTCAGATTTGGTTTATTTTGAGCTAACATTTTCAGATCTAGCTAACAAAATTGGCACAGCTTGTCTTAAAAGAAAAATCGTTTGGTTGAAGGCCCCTATTTTCACAAAGTCTTTTGGGTTTTAAAATTTACCTAACTTGTGTGTTTGCAGGAAGGGGTGATTATTTCAAACAATCCAAACTACTAACAACTCTTTGTTGCAGATCCTTGGCAAGTTTTTTTTGATTTTTATTGTGTGCCTTATTTTCATAGACTAGCAAACACTTCCATTGGTGCACTAAAATTGAATCATTGTCTTTTGTGTCTTGAGAAATAGGCTCTTTTTGTTTAATTCTTTAGAGGGCCTGTCTTCCCGTGTGGTCATTAGGACTACTAGTGAGAAGAGGATGACCCAAGTGGTAGCGAGGAAAACCCACCTCATCCGAACCACTATAATCAAATGTATTCATGGTGAAAACTATGAATAACGTGTACTGATTAGTTCATACCGACACTATGTCTCCCCATAAACCCGTTTGATCAAATTTATTTGATCAGTTGTAGGGCGTAACCCCTACCGGCTGGGAGCCTTCTGTATTTACAGAGCTGAAAGTGCCGCATGTATGGCCACACGAGCGGATGCCCTTACTAGCACCTTTTTGTTTTAGAAGCCCAAATCCTTCTAGTTGTTGGGGCAGGAGGTCGGACCTCTGGTAGCGGCCCACACACATACGGTTCTTAGTAGAGATACAAAGTTTGCCATGGGGAGTTTTCATGGGGACTGATGCTTGGCTGACCCGAGAAGTGAGTGCCGAGGGTGGAGCCAGTGAGGTCAAGCATCTAAGTATCCGCTCTGAATAGCGTAGCCTCGAGGTTAAAACCCCATGTGGGATCAACAACTATTGTCTTGGCCAGCCATAAGAATTATGCTTGACTTATGTTAAACATTCAAACATTCAAGACCAAACAACAAAACATTGTGTCTTTTGTGTCTTCAAGTGTATGCAAAACAATTTTACATCAAACAACACACTTTTCTTGGAGTCATTTTGAGCCTAGACACTTGCAAACATTGGGTCTTCATCAACACTGTGTCCTCTTGTCATGAAAATCAGTCAAACAGTCAGATTGAGTCACAACAAAATGACTTCACAGATTGGAAAAAATTGCACAAATTTTACAGAAACGCATCTGTGTCTGTTTTAACCATGTCTGTGTTGTCTAGGCACGTCTGTGAAGGGCAGAATAGCGTCTGTGTTTATAACAGCGTCTGTGTTTAATATAAACACGTCTATGACGGGTAACCGCGTCTGTGCAGTATACAGGCGCGTCTGTGTCCAAAATTGAAAAAAAACTGTTACAGTCCAGCAAACATAAACAAGAAAATCTCAGAAGCGCGTATGTGTTAAACAGAGTAACGTCTATGTCAGGAAACCGCATCTGTGAAGTATACAGTCGCGTCTGTGTCCAGAATTGAAAAATTGTTACAGTCCAGCAAGCAAATACAGTCAGTTTTGGAAATCTTGAGCTTCCTAGGTCATCTCTCTAAGGTTTCATTTAGCATTCAACCTGTCCTTGGGTCTCACAAAGTCCATCATTGCTTTACACCTTACATTACATTCACATTTGTCTAAACTTGAGTCAAAAGGTCACTTGCTTGTCCTCATCATACTTTGTCAACACACTACATACAACAACACTTTGCTAAGTGGTCCCTCATCAAGGTTTCTTACCTTTGGGTCTCATTTGGTTTTACTTAGAGTCAAGGTCAACTTACCTCATCAAGAGAAACTATCCTCTCTTTGGAAGTCACACCTACTCTACTACATACATACTTGGTCTTACACTTTGGACATTGCAAGTACACTTCAGACTCATTTACATTCCATCCAACTCTTGGTCTTCCATACTCTTTCCATTTTTCATCTAGTCTCACACATCTTGGTCAATACCTAGTTCATGGTTGAAACCCATCTTCAAAAATCTAGGAGAGAAACTAAAGAGGCTCAAGAGTCTGCAAACATGAGTTCTTATGAGTATGACAATGATATCTTTTTCAATTCTGATCATACCACATTACCTGACATGGATGCCTATAGAAACATTCCAAATGTTGAGAACATGGGCACTACAAACAACAATGTTACACACAATGACAATTTGGACAACTTATCAATACATTCAGCAGATGTGGAAGAATCCATTATGAATCCCCATTTCAATTGACTGATTGAGGAAATAATGAGGAGAGATAGACAATACTTCTTACACATGATGGCACAAAGTGGAGCCAAGATACCTCATGATTTTGACATGTCTCAAATAATGGAAAACTGACCTTTGCAACAAACTCACTCCAACATGGATCAAAGGAGACCTAATAGTGGAGGAAATAGAGGACCATATATGGTGCCTGAATCACCATCGTCCTTGCTTCAAAAACCAGAGATCCCACATATACATGGTCAAGCATATGATACTCACCTTCGCAGACCATCATGGAAGTCTTATGCAGATAGATATGCTCAAGTTACGGATCAACCAAAACAATTGGATGTTCAAAGGCATGCTCAAAATTTGGACACAAGGAAACCTCATGTCAAATTTGGGGGCAACACAATGGAACATGACATGCCTGTAGAATATGGTATACATGCACAAAATAGATATGGTGTTCCTCAATCTATACCAAGTGGTCCATATATGCAACATCACTATAGACCTCCTCCATATGAACATGTGTATGATCAATATCATCCATATATGCAACATGCTCCTCCTCCAATTGGTGCCTCAAGCATGGGGTATGGTCCAAGAAGTTGATCTCCACCTAAGAGCAATTTGGAGCAACAAATCAGGGACTTACAAAAGAAAATGGAGGACATAAATACACCGAAGCCAACATACACAATGAGAGACATATGTCCTTATCCATTTGACAAGAGCATTCCAATGCCTCCTTTTCCTACACACTTTGTGACGCCTAAATTTGATAAGTATAGAGGAAAAGGGGATCCTAAGGCACACATAAGACAATTTTTCACAGCTTGCATTGAGGTAGCAGCAGAAGAGACATATTTGATGAGATTATTCCCACAAAGCTTAGGTGATCAAGCTATGGAATGGTTCTCCCAACTTCCACCTGGTATTAAGTCATGGGGTGACCTAGCAGAGGCATTTATTCAACATTTCTCCTACAACATAGAGATAGACATATCAGTCACTACTTTGTGCAACACCAAGCAAAAAGAGGGAGAGTCTTTTGCATCATTTTTACAAAGATGGAGAAATCTAGCCAGCAGATGCTCTTGTGAAATTCCACAAAAACAAATGGTAGAAATGTTCACCCAAAATGTTAACAAAGAGATTGGTTATGACTTAAGGAAAGCTTGTTTGTCCACCTTCAAGGACGTCATTGAAAAAGGCTTAGCGATAGAAAAGGTCCTAATTGAACAAGGAGTCATCAAAATATTCAAGGAAAACAAAGATGACTTTAAAGGAAACGACAAGCCAAGATTTTGGAATAAAAACAAGAACACAGTCAATGATGGTGTTGTCGATGCCAACACAGTGCAACCCAAAGTCATCTTTTCAGGATCAAGTTCTACAAACAATCAAGTGAATACTCAAACAACTTCCAGATCACAAAGGAAATACACTCCATTGGGAGAACCACTTGAGTCCGTTTTCAAGAAACTTGTGGCAAACAAGGTAATCACAGTTCCAGATTTTCCCCCACATGAACCAAAGGTTAAACCAAATTGGTGGAACGATGATGAGTATTGTGAATTTCATAAGAGCAAGGGTCATAAGACAGGAAATTGTCATAGACTGAAGAACATCATACAGGATCTCATTGATAGAGGTGATATTGAGATTGAGGGACATTCATCTAATCAAGAACATGAGATGTTTAAGGAACCATTCCCAAAACATGACAAGGGAAAAGCTAAAGCCACAGAGGATCAAACCAACTATACCAGAGCATCTTACAATTATGATTCAACTATTAATCACATTTCAATGGACAATTATGTCTCTACCATTATCATTAAGGACAAAGCGTCCGAGAATTCTACTCAGAGACCCAGGATTGTCCTAAAAGGTGTGGGATCTTCTTCCGAACCTACCTCTGAATGTCATGTTACAACTCGTCAAGGCAAAATCACTTTGCAAGGTTCTCCAACTAAAAACACAGCCTCCTCATCAACCAAACCTGAGTATGACCTTGTAGAACAGTTAGGGAAGACACCCGCACTCATTTCAATCCTTGAACTATTACGCATATCTCCCACACATAAAGCCATTCTTGACAAAATCTTGAGAGATACTGCTGTTCCTACTGATCTAAACGTGGACTAGTTTCAGGCCATGGTGGGATACCTTTCCATTCCACATTCACTTACTTTCATGGAAGCTGATGATGCCTCTGTAAGTCAGCCACATAATGCACCCTTACACATTGAAGCCTTCATACACAAACATCGAATAAAATGAGTCCTGATAGATGGAGGAGCAGGTCTAAACATTTGCACATTAAGCACTATCACACAATTGGGATATTCTGATAAAGCTGTGAATTCTACAAACAAGATCACCATTAAGGCATATGATGATGAAGAGCATTCATCCAAGGGCACAGTCACCTTACCTCTCAGAGTCGGGCCGGTTACAAAGGATGTGGTTTGTCAAGTCCTAGACCTGGATCTCACATACAATATATTACTAGGACGTCCTTGGATTCATGAGATGAGTACAGTCCCATCTACATATCATCGATGTATCAAGTTTCCACACAATGGAGTTGAAGTGACCGTCAAAGCTGACCCAAATCCATTCATATATTGCAGCAATCTACAACCTAGATCAGAAATAACAATCCCAGTCAATTGACAAGCTATTCCTTCTTCAGCATATGTGGATCCAGAATCCTTGAAAGCTTCTACATCCAAACAAGTAGAGCTAAAAGACAAGTTCAAGATTAAAGACATGGGATGTGGTGAGTATATCTTTCATGTTGATCAACTCCCACTATCTCCTAAGGTATTCAGTCGACAAGAACAACCTACAAACAATTTGCAATGCCAAGGAATTGGGTGTGAACCACCTAGTGTTGTGGCTACTAAGTCTGAATGCAAATCTCCTCTAGTGGTGCAAGCATCTCTTGATATCAATAGTCCCAAGAGTGGTTCCTGCGAAGAATCTATTGAGCATATCGCCAGCCCTCTTGATAACTCACATAGCCTTACCATTTCATCCACTCATTCCATTTCCACTCCACTTCCAGACTTGGATCAACAAGAATCACAAAAGCCCTTACTAATTGGGGATCAAAAATCAAGCTACGAAAAGAAAAATCTAAAAGTCAAAACTAAAGAAAAGTCCTTCAGTCCAAATCAAAATCAAAAGCTATTGGATTCTGCAAAAATCAAAGTCATGGATAAAAAGCCTATAAACCAAAAAGAGCAAGAGTTGATCTCTCCTAATATCAAAATAACTGGGGGCAAAAGTTCTAAAATTTCAAGTCAAAAAGCACACTTGTTGATCCTAAGTCTCCATCATGCCATCCTACTTTCACTTCTTTTTGCAATCATAAGCCTTCATCACTCATCTACTTGTTCCACACATCCTTTCCCTTCTAGTGATATATCATGGACCTTTAATGGAGCTTCCTCGAAGGACTTTGTTATCAGGGATGCCCAAACTTCTTCAGGTGACACGCGTACGGGCCTGTGTAGTCCACACATTAGTAATTATATCTCAGTTCCCTTATCAAGGAAGACAGTCGCTCGAGCTACACATCATTCAGTTAAGGAACAATGCAGTTACAATCATAAGGTGAAGCCTCACACATTTGAGGTAGGGGACTTAGTTCTCAGAGAAAACCCCAAAAATCAGCAAGACAGAGAGAAGAAGGGCAAGTTCGAACCAAATTGGCTTGGTCCCTACATTATTACAGCAACATATGGATCTGGTGCATATCAGCTCTCAACTACAGAAGGTGAACCTTTGGAGGACCCTGTCAACAACATGCACCTTCGCAGGTTCTACACATAGCTTCTCGGAATATCCTAATTTCAAAAAAAAAAAAAAAAACCAAAAATTTCAAAAATACAAAAAAAATTATAAAACAAAAAAATCGTTACTTGGTGAAAACTTGGCAAACAGGCGCCTTGTGACACAAAAACACTGAAAAATCAAAAAAAGTAAAGAGAAATAATTTTGTCCAATGGTGAAAACCACTTCGGTGGCACCCTGGGCAAGTACCATGGTGAAAACTGGGTCACCAGCGCCATGCGTAGAGACATTGCTCCTCCCTCCTTCAGGATTCACTTTCATCCTTCCACTTTTCACACACTCACAACCTATTCATTCATAATAAAACTTACCTATTCCCATCATGGCTTGTTATTGATCTACCCAAGATTGGTTAGCCATTCATTCATAAACCTCCCTTTTCACATCCCTTTCCATCCATAATAAACTAGATCCTATCTGTGGCTAAGGCAAAATCCTATGTCTAGTAATGGGTGTGGAACTGAGAACATCGCATGTTTTGAGGAGTACAGTTTCTTCCAACTTTCTTCAGTTTATCCGTGCACAATCCGCAATAAAGCAACATCTGCATCGCCAGATGCGCAATAAAGTTTCATCTTCTCCGCAATAAAGTATCAGTTTCATGGATTCAGTCAGTTTCAGATGAGACAGCAGCAACAATGGGCTTCAACAAATCAAATCTTTCAACAGACTCAGACAACATATGGTTTAGTGCTATCTATCCTTTTTGTGAAAGTAAACATTGTGACCACAATCAAATAAGACTTATACAAGTGACAAGAGACACTAAGCTTGAGGACTACAGTGGATGTTGGTGTCGAGTCTTGGTTTTCTTTTGATTTCATCTTTTTTGGTGACATGTCTTTTAGCTTTTCCGGGATGTCTTTGACTAGAGATTCTATCTCCAGGATGTCTTTGACTAGAAAGGCGAGGATGGGGTATCGTCACCTATTTGTATTTGCTGTCTGTGGATTGTCTCTTAGTAATGCTATGACTTGTCCAAGGATATGAGGACACTGTGAGTCTAGTATGAACTGGGGCATTCCTTGTTTGTGACTGTCTTATCTCCATGCAAACAGGTACAATGACTTTCTAGGTCGAACATATGCCTCAATTGTCATAACCTACTTGCCGTAATAAAGCTCAATGATGATAACGCACAAGAAGCTCTTTCACTTTCATATCTTCTGTCTTTCATCCCCCCTTTCTTGATTGACTTCCATCATCCTTCTCGAGTCCGCGTAGCCTGCTATCACATGATTGAGTATAATGACACACAAAAAACATTTGCATTTCATGTAGTTTCACCTGCATTACCACATATAAGCATTTCATACATACATATAGATATCAGAACTGCATCACATCCTGCACACAACACCTATTAGCACAATTTACATTTGCATTATCATATTCATTTGCATTACTTACATTTACATTTGCATCGGCATAACATTTTAAAACATAAAAGAACAAAAATATTGCATTACATACATATTTGCATTCATATCATAAGCATCACATAAGAACATCTCATCACATAGGTACACATGCATATAGCTGCCGCAAAGATGAATCATCTCATATATAATCATAAAGTGTCATAATACAATGATGTCAAAATCATATGGCTACAATCACCCGCAGGTGTCTACATCATTATACAAAATGGTACAAAACTGATACAGAGGAACTCACTGATCACTCCTGCCAACACTATTGGTAGTGCTAATCCTATCCATGTCATGGTATCCCATGCCACGTGTCCCACCCTCATCTCCAGTCTTGGATCCTAGAACACTCGTCTAAGGGCATCCCTGTCTTCGTCTCGATCGTACGGAATCAGCTCCCCATCAATCGGTATCTGCATAATCCGGTATACATCTTCTAGGGTGACTGTCATCTCACCCATTGGCAGATGAAACGTGCATGTCTCAGAGTGCCATCTCTCAGCCAGCACAGTCAGCAAACCCATGTTTGCCCAAAAATCAGGCACATACAGCACATGTCTCAAACCCATCTCCTCGATGGCAGCTCTATCCTCGAGCGACAACTCAGGTCGCAACCTCTGCATTGACGGGAATCTCTCTCGTGACTCTAGCATCGACAAATACTCCTGCAGTCAAACAACTCAATCAGGTCAGTTATAGTGGCATTCACTGTTTATCACAAAATGCTACTTGCTATCTAAATGCATATGGTTATCTATTCTAGTGACACTCATTGTTCATCACAAAGTGTTGCTATTTATCCTAGTGGTACTCACTGTTCATCACAAAGTACTACATGTGTGACACTCCCTGTTCATCACAAAGTGTTACTCACATTTGCACTCCCTGTTCATCACAAAGTGCTGCTCATATTTTAGTACTCCCTGTTCATCACAAAGTACTCTATCTTGGTACTCACTGTTCATCACAAAGTGCCTTGATCTATCCTAGTCTTCCTAGAGGACCTGCTTGAGTGTATCCTCTTAGCAGCTTATCCAATCGACAGCGTATGTTCATCACAGAACTGCCGATTTGACCTAGAAGATGCAAATTCATACTTTTCAAATGCAAACGCGCTTACATGACATAAACGCGCTCAAAGACTGCATAGACACACCTGAAAAACACAGACGCGCCTGGCACCAACGCAGACACGCCTGGATGTTTTTTGACACTTTTTGGACCCTAGTCTAAGCGCATTTATTACCCTATTCGACATGCATTAATGAGAAAATTAAATGTGTCAAAGTACAAGGAGGTTTGGTGGTACTTACCGGCTCTCCTGCCTCTGCTGGCCTCTGGAATTGGCGAACGCGGTCGAATCTGTGAGTGAAAGCCATCGCTGCTGACTGCTCTTGCTCTATTCTCACTCTGCAATATGCTCTCGTGGATGTGTAGATGACAATGAGGATGTATTTTCCCCTGTGGTCTATCTTATAGCCTACCCTAGCCCTCGCCTTCATTTCCCGAGTCAGTCTTCGTTATCCCGTGACTTTGTCACTTTATCCGGTCAATCCATTCTATCTTGTCTTTCTTATCGAGAGATTGTCTGCAATCTTTTCAGACATTTTCATCCAATCTCTCGAGGGGGCATATCATTCCCATTCTGGGGCAACTCTGTATCAGTTCATCTTATCTTCTTTGAAACAACGTGACAAGCCGCATTGTCTCAAAGAGGGGCAAAATGTAGACACCTAAAATTGTCCAGTCTAATTAAATAAATATTTTATTTATTTAATTATCTAAGCCTAATTCTTCTATTAATTAAATAAATCTTTATTTATTTAATTAATTCATTTATCTTCTTCTAGCCTTATTTCTCATTTAAATAAATACATTTATTTATTTAAATTATCTTTTTCCTAAATTAAATAAATATCTTATTTATTTAATTGATCCCACTTCTTCTATTAATTAAATAAATCTTTATTTATTTAATTAATTCATTAACCTTTTCTACCCATGACACATGTCATTCATCTCTTAATTCATACACTACCTACCCCTTTCATTATTTTATTATTTCTTTTACCTACCCTCTAATCATAGCTGACCTCCTTTTACACCTCTCAATCTTATCCCTCCATTTCATATAGTGTCTTCTATATAAGGAGATGCTTCCTTCATTATCAAACCCTAATCATGCATCCTAATCAATCACCCTAATCAATCATTCTAATCAATCATCCGAATGACCTAATGAGCTAATGAGCTAATGACTTGATCAATTGACTACACTACAATCCTACTTGCAACCACATTCCGTTCTTTTTTGATCTCTTGTGCATATAAAATCTGAGAGCAAATATATCAAGCAAGATCAATGGAGATAGGAAGAATGGAGATCAAAACCCTATTGGACATGTGATGGTATAATCTTTGTGATTTCATGTGATTTACATTGTCTTAGGTAATCTTCATATGTTATGGTGGATCTTTGTTGATTGTTAGGCTAGGGTTTTGTGTTTGAATTCATTTAGCCTTTCAATATTGTTATTATTGTTATCCATTTTCACCATATACACTTAGTATTTTTTTTTTTTTATAAATAAGGGGTAAACGCTTTTGACCTGGAGCTATGAACCAGTGAGGCCACAAACGGGGGACCTCATCCCCACACTTCACTTGTTCAAATCCGCAAGCACAATGGCCCAGCGAAGGCACAAGGCCTTGCAAGCACAAAGGCCCAGCAGGGATTTGAACCTTGGTGGCTACTTCACCAACAAATTTTTTTAACCACGACACTACATGTCCAAAGACAACATTAGTACTTAGTATTATCTAGATTATAAATATTCATTTAAAATATAGAATGAACTGTAAAAATACAAATCTTACCACTACATCATAAATGTATGATGAAGGTGCCTCCTTGCCTCTAGCATGCGAGGACTCTCCAGGGTATCCTCTAGTCTGTGTCATAACATTTGGTGCATCGTGCATCTCATAATTTGCACTATGCGCAGGAGGATCAACAGGTTGTCCAATTGGACCGAATCATACATGCCCACACAAGACACAACTATGGGGCACGCAAATGTGTGGAGTCGAGGAGGACATGTCAGTGCCACCGGATGCATCGCTACCATCAAAAGTAGGCTAAGCTACTGACCTAGCCTGAGAAACCAAAAGGCTACTCAAAGAGTGAATAGCCGATATGGTTAGTGATGCCGCCTCACAAATGATATCTGGATGTTGCACTGGAGGTAGGTGATCAACAGGAGGAGGGGGGACATATGGGCCCTGGACTACTCTGACTGCCCCAGGTCTATTTTGGGGCATACCTAAATCCACACCTTGGAAAGGTTGGATGTCAAAGTAGTTCACATGTTTTCCTAAAACAAACTCAACATACAATTTTTTGATGAAGTAGAAGGGGACATCAAGATTGTTGTTGGGTGCTTTGTCGAAAACCATCCACCAACAATCCCCAAAAAATTCACAATACCAACATTTGTGCACCATTTAATAGAAAGTTTTTTTGGGGGGGTCTACGAGTTGACCAATGCAGGGATTCACAAACAATGCGGCGATAGCGGCTTTAGATATCTTGATATCCTTGATCTCCTTATAGGACAAGCCATCCGCATATTGTTCCCTCATAGAATCTCGCCACAAAAGAGAGACATTATGCTCATCAGTGACGGTTTCTATATTCTTTATGATCGATGTGAGGGGATCAAACATTGGGTTTAGGCGAGGGATCCTACGATAGACATCTACAATCCCCCTCAATTGGTTCAAATTTTGTGCAATTAAATCCTGAATTGAGGGGGGGTTTGGCAAGGAGGGTTTGGTTGTTGTGGTTGTGGTTGATCAGTGTTTTCACTGTTATCCCCTATTTTTAACCTAATTGAATATAAACGATTGAATTTAGTTAACAAGTTTGAAATTTTTTGTATTTGATTTAAAAAAATCTAGTTTTCATGAAAAGAACCATATTTTCAATGAAAAAACAAATAAACATTTAAAAAAATACAAAAATTTGAATGAAAATGATTGAAAACAATAAAAATCCTACCTTTTAATGTATTTTTTTAGCAAATTTGGGTCAAACAATCGGATATCGGATTCTAAACAATCACACAGCCTGTGGGTTAAAAATAACTCACGGGCTGTCATAGTCCATTTATATTGTCTCACAAAATCAGATATCTGATAAAATAGAATATTCGATTTTATCGGATATCCGATTTTTATATTTAAATTATTTTAAAATAACATTTTATTATATAATATAGTAATATATTATATATTATATATTATATAATATATAATATAATATATATTATAATATATATTATATAATATATAATATAGTAATATATTATATATTATATAATATATAATATATAATATAGTATTATATATATATATTGATCGGTAAAATATATATTTTTATTTAATTAAACTTTAAGCATTACAACTTCGAAGATAATGAATTGTCAAAAAGCTCCCAAAACAAAACATCCATGGCTGCCATCACCACCCTCCCAAAAGATGGAATTCAAAACCAGTAACCAGCACCCACACATCCCCCCCCAAAACTTAAGAGTACGAAAAAACTTATTATACCCTGCCTGTCAAAAATTAGGCGTTTCAAAATGAAATTTAAAGTTCAACTGTGAAACTGAAAAAAAGAGCAGAGAAAATTGGCACCTATGGGTACTGTGCCTGTAATAACCTATTCACGATTCCCCCTTCACACCTCTTATAGCCGAGGTACTCAATTCACCAGTCACCCAATTACGGTGAGAGTCTCCACTTTCGACATGTTGTTGCCTCCTTCTTCCTTCTGTCTTGTTGCTTGCTGCACCTTGTGGACTCAAAGAAACCACCCCACCATCCCATCCACCTTCTAAATCATCTCCCACCTATTTAGCTAGTTCTGCGGATAGTCTCCTTGTTATCCACCTCGTAGGGCTCACGATCTCCACCGCTCTCTTGCCACCCTCCTGCCTAATCACATCTTCTATGTCCATAATCTAGACGAAGATTAAAAGCCCTCCCTAGCCTCTTTGCTCATCATCCTTGAACCGCAATTTAACTTCCTCACGCCTTTGAAGAAATTGAATGTGTGAGTGATGCACCTTCATCTCCTCATTTGCCTCTAGGATACCTTCTGCAAGATTAAATCCCCATCCCAACACTACCCATTCCAACAAGGATTCCAGGTTTAACAGATATTCCCCTGTGATTAGTCTCTACATCACCTTTCACACCTCTTCAACTATGTGTCCCAGCTCTAGACCCCAAGCCATGATCAATGAGTAAATGTCTACTCTGCACCTGTAGCGGTGACCAAAGGCAACCACCTCTTCTCCTAAAACCAACTAGTCTACTTTTAGAAGCAGTGGGTCTTTAGCGAGAAACATTCTCTTGAGTTTCTTTGGCAGAACATGACCACAAAATGTCGGCATCAGTTTGGAAGATTCCAAGGTGAAATTAGCTTCCATTTCTGATCTTTCTGAGAAAATATAGAGATTTCTGATAAAACCAATTTTAAAACTAGTTTCACCAACTCCCCAGGTCTATTCATAATTTGTGCGGGCATTACGAAATTGGAATTAAATGCATGGCTCTCCACCATCACCGCCATTTCAGAGCATGTTGCAATAACTACTCATTAACTAACACTTGTGTGGGAAAAAAATAGCTTCTGACAAGGGATTTGAATTTAATGTCGTACCAACTTGGCAGTGCGTCTTAACTCCATTCAATAGTTTTGTTTCTATCATTTCGCCACCTCACCTCCCCTGGCTCAAGGCCACATGCTTCATTTGACAGCTCATCTGCAAGAGTATTTCCCTCTCTTTTCACGTGTGAGATGCAATAATTATTAATTTTTTTTTTTTTCACTTATTATATTTCTATATTTAGCTAGCTTCCAACATAGAGTATTTCCTTTAGCCAGAGCTTGGACAACAATTTGGGAATCACCCTCTAAATGTACTTTCAACACCTTTGGGTTAGCTGCTAAAACAATTGCAAGTAGAGTCACCTAGACTTCCACCTCATTATTTGTGTCATCTTGAAGTCTTCTAGCCCCTTTACACAAGACTTTTCCTTCGTCATCACAAGTCACACATCCTGCTCCTGAGATCCCTGGATTACCTTTTGATGCTCCATCAAAATTTATTTTCACCCACCCCTTCTCTGGTTTTGGCCATTTAATCATCTCTCTATCTAGACATTCGTTAGCAGGATTAACCCTGGGGAACCCATGAACGGGTTTGAGAATGATAAGAGGCCACCTAGCAAGAATTAAACTGTCTGTCAAACTATATGGGTGTTTCACAAAATTGTGATTGTGTGTTGCCGATGAGACAATTTCAAAAATAGCCCGTTCAATTCTCTTGCACAATCTATCTAATCCTTCCCACTTATCTTGAAATATACGCCTATTTCTTTCCTTCCACAATTCCCAAATTACTGTAGAGGGCGAGATTGTCCATACACTCGAAAGAACCGATTTGCCCTTTTATTCAAACCAACTTCGGAGGAGGTCAGTAATATTATCTGAAAGAGGTATTGACCATCCTAATTTATTCAATACAACCCTCCACACTCCCTGAGCCACATCATAGTTTAATAGAAGATGATCTAAAGATTCCTCATTTTTTTTGCACAGGACAAATTGAAAAGGCCCATTGAAACGCAGGCACACCATCCTATCTCTTGTCAAGATCCTCCTTTTAAAGACCAGCCAAGTAAAGACTCTCGCCTTTGGGAGGCACTTAGAACTCAAACATAGTTTGATAGGCCAATTAATCTAGAGATTTGCATTCTCAATCAGATTGTATCCAATTTTAACTGTACATGCACCTGATTTTGACCCACACCACTTGATGGAGTCTTCCTTTGAAGTGAGAACTGGGGAGTACTCTTCCAGAATAATTTTAAAATATTTCTTTTGCTGCGGAGATAGAGGCAGCTCCTCCATATTTTTCCACTGCAAAACCTCTATTCCATTGGATCTCTCTACCTTTGCATAATCCTTAACTACTATCCCCCAGCAATCCTCAGTGATTTGTTTGATACTTTCAATATTTTTCTTCAATTTGAGAGCCGGTCGACCATCCCAAGAGTCTGTCCAAAATTTAGCTTTCTCCCCATTTCCCACTTGCCAAGTTATATGTTTTGTTATCAGTTTCCTACAAGATAACAGGAAATTCTAGATTGCAGAGCCTCTGGGAGGTTCTCGAACAGTAAAATCCTTTTAGTGTCTAACGAATCCAGATATTTATGTTTTAGTAATTGAACCCATTTCTAGTCTGGTTTTGCATACATCTGCCAGACCAATTTTTCTCCCAAAGCTTCGTTTAAAGAGGACCACTTTCTCAGGCCAGCCCCTCCCACCTATTGGGGTTGACATACTTTATCCCAAGCAACCAAGGGAATTTTTTCCTGGTCTCCTTTTCCATACCAGAAATTTTTTCGCATCAACTAGTTAATACTGCTAGAGATCTTGTTTGGAACTTTAAAACACATCATGGAGTATATTGGAATTGCTGACAAGACTAATTTTAAAAGTAGAAGTCTACCCGCAGAAGAGAGCAATTTACTTTTCTATCCCTCTAACTGGTTAACACAACTGTCAAATAATATTTGCCACAAATGAGTCCTATTGGGCCCCCCAAACATAGGCATTCCCAGAAATCTCCTAGGAAGGGTGCCAACTTTCAAACCCAAAATTTTGATAATTTCTCTATGTTTCCTAGGTTCCGTATTAAAAAAGAAAATATCAAATTTTCTCTAGTTTACTTGTTGCCCAGAAGTATTACAAAAAATATCGAGAATTCTTTTAATAGTGCAAACCTCTTTTAAGGAAGAATCTCTGAAAAGAATTGTATCATCTGCAAATTGTTGGTGTGTTATTGGGTCCACACCCTCAGCTACCCGGACACCCTTCCATTTGTTCTCACTTTTTAGCTTCTGAATATTTTGTCCCAAGGCTTCCGCCTGAATTATAAAAAGAAAAGGGGAGAGCGGGTCTCCCTGCCTTAATCCCCTAGAGGCTTGAAAAAATCCTTGAGGACTTTCATTGACAAGAATTGAGAACCAGGGTCCATCTATGTAATATTTCACCCAATTAATGCAAGAGGATGAAAACCCAAACTTTTCTAGGACACGGAACAAAAATTCCCTATCCACCATGTCATATGCTTTCCTGATATCTAATTTGATGAGTATTTGATCCACCTTTGCTTTCCTGACTGAATGAATGGCCTCATGCGCTATAATAATTCCTTCCACAATTGACCTCCTAGGAACAAAACCACTTTGCTCTTCCAACACTATAAATTTGAGAAAAGGTTTCAAATGACTCATAATGTCTTTGGTAATTACCTTGTATATCACATTGTAAAGAGCAATTGGCCTAAAATCACCAAAAGAGGAAGGATTCTCCACTTTAGCAATTAGTGTAAGGAATGTGCAATTTAGCTCTTTCTCCACTTTAAGAGTTGTTCTCACTTCTTCCACCACCTGCCATAGTTCCTGACCCATAATGTCCTAGAATTGTTGATAAAAAAGGGCAGGGAAACCATATGGTCCCGGAGCTTTATCACCCCCCATTGAAAAAACAGCTTGTTTAACTTCCTCCATAGAGATGGGCTTGCACAAAAATTGATTTTGGTTTTCTGAAATTATTTTTGGAATGTTCTTTAGAAGAGTTTCCTGATGTTGGGAATCTAAGTCCTAGTTCTTTGATAATAGCTCAATGAAGAAATCCACTGCTTCTTTGTTGATCTCTTCCAAGTCATTTAAAACCTCATTATTCATATTCTTAATACTCGTCACCTTATTCCAAGACCTTCTAACTTTGACTAAATTGTGGAAGAATTTTGTGTTCTTGTCACCTTCCTTTAACCAACCTTCTCTTGATTTATGCTTCCAATAGACTTCTTCCCTTGCTAACATTTCATTCAATTTAAATTTTAAGGTCTTCTCCTTATTAAAAGCATCCATTGTCATTCCATGATTTAAAATCGAACACTCCAAGTCTTTTAACTCCGCTTCAACCCTGTTTCTACTATCAAAGATGTTCCCAAACTTAATTTTGTTCCATTCCTTTAATTTTCCTTTGAGGTGCTAAATGTTTTTGAAAAATCTAAAAAATTCTTAGCTTAACCTCACAGGAGCCTCCCCCCATGTTGATGCAACAAATGCTTTCAAAGTAGGGTCCCTTAACCACATTTTCTTGAACTTGAAGGGACACCGAATCAGAGCACAATCTAAACAAATGAGAATCTCAATGGGAAAATGATCAAATCCTGCTAAGGGTAAAACCTTGGCTTAAAAAAGAAGTCTAGCAGCCCAGTTACCTCCCCAAGAAAATCTATCCAACTTCTCGGCAATGTTTTCTCTACCAATCCTCCTATTCGACCAAGTATAGTATCCTTCATTGGTCTTAACTTCTCATAAGCCATTATTAGAAATCAAAATTTGAAAGCTCAGTTGGGATGTCATGATACCCAACCTTCCCCCTATCTTATCACTAGATTCTAGAATAGCATTAAAATCTCCCCCAAGCACCACCAATTCCTGGGAAAGATTACTTAGAATAATCAAAATTTGATTCCAGGTATCTAGCTGAGGCTTACCTCTCGTGGGTCCATAAACATTAATCAGAAAAAAGTCACAATTGATTCCAAAAGAGTGAACCTTACACACCTGCCATGAATAGGATCGAGAAATTTCTTCAACCTTGATGAGATTTGGGTTCCAAATTATCCCCAAACCCCTTGAAGATCCTTCTGCACTTGAGAATATTCCTTCCCAGAATCTCCTAGCACTTAGCCAAGTCTCTGCATCTTCCCTAGTGAGTTTACTTTCTTGCAAGCAGACACTATCTGGATTCACCTTATCAAGCCCTCGCTTGATCAAATGATGTTTGTTAGGGGCATTGTAGCCCCTGACATTCCAACTAAGGATCTCCATTGTCCTTTAGGAAGGGTAGCTCCCTTCCCTACTGATAGCTTTGACTGGCCTTTTGTATTTCTTGCTATTGCAATCCGGACTTTGTTTGATTTACGACCCCTCGATCTCTTTTCGCCAATGACCGCTTTTTCAGTTTGAGAGGTCAACTGTTGAATAGTTTTGCATTCTAGAATATCTTCTTCATCAAACACCCCCCAATATTCTTCCTCTTCCTCCACATCCCAAGGGTTGTCTGCATTCTCTTCTTCCAACTTATCTGCCTCTGTGATCTTGACTTCATTGTTGTCCTGCATATGTAGTTCCTTTCTCTCTAAAGGGTTGACCCCCTGGGAGCCCCCCATACTTGCATCTATTACATTCATAGCAACCTCCATCTTGTTCAATGCTTCCTCCACTAACTGTATGGCATCCAAATGGGTTGTTTGAAGTGCCTTTCCCAAAATATAATCAATCTTTGGGTTCTCAACTGGAGGTGCCAAATTCACCCGCTCTATCCGTTGCTTATGGAATTCACCTATCTTGGATCAATTCGATTGTCCATCCTCTCGATTTATTTCAGAAAAGTGTTCAACTCTTGTTTCCAAGGGATCATCGATCTATTTTCCTTTTGGGCCTATCAAACAAACCTTTTTTGAATGGCCATCTTTGTTACAGACTGAACATTTCTCCAGAGTTTCCTCAACCTTCACTTTCTGCATCTAGCTCCCCGCATTTGTGTTGATTTCTATCCATGCTGGGAGTTGAAAACTTGGTTTCTAGCTAACACAAATCCTCACGTAAGAGCTAAAATCCTCTTTAGAAATAGCTTCATCTGACTTAAGGTAAAACCCCAATTTGTTCCCAATCAACTGGAAAATATCCTCATTCCAATACTCCTTGGGAAGATTATATAAACATAGCCAGACTAGGACCTCCTCCACTAAGGCTTTGATAGGGGTAAAATTTGGTTCCCAATCCCTTATTAACATTCCTCGTCCTCCCAGGAAAAAGGGGCCATTTTGGAAGACCCAATTCTTGTCCTTATTATTTTCCATTATGATAAGGAAATACCCATTTGGCATTGTCTTGATCTCCACCTTGAAGGGCCACGTTTCTTCGCACCACTTCTTCACTCAACTAAAGGTCGGCCAATCTCTAAAACATTTCATGAAAAAACCTCTGTCTTTGAAAAAAGCCACTGAATCACTCCAACTTTTATTGTCCTGAAAAAAATGACACCTTTTGCGTGTTATCCGGATTGGTTTTCGATTTTACAGTCGGTCCAGATCTTGATATCTTCTTAGGTTGCCATTCTTTCTCCCGCACCCTTTGATAGTTCGTGTTTGCCCTAAAATTTTAGTGTTGCGTTCTCCAGAGTTAAGTCGAAAGTCCCCTTTGGGTCTTGGGAAATCTCTTTGCCATTTTTCTTGGTTTCTAAAATCCAACCCAAAACCTACAGGTCGGTTCTGATCCTCCCATACCCATTTTGGTTTCGACCATGATCTAGAACCAAGGTTCATGAAGAATTTTGGTTGGTCATTTTGCCTGAAATCCCTAAACTCCCTTGGTTGTAGACCCAATCTCCTTCGCGATGCCATTTCTTATTATTATATTATTATATAATACGTATTATATAATATAATAATATATTATTATATATTATATAATATATAATTATATAATATATAATTATATAATATATTATTATATTATATATATAATATAATAATTGTGGGATGCAAAATTCATCTTCTATTAACAAAGTAATCAATTAGAAACAAGGGAAATCATGAATCCCTTCTAATCAAAGAATTTAACAAACTAACAATGGAATGATACAACCAAGCAAAATAGGAATTATAAATGAATATCAATAAAAACTCCCTATTCCGTGACTGTGTAGAACTTCCATTGCTCTTCTCCTCTTCGTGGTATGACGACTCTCAGATATTGTGCTGGTAACCTACAAGTCACACAAAGATTCAAAGTTCGTGATTGTTGAAAATGGAGATTGGATGCTCAATATATAGAAAATTGGATGAGATTGGTTGAAAGGTGGAACAAATTGATCAAGAGGCGTGAACTCAGGTGAGCTCAAATGAAAATTGATAGTTGAACTGTTGATTGTAGGAGTGAAACTCAATAGATTGAATAGATTAATTGAGTTAACTGATTGAGAAAAAGCTGATTGAAGGAAGAAAAAGAATGATAGGAGGAAATAAAGAAGATGACACAGAGAGGTTAATTTAGAAAAAGCTAACTGAAAGATGAAAATAGAAGTTGGAGAGATAAAAGATTTAATTAATTGATTGATTGAATTAATTAATTTAGCATGTGCTTGCATTTAGATTTAGATTATTAATTTAATCTTTGCATGAGATTTTATTCAAATAATTGAATTTATTAATTCAATTTAGCATTCAAATATATTTAGAACTTGACTTTGATTTTCAATTTGGTTTTTGAAATCATGCACATGTATTTGAATTTGGAAGAAATTAGAAAAATATGAAATTAAATGAAATTAGAATTTGGGGATTTGGAAATGGAAGAATTAATCAGCTAATTAAATAATTTAAAGAAACTATTTAATTATTTTAGAAATAAAAAAGATTATTTAATTTAAAGGATTAAATAATAATTAATTAAATAATAAATATTTAAATAATATTTAGAAAAGGGTTGAATGACTAGATGATTAGAGATAGAAATTGAAAATTAATTAATTTAAATAATAAAGATTATTTAAATTGGGGAATTAATCATAATGAATTAAATAATAAATATTTAATTAATATTTAGAAAATGATTAAAATGATTAAATGATGAAAGAATAAGAAATAGAGAATTAATTAGTAATTTATTTAAATAATAAAGATTATTTAAATAATAAAGATTATTTAAATTGGGGAATTAATCAGAATTAATTAAATAATAAATATTTAATTAATATTTATAAAAATGGTTAAAATGATTAAATGATTAGAGAAATAGAAGATAGAATAATTAATGAGATTATGAGGAAATATGAAATTAGAAGATATAGATTAATTAAATTAATTAAATAATAAAGATTATTTAATTAATTAGAGGAATAATTAGTACATGATCAATGAGACATTTTTAGGTATCTACATTTGCCCCTCTTTGAGACAAAGTCGGAACGACATTGTTTCAAAGAAAACGAAAAAATTTGCCCCAGTATGCCTTAGTACTATTGTATAGTGTAAATATGCCCCCTCGAAAAAGGTGGTCGAAAAATTCCAAAATTGAGAGCATGTTTTCGATATCAGTGTAATGAGCAAGCGTGTGGAATTTCATGTGATTTCAAGATCATTTGAGTAGGCTACGAGGTGTTTGAAGCTTGCGGGGACCACGGGCGTCGAGGTGTCAAAAAACCCTAATTTTGAGCTATAAATAGAGATTTTTAGGTTTTCATTTGCTCATTTGCACTTTGGTAATTCCTTGGTTTTTCTCAGCAATTTGTGTGTTTTTTTTCTGAGTATTTGATCATCATGGCTAGTTATAGAGCTCGATTGCACCTGTATGACCGAGTACATTCATATCAGAGACCTCCTGGGACTGGCCGCATGGTATTTTTCTAATTTTTTCCCGATTTATGCCTGTTTTATGTCTGTTTTTCAAAAACTTTCCATGATCAATTTTTGCTATCTGTTACGCAATCGCTTGTCGAATTTCACGCATTAGTGTTAAGTGTACCGCAAACACTGTAAATGCTACGCATGCACCCTAAGTGTTATGCATTAGCTTTATCATGCCGCATTCATGTATACCATTACGCATAAGTGTCAATCGTTACGCATGCGCCCATTTTATTACGCATTAGCTTTAATCATTACGCAAGAGTCATATTTGTACCGCATAAGTCATAACTATCACGCATTCGTTGTATAATTTATTTTTTGTATTCGTTTGAAAATATTTTTTTTTCGGATCCGATATCTGATATTTTGATCATTTTCTCATTGTAGGAGAACATTGGAGTGTTATACTGCCGACAGAGCAGACCTAGTGGACTTGATCTTCGAGCTGACTTATCGAATGAGGAGATTGAGCATATCCGACAGCTTGGTCTATAACATGTTTTACATTTGCCAGAGGTCACGGCCAACAGGGCCATGATTATAGCTTTGATAGAGCGGTGGCATTTCGAGACCTGTTCCTTTCATCTTCGACTGGTGAGGCATCCATTACGTTAGAGGATGTATGGCATATACTGCATATTCCCATTCATGGTGAGATGGTTATATATGACCATGATGATGGCATTGCTGGACTGTGTGCACTTTTCGAGTGTGAGATTCAGGACTTGCAGATCAGTGGTCGTTATGAGAACCCTTGGGCCCGATTAGACTATGATGACCTGACCATTGTATTATGTGGTATTGTTGGTGGTTTACTGATACCTGACATATGAGGTCATGGGTTTCTCGTTGGATGGGGCAGAGTGCTCCATGATATGATTGTGCATCATCGACTATATGCTTGGGGTCCTTGTCTTCTAGCCATGTTATACTATCAGATGCATGGTATAGTCTATCTGGGATACCGTTCTATCAGTTGTGGTGATACTTTGCTTCAGACATGGGCATGGGAGCACATTTCTATTTCTAGGCCTGTCATTCATGTAGACTTGAAGCCTGGTGAGCCTTATGCTTTCACATATACATCAGGTATCAGACACAGGGGTTTGGGGAACACCTTGTACTGGAGACATCAGTTTGATATATTGTAGCATTTTATTTGGAGACCTTACTTAGATTGCCCCTGTTGGCCTGATGATGTAGTACATTTGTCTTTCTACTAACAACAGAGATATCTTATTGGGAGGACCTTTGAGACCCAGTGGATTATTGAGATGTATCTTCCAGGGCGGGTTCTCAGACAGTTCAGTGAGGTATAGGTGACACCTGTGGTTATTGCTTATTTTGCTTGTGTATTGTGAGAGGTATCTGATTGGGGTGTGTGCATACAGCCACATGTTTCTTCTATTGAGTTCGATTCTCTACAGCCATTACTCTGGGGTTGGGGTAGAGGTGGAGTGGATCCAAGGACGATGATGAAGTACGATGCATGGTTTGCTAGGCATGGGCCAGTGCCTTTGACTGATCTTGTTGTTCTGATTACAGCACAGCAGATTCGCCATCCTAGACAACAGTTGAGGATAGACCCAGGGGAGAGAGCTGGAGGAGGAGGAGAGGGTGATGAGGGAGGAGATGGGGGAGATGAGGGAGATGAGGATGTAGACATTAGTGGGGACACCGAGTCTATTAGCAGTGATGACATCGATGATTCTTCTGATTCATCGAGCAGTGAGGATGGAGATGATGATGAGGATATGTCCGAGCTAGAGGATGTGTTTGGTGCTGAGGATGGGAGAGGACAGGTTGATGATGAGCTAGAGACTCTTAGAGCGCGGGTTCAGAGTTTGGAGGACGAGGTCACTAGACGAGATAGAGCGAGAGACCTACCATGCACATTATGGTGCCCTTGAGGTTGAGAGAGATCGTCTCCAGAGGGAGAGAGATGAGGCAGTGCGGAGATGTCAGATTACTATGGATGCCTTTGATCAGCTTTTTAGAGTAGGGATAGATGCGCGCGACCAGGCAGATACGTATTTCACTGCTACGCAGGAGTCTATTTATTATCGACAGGCATATGAGAGAGTCATCCCTGAGGGTCAGAGAGAGCCTAGCTTTAGTGCATAGATGGGGAGGAGATCGAGTAGATATACATCACGACGGACTAGCAGTGGTGGTGTTATGGGACCACCTCGACATCTTGGGGCAGGATCTAGTGGACAGGATCCACCTGCTGACAGAGGCAGTGTTGGTTGATCATGTTATCTGAGCCTTCAAGCTTATTTATTTTATTCACACACATTATCATTTTTGAGTTATATATATATGGCATGCGGGTTTTGGTAATGACCTATGTATTTTTTTTATGATGTTATGAGTTTTATGATGCATATCTATTTTAATTCTATATGATTCTAAATGCAATGGTAGTACATGTATGTAGTAATTATGTAAATGAATGCAGATGACTCTATAATGGATGTTATGCTAATGAACTCTTATAATGAATGCATGCTAATGAACTCTTATACTGAATGCAAATGAACTCTATAATGATGAATGCTTTTTGTATGATAATGGTTGAAACAATTTTAACTCAGATATAAATTGAAGAAATGTTAGTCAAATTGATAGAGAGAAAAATTGATGATAGAAAGAATGTTAGAAAGAATGTGATTTATACAGAAGATGAGAAATCAACAAACCATCAATAAGCAATTGAGATGAGAATGAGAATGAATTTAATGAATAACGAACCTATGTCACATATTTTATTGTGTCAATATATATTCATCACTGAGCCTTATTATTGAACAATGAAGCTTTAGCGCATCAGGGTATAAGGAACCAAGATGTAAAGATATCTCATTGAAGAAACAAACACGTAGTAGACAAGGAGTGAACCCTCTATATATGGTGAAAATGGATTAACAACAATATTGAAAGATTAAATGAATTCAACCACCAAACCCTAGCCTAACAACAACAAAGCTCCACCATAACATATGAAGATTACCTAAGACAATGCAAATCAAATGAAATCACAAAAATTATACTATCACATGTCCAATAGGGTTTTAATCTCCATTCTTCCTATCTCCATTGATCTTGCTTGATATATTTGCTCTCAGATTTTATGTGTGCACAAGAGCTTAACAAAGAACGGAAATGTGGTTGCAAGTAGGCTTGATTGCATATGAAAGTTCGAAAGCGTAGTCGGGACTGAATGTATAGTGAGTTTTTGTCAGGGCTTGATAATGAAGGAAGCATCTCCTTATATAGAAGACACTATATGAAATGGACGGATAAGATTGAGAGGTGTAAAAAGAGGTCGGCTATGATTAGAGGTTAGGTAGAGGAAATAATAAAATAATGAAAGGGTAGGTAGTGTATGAATTAAGAGATGAATGACATGTGTCATGGGTAGAAAAGGTTAATGAATTAATTAAATAAATAAAGATTTATTTAATTAATAGAAGAAGTGGGATTAATTAAATAAATAAAATATTTATTTAATATAGGAAAAGGATAATTTAAATAAATAAATGTATTTATTTAAATGAGAAATAAGGCTAGAAGAGGATAAATGAATTAATTAAATACATAAAGATTTATTTAATTAATAGAATAATTAGGCTAAAATAATTAAATAAAAAAAATATTTATTTAATTAGACATGACAATTTTAGGTGTCTACATTTTGCCCCTCTTTGAGGCAATGCAGCTTGTTGCGTTGTTTCAAAGAAGATAATATGAACTGATATAGAGTTGCCCCAAGATGGGAATGGTATGCCCCCTCGAGAGATTGGATGAAAATGTCCGAAAAGATCACAGACAATCTCTCGATAAGAAAGAAAGGCTAGAAAGGACTAACCGGATATGATAGAGTGACAGAGCCACGGGATAATGAAGACTAACTCGGGAAACGATGGCTAGGGCTAGGGTAGTCTATAAGATAGACCACGAGGGGAAAATATCCTCATTGTCATCCACACATCCAAGAGATCAGAGTGCAGAGAGAGAATATAGCAGTAACAGTCAACAACGATGGCATTGGTGCACAGATTCGATCGCGTTCGCCGATTTCAAAGGCCAGCAGAGGCAGGAGAGCCGGTAAGTACCTCAAAACCTCCTTGTACTTTGTTGTAATAAATGTTGTCATTAATGCATTTTAGGTAGTGCAATAAATGCATTTTAGGTATTTCAAACAAGGTCAAAAAATGTCGGGGCGCATCTATGTTGTTTCCAGGCGTGTCTATGTAATATGTAAGTGCATTTATGTCTTCTAGGTTAAATCGACAGTTCTATGATGAACATACGCTATCGATTGGATAAGCTGCTGAGAGGATACACTCAAGCAGGTCCTCTAGGGAAGACTAGGATAGATCAAGGCACTTTTTGATGAACCGAGAGTACCAAGATAAAGTACTTTGTGATGAACAAGGAGTACAAATATGAGCAGCACTTTGTGATGAATAGGGAGAGCTAATATGAACAACACTTTGTGATGAACAGTGAGTGCAAATATGGGCAGCACTTTGTGATGAACAGGGAGTGCTAATATGAACAACAGTTTGTGATGATCAGTGAGTGCAAAAACATGTAGTACTTTGTGATAAATAGGGAGTACCACTAGAAAAAATAGCAACACTTTGTGATGAACAATGAGTGTCACTAGAATAGAAGCAACACTTTGTGATGAACAATGAGTGTCACTTTGATAGAGTGCCATATGATAGATATATAAGCACTAGGATAATAAGCAGCATTTTGTGATGAACAGTGAATGCTACTTTGACTGACATGATCGATTTGCTTGACTGTAGGAGTACCTACCTATGCTAGAGTCATGAGAGAGATTCCTGTCGACTCAGAGGTATGACTGGAGCTGACATTTGAGGGTCGAGCTGCCATTAAGGTTATGGGTTTGAGATTCATTCTGTATGTGCCTGAGTTTTGGGCGAACATGGGATTGCTGACTGCGCTGGCTGAGAGATGGCACTCAGAGACTTGCACTTTCCATTTGCCGATGGGTGAGATGACAGTCACCTTAGAGGATGTGT
The DNA here is from genome assembly GCF_030272615.1 of Cryptomeria japonica. NCBI lineage: Eukaryota > Viridiplantae > Streptophyta > Pinopsida > Cupressales > Cupressaceae > Cryptomeria > Cryptomeria japonica. The sequence goes on along the minus strand of NC_081409.1, from coordinate 559,453,831 downwards.
ACAGGACACTGAGGATATCGATCGATGGGGAGTTAGTTCCTTACGATCGAGATGGAGACAGGGATGCACTAAGATGAGTGTTTCAAGATTCAGGACTAGAGATGAGGGCTGGACATGTGGCATGGGTCACGATGACATGTACAAGATTAGCACTACCAGCAGTACTAGAAAGAGTGATCAGTGGGTTCCTCTGTCCAGATAGGGCGACATGAGGGTTGGTTGTAGCCATATGATTTTGACATCATTGTATCATGACACTTATGATTTTGAGATATATATAAGATGATTCATCTTTGCAGAAGCTATATGCATGTGTATCTATGTGATGTTCCTTTGGTGTGATTTATGATGATGATTGATATGGATGAAAATATATACATGATGAAATGTAATATTTTTGTTCTTTTATGTTTTTAATATGTTATGTCAATGCAAATGTGAATGTATGAAATGAAAATGAATATGATAATGCAAATGATTATTTACATGATGAAAATGTAAAATGTGCTAATATGTGTTGTGTGCAGGATGTGATCCAATTGTGATAGCTATATGTATGTATGAAATGCTTAATATGTGGTAATGCAAGTGAAACTACATGAAATGCAAATGTTTTTGGCATGTCATTATACTCAGTCATGTGATAGTAGGTTACGCGGACTCAAGAAGGACGATGGAAGTAAATCAAGAAATGGGGATGGAAGATAGAAGATATGAAAGTGAAAGAGCTTCTTGTGCGTTATCATCATTGAGATTTATTATGGCAAGTAGGTTATGACAATCAAGGCATATGTTCGACCCAGAAATTCATTGTGCCCATTTGCATGCAGATAAGACAGTTGCAAACAAGGAATGCCCCAGTTCATACTAGACTCGTAGTGTCCTCATATCCTTGGACAAGTCATAGCATTACTAAGAGACAATCCATAGACAGCAAAAGAAAAATAGGTGACGATACCCCATCCTCGCCTTTCTAGTCAAAGACATCTTGGAGATAAAATCTCTAGTCAGAGACATCTTGAAAAAGCTAAAAGACATGTCACCAAAAAGATAAAATCAAAAGAAAACCAAGACTCGACACCAACATTCAATGTAGTCCTCAAGTTTAGTGTCTCTTGTCACTTGTATAAGTCTTATTTGATTGTGGTCACAATTTTTACTTTCACAAAAAGGATAGATCGCACTGAACCATAATGTTGTCTGAGTCTGTTGAAAGATTTGATTTGTTGGAGCCCATTATTGCTACTATGTCTCATCTGAAACTGACTGAATCCATGCAACTGATACTGTATTGCAGAGAAGATGAAACTTTATTGTGGATTGGCAATGCAGATGTTTCTTTATTACGGATTGTGCACAGATAGACTGAAGAAAAGTAGAAGAAACTATACTCCTCAAAACATGTGATGCTCTCAGTTCCACACCCATCACAAGACATAGGATTTGCCTTAGCCACAGATAGGAGCTGATTTATTATGGATGGAAAAGGGGTGGAAAGGAAGGTTTATTATGAATGGCTAACCAATCTTAGGTAGATCAATAACAAGCCATGATGGGAATGGGTAAGTTTGTTATGAATGGATAGGTTGTGAGTGTGTGCAAAGTGAAGGATGAAATGGAATCCTGAAGGAGGGAGGAGAAATGTCTCTACACATGGCACTGGTGACCCAGTTTTCACCATGGTACTTGCCTAGGGCGCCACCAAAGTGGTTTTCACCGTTGAATGAAATGTTTTTCTTTACTTTTTTGATTTTTTAAATTTTTTTGTTGTTACAAGGCGCCTGTTTGCCAGGTTTTCACCAAGTAACGATTTTTTATGTTTTATGATTTTTTTGTATTTTTGAATTGGGATACTCTGAAGAGCTATGTGTAAAACCTGCGAAGGTGCATGTTGTTGATAGGATCATCCAAAGGTTCACCCTTTGTGGTTGAGAGATGATATGCACCAGATCCATATGCTATTGTGATGATGTAAGGACCAAGCCAGTTCGGTTCGAACTTGCCCTTCCTCTGTCTGTCTTGCTGATTTTTAGGATTTTCTTTGAGAACTAAGTCACCCACCTCAAATATGTAAGGCTTGACTTTATGATTGTAGCTGCATTGTTCCTTGACTGAATGATATGTAGCTTGAGTGACTTCCTTCCTTGATGAAGGAACTAATATAGAATTATTATTGTGTGGACTACATAGGCCCATATGCATGTCACCTAAAGAAGTTTGGGCATCCCTGATAACAAAGTCCCTCGAGGAAGCTCCATTAAAGGTCCATGATGTATCGCCAAAAGGGGATGGATGTGTGGAACAAGTGGATGAGTTATGAAGGCTTATGATTGCGAAAAGAAGTGAAAGTAGGATAGCATGATGGAGACTTAGGATCAACAAGTATGCTTTTTGACTTAAAATTGTAGAACTTTTGCCCCCATTTATTTTGATACAAGGGGAGATCAACTCTTGCTCATTTTTCTTCATAGGATTTTTATCCTTGACTTTGATTTTTGCAGAGTCCAATAGCTTTTGATTTTGATTTGGACTAAAAGATTTTTCTTTATTTTTGACTTTTAGATTTTTCTTTTCAAAGCTTGATTTGTCATCCCTAATGAGTAAGGGCTTTTCTAATTCTTGTTGATCCAAGTCTGGGAGAGGAGTGAAAATAGAATGAGTGGATGAAATGGTAAAGCTATGTGATTTCTCAAGAGGGCTGGTGATATGCTCAATAGATTCTTCGTTGGAACCACTCTTAAGACTATTGATATCAAGAGATGCTTGCACCACTAGAGGAGATTGGCATTCAAACTTAGTAGCCACAACACTAGGTGTTTCGTACCCAATTCCTTGGCATTGCAAATTTTTTTTAGGTTGTTCTTGTTGACTGAATACCTTAGGAGATAGTGGGACTTGATCAACATGAAAGATATACTCACCACATCCCATGTCTTTAAACTTGAATTTTTCTTTGAGCTCTGCTTTCTTTGATGTAGAAGCTTTCAATGATTCTGGATCCACATATGCTGATGAAGGAACAACTTCTCGATTGAATGGGATTGTTATTTCAGATCTAATTCACAGATTGTTGCAATATATGAATGGATTTGGATCACCTTTGATGGTCACTTCAACTCCATTGTGTGGAAACTTGATACATCGATGATATGTAGATGGGACTGCGCTCATCTCATGAATCCATGGACGTCCTAGCAATATATTGTATGTGAGATCTAGGTCTAGGACTTGACAAACCACATCCTTTGTAACTGGCCCAACTCTGAGAGGTAGGGTGACTGTGCCCTTGGATGAGCGCTCTTTGTCATCATATGCCTTGATGGTAATTTTGTTTGTAGAATTCACAGCTTTATCGGAATATCCTAATTTTTTAATAGTGCTCAATGTACAAATGTTTAGGCCTGCTCCTCCATCTATCAAGACTCATTTTATTCGATGTTTGTGTATGAAGGCTTCAATGTGTAAAGGTACATTATGTGGTTGAATCACGGAGGTGTCGTCAACTTTTGTGAATGTAAGGGAGTGTGGAATAGAAAGATATCCCACCATGGCTTGAAATTGGTCCACATTCAGATCAGTGGGGACAACAGTGTCTCTCAAGATTTTATCAAGAATGGCTTTATGTGTGGGGGATATATGTAAGAGCTCAAGGATTGAAATAAGTGCAGGTGTCTTCCCTAACTATTCTACAAGATCGTACTCAGGCTTGGTTGATGAGGAAGTGGTGTTTTTAGCTGGAGCACCTTGCAAAGTGAATTTACCTTGATGAGTTGTGACATTACATTCAGAGGTAGGTTCGGAAGAAGATCCAATGCCTTTTAGGACAATATTGGGTCTTTGGGTATAATTTTCAGGCGTTTTGTCCTTGATGATAATGGTAGAGACATAATTGTCCATCGAAATGTGATTGACGGTTGAATCATAGTTATAGGATGCTCTTGTATAGTTGGTTTGGTCATCTGTGGCTTTGGCTTTTCCCTTGTCATGTTTTGGGAATGGTTCCTTAAACATCTCATGTTCTTGATTGGATGAATGCCCTTCAATCTCAATGTCACCTCTATCAATAAGGTCTTGTATGATGTTCTTCAGTCGATGACAATTTCCTGTCTTATGACCCTTTCTCTTATGAAATTCACAATATTCATCATCATTCCACCAATTTGGTTTAACCTTTGGTTCATATGGAGGAAAATCTGGAATAGTGATTATTTTGTTTGCCACTAGCTTCTTGAAAACTGATTCTAGTGGTTCTCCCAATGGGGTGTACTTCCTTCATGACTTGGAAGTTGTTTGAGTATTCACTTGATTGTTTGTAAAGCTTGATGCAAAAAAAATGATTTTGGGTCGTACTGTATTGGCATCAACAACACCATCATTGACTGTGTTATTGTTTTTGTTCCAAAATCTTGGCTTATCTTTTCCTTTAAAGTCATCTTTGTTTTCCTTGAATATCTTAATAAATCCTTATTCAATTAGGACCTTCTCTGTTGCTAAGCCTTTTTCAATGACGTCCTTGAAGGTGGAAAAACAAGCTTTCCTTAGATCATAGCCAATGTCTTTGTTAACATTTTTGGTGAACATTTCTACCATTTGTTTTTGTGGAATTTCACAAGAGCATCTGCTGGCTAAATTCCTCCATCTTTGTAAAAATGATGAAAAAGATTCTCCATCCTTTTGTTTGGTGTTGCACAAAGTAGTGATTGATATGTCTGTCTCTATGTTGTATGAGAAATGTTGGATAAATGCCTCTGCCAAGTCACCCCATGACTTAATTCCGGGTGGAAGTTGGGAGAACCATTCCATAGCTTGATCACCTAAGCTTTGTGGGAATAATCTCATCAAATATGTCTATTCTGCTGCTACTTCAATGCAAGCTATGAAAAACTATCTTATGTGTGCCTTAGGATCCCCTTTTCCTTTGTATTTATCAAACTTAGGTGTCACAAAGTGTGTAGGAAATGGAGGCATTGGAATGCTTTTGTCAAATGGATAAGGACATATTTCTCTCATTGTGTAAGTTGGCTTCGGTGTATTTATGTCCTCCATTTTCTTTTGTAAATCCTTGATTTGCTATTCCAAATTGTTCTTAGGTGGAGACCGACTTCTTGGACCATACCCCATGCCTGAACCACCGGGTGGAGGAGGAGCATGTTGCATATATGGATGATATTGATCATACACATGTTCATATGGAGGAGGTCTATAGTGATGCTGCGTATATGGACCACTTGGTATAGAGTCATGGTGAGGAATGAAATATCTGCTTTGTCCATGTATACCATACTCTATAGGCATGTCATGAGTTTGTTCTAGTGTGTTGCCCCCAAATTTGACGTGGGGTTTCCTTGTGTCCAAATTTTGAACATGTCTTTGTATATCCAATTGCTTTGGTGGTTGGTCCTTAGTATTGTTATGTGCTTGAGTATATTTTTCTGCATAAGACTTCCATAATGGTCCATGAAGTTGAGTATCATATGCTTGACCATGTGTGTATGGGACCTCTAGTTTTTGAAAGAATGATGATGGTGATTCAGGCACAAGATATGGTCCTCTATTGCCTCCACTATTAGGCCTCCTTTGATCCATGTTGAGGTGAATTTGTTGCAAAGGTCAATTTTCCGTTATTTGAGACATGTCAAAATCATGAGGGATCTTGGCTCCACTTTGTGCCATCACTTGTAAGAAGTATTGTCTATCTCTCCTCATTATTTCCTCAACCAATCTATTGAAATGGGGATCCATAATGGTGTCTTCCACTTTTGCTGAATGTACAAAAAAGTTGTCCATATTGTCATTGTGTGTATCATTGTTGTTTATAGTGTCCATGTGCTCAACATTTGGAATGTTTCTATAGGCATCCATGTCAGGTAATGTAGTATTATTAGAATTGAAAAAGATATTATTGTCAAATTCATAGGAACTCATGTTTGCGGACTCTTGAGCCTCTTTAGTTTCTCTCCTAGATTTTTGGGAACGGGTTTCAACCATGAACTAGGTCTTGACCAAGATGTGTGAGACTAGATGAAAATGGAAAATAGTATGGAAGACCAAGAGTTGGATGGAATGTAAATGAATTTGAGGTTTACTTGCAATGTCCAAAGTGTAAGACCAAGTATGTATGTAGTAGAGTAGGTGTGGCTTCCAAAGAGATGATAGTTTCTCTTGATGAGGTAAGTTGACCTTGACTCTAAGTAAGACCAAATGAGACCCAAAGGTGATAGACCTTGATTAGGGACCACTTAGAAAAATGTTGTTGTATGTAATGTGTTGACAAAGTATGATGAGGACAAGCAAGTGACCTTTTGACTCAAGTTTAGACAAATGTGAATGTAATGTAAGGTGTAAAGTAATGATGGACTTTGTGAGACCCAAAGATAGGCTGAATGCTAGATGAAAACCTGAAGAGATAGCTTAGGAAGCTCAAGAATTCTGAAACTGATTGCTCTTGTTTGTTGGACTGTAAATTTTTCCAATTTGTGAAGTTGTTGTTGTGACCAAATCTGAATTTTTTGACTGTTTTTCGTGACAAGAGGACACAATGATGATGAAGACTCAATGTTTGCAAGTGTTTAGACTCAAAAATGACTCAAAGAAAAGTGTGTTGTTTGATGTAAAATTTGTTTTGCATACACTTGAAGACACAAAAGACACAATGTTTTAATGTTTGGTCTTGAATGTTTAATTGTTCAAAATAAGACAAGCACAATTCTTATGGTTGGCCAGAACAATAGTTGTTGATCCCACATGGAGTTTCCCCCGAGGCTACGCTATTTAGAGCGGATACTTAGATGCTTGACCCCACTGGCTCCACCCTCGACACTCACTTTTTGGGGCAGACAAGCATCAGTCCCCACAAAAACTCCACGTGGCGAACTTTGTATCTCTACTAAGAACCGTATGTGTGTGGGCCGCTACCAGAGGTCCGACCTCCTGCCCCAACAACTAGAAGGATTTTGGCTTCTAAAACAAAAAGGTGCTAGTAAGGGCATCCACTCGTGTGGCCATACATATAGCACTTTTAGCTCTATAAATATAGAAGGCTCCCAGCCAGTAGGGGTTACGCCCTACAATTGATCAAATAAATTTGATCAAACGGGTTTATGGGGAGACATAGTGTCGATATGAACTAATCAACACACGTTATCCATAGTTTTCACCATGAATACAGTTGTTTATAGTGGTTCAAAAGAGGTGGGTTTTCCTCACTACCACTTGGGTCGTTCTCTCCTCACTAGTAGTCCTAATGACCACACGGGGAGACAGGCCCTCTAAAGATGAAACAAAAAGAGCCTATTTCTCAAGACACAAAAGACAATGGTTCAATTTTAGTGCATCAATTGAAGTGTTTGCTAGTCTATGAGAACAAGGCACATAATAAAGATCAAAACCCTTGCCAAGGTCCTACAACAAAGATTTGTTAGTAGTTTGGATTATTTCAAATGATCACCCCTTCCTACAAGCACACAAGTTAGGTAAATTTTAGATCCAAAAGACTTTGTGAAATAAGGGCCTTCAACAATGCATTTTGTTGACCAATTCAAAGATTTGATTCATCATAAAAAAAGAACACCTATAAAATTTCAAGAGATTTCTAGAAATGTAAGAAAATCCAAAAAATTTGCTAATTTGCTCCAAAAATTAATTTTTTATGAAAAATGATAAAAAATTCATATAAAATGCAAAATCGATCCAAAAAATCTGAAATTTTTATTGGAGAGTCCTGATGGTCTTCCAAACCTGTGTAAAAAAATTTCTACAACAAATCCAAGTAGTTTGTGAGATATGAGTAAAATAATGCAAAACCCTAATTTTCAAAGATCCAATTTTTGAGGAATGATTTTGCATCAAATTTAAAATCACAAAGAACTCCTCCTATGTATAATTCTGAGATATTTCCAAAAATGTAAGAAAATCCCAAAAATTCGCTAATTTGCTCTCAAAATTAATTTTTTATGAAAAATCATACAAAATTCATATAAAATGAAACTTTGATCCTAATAATCTGAAATTTTTACTGAACACTTCTGATAATTTTTCTGACCTGCCAAAAACATTTGATGCCAAAATTCAAAGCCATTTGTAAGATCTGACCAAAATAAGGAAAAACCCTAATTTTCAAAGATCTGATTTTTGAGGAATGATTTTGCATCGAATTTAAAATCACAAAGAACAGATCCTATGTATAATTATGAGAGATTTCCAAAAATGTAAGACAATCCAAAAAATTCTCTCATTTGCTCTCAAAATTATTTTTTTATGAAAATTCATAGAAAATTAAAATATGTTCCAATAGATCTGAATTTTTCTTTGAGAGCTCTTGATACTGTCTTCAACCTGCAAAACAAATTTGGTGCATAATTTCCAAGCCGTTTGTGAGATATGATCAAATCTCTCCAAGATCTTGATTTTGTGTCCAAAACCCTAGCTGCACAAGGTTATTCTCCAAATTGTTTTACAAAACAGCAATATAGGGTTAGAAAAATCTACAAAAAACACAGATCTAACAAAAATCCATGTCCCACCTTGTGTGCCAAAATGTTTATGGTGAAATTGGATTAACAACAATATTGAAAGACTAAATGAATTCAACCACCAAACCCTAGCCTAACAACAACAAAGATCCACCATAACATATGAAGATTACCTAAGACAATGCAAATCAAATGAAATCACAAATATTATACCATCACATGTCCAATAGGGTTTTAATCTCCATTCTTCCTATCTCCATTGATCTTGCTTGATATATTTGCTCTCAGATTTTATGTGTGCACAAGAGCTCAACAAAGAACGAAAATGTGGTTGCAAGTAGGCTTGATTGCATATGAAAGTTCGAAATCGTAGTCGAGACTGAATGCATAGTGAGTTTTTGTCAAGGCTTGATAATGAAAGAAGCATCTCCTTATATAGAAGACACTATATGAAATGGAGGGATAAGATTGAGAGGTGTAAAAAAAGGTCGGCTATGATTAGAGGGTAGGTAGAGGAAATAAGAAAATAATGAAAGGGTAGGTAGTGTATGAATTAAGAGATGAATGACATGTGTCATGGGTAGAAAAGGTTAATGAATTAATTAAATAAATAAAGATTTATTTAATTAATAGAAGAAGTGGGATTAATTAAATAAATAAAATATTTATTTAATTTAGGAAAAGGATAATTTAAATAAATAAATGTATTTATTTAAATGAGAAATAAGGCTAGAAGAGGATAAATGAATTAATTAAATACATAAAGATTTATTTAATTAATAGAATAATTAGGCTAAAATAATTAAATAAATAAAATATTTATTTAATTAGACATGACAATTTTAGGTGTCTACACAATCCATTCTGGGAATTGCGTTAGGGGTCGAGGTATGTGTGGCGATTTCACCTTGTTGTGAAGGCTCTTATCATAGACACCCACTAGAGCAATTTTCCTAGAATTTCATCGGTTCACACCACAAACAACAAACAAAGAAAAAGATAATGCCCATCATAGCTCCTCTAGTCACTTGTGGACATCCTTGAGTAGCATAGGAACAATATCTGTTGCCAAATGATAAAAGATAAAGACTGACCCGGACAAAATTTAGCAGCTATACTAACCTTGTGCCTTCGTTCTCAGTTGTTTGATGTGATGGTTGATAATGTCTGATCTCATATAGTTGTGGACCCCGTTTAAGACTGACTTGTCTGATTTCGAGTGTATCCTTTTCTGTTTAAGACAAGATAATGATGACGTTGATATGGATATGATACGATTGATAAGACAGTTTGATTAGTTGATTGCAGATGTTTGACTAGATAGTCGTATCCTTTGTTAACTTCGTGCGAAGTGTTTGCTGGATATCTGCTAGGGTATTTGTTTCTCACAAGACATTTTATTGCAAATTTTTCTGATTGATTGATTTTTCGATTTTTAGTTCTTTTCCAAGAGCTTTTGCGATGTTTTTGGATTATGTAGATCGATATTTGAATGTTTTTGGTTGATTTTTCGAAGGACATTATCTGAATGTTTTTGGTAAATTTTAAGTTTTCACTATTTTTTTGGATTTTTGAGTTTTTCATTGTTTTTGAATTTTGAATTTTTTCATTGTTTTTGAATTTTGAGTTTTTTCCATTGTTTTTGGATTTTTGAGTTTTTCATTGTTTTTGGATTTTTTTCAGGACTTTATACGATTTTTTGGATTTTTTCAGGACTTAATCTAATTTTTAGGATTTTTTCAGTTATGCCCCTAGTGTGTAGACTTGTATGAGATGATGATCTACAGAATTTATATGGAGACAAATGAATTTTTGACATGACCTATGTGAATGCAATATGCAGGATGAAGATGCATTTCCTATTCGAACAAGGTTGACTATGTTTGTTTTTGCATTTGAATACACCAATTGAAATGGAGGTGCAAAACATTTCATAGATAAGTGGTCAATCGATCTCTAAGGCCCTTCAGAACATTCTTCTCAACACACTTAGTGACTTGGATTTACAAATGGAGACGCGGATGTTAGGTCCAACTAGGAAAGTTAATGTACTGAGAGGGGAGGGGTGAATCAGTACTTCAAAACTTTTCTCCAAAAGAAATCTTACTGATAAACATAAATTGTAAACTGCTGATCTCATAATATAAAACTAACACATAATTATAGAAATAACATTCATACACAATTCACTCCATAACACAAATATTTTGGTTACGCAGAAACTCTTTGTTAGAGAGAAAAATTGTAGTGGGGATGGCACCCACAACTTCACTACTGCAATAATAAAGGTTGCTCGGTTAGAGCTACATGTTTAGCTATTTCTGATAGCTTACCCTGTTAGGAGTATCAAGATCTTGAGATCTACTTTGCTAAAGGATTTTACAACACTTATACAAAATGCTGCACCTGGTTAAAGGCTTTACAATTTATAGACTTTGTTGGAGTCTTTTACCCTGTTAAAGGTTTCTATTACAACTCAAATGATTCAATAAAATCTTTACAAATATCTGCAACTTTACATCTGAAATGTTATAGCAGATTCTATGTGCTCAGTATGAAATTACCTTGCTCATAGCATACCTTGGTAATAGATAAATCAACTCGGTAAACCCTTCTGTTTACTCTGTCCATTAAACTATTCTCTGAAGACTTTCTTAGTGACCTCTAAATATCTCTATCAGTCGTAGCAGTCACAACTCAATGTGTCCTCTTATGATTTTCCCTTTTCAACTCTTCTATCACACATGTCTCTCTCTTTTTGATTCTCAAATCACTCTGTATAAATAGATCTCTGGGATGGTGATCTAGTTCATGCTTCAATCTTACAAACAAGATTCATCGAATGAATAATCATAGAAATCATTTCATTGGATAAACTTCCTCAAAATCATACAAAATCTTGAAGTGCAATTTCCTATGTGATAACGGTTCCCTGTTCCTCGATTCTTGTAACACGTTTCCACATATGTGTCTAGGTTCATTGAATCTGGTAACACATTTCTACTGGGTTTAGATTACTCGATATACCTTCTTTGTTGCTCGATAGACATAGAACGTTACTCGGTAGACAGCTCGGTGTATACTTAACTTTGTGAATCCTTTCTTCTATAACTGACTACTTTAGTGTTTACCGACTGAATATTTCGGTAGTATTAACCGACTAGAGTATATAGGATGACTTTGGACATAAAACTAATGACAACTTAGTAAGTTAAAACAATCTCCCCTTTTGACATTAGTTTGGTATGTTTGACAAAACTCCTTTCAAAGTCATAACTCAAAATCTATATACTTACAAAATTTGACTAGAATGATAGTATATACAACTGTCAATGAATAGTAACACATTCAAATATATACTCCCCTTATCAATATACTGTACATATCTTAATTTGCATGCTCCTGTGATCAATGCTCGGTGTTCACTTCTCTGTGTTCTATGCTCCCCCTGTCAAATCCAACTATACATTCTGATACTTTGTTCTGCTTGGTATACTATACACTCTTGTACTCGGTACATGCTCGGTATACTCCCCCTTTTTGACAAACATCAAAACTAGTTACTATTAGGTGGAGGCAACTGGTCAAAAATAGATTTATACTTTGTACTAGCATCAGTGAGAGCAGTGGAGAGTGCATCTTTGACACTGTCCATTAGGGAATTCTGAGATGTAATATCAGCTAACAGTGAAATCAAACCATCTAAAGTGCTTCCCTCTTGTTGAGTGGATAAGTGGGTAGCTCGGTTGATCTATTCTTGGACTGATGATAAGTGGGGAATAAATAAGGTCTGAAGAGTCATGATATCCATCCTTATTTTGTGCTCTTCATTCTGAAGTTCTAACTATTGAGCCACAAGAGTTTGCAGCTTGGTATAGAAACTCTAAACAAAATTTGGCTCGGTGGTCAATGTATTGGAGAGATTGGTGATCTCTTATTCAATAACTTCGGTCTTATGCTTGTTATCCTTAATAAATAATGAAAATGTACAAAGCTTCTGAAATAAATAAACAATATGTTTGAGTTGAGGGGACAACTCAACAATGAGTTTAACAAGCTTGACTTTACCTATGACAATTGCTTTATGCACTTCTTCAATCATTTTGGCAGTCAACTCTTTGTCCTTCAACTTTCTTAGGTATTCTGATGCATCTACTCCTGATGCTTCTAATTTAGTGAGTAGCTCATCCAGTTGCATATGGATGGTAGCATCTTTATTCACAGTAGCTTTAGGTAGCATGTCTATCAATAATGCTTTAACCTTCTGAAGTACTTGGTTCTTCTTCTGAATAGCCATTTGTCTTTCTTGTTCTGCTTTGGCTTTACATAGTTCTCCAAATTCAATCAGTGCTTGCCCTTTTAGTTTTGAAATGTCAACATTTGGCAACACAATAGGCTTTGACAGATCTACCTTGAAACTATACTTCTTCACTTTCTTTTCTTTGGATGATGAGGCTTTCACTGGTTGAACGAGTACAATGGCTTTGGAGGCTTGATCAACCTCGGTAGGTTGCTCAGTAGAGGCAACACTTTTGTCAATTTCCTTAGCCTCTGATGTGTCCTTCGGTGATTCCTTGCTTGCGGTCTCAGTGGCAACAGTTTCAGTGCATGTAGGTGCTTGAGAAGTCTGTTCCCCGGTGGCTTGGGAAGTAGATTCTCCTTTTGTAGACTGTTGACCCTCTTTGCCTTGATCAGTGTCCTGAGGTTTCTCGGTTGAAACTTGCTGAGTTATAGGAGGATAGGACTTGACTTGTTCCAAAACTAATTCACTAGATACCAGTTTGGCATAGGCATTTTCTTCTATCATCTCTTGTTCTGGTGCCTCAGTGTCCATGGCATCCTCATCTTGTTGAATACTTGAAGAAGGATCTTGCTTGGTAATGTCAACTATTTCAACTTCACCTTGATTTTCTTTAGTCTAAATTCTGAAGATTTCTTGCCATTTTTCTTTTATTTCCTTTTCGACTTCAAGATAAAGTCCATTCATCATTTTCAAGGCTCTATGCTTGACTTGAAATTTTGTCTGGTAGTTTTTCAAATGATTTCTAATATCATCTACCAACATGTCTGGAAAGAGATGTACTAAAACTCTTTCTCTTATCTGCTTCTCTGAGTCCGTAGCATACTTCCATCTGTTGTCAATGTGAGAATATGATGCATTTGGAAGAAAATTACTTACTTCCAATGGAACTACTCGGAATTTAAGAACTGTACATACAACTGACTCTTCTATTTGTCTCTTTTCTTCTTCTATCCGGGAGTCATATTTTACATACCTGAATGACCCAAATCCACCATATTGTTTCAATTTGGCACAAAAGTTGTCAACATTGTGTACATCTTCCTTGGTTCTTTTAACAATCTGAAATTTATTTTTGTCTTCAGATTCTATGTCACTTGACTCCTTATTCAAAATGAGTCTCCTGGTTGACTTTCTATAAGTCTTTGTAACTTTAGGCAATTCAACCTTTTTCTGTTTCTTGCCGGGTGACATTGCAGATGATCCAGTGTTAGGGCGCTTCACTGGAGGAGTTGGTGATACCTTTGGTGTATCATGTTTCTTCCTTTTCAATATTTTTCCCTTTGGCAACTCGGTGCTCAGAGTAATTGTTGCTTCTTGGGCCTCAGATTCTTCCTCAATTGTGAGTTGATCACTCTTTATAGGAGTGGAGGTAGAACCTTCTCCAAATTTCTCAGTTAGAACTTTGATCATTTTAGTGGCTTTCCTTGTAGCCTTTGGTACAACTATGCTCATTTTTACTTTTTCTTTGACCTCTTCATAGGTACCATACTTGATCTCGGTAGCATGCCTTGGAAGTGACAGAAAGGCATCTATCTGCTGTTGAGAAATATCAAGATCCATCTCATAACCCATGGACAGTAGAGATTGAGTTCTAGGATCTACTGCATTAACATAACAGTAGTCGGTGTCTACTTCAAAATATATATCATTCTTATATTTTTCCACTAACTGAGGCGGGATTTTGTACCTATTATGCATCTTTTCTTGAAATTTGCTGAAGTAGTCATCTATTATCTCATTGAAATTATCACCTAACTGATTGATAAAGTCATTTATTTGATGGGTGATTGGTCGATGTAACTCCCAAACTATGTTAACGACTGATGGGAAGAATTTCTGAAAATAGAAAAACATGCACACTAGGAGTGACCCAAACTTTAGTGTGTTTGCCGAGTTATTCTTTTTAGGTTTCCTTACAGTGTTGAGATTTTCAAATAGGTTTTTCAACAATACTTCACATAGATCAATCTTCATACCCTTTTTCACAATTTTGTAGGCCAGATCTACAGCTGCACAAGCTACACTATTTTCTCTTGCCGATTGAAAGAAACAATAATCGGTGACTCTAATTGCAAACTTTAGCTCTGCATCAGTAACATTATTCAATTTAAGACCTTTGCAATCAGACTCAACTCTGGTTAAGGCTATCAATTCCTTCTATGAAATCATTTTTTGTGCTCGGGCATGGTCGTAGATAGGGTATCTGGTTATTATGTGAATGATCTCCTTGGTGATTTTGAACAGTTGCTCCTCTAACCACATAAAGTCATCATGAACTCTGTTCAAAACAAATTTAACCCATTGGGGTTTGAAGACTCGAGGGTAGGTTAGGGCTTCAGTCAGTCCCTTGACTTTGATATGCTCATACTTGCTATCTAGGATTCCATCGGTTCATAACTCATCATACATGTCTTTGATCTCGATATGACCTAGCTCTTCAACACGGCACTTAGTATAGAATCTGACATCTTCAACCAATAGAACCCTATCCAGAATAAGAGAAAGTGCATTTTTCTCATCGGGTTCAGATGCAACTTTGGGAGGTAAGGAATACTTTAGTGAGGGCTTCTCAATATTCTCAACTACAATAGGTTTCTGCAACTGAGGAGCCATTTTAAACTTCGATTTTTACTAACAAAAGAGCTTAGGGTTTTAACTAACCAGGAAATGCTTTCAACTTAGTAAATATAATGCAGATGCTCACAACTGATATTGATCGGTTAACTGGCTTAAAAAATGCGTTTGAGATTGATGTATAAATACCTTGAAATTCGCTCGGGAGTTGTTTGATCGCCTTTGAATCACTTAGCTCTGCTCTTTTGATAACTTGGTAAGTGTAAAATGACCTCACGAATAACTTTAAGTAGACATTTTACCTTATCGGGATTTGTGCAGTTAGGTAAGAAAACATTAAACGCACTCGGTTCCACTAAACCAATTAACTTTCTTTTTTTTTACGCTTTTACCGACTAGACAGGTTTCCTGCACTTACCGACTTCTCTGGTACTCCAAAAGACTAGATAGAATTTCAAACTTGCTAATGCATCTTAGCTATGCATATTTTGAAATTAAGTACATGATAAAATAGGAACTATTAAGATCTAACCTTGAGAGAATGCAACCCCTTCATACCTTTACTGATTAATTCGAAGTAGATGCACCTAACTCGGTAGGTAAGGTGCTTTCTTCATTTTCTGACTCAATTTCCTTCTTTTTCCAGATTTTCTGTAGTTTGATTTTTATTTCTTCAATATCTCCTCTAGGTTGATCTCTGCAATTTTTAGCCAAGTGTCCAACTTTATGACAATGAAAGCATTGCATACCAGGATTTCTCCATGACCTTCAGTGGTTCATACCAAACCTTATCATGCAATTGGCACTTATATGTCCATATCTTCCACAACATTTAAACCATATTCTTGTATTGTAATCCCATGGTACTGCAGCATACTGTCGGTTAAGATCCGTGTGAATTCGGTAGCTTCTAGTATTTGCTCAGTGTGAAGACCTCATATAGTTTTTCTGCTTAAACCAACACTTCTTGGTACTGTATCTATATCTATTGCCGTTTTTGCAATATCCCTTGAATTTTACCTTCTGAAAATTGCTAGCAGACTTTGTCCTACATTGTTTAGATGTGTGACCATACTTATTGCAATTGTGACAATAACCATCAGACCTAGTGACATTCGGTTGCTTACCTTTTCTGATTTGGCACATGTTGGCAGTATGTCCTTGTTTTCCACAGTAGTTGCATATAAGCTTTTTTCCTTTGATGTTCTCCTTGTTTCTAGCTTGCTTTGATGATTCCCCTCTCTTGGTGGTGTTGATTCCTTTCTCGGTAGAGTTTTTTCTTTTGTAACCGAGTCCTGCATCTTTGTTGGGTCTTCTTATATTTAGTTTCTCATCCAACATCCTTGATGCTTCATAACTTTTCTTTAGTGTTTCTTTTGATTTCTTCTTTGCTTCAAGTTCATTAGTCAATCTTGATAATTCAAGTTTCAATGCTTGATTCTCATTTTCTTTTAGATTTGCTTCATGATGTGCATAACCCAATTGATCAGAAATATTATGTTGAATTCCAGTCATTCTTGTGATTTCATCATTCTTTTCAGACATTAATGCTTCTAGCTGTTGTTTTTCCCTTTCCATGTCTCTTATGTTATCCTTCGTTGTTCTTAATGCATCAAGATTTTCAGTCATATGTGTGCTAAAATGTTCATGTTCTCTTCTCATTGCCTTCAGTTGTTCAGTCAGTGCTTTGTTCTTTTCTTAAAGTTCTCCAATCATTTCTTTAGTCTCTTCTGATATACTGTTCTCAGATGATGTTTCAATTTGTTCCACCAACTCTTGTGAGTCATGTAAGTCATCAGAAAACCTTATTCTAACTTTCAGTGACCTTTGCATTTGCCTCTGCATATCTGCAATCACTTGGTTAGCATGATCCAATTCTTCTTGAAGATTCTGTTGGCATTATGAGAACCGATATGAGGACATAATGATATTGTATGTTGTCATTGATGTCAATATGTGATATGATGTGAACCGGCATATGTGATATGTGAGAAGAGAGAATCGACATATGTGTGAACCGGTATTTGTTCAAGGTCAACCAGCATGTAGTTATGGGAACTGGCACATGGAAGCATTGTATGACTACTGGTTGGTAGGTAGTTTCCACTTCAAGATTTCCGGTTGGAGTACCTTAAGCCTGTGTGACTCAATAGGTGATCTTTGTGTGACGAGTTAGCAGTATAACGGAGAACAGATTGTGTTGCCACGTAAGCCCTATGCGCATGAAGGATCTTGCATGAAGAAGACTATCCCTATCCACCTTGGGAATGTACGAAGTTTGTCAAATGGTGATAACGTGTGATGGGTTATCAGCCGCCATGAAATCAGTGGATAATGGAGGATGGAGAATGTCTTGAGATCGATTCAAGATTATTGCATTTAATGTAGTATGATTCAACGGTCAGGATTGTACCAATTGAATTGCTTAACCTAACAGGTTTAGGGTTTAGGGTTTTTGCTACTGACTTGTCTGTTTCCTATAAGGTCGATGTTGTGTTTCTTTCTAAAGTTGTTGGCAAAAGTTGTATGTGTGTATCCAAGGGAAGTGATACGTGATTCTTGCCAGACCAAAAGAGGGAAGAGATACCTGCCAAGTGAATGTGCAGAAGGTGAAGAGGAGCCAAAATGGATTTGCATTAGCATTGAGTGTTGTTACCATATCATTGTAATTCCTGTTGATCTTTAACCACTTCAACAATTGTGAAATCCCTTAACAGGGTAGCCTTAACCGGCTTGATACAAATCCTTTAATAGGGTAACTCAAAGTTATTGAGTTTTGGGAAGCTATAGAGCTCTAGAGATCCTTTAGCTATTGAGTTCTTGAAATCCTCTAACAAGGTAACCCTAACCAGGTTTAACCCTTAACTGGGTATTATAGCCATCCCTTAACCGGTGATCCCTAACGGGATCGGTTCCTAGCAGAACCTATTGTAATGTCTTTAACCGGACAAGGCTCCTAACAGAGCAGACTTCTAAAGAGTTCAAAAAGTATCTTGTGGGTATTCATCCCCACCGTGGTTTTTCCCAGTTGGGTTTCCACGTGAAAAATATGTGTGTCATGTGTGATGCTTTTATCTTGTGATGCTTTGTTATTACCTGTTACGCATATGATGGTTCTGTGTTTTATGCCTGTCTATAAAACATATTAAACTAACTATTGTGAAGATCTGATAATAGTTTACCTATTCATGCATGAGGGTGTAATGATACTATAGTATTGAGCTAAGAGGAAAGCTAAGTGAGTAACTGGTTTATGATTGTTTTAGTTGTTTTGGGTCTTACCGGTTGCACTCTGTTTCAACCAGTGTCACTGCTTGCCAGTCATTTGGAGTATTTACTGTCAAACCGGTTTTGGACTGTATTTTGTCTGTACTGATTCACCCCCCCCCTCTTAGTACCGGTTTGGTACTATTCGTTCATCATTGAGTTATCAATTGGTATCAGAGCTCTCTAGGTCCTCTGTGTTGTAAGCTTAACCGCTTGAGGTAAAGATCCCAGTCAAATGATGAAGAGGGAAGGTCCAAAGTTTAATAGGGAGAATTTCGGTATATGGAAAGATAGGATGAAGATATTCATTAGAAGCATGGGTGCTAAACACTGGAGTTATGTTGAGAATGTCTATGTTGTCCCTACCGGTGCTCTCACTGATGACCAAAAGAGAGAGATACAAGAAAATGGGCAAGTCATGGAAGCCCTTATTAGTAGTCTATCTGACATTGAATTTATTGATGTTCAGGACAAGGTAAATCCCAAAGAGGTATGGGATGCTCTTGAAAATATCTATGGTGGTGATGAACATGTAAAACAGGCTAAGGAAGAAAGCCTAAGAGGGAAGTTTGAAGATATGCGGATGGTTGAAGGTGACACCATCCAGCAATATGGAATAAGAATCAAAATAGTTGTTGGAGAAATCAAGAGTGCAGGTGGTAAAATAGAAGATTCCACTGTGGTAAGCAAAGTCCTAAGATCCCTGTTGCCGGTCTATGCAATAAGGGTTGCTGCTATTTAGGAGCTGAGATCAATAGACAAGACTAAGGTATCCTTGGATTCCATCATAGCCAAGTTGACAGCCTATGAGCTAAATAGTTTTGATGGCAGTGATCAAAAAGACTCAATCAACTTTTAAAGCCTCTGCTATACCATCCATAAAAGGAAAAGAAGCTAGCACCAGTGGTGAACCTAGATAGAGTAGAGAAATGGATGATGAGGAGATTCTGATGGCATTTGAAGCTCTCCTTGCCAGGAAGCTTCCTAAAGGAACCAGTAAATACAAAGGTAAGCTACCTTTGAAATGATTTACTTGTGAATAGATAGGACATATTGCTATAAACTGTCCTAATGGCGATAACAAGGACAAACCAGAAAGGTTTAGGAAATTCAAAGGAGGAAACCAGAGAAACTATTTTGTGGCAGTTGATGAAGGTGTCACAGATGAAGAATCAGAGGATGAAGAAAATGAAGATATTGTGTTTGTTGCTATCAAAGAAGATGTGTCAGACAAGAAGGCTCTTGTCTCCCGGTTTGATAATTCCAATGAGTGGATCATTGACAGTGGCTGTTCTCACCATATGACTGGTGACCGGAGCAAGTTTCTATCCTTGGAGGAGTATGATGGAGGTGTGGTTCACTTTGTCAATGATGCACCATGCATGGTCAAAGGCAGACGGTCCATCTCTCTGAATGGAAATTGCGGTGCTGACAATGTGTACTGGGTTGATGGTCTCAGACACAACCTTCTAAGTGTTGCCCAGCTGAATGACAGTGACCTCACTCTAGAATTCAAGAATGGAGTCTGCAGAATCAAAGGAAAAGATGGTGAATTGGTGGCCACCGGCATGCAGACAAAAGGTAACCTATTTCATCTGAATGCAAATATAAGTACATGTCCTATGACCAAGTTTGATGATAACTGGATATGGCATAGGAGACTCTGCCATGTAAACTTTGATAACATTGTGAAGGCTAGTAAGATCAAGGCAGTTAGAGGGTTGCCGGTGCTAAGCAAACTGGATAATACCTTGTGCAGAGAGTGTCAATTGGGGAAAATGTCTTCCTCAACCTTTAAAGGTAAATCTTTCACTACTGACAACTTGCTTGATCTTGTGCATACTGATTTGTGTGGTCCTATGAAAAATAGAAGTGTGCAAGGTGATAGGTGCTTCATGATTCTCACCGATGACTACTCAAGAATGATGTGGGTCACATTCTTGAAAGACAAGTCTGAAGCCTTTGTGAAGTTCAAAGTTCTCAAAGCATTAGTGGAGAAAGAAAGCAGTAAAAGGATCAAGTGTCTCAGAACTGATCAAGGAGGGGAATTCACTTCCGGTGAATTCAACAAGTATTGTGAAGAATTTGGCATCAAGAGGCAACTGTCTGGCCCCCAGACTCCACAACAGAATGGCCTAGTAGAGAGGAATAACCGGACTATGGTTGAAGTAGCTAGAACCATGTTGATTCAAGGAAAGGTAGCTCACACCTTTTGGAGAGAAGCGGTGAGCACTATAGTCTACACAATGAACTGAGTACTCATCAAGAAAGGTAAGGACAAAACTCCTTATGAGTATTGGACCGGTAAGACACCTATGGTTAGCTACTTTAGGGTATTTGGTAGCAAATGTTACATCAAGAGGAGTGAACATCAGGGCAAATTTGAAGCTAAATGGGATGAGGGAATATTCCTAGGATATTCCACCAAGAGTAAAGCTCTCAAGTGTTACAACAATAGGACTTAGAGAATTATGGAAAGTATCAATGTAAGAGTTGATGAATCCTCTGAGAAAACTGAGGAAACTGATAGTGAGCAAACTGTAAATGAACCAGTTGCAACCTTCTGGGAACCGGTTGCAACCTTCTAAAACCGGTTGTCAGTCAACCAAGTACCAGTAACAGTGTTCCTAAATCGGTGAATGCTGATACTGATGAAGATGAGGATGAAGAGGAAAAGCAAGAAGAACCAGTCAAGACCATTCCTTGCTATGTCAAGCTGAATCATGATCCTAAGCAGATCATAGGAGATAAGGATGCAGGAATCCTTACAAGAAGAAAGATCAAAGAAAACTCATGTATGATCTCTGAATTTGACCCTAAATCATTCAAAGAGGCTCATAAAGATGAAGACTGGATCAAGGCAATGGAAGAGGAACTTGACCAGATAGAGAAAAATGGTACATGGTCCTTGGTACCCAGACCAGAGCATAAAAATGTCATTGGCACCAAATGGGTGTTCAGAAACAAGCTGAATGAGGATGGCACAGTGATTAGGAGTAAAGCCAGATTGGTGTACAAAGGATATTCACAAGAAGAAGGAGAAGAAGATGGAGAAACCTTTGCTCCTGTAGCCAGATTGGAAGGAGTTTGCATGCTTCTTGCATATGTAGCTTTTAAAGGGTTCAAAGTATATCAAATGGATGTAAAATCTACATTCCTAAATGGTGTACTTGAAGAGGAGGTGTATATTGAACAACCACATGGGTTTTCCCTATCTGAAGACAATGACATGGTATGTAGGCTACATAAAGCCTTATATGATCTAAAGCAAGCACCTAGGGCATGGTATGAGCGCCTACATTCCCATCTTGTGAAGATTGGATTTGAGAGAACAAGTGAAGATAGCAATATCTACTTGAAGTCTAAAGGAGATTAGATCTTGATCTGTGAGGTTTTTGTTGATGACATTATCTTTGGTGGAGATGACAAGATGAGTCATGAGTTTGCTGATGAGATGAAGAAAGAGTTTGAGATGTCACTCATAGGGGAGATTAAGTTCTTCATTGGACTACAGATCCAACAGATGAAAGATGGAATCTTTATCACTCAATCCAAATATGTCAAACAAGTGTTGAAGACCTTTGGCATGGAAGATAGCAAACCAGTTGGTACACCGATGGTGACTGGTTGCAAATTGTCAAAAGAGGATGATTCCGCACTGGTTGATGAGAAGGAATACTGATCAATGATTGGTAAGTTGCATTATGTAGTGCATAGCAGATCAGATATTGCACATGCAGTTGGCATTACTGCAAGGTTCTGGAAAAGTCCAAGAGAATCCCACTTGGTTGCAGTCAAGCAGATTCTTAGGTATCTGAAGGGAACAATTGACTATGGATTGTGGTACCCATACAACAATGATTTCATTATGAAAGTATTTACAGATGTTGATTGGGTAGGTAATGTGGATGATCGGAAAAGCACAACTGGTGGTGCATTCTTTCTCGGTGGTAGACTGGTCTCATGGATGAGTAAAAAGCAGAGTTGTATCTCTCAGTCTACAGCGGAAGCGGAGTATGTTGCAGCTTTCATGAACTGGACTCAGACATTCTGGATGAAGCATGTTTTAAATGGCTTCAAAATCCCTATATCTGAACTGGTAAGTATATTCTGTGATAACACAAGTGCTATCAATATTTCATAGAATCCGGTTTTACATTCTAGAACCAAGCATTTTGAGCTTAAGTATCATTTCTTAAGGGAAAAGGTTCAGAATAAAGAGATTGCACTTGAACATGTTTCTAGTAAGGAGCAGTTAGCCGACATATTCACCAAGCCTCTCCCAAAGACTACATTTGTGCATTTAAGAGGTGAATTGGGGGTACTGCCCCTTCAGGAGGTGAACTAAATGTATTTGTTCCACATCACTCAGGTATTGCATAGTCAAATTTTTGTTGATTGATGTGTTGAAGGATGCTACTCCTCAGGGGGAGCAGCATAATGGAACAGGGATACTTGTGCCTCCACTTTGGCATTGTTGTCAAAGGGGGAGAAGGAGTGAAGTAGAAAAGATATCTGCAGAAAATGGGGGAGAAAATGTGAAGCAGAGAGATATCTTTGTATATTGCCATCAATGCCAAAGGGGGAGATTGTTGGCATTATGAGAACCGGTATGAGGACATAATGATATTGTATGTTGTCATTGATGTCAATATGTGATATGATGTGAACTGGCATATGTGATATGTGAGAAGAGAGAACCGTCATATGTGTGAACCAGTATTTGTTCAAGGTGAACCGACATGTAGTTATGGGAACCGGCACATGGAAGCATTGTATGACTACCGGTTGGTAGGTAGTTTCCACTTCAGTATTTCTGGTTGGAGTACCTTAAGCCTCTGTGACTCAATCGATGATCTTTGTGTGATGAGTTAGTAGTATAATGGAGAACAAATCAAGTTGCCACGCAAGCCTTGTGCGCATGAAGGATCTTGCATGAAGAAGACTATCTCTATCCACCTTGGGAGTGTGCGAAGTTTGTCAAATGGTGATAATGTGTGATGGGTTATCAGCCGCCATGAAATCGGTGGATAATGGATGATGGAGAATGTATCGAGATCGATTCAAGATTGTTGCATTTAATGCAGTATGATTCAACGGTCAGGATTGAACCGTTTGAATTTCTTAACCTAACAGGTTTAGGGTTTAGGGTTTTTGCTACTGACATGTCTATTTCCTATAAGGTCGATGTTGTGTTTCTTTCTAAAGTTGTTGGCAAAAGTTGTATGTGTGTATCCAAGGGAAGTGATACGTGATTCTTGCCAGAACAAAAGAGAGAAGAGATACCTGCCAAGTGAATGTGCAGAAGGTGAAGAGGAGCCAAAATGGATCTGCGTTAGCATTGAGTGTTGTTACCAGATCATTGTAATTCTTGTTGATCTTTAACCACTTCAACAGTTGTGAAATCCCTTAACAGGGTAGCCTTAACCGACTTGATACAAATCCTTTAACAGGGTAACTCAAAGTTATTGAGTTTTGGGAAGCTATAGAGCTCTGGAGATCCTTTAGCTATTGAGTTCTTGAAATCCTCTAACAAGGTAACCCTAACCGGGTTTAACCCTTAACCGGGTATTATAGCCATCCCTTAACCGGGTGATCCCTAATAGGATTGGTTCCTAGCAGAACCTATTGTAATGTCTTTAACCGGACAAGGCTCCTAACAGAGCGGACTTCTAAAGAGTTCAAAAAGAAGCTTGTGGGTATTCATCCCCACCGTGGTTTTTCCCAGTTGGGTTTCCATGTGAAAAATATGTGTGTCATGTGTGATGCTTTTATCTTGTGATGCTTTGTTATTACCTGTTAAGCATATGATGGTTCTGTGGTTTATGCCTGTCTATAAAACATATTAAACTAACTATTGTGAAAACCTGATGATAGTTTACTTGTTCATGCATGAGGGTGTAATGGTACTATAGTATTGAGCTAAGAGGAAAGCTAAGTGAGTAGTTGGTTTATGATTGTTTTAGTTGTTCTGGGTCTTACTGGTTGCACTTTTTTTCAACCAGTGTCACTACTTGCCAGTCATTTGGAGTATTTGTTGTCAAACCGGTTTTGGATTGTATTTTGTCTGTACTGATTCACCCCCCCCTCCTCTCAGTTTCGGTTTGGTACTATTCGTTCGTCATTAAGTTGTTAGATTCACAATCCTCCAAGATTGCTTGTAGCCTTCCATTGATAAGATCTTTCTCTTTAGGTTGTTAAACCCTTTTCCAAGATTGTATCTCTGATACCAATTGTTAGGTCCAACTAGGAAAGCTAATGTACTGAGAGGGGAGGGGTGAATCAGTACTTCAAAACTTTTCTCCAAAAACAATCTTACTGATAAACATAAATTGTAAACTGTTGATCTCATAATATAAAACTAACACATAATTATAGAAATAACATTCATACACAATTCACTCCATAACACAAATATTTTGGTTACGCAGAAACTCTTTGTTAGAGAGAAAAATTGCGGTGGGGATGGCACCCACAACTTCACTACTGCAATAATAAAGGTTGCTCAGTTAGAGCTACATGTTTAGCTATTTCTAATAGCTTACCCTGTTAGGAGTATCAAGATCTTTAGATCTACCTTGCTAAAGGATTTTACAATAGTTCTACAAAATGTTGCACCTAGTTAAAGGCTTTACAATTTACAGACTTTGTTAGAGTCTTTTACCCTGTTAAAGGTTTCTATTACAACTCAAATGATTCAATATAATCTTTACAAATATCTGCAACTTTACATCTAGAATGTTTTAGCATAGTCTATGTGCTCAATATGAAATTACCTTGCTCATAGCATACCTCAGTAATAGATAAATCAACTCGGTAAACCCTTCTGTTTACTCTGTCCATTAAACTTTTCTCTGAAGACTTTCTCGGTGACCTTTGAATATCTCTATCAGTTGTAGCAGTCACAACTCAATGTGTCCTCTTATGATTTTCCCTTTTCAACTCTTCTATCACACATGTCTCTCTCTTTTTGATTCTCAAATCACTCTATATAAATAGATCTCTGGGATGGTGATCTAGTTCATGCTTCAATCTTACAAACAATATTCATCGAATGAATAATCATAGAAATCATTTCATTGGATAAACTTCCTCAAAATCATACAAAATCTTGAAGTGTAATTTCCTATGTGATAACGGTTCCCTGTTCCTCGATTCTTGTAACACGTTTCCACATATGTGTCCAGGTTCATTGAATCTGGTAACGCGTTTCTACTGGGTTCAGATTACTCGGTATACCTTCTTTGTTGCTTGGTAGACATAGAACGTTACTCGGTAGATAGCTCGGTGTATACTTAACTTTGTGAATCCTTTCCTCTATAACCGACTACTTTAGTGTTTACCGACTGAATGTTTCGATAGTATTAACCGACTAGAGTATATAGGATGACTTTGGACATAAAACTAATGACAACTTAGTAAATAATAACAGCGGAAAACTTCCCCATTGGTTCTTGAAACTTTGATCTCCTTTTGCCCATGTGTGTGCAAATGCGTTAATTCCCGCTCTTATGTTCACTAAGGATCCTTAGCATCCCATATGACTAGCTACTTGATTTTTCTAACTTCAAAAGCATCTCGAATAGAGCCTCGCTGCCAGCAAGCCTTGAGAGCTCCGACGAGGTTATAGACTGTAATTTCTCAAATATTGCTCCATTGCCAGTAGGCGTTCATAGCCCTGATGGAGTTACTTGCATGTTCCCATAGTCAAGCTTTTTATCGCATTTCATATACATGATATTTCAGTTATATATCATTGCTCTATTGCCTTGAGATGTATATTTGACATAGCTCTTTTTCTATTTTTTTTCTTTTCTTGACTAGCTCTTTTTATCTTTTTTTTCTTTTCTTGACTTGTAAGTAATAAAACCTACTTGGGTGTGACAATTACAATGGCGTTGAAGTAGAATTTTAGATTTTTCACTAGTCATATGATCAACTAGGTGTCTAGAATGAATTAGAGATTTTCTTAATGTGTGAGATATAGAAATTGATAGATTGCGGGTTAACAAGTCTCAAATAGTGAAATTGCTACCCAACCATAAGTAAAGCATCGTCATAGGGTAATGTTGAGAATGAATGACCTTAGAACCTCAAAGACTTCATGTTTGAATATCTAAAAAAGGAGATGACCCTTGTTTTCCTTAGATGCAAATAGATGATAAACTTGAATAGTTGCCTTGTTTTATTGATGCTTCTATATGAAAATGTGAAAATTTTTAAGAATGCGATGCATTTTTGAAAAGAAATTATTTGTAATGCAATGTTTTGAATGATATGATATGCAATGCGGAAAATAAAACCTAAACTAAACAACCCTTAGGTATAATATCGCTTAAGGTGCATGTTGTTCATAGGGTTAGAGATTGGATCTCCCTCCATGGTAGCCAAATTATAGACTCCATTGCCTATGACCCTTGTTATAATGAAAGGACCTAGCCAGTTAGGTTCGAATTTCTCTAGCCTTTCTCATTCCACTAGGTTCCTTTGATTCTCTTTAAGTACTAGATCTCCTACTTGAAAAGTTCATGGGCGGACCCATTTATTATAACTTTGTCTCAGTCTATTTTGATATCCTTGTAGATGGTTAAACATTGTTTGTATTTTTTCATCAAGGGTTTCAAGTTCTTGTAACCTTGCTACCCTGTAGTCTTCCTCTGATATGGTGTTCTGTAAGGAGACTCTTAGAGACAATATTTGTATTTCAATGGGGAGTATCGCTTCTGTCCCATAGACCAAGGAACATGGTGTTGCTCCTGTAGGTGTGCGTACTCGTGTTTTGTAGGCCCAAAGAGTGAGATTTAACTGGAGATTCCAGTCCCGTCCTGTGTCAGTGACTACTTTCTTAAGAATTTTTAATATTTTTTTATTTGTAGCCTCTGCTTGCCCATTACTTTGTGGATAATATGGCATGGCAAATCTATGTTTTATGTAAAATTTGTCACATAACTCTTTCACTTACTGGTTTTTAAATGGACGCCCATTATCTATAACAAAGCACATTGGAATTTTGTATCTACATATAATGTAGTTGAGCATGAAATTTGCTATCTACTTTCCAGTGGTGTATGTTAAAGGAATCGCCTCAACCCACTTAGTAAAGTATTTAGTGGTTGTCAAGATAAACTTGTGCCCATTAGAAGAAGTAGGGTTAATTTTACCCACTAGATCTAATCCCCATTGTGAAAATGGCCATGGTGATGTGATGGGTTGAAGATCTTGTGCTGGTGCATGAATAGGGTCTCCATGCATTTGGCATTGTTTAAACTTTTTTACATACTTGTAAGCATGTTTTTCCATTGTTGGCCAGTAATACCCCGTTCTCAGCAATTTCTTTGACAATGGCGGACCACTTTGGTGAGCCCCATAGATTCCATCATGGACTTCTTTTAAAGAAAGATGTGCTTCATTCGCATCCAAACATCGGAGAAGAGTTCCATCGAAACCCTTTCTATACAAAGTATCAGCTATAATGGTGTATCTAGATGCCTGACGAATAAATATCTTCTTTTGATTTCTGGACAGATCCGGTGACATGTATTGGGTGTGTAAATAGGTATATATTTCATTGTACCAAGGTGATTCGAGATCCACAATTGCACATACATAGTCTGATAAGGGAGTCTCATATGCAGGTAGCATTAACTGTTCTATGATAAACTCAAACTGAGTTTCGTTAGCAAGCATATTCAGAAGAGATCCTATGGTTGCCATTGCATCTGCTGCCTTGTTTTGTATTCTTGGGATTTGTTCAAAGGTAATTTTGCTGAAGTGCTCCTTGTAATCTTTGACCAACTTCTTATAAGGCATGAGTTTGTCATCCTTCGTGTTCTAATCATCATTGACCTAGTTTACAATCAACTGTGAATCACCATAGACCTGTAACTCTTGTATTTTCCATTGTACAGTTGTACGAAGCCCTATGAGGAGAGCTTCATATTCAGCCATATTGTTGGTGCATGGGAAATTGATCCTAAATGACTTAGGTATAACATCCCCTTGAGGAGTAATGAAGAGAATGCCTACTCCAGATCCATGATTTGTATATGACCCATCAAAGTATAATTTCCACATTACTGAGGCAGTTAATGTAAACACAGATTCATCTGGAAAGTCTATCAACAACGGATGACTATCCTGTATAGGAGCCTCTGCTAATTGATCTGCTATGATTTGTCCTTTAATGACTTTTCTATCTATGTATTCTATATCAAACTTGCTCAAGATCATAACCCACTTAGCCAATCGCCCGGTCAATGTTGCTCTGCTCAATAGATACTTGAGAGGGTCAAAGCATGCAATGAGTTGTACCTTATGAATCAACATGTAATGTCTAAGCTTTTGTGATGCAAAGATTACTGCTAAGCATTCTCACTCTATGGGGGTATAATTAAGCTCATAGCCAATCAGAGTCCTACTTATATAGTAAATGGCTCTTTCTTTTCCATTTTTGTCATGTTGTGCAAATAGAGCTCCTAGAGCCGAGTTCGTTGCTGATATGTATAACAATAGAGGTTGTCCTGGAGTAGGGGATATTAACACTGGTATGTTCAAAAGATAATCTTTCAGAGCTTGGAAAGCTTCCTGGCATTGTTCTGTCCATTTAAAAGTAACTCCTTTCCTGAGTAAATGCTGGAATGGATGACACTTATCTGCCAACTGTGCTATGAATCTTCTTATAGATTACAGTCTTCCTTGTAATCCTCTGAGTTGTTTAAGTGTTGATGGAGGTTGCATATCAATGATTGCCTTGACCTTAGCAGGGTCTATTTCAATTCCTCTGTTTGACACTATAAACCCTGACAGTTTACCTGCTGTTACGCCAAACACACATTTCTTCGGATTTAATCTGACATTATACTATTCTAATCAATCAAATATCTATGTAAGAACTGCAAGGTGACTTTCTCTGGTTTGTGATTTAGCCAATATGTCATCCACATAATCTTCCATTATGTTATGGATAATATCATTAAACAACGTTGTCATGGCTCTTTGGTATGTTGCTCTGGCGTTTTTAAGACCAAATGGCATCACATTCCAGTAGTATGTTCCCCATGGGCATGTAAAGGTCATTTCATGTTGATCTTCTGGTGCAATTTTAATATGGTTGTATCCTAAAAAACCATCCATTAAGGATAGCATCTCATTTCCAGTTGTTAGGTCAACTATCATGTCGATATTGGGTAGCGGGAAGTCATCCTTAGGACAAGCTTTATTTAGATCTCGAAAATCAGTACAGATTCTTATGCCTCCCGTGGGTTTAGTCACTGGTACCAGGTTGGATATCCATTCCACGTAGTCAATAGGTCTAATAAAACCTACATCCAACAACTTTTGTAGTTCTATTTTAACCAGTAATGCGATACTTGGATGCATTTTTCTCAATTTTTGCTTGTAAGGTTTAACTCCTAGTATCAATGGTAAGTGATGCAACACTAATTCAGGGTCTAAGACCGACATGTCTGAATAGGACCAAGAAAATTTGATAGGTCATTGCTTGAAAAAATGAATGAATCTATCTTTTTCTTCTTTGCTCAGTGATTTTGCCAGATGGATGTTATGTACAACCTCCCCTTCTGCTATGTTTACTTCTTTTGTTTCCTCTGTAAGTAATGCTGAACTTTCTCTTTCCATAGGAAGATTACCCAAGTCACTTTTGTCATTATGGGTGGCTTGATCCTTATCTTCTGTTGGATAAATACTTTCTTCTCCAAAGTATGCCGCTCTATTTAGGTCTATAGCAAACCCTGCTTTATGATCACCTTGTGGAAATCCCTCTCTGACTCCTAGAAATTCTGAAATTGCTTCGTCATTTTCAAACCAATCCACCGTTGGTTTTCCTTCTTGCCCCCAATCAATCAAGTGTGAATGTACTAGGGGTAAATCATTGCTCCCTTCTTTAGTAGACTCGGATAACATGAAGACTTGATTGTTTGACTGGCTCTGTGTATCTTCATCTTGTATAAGCCTTATTTAATTCCTTAATATTACACTTTTTGGTGGGCTAGAATCATGGAGTGATAAGAATTCGTAATCATGAGAGTCTGTCTCACTTTCAATATATGTTTCATCATATGAGTTATCATCACTTATTTCTTCTTGTTCCTATCCCTGATTCTATTCTAGATTGACTGGTCTTCTTTGCACATTAGTGACCCTTCGTAAGCCTGGTATAAGCCTTTGCAATCTTTCTTCATCTGTTTTGGTAGGTTGAGCCTAAGTTGCTTCTCGTGGTAGAAGTAGTGACAATAACCATGGGTGGGATTCAAGTGGTGGGGGTAATCCTGCATCTATTTCCACATTAGCATGTACTGTTGTGTCAATAACTGCATCATTTTGTAACTCAGTGGTAGGTTCTTGCAAGAGTTGTCTCATGTCTTCCCCATTTGATTCTGTACTTGGTGATGTAGGTACCCGATTACTCATTTGAGATGAAGATGGAAGTGCCTATGTGGACAAATTCCTGTGTGATATGTAATCTGTTGTTTTGCTTGGTCGATTTAGTATATCAAGAGTATGTTGTCTTGCTTCGGTAATGTGTTGTACATGCTTGTATCCCAATCCTTGATTCCCTGGATTATCATTAGGAACAAAAGGTTCTAGTCTTCCTTCTTTTTGTAACCCAAGGCCTATGGTACCATCATATCTATGTCTTTGGAGTATTTTGAATCCATTTCCATACTGATCTGTGTGTATTCTGGGTATTGTCATATGATCTTCTTCTCTATATATCCAATGGTTAACATCTTCGTTCAAGGATTCTTCTTGTAAGTCACCCCATCTAATGAAAGAGCATGAATCTGTGTATCTGACAATTTATTTTCCTTTGTCTTGTTTTTGCACTGTAGTGTGAGGTTTCCCAAAGGACTTAGGAGAAAGAGACAATTGTTTCCCACTTAAAGTATTTGCAAAAGAGTATTCTCCACAACCCATATCCATTTTATGTAAGGAGGATGTTGTAGGCATATCTTTTTTTGTTTCTGTGATCTTTAATGCTTCCATCTTTGTAGTGAGAGGTGTGGCCTGATTGATAGGTATCTGATTATCCACACCGTCTTTCAGATAATTGCAATGTTGGAACAGATTTGGATCACCCTTTATGGTGATTTCAATACCATTGTATGGGAATTTGACACACTGATGAAATGTGGATGGTACTGCTTGCATGGTGTGGATCCATGGGCGTCCCAATAACATGTTATACCCCAACTCTCTATCCAAGACTTGAAAAGAAACCTCTGTTGTTATTGGTCCTACTTGTACAGGTAATGTTACAATGCCTTTAGATGGACATTCCTCATCATCATAAGCCTTGATATTTATCCTTTTGGAAGGATCAATGTGAAGTTCAGAATATCCCAGTGCTTTGACCAGCTTTAAAGTAAAAATGTTGAGACTGGCTCCCCCATCTATGAGTACTCTTCTGATTCTTATATTATGAATGTAAGCTTCCAGATGTAGTGGGTCATTATGAAGCAATTTATCACTAGGAATATCTTGTTCTATGAATGCAATGTGTGTGCCTTGTGTCAGACTTCCTACCATAGATTGGAAGGCATTTTCATCTATATCTCTGTCCACTACTAAATCTTGAAGTTCTTTGTCCAGTATAGCTCTATGATTGGGTGAAATACGCAATAGTTCGAATAATGATATATGTGCCAGAGTTTTCTTAAGTTGCTCAACTACATTGTAAGTCCCTACTGCTGGTGGTCGATTTTGTGGTATCCCTTGTAAAGTTACCTTTGACCTGCGAGTAACTACTACATAGTCTTTGTCTCTGGGAGTAATTGTGATTGTAGCAATTGTATCATTTGTATCATAGGCTGTTTTATCAAGATTTATGTTAAATCCCTCTTCATAGTCTTGATGTGCATGTTTGACATCCATAATATGTCCAATGAGTTCATCTTCAAACCAACTTGAGTGAGATGGTAGATCATGCCCCCAGTCTCTGAGACAAAGATTTGTATCATCATCGTACTTTGGTGCTTCAGATATCATGCAAATTTGGTGATCATCTCTATGAGTATCTTGATATTGGTCCTCTTGATCAGGTGTTTCTTCTGAATCATTGTTTGTTGTATCTCCTGAGCTAATGGTGTGAATAGTGTAGTTGTATGAGACCTTTGTGTAGTTAGCCATATTGTCTTGGGTACCTGATGTGGTAACTTTTCCCTTGTCAAGCTTAACAAAAGGATCCTTAAAAATTGTATGATTTGTGTTTGTTGAGGTCTTATCGGTATCAATTGTGATGTCCCCTTGGTCTATCATATCTTGGACCAAGTTTTTCAATTTGTAGAAACTTGTCATTTTGTGACCTTTATTCCTATGATAATCGCACCATGTGGGTTTGAAAGGACTTGGTTCATACACTCTTACTTCAGGTAAAGTGATCATGTTTGTCTGTATTAACTTTTTGAGTGCTGACTCAATTGGTTCTCCTAAAGGTGTGTAATTTCTTCTTGGAGTGTTTACCCTGGGGTATCTTGTGTTCGTGTTTTGTGTGGCATATACATTTGCTGATGTTGTGTTATTCCCTGTATGTGGGTTTGTTGACTGACTCGTTCCCAAAGATAAAACGGGAGTTATGTTTATCGTTCTGGTATCTACAATACCATCATTGGTCACATTTTTGTTTTTTGACCAAAACTTAGATTTGTCATTATTGTTGGTGTTGCCATACTTAATAAGACCTTGTTCTACTAATCCCTTCTCACATTTGAGAGCCTTTTCTGTGATTTGTTTGAATGTGATTAGACATTGCATTTGTATCGCATATTTAATCTTAGGAATCAAATTTTTTGTAAACATATCCACTTGCTCTGTTTCTGGGATAACTGTCTTGCACCTCCTATAGAGAGCCCTCCATCGTTGTATGAAGGATGCAAATGTTTCATTCTCATATTTTTTAGCGGCACATAAGTCCGTCAAAGTAACTGGGGTGTCAATGTTGTGTGAGAAGTTTTCTATAAATTGTTCAGCTAATTCTCCCCATGATGTGATGGTTGGTGGTAAATGTGAAAACCACTCTAAAGCCGGACCTCCCAGACTTTTAGGAAATAGTCTCATTAGATAAGTATCTTCTGAGGCAACTTCTATACATGTCATAAAAAATTCTCTAATATGGTCTCTAGGATCACCCTTCCCTCGATTTCTATCAAATTTGGGCATTTCAAAATGTTGTGGGAAAGGTGGCATGTATAATGTGTGATCGAATGGATAAGGACGTAGGTCCTGCATTGTGTAGCTCTTTTTATCGTTACCAGTTTGCATTGTCATCATTTATTGTTGCAAATTGTGTATTTGTTGTGTCAGAATATCTGTTTGTTTCAAAGGTATACCTTGTGTTTGTGTATGTCCCACAAAAGGATTCATGGTTGCATAACTAGGAGGTTGTTGGAAGGTACCAAGATTATAACCTTGTGTGTTGTGCGTTCCACTAGGTACTGTGAAATAGCTGATATGCGAACCCATGTTTGGTTGAGTTGTACTTGTTTTATTGGCAATACCTAGATTTTCATTTTGTTGACTATATGTGGATCCCATGGAATTGGAAACTGGAGGTTGGGTTGCACTAGGTGCTGAGACACTTGATATTATTGGTATGCTCTATGATGGTATACTAGCATTGATTGCTAAGGATGACACACTTGTTTGAAAGTTTGTAGTTGTGTTGACATTTGTTTGGATAGGTACGTTTTGAGGAAAACTGGAGGTCATTGCTTGTATTTGTGTCAAGGGTGGTGTTTGAGTGTTATCTTGACCTAAAGTTTTTCCTAGTGGTAAAATCTTTGTGACATCAAAATCCTTGGGTAGTTTTGCCCCATTTTGTATTAACATCGAAAGATACTTGTCCCTATCGCTATGTATAAGTGCATCTAAGATCATGAGGACATGTGGGTGTTGTTGTGCAAACTGAATTTCTTCTTTTGTCAAATGTTGTTGTAATTCATTTATGGTGGACATTGTCTGTGTACCTGAGTGTTGACCTATTGACATGTCCATGTTCCAAGTAGGGTTTATAGACTGTGTGTTATTCGGGTCCATTATTCCTTTCGCTTTCTGGGACCTTGTGACAGGCATCTAAAATTGCCTATATGAAGGTGGTTCTATGCAAGATGATGGCCTAACACTAGACTGTAGATGTAAATATGAGGTATGCAAGACTATACTAGACTCTATTGAGGAGGTTGATGTGAGACCTTTTTAGCATTTCTAGATTTCTCTAATGCAAGTCTTTCCATTTGTTGACGAAGTTGTTCAGCCTCAATCTCTCTATCAATTATATGGGAAATCCTAGACTCAATGTCAATCTTGTGTATGACTCCTATATATTGAGGTGCACTTCTTCTTAAATCCAAGCTAAGTTAGCTAGACCATCAATGATTTCTCATTGACCGCTGTTTGGAACTAGATTAGGTTGCTCGAAGGGGAGCAAACCATCACCTGGGAGACCCATGAATGCGCATACTATGAACCTATAACTGACAATGGACTTAGACGTATATGATGTCTAGATGAAGATGTATATGATAATGTAACTAATATGGATGATAATACAAAAAAGACTTAGGATGATAATGAGGACGTAAGTAGGACTATGCAAAAGACGTAGGATGATAATGAGGACGTAAGTGGGACTATGCAAAAGACGTAGGATGATAATGAGGACGTAAGTGGGACTAAGAAAAAGATGTAGGACGATAATGAGGATGTAAGTGGGACTATGCAAAATACGTAGGACGATAATGAGGATATAAGTGGGACTATGCAAAAGATGATATAAAAGACTGCCTAGGGTCACAAGTATGTAAGAATTTGAGTTTTGGTTTCAAAATGGACTTTGTTTTCTATAACTTCATGTGTAGAACAATGTTTTGTAGTTTTCCAAATCTGAGAACAATTGCTGGTAGGTATGTATAGCTGACTGACTCAATTTTCATACAATCTTGGAAAATTTGGAGATACGAGGGAGAGGGCTTGAAATAGCCCAAAGGACTAACTCAATACTAGTCTATCACAATGATACATAAAAAAAGCATGGAATACAATCTTAGGCTAGATAGTGGACACCATTTAGTGAGGCCCTTACAATAAAATACCGAAACAAAATGAACAGATAGAGAGTCTGGCAGCACTGGCTCCACTCCATGACACACACTTCTCGGGCATGCCAGTCTCTCTTACCCCGAAGATCCAAGGATCTTATAGCCGAGGGATTCTTGTATCATAGTGTAAGGTACATGAAGGGTATCTATGGGGTACGATCTGCACTCCCGGAACCACTGAATGTAGGATTTTTGGCAACTAAATTGGTTCTTAGTATTAGGTTTCGAGGGGCCTCGATCCAACGATAGATTCTCAGAGAAAGCCACTTAAGGCTTTAGTTGAGCTTATTGGTGCAGGGAAGGCCCCCACATATGTCAAATTCACTCAACACTCTAGCCGCTTGACCAGTATATTTATATAGCGGTTCGAAAAACCCGCTTGAGAGTACGCTGGGAGAGATGATATCCCCGACGCATCCCAATTCGAAGTACCTCTGTGGGGTGATGAAATCCCCAGTCAAAGATACCCCTCTCTATGTAGAACAAAAGAAAATTTGGATGTCGTTGTCACCTTCCTTCTTTCTCCCAAGAGCCCGATGGCGGGTAGAAAGTCAGTTAGTGCAACTGTAGGTCCACCCCAGACACAATGAAAAGTTCTTTTCCCTTAAGAAAATGAAAAATGATTTAATCTAATGCAGCCTGATTCACACTCGTTTTATAGCCCAAATTTAGGTGTTAGATCCGCATGTGCATGTCAATTTTAAAAACCAAATCCAAGAATGAAGGCATACATGTCAATTTTAACCATTTGTTTGATTTTTAAGCACTAAAAACCAAGTGTGAGATACACGCATGTCAATTTTAGCCCATGTTCATTTTAAGCACCAACAACGAAGTGTGAGATTATCCATGCATGTCAATTTTAACTGTTGTTGATTTTAAGCACTAAAAATTGAAGTGTGAGATTATCCATGCATGTCAATTTTAACTGTTGTTGATTTTAAGCACTAAAAATTGAAGTGTGAAGTGTGCATGCAAAATTAATAATCTAATCCTCTCTGCGAATCCGCCACAGGCTGTAAACAGAAGATTAGTAGTAAAATTAAACCAACAAAATAACAAAAACTCAAAACTTGACAGAGGTGATTGTGTAATACTACCTGAACGATTACGTGATACTTACAGACCGAATGCATAAATCTGACAGACCGAATGCGTGACGTTATCTAGTTGATTGTGTAGCACTAACAGTTCGATTGCGTGATAGAATGCAGACAACAAAAAAAATAATTAAAAACTAAAAAAATAAGAAAAAACTAAACCCGATCAGGAACCTGCAAAACCAATTGTGAAGCCCTAGCCAAATTCCTCATCATCCATTCAATATTGATTAGATCATATTTAACTGTATAAGAAAGAACTAGGCTTTTATATCTGTTTAAGGCCAGTTGTTCCTCCGAATCCTGTATCAATTTTTCTGCCTGGAGAACTTTTTGATATTGTTTGGCTTCTCTCCTTTGTTGTTTCATCCTTTTTGCACCTGAAATCTTGAACTGAACTTTTCTTGCCATAAATAGTGTTAATCAAGTTATGAAATAAAAAGCAGTTTGATCCCGGATTAACCAATTTTAAGACAGAATTAAACAAAACAAATAACAGATGGAAGAAAAAATTAAACAACAAAGCTTCCTGTGAATGCGTGATCCAAAAAGGGCGATTGTGTGATCTCGACAGGGCGATTGCGTGA
This sequence comes from Cryptomeria japonica, assembly GCF_030272615.1. NCBI lineage: Eukaryota > Viridiplantae > Streptophyta > Pinopsida > Cupressales > Cupressaceae > Cryptomeria > Cryptomeria japonica. The sequence goes on along the minus strand of NC_081409.1, from coordinate 559,416,415 downwards.
CCCTGTCTGAACGAATGCATGACCCCAAAGGGTCAAATGTGTGATCCTGTCTATGCGATTGCATGACTGAAAATATTTTCTCGAAATTCGTACAACCTGAGAAAAAAATTGAAAAATCTGCACAATCTACAAAAATCACACAGAACACAGAAAAGGTTAAATTGTTGTTAGTTCATGTCGGGTTCACCAAAATGTGGGATGCAAAATTCATCTTCTATTAACAAAGTAATCAATTAGAAACAAGGGAAATCACGAATCCCTTCTAATCAAAGAATTTAACAAACTAACAATGGAATGATACAACCAAGCAAAATAGGAATTATAAATGAATATCAATAAAAACTCCCTATTTTGTGATTGCGTAGAACTTCCATTGCTCTTCTCCTCTTCGTGGTATGATGGCTCTCAGATATTGCACTGGTAACCTGCAAGTGACACAAAGATTCAAAGTTCGTTATTGTTGAAAATGGAGATTGGATGCTCAATTTATAGAAAATTGGATGAGATTGATTGAAAGTTGGATCAAATTGATCAAGAGGTGTGAACTCAGGTGAGCTCAAATGAAAATTGATAGTTGAACTATTGATTGTAGGAGTGAAACTTAATAGATTGAATAGATTAATTGAGTTAACTAATTGAGAAAAAGCTGATTGAAGGAAGAAAAAGAATGATTGGAGGAAATAAAGAAGATGACACAGAGAGCTTAATTTAGAAAAAGCTAACTGAAAGATGAAAATAGAAGTTGGAGAGATAAATGATTTAATTAATTTAGCATGTGCTTGCATTTAGATTTAGATTATTAATTTAATCTTTGCATGAGATTTTATTCAAATAATTGAATTTATTAATTCAATTTAACATTCGAATATATTTATAACTTGACTTTGATTTTCAATTTGGTTTTTGAAATCATGCACATGTATTTGAATTTGGAAGAAATTAGAAGAATATGAAATTAAATAAAATTAGAATTTGGGGATTTGGAAATGGAAGAATTAATTAGCTAATTAAATAATTTAAAGAAACTATTTAATTATTTAGAAATAATAAAGATTATTTAATTTAAAGGATTAAATAATAATTAATTAAATAATAAATATTTAATTAATATTTAGAAAAGGGTTGAATGACTAGATGATTAGAGATAGAAATTAGAAATTAATTAATTTAAATAATAAAGATTATTTAAATTGGGGAATTAATCATAATTAATTAAATAATAAATATTTAATTAATAATTAGAAAATGATTAAAATGATTAAATGATGAAAGAATAAGAAATAGAGAATTAATTAGTAATTTATTTAAATAATAAAGATTATTTAAATTAGGGAATTAATCAGAATTAATTAAATAATAAATATTAATTAATATTTAGAAAATGTTTAAAATGATTAAATGATTAGAGAAATAGAAGATAGAATAATTAATGAGATTATGAGGAAATATGAAATTAGAAGAAATAGATTAATTAAATTAATTAAATAATAAAGATTATTTAATCAATTAGAGGAATAATTAGTACATGATCAATGAGACATTTTTAGGTGTCTACAATAATATAATATATAATATAATAATATATTATATAATATAATATATAATATAATAATATATTATATAATATAATATAATATTATATTTTATAATCTAATATTAAATTATATTATGTATTATATAATATATAACATAATATAATAATATATTATATATTATATAATATGTAATATATAATAATAGATTATATTACATTATATATTATGTAATTTATTTTTTATTTTAAAATTACCTATAAAAATCGGATATCTAATATCCGATTTGCTTAGGTGTTTACCATGCCAAGGTGTACTGACACCCAGGCCAAGCAAAAAGTCAACATGGATTTTCGCATTTTTAGGCGAGTGGAGAAGGCTATTTTTTTTACATCGCCACTTTTTGGCCCCCCATGATCTTGCACTAACCCGCTTATGGAAGACATAGGTAAAGATGGAGGATTAAATGAAGAAGAGGGATTTCCCCCATGACCAATGGTTGTAGGAATGACATTTTGAGTTGATGTAGCCATGATGTTTGAAGTGAAAGTAGGAATACTGGCCATTGAAGTGGTCAAAGGAATATAAGAATTGTTTGATGTGAAGGTTGTGAATAACCTAAGTTCTCAGCACAACTCGTGATAGGCATGACATTAGAATCAACAATATGAGCAATGTTACACAATATATCAATTCCATTCTTATCACTTTGAATCATGTGTTTAAGGCCTTCAATTAATGGAAGAGATTCACTATTAGGGTACTCTTGGGACATCCATTGTTGAAAGTTATCAAATTGATTGTCCAATTTTGAAAGTTGATCTATGGAAACTCTAGTCAAAGATTTTTCATGTTCATCATGGGATTCATCAATTGGATAGATAGGGACATGATTAGGATGGGAAGAATTAGCATTATCCCCATTAAAGAAGTCACCCAAATTAGGCTCCACGTCCTCAATAATTAAATGTTGGGAAGCCTTAATTCTAATGTTTCATCTAACGGGGATATTATAGGTAGGACTAATAGTGGTGAAACTCATGCACTAGAGGGAAAATTGAAATTTTGAATTTTGAACAAAGCTTACAAAATTGAGTAATGCAAAATTTAAGAAAATAATGATTAAACAATTTGAACATTGTTGGAAGAAGAAAATGACACAATTTCCAAAATAATAAATCAAAGGAAATTGGAATTTTAAAATTAGGACCAAGGGGATACACTTAATTTTAAAATCAGAATTTTTAAAATCAGGGCAGATTAGAATTGACCTCTTAATTTTAAAATTTTTCTTGAAATTGAAAATGTTTAAATTTGAAGGTATTGTCGATGTTAGAGGGATAAAAAATTGACAAAATCAGCCAATCTTCTGGATTTAGGTTATTAAATGCAGTCATAATAGTCTCCTGAAATTTTGGGAAAAAAGTCGAGGACTGTGGCGGGAATGCACATGGTCCGACCAACTTTTTTCATAATTTTCAGGGATGAATATTATGATGATTTTAAAGCTAACCCCAAAAAATTGGCGAATTTTACGATTTCGAGATAAGTGAAATTAAGGTTCAAATGTGGAAATAGGACCCTATTAGGGTTTTGAAGAAAAAAGGGAATTGGATTGCAAATTTGAAAAGGGTCACACCTAAAGGGGAGGGACACCTTGGACAATGTTTTAGAAATCTGAATTTGAAAGAAATTGATTGAAATTTGCACAAAATCCAATGAAATTTGAAAATTAGGGTTTTATGGCCTAACCACTTAATTTTTGAAATTTTGAATTGTAGGACAGAAGATAAGTCTAAAAATAATCACAAATTCAAAAATTAAATGGAAAATCAGTTTTTGCACAATTTCAGGGTAAGTGCACCAAGATGGTGAACAAAAAAGTGGCCACATGCAAAAAAAATGAAAATTTCCATAACCCGTGCATGTTCTATGAAATTAAAAAACGTGCTAGGCTTGGTAGCATAAAGCCTAGCCAAAAATAATAATAATAAAAAAAAGTTCCTCAAAAATCGTACGGGTTTTGAGGAACATTATATTTAATAATAAAAAACAAGTTCCTCAAAACCCGTACAGGTTCTGAGGAACAATTTCTCATAACCCGTACTGGTTATGCAAAACTAGAAGTTTTGGCCTTAGTTCTGCATAACTTGTACAGGTTATGTAGAACTAGGAACCAAAGAGGAAGTGGGTAGAGAGAGAGAGAGAGAGAGAGAGAGAGAGAGAGAGAGAGAGAGAGAGAGAGAGAGGCGTAGGAAGAGAGCAATAGAATAGGATAAGGAGAGGGGGAGGGAGAGAGAGTTAGAGACAGAGAGAGAAGGGGATATGAAGAGAGAGAGAGAGAGAGAGAGAGAGAGAGAGAGAGAGAGAGAGAGAGAGAGAGAGAGAGAGAGAGAGAGGGTAGGAAGAGAGCAATAGAATAGGATAAGGAGAGGGGGACGGAGAGAGAGTTAGAGACAGAGAGAGAAGGGGATATGAAGAGAGAGAGAGAGAGAGAGAGAGAGAGAGAGAGCGGGGGGGTAGGAAGAGAGGGATAGAATAGGATAAGGAGAGGGGGAGGGAGAGAGTTTTAGAGACAGAGAGAGAGGGGGATAGGAAGAGAGTGAGAGAGATAGGGAAAGAAAGAGAAGGGAGAGAGGGTGAGAATAGGATAGAGAGAGAGAGAGAGAGAGAGAGAGAGTAGGATAAGGAGAGGGGGTGAGAGAGAAAGTTAGAGAGAGAGTATGGGGAGAGGGGGTAAGATAGAGAATAGGGAAAAAGAAGAGAGGGAGAGAATAGGATAAGGAGAGGGGAGGGAGAGAGAGGGGGAGAGAGAGGAGATTGGGAGAGAGTGAGAGGAAGAAGGAGAGGAATAGAGAGAGAGAGAGAGGAGAGAGAGAGAGAGGGGGGAGAGAGAATAGGATAAGATAATGAGAGAGAGAGAGAAGGAAAAGAGGGTGAGAGACTCGACAGAGAGAGAAGTGTGAGGGGGAGACAGATGAGATAGAACTCAAGGAGGATAAATAGGGCTCAAAATAGACAAAGACGGTGATGGGGGAAGGAAGACGAGAGAGAGGAAAATAAGAGAGACATGCATGCATACAAACATATATACATATATCTATATAAATATATGTATATATAACTATAGCTATGTATATATACACACATAAACACATATTATATATGTATGTCTATACATATGTGTAGTAAATGCTAAGTTTACAAGCATATATTTTGATGTCTTCATAACTCGTATGGGTTTTGTGAAACTCAAAATGATGGTTTTAGCTCTACATAACTCGCACAAGTTATGTAGAAGTATGAATGGTACTTTTTGTTTTTCAAAACCTGAGCGAGTTTTCTTGAACATCAGAACCCGTGCAGGTTTTGGCTTAGTAAGAGGGTTGGAAAATGACCCTAAGGCTTGCAAGCCCATTTTCCCTCCATTTTTGTCCCTTTACATGTTTTTTCATCGTCCAACATGATTTCTCGAGTTCATCGTCATCAAGTTTACAAATGATCAAGTGGGTATCTCTAAAATTACCACCATAATCTCACACGTCTTCTCAGCTTTCTGACCATATATTTTTTTCTATTTTTGGACAACATTAGAATAGTAAACTTTAATTTTCTTTACCAGTGCCTTGACAGTCCTCACAGACATACGTCTATCATTTTTTTATAACTTTTGATATACTTGACTAAATTCAAAATAAATTACATATTATTGTTCTACACTAGATTCTATACAATTTAAAAAAAAAAAAGTTTTCATTTTCGATTATTTTGATGCAAGTTATGCCCAACGCACGAACAGGTACCAAATATTTTGTTAGGCCCAATATGGAAAGGTACTATACTGAGAGGGGAGGGGTGAATCAGTACTCCAAAACTTTTCTCGAATAATAACTTTACTGTTATGCATAAACCGAATAGTGCAGTAACATAAAATAAAGTTAAAACAAATAGATAACAATCATACATGATTCACTCCATAACACATATATTTTGGTTACGCAGAAACTCTTGGTTAGAGAGAAAAACTGCGGTGGGGATGGCACCCACAACTTCACTACTGCAATAATAAAGAATGCTCAGTTAGAGCTATATTTTAGCTATTTCTGATAGCATACCCTGTTAGGAATAACAAGATCTATTAGATCTACCTTGCTAAAGGATTTTACAACATTTAATCTAAATGTTGCATCTGGTTAGAGGCTTTACAATTTATAGACTTGATTAGAGTCTTTTACCCTGTTAAAGGTTTCTCTTTCAACTTCACAATATTACAATAAAATCATTACAAATATCTGCAACTTTACATCTGAAATGTTATAGTAGATTCTATGTGCTCAGAGTAAGATTACCTTGCTTATAGCATACCTCGGTAACCCATATAGAAACTCGGTAAACCCTTCTGTTTACTCTGTTCTTCAACTGTTCTCTGAAAACCTTCTCGGTGACCTCTGTGTCTCTGTAACAGTCTTCTTACATTCATACATGCACACACCTCATGTTGTATAAATAGATCTCTTAAAATGGTGATCCAATTCATTGCATCGATCTTACAAACATGTTTTATCGAATGAATAACTAAAAAAAATATTTCATTGGTTAGCTTGATCTCAAAATCATACACAATCTTCTGGTGCAATTTCCAATGTAATAACGGTTAGATGTGCCTCGATCTTGTAACACGTTTTCATATCCATGTCTAGGTTCAATGTATCTGGTAACACGTTTCACTCGGTGAATATCAACTCGGTGTGTCATCATTATTGCTCTATAGATATAAGAAGATACTCGGTAAACAACTCGGTGTATATTGCGTTCTTTGACTGCTTTCTTCTGTAACCAACTAGACTGTGCATACCGACTTCTCTATGTGTATACCGACTGCATGATTCGGTAGTGCTAACCGACTAGAATGTATAGTATGACTTTGAATATAAAAACTAATGGCAATTTGATAAGTAGTAACAATCTCCCCTTTTGACATTAGTTGAGATGTTTGACAAAAACTACTTTCAAAGTCATAACAAAAATCTATATATTTTGCAAAATGACTATATTTGACAATATATACAATAGTCAATGAAATAGTATATTCAGATAACTCCCCTTATCATTACTCTGTACATAACTCTGATTTGCATGCTCGGTTCTGTGCTTGTGTGCTCTGCTTTGTTGTCCTTGGATATTCTGCATACTCTATATACTCTGCTCGGTATACTCCCCTTTATACAATACTCAAAAATGTATTATCAAAACTGTATCACTCCCTAAATATAGTATATGACTCCCCTTATGTAGTATTACTCCCCTTTTTTGACAAACATTAAAAACTTAATTTCCATCCGGGGGCGGTAACTGATCAAAAATAGATTTATACTTCTTCCAGGCGTCGGTGAGTGCGACTGAGAGTGCATCCTTTACACTTTCCATTAAGGAATTTTGTGCTTGAATATCAGCCAATAGTGATACTAAGCCATCAAGAGTGCTTCCCTCTTGTGTAGTAGATAGGCATGTAGCTTGGTTAATCTGTTCCTGAACTGATGAAAGATGAGGAAGGAATAATGTCTGGAGGTTCATTATATCCATCCTAATCTTATGCTCTTCATTTCTTAGTTCTAACTGTTGAGCCATGAGCTGTTGAAGCTTGGTGTAAACATTCTGAACTGAATTTGACTCTGTGGTCAACTTAGTGGAGAGATCGGTGATCTCTTTCTCAATTGTATCAGTTTTATTCTTGATATCTTTAATGAATAAGGAAAATGTACAAAGTTTCTAAAATAAATAAAGAATATGCTTGAGTTGAGGGGACAACTCAGCAATGAATTTGACAAGCTTGACTTTTCCAATAGCTAGAGCTTTTTGTACCTCTTCAATCATTTTTGCAGTAAGCTCTTTATCTTTTAGCTTGCTCAATTATTCAGATGCATCAACTCCTAATGTTTCTATTTGAGTAAGGAGTTCTTCTAGTTGAATGTGGATGGCTGCATCGATTGACACTGTAGCTTATGGTAGCATTTCTGTTAGCAGTGTCTTCACCTTCTGGAGTACTTTATTCTTCTTTTGAATGGCCATTTGTTTTTCTTGTTTGGCCTTTGCTTTGCATAGTTCACCGAAATCAATAAGTGCTTGCCCCTTTAATTTTGAAATATCCACATTGGGCAACACTATCGGTTTAGATAAATCAACTTTAAAACTATGCTTTTTCACTTTCTTCTCTTTACCTTTGGTCGGTTGTACTAAGACAATAGCTTGTGAGGCTTGCTGACCCTCGGTAGGTTGCTCGGTAGAGGCAACACTTTGGTCTATTCCTGTAGCCGTTGTGGTGTCCTTGGGTGTCTCGGTACTGGGGGTCTCAACTGCTACATTCTCAGTGCTTGACAGTGCTTGAGAGGTCTGATCTTTGGTTTTACCTTCTACTGCTTCAGACTTGTGACCTTCAGTGCCTTGTGTTGTATCCTGAGGTGCTTTGGTAGAGACAGGTGGCTTGACCGACAGATAAGGCTAAACTTGTACTATCACAGATTCACTAGATACAAGTTTTGCATAAGTAGTGCCTTCTATCATTTCCTGCTCTGGTGCTTCTGCATCCATGACATCTTCATCAATTTGAATAGTGTCAGCAGGGTCTTGCTTGGTAGCATCAGGACCTTGCTCGATGACATCAGGATCTTGCTCGGTGACATCAACAATTTCAACATGAGATTGTTCACCGACATCCTTTAGTTTGAAGATTTCCTGCCACTTGGCTTTTGTCTCATTTTCTACATCAATGTATAGCCCATTCATCAATTTTAAGGCTCTCTGTTTGATAAGAAATTTAGAATTGTAGGTTGTCAAATGTTCTTTAATTTCTGCTACAGACATATCAGGAAATAGATGGACTAGACTTCTTTCTCTAATTTGTTTCTCTGAGTCCATTGTATATTTCCACCTACTATCAATATGCAAGTAAAGTTCATTTGGAAGTGACTTTACTAGTTCCAATGGAGCTAGCCAAAATTTTAGAAGTGTGCAAATGACAACTTCTTCAATTTGTCGCTTCTCATCATTATTCCTAGTCTCATACTTGACATATCTGAATCCTGCAAATCCACCATATTCTTTAAGATTGGCACAAAAGTTTTCAACACTATGAATATTTACCTTCTTGCTTTTTACAATCTGAAATTTGTTTGCATCATCGGATTCTATATCACTAGACTCTTTTGGCAAAATGAGTCTTTGAGTAGATTTCTTGTAGGTTTTGGTTACCTTGGGAACAGTAACACTCTTTTGTTTCTTACTCAGTGATGTAGCTGATGCTCTAGTGTTAGGTCTCTTTGTTGGTGGAGTCAGTAGGGCCTTTGAAGTGTCTAGTTTCTTTCTTTTTAACACTTTACCCTTAGGCAGCTCGGTACTCAATGTTATTGCTGCCTCTTGAACTTTTGATTCCTCTTCGGTAATGGCAAGAGTGCCTTTGACAAGTGTAGAGGAGGATTCTTCTCCAAATTTCTTAGATAAAACCTTTATCATCTTTGTAGCCTTTCTTGTAGCTTTAGGTACTACAATGCTCATTTTTACCTTTTCTTTCACTTCTTCATAAGTTCCATATCTTAGCTCGGTAGCATGCCTTGGTAATGTGAGATATGCATCAATTTTCTGTTGTGTGATATCATAGTCAATCTCGTAACCCATTGGTGGCAAAGATTGAGTCCTCGGTTCTACAACATTCACATAACAGTAATTGGTGTCTACCTCAAAGCATATATCCTCCTTATATTTCTCTACTAGCTGTGGTGGAATCCGGTACCTATTGTGCATCTTCTCTTGAAATTTGTTGAAATATTCATCCATGATATCATTGAAATTATCTCCCAATTTCTTAATAAAATCATTAATTTGATGGGTGATTGGTCGGTGTAGCTCCCAAACTACTTTACCGACTGAGGGAAAGAACTTCTCAAAGTAGAAAAACATGCATATAAGAAGTGAACCAAACTTTAATGTATTTGCTGAGTTGTTCTTCTTCGGCTTCCTTATTGTGTTCAGGTTCTTAAACAAGTTCTTCAATAGCACTTCACATAAATCAACTTTCATTCCCTTTTTCACTATTTTATAGGCTAAGTTAACTGTTGCACAGGGTACAATGTTTTCCCTTGCTGATTGGAAGAAACAGTAACCAATTACTCTAATTGCAAACTTAAGTTCTGCATCAGTGACATTGTTCAGTTTCAGTCCTCGGTAATCAGATTCTACTCTAGTTAAACTGATTAACTCCTTCTGTGATATCATTTTCTATGCTCGTGCATGATCATAGATAGGATAGCCGGTGATCAGATGAATGATTTCCTTAGTGATTTTGAATGGTTTCTCTTCTAGCCACATGAAATCATCATGTACTTTGCTCAAGACAAACTTAACCCACTAGGGTTTGAACACACGGGGATAGGTTAGGGCTTCAGTTAATCCCTTGATTCTGATATGCTCGTACTTGCCATCCATTTTACCATCGGTACATAGCTCATCATATGTGTCTTTTATCTCAACATGACCAAGTTCTTCAACACGACATTTGGTGAAGAATCTCACATCTTCGACTAACAAGACTTGATCCGGGATGAGTGAAAAGGCAGTTTTGTCATCCGGTTCAGAGGCGACTTTAGGAGTCAAAGTGTATTTCAGTGAGGGCTTCTCCACATTCTTGACAACTACGGGATCTTGGATCTTGGGTGCCATTTGTAAATTTCAGATAAAACTAGCAAACTATCGTTAGGGTTTGACAGTTTACAAACGGCAGACGTTTCACACTTGGTAGATAATAGCAATTTGACAAGATCGGAAAACTAGCTTGACAATGTGATGAGATTTGTGTAAATACCTTGGATTCGCTTTGAATGAAGTTTGATCGCCTTGATTCGCTCTGCTCTACTCTCTTGAAAACTTGGTGAATGAAAATGACTGCAAAAATACCTTTAAGTACACAAAATACCTTATCAGGCTCCGTGCGGGTTAGGTCAAAACATTAAATGCACTCGGTTTACCTTTAACCGATTTACTCCTTTTTTTTTTGTTTTAACCGAGTAACCATATTTCCTCCGACTTGATAGGCTTCCTGTATTCACCGACTTAACAGGTTTCCTGTAAAGTACTTTTGATAGAATTTCAAACCTACTAATGCATCTTAACTATGCAGATTTTGAATTTAGTACATACTAGAATAGGAACTGTTATGATTTTAACTTCAGAGAATGCAGTCCCTCCATACCTTTACCGATTAATTTGGAATAGGAGCACCTAACTCGGTAGGTAAGGTTCTTTCTTCATCTGACATGATTTCCTTCTTTTTCCAAATCATCTTAATTTTTTCTTTTATCTCTTCAATGTCTCTTCTAGGTTGATCTCTGCAATCTCTAGCTAAATGTCCAGCTTTGTGACAATGAAAACATGCCATACCAGGATTTCTCCATGATCTTCGGTTGTTCATTCCAAACCTTATAAAATAGTTGGCACTAATATGTCCATATCTTCCACAACGTTCGCACCATATCCTTGTATTGTAATCCCATGGTACTGCTGCATATTGTCGGTAAGGATCTGTGTGAGTTTGGTAACCTCTAGTGTTTGCTCGGTGTGCAGACCACATGTAATTCTTTTTCTTAACCCAGCACTTCTCGATGCTATGTCCATATCTATTGTAGTTCTTACAAAACCCTTTGAATTTTGCCTTCTGATAGTTGTTAATAGACTTTGTCCTACATTGATTAGATGTGTGACCATATTTATTGCAATTGTAACAATAGTCATTGGACTTAGTGATATTCGGTTGCTTACCTTTTCTGATTTGTCATATGTTGGCAGTATGACCTTGATTTCCACAGTAGTAGCAAATAGGCTTCTTTCTTTTGATGTTATTCCTTTTTTCAGCTTGCTTTGATGATTCTCCTCTCTCGGTAGTATGAATTCCTTTCTCGGTAGTTCTTTTCCTTTTTAACCAAGTCTTGCATCTCTGTTGGGTCTTCTTGTATTCAGTTGCTCATCCAACATCTTTGATGCTTCATAACTCTTCTTCAGTGTTTCTTTGGATTTCTTTTTTGTTTCAAGTTCATCGGTCAACCTTGATACTTCAAGTTTCAATGCTTGATTCTCATCATTCTTCAAAATTGCTTCATGATGTGCATAACCTAGTTGATTTGTTATATTTTGTTGAATCCTAGTTAACCTTGTGATTTCATCATTCTTATCAGATACTAAGACTTCAAGTTGTTGTTTCTCTCTTTGTAGATCTCTTGCTTTATCCTCTGTTGTCCTCAATGCATCTAGATTTTCAGTCATCTGTGTATTGAAATGTTCATGTTCTCTTTTCATTGCTTTTAGTTGATCAGCCAATGCTTTATTCTTTTCTTTCAACACTCCAATCATTTCTTCAGTTTCTTCATATATACTATTCTTAGGTGATGTCTCAATTTGTTCCACTAACTCTTGAGAATCTTGCAAGTCATCAGATAATCTTCTTCTTACTTTCAGAGATTTTTGCATTTGCCTTTGCATGTCTGCAATCACTTGATTTGCATGATCCAGCTCTTCTTGCAGATACACAATCCTCTGAGATTGTTTATAGCCTTCCATTGATAATATCTTTCTCTTTAGGTAGTTAAACCCTTTTCCAAGATTCAAGTTCGGATACCAATTGTTAGGCCTAATATGGAAAGCTACTGTACTGAGAGGGGAGGGGTGAATCAGTACTCCAAAACTTTTTTCAAATAATAAATTTACTGTTATGCATAAACCGAATAGTGCAGTAACATAAAATAAAGTTAAAACAAATAGATAACAATCATACATGATTCACTCCATAACACATATATTTTGGTTACGTAGAAACTCTTGGTTAGAGAGAAAAACTGCGGTGGGGATGGCACCCACAACTTCACTACTACAATAATAAAGAATGCTCGGTTAGAGCTACATTTTAGCTATTTCTGATAGCATACCCTGTTAGGAGTAACAAGATCTGTTAGATCTACCTTGCTAAAGGATTTTACAACATTTAATCTGAATGTTGCACCTGGTTAGAGGCTTTACAATTTATAGACTTGATTAGAGTCTTTTACCCTGTTAAAGGTTTCTCTTTCAACTTCACAATATTACAATAAAATCATTACAAATATCTGCAACTTTACATCTGAAATGTTATAGCAGATTCTATGTGCTCAGAATAAGATTACCTTGCTTATAGCATACCTCGGTAACCCATATAGAAACTCGGTAAACCCTTCGGTTTACTCTGTTCTTCAACTGTTCTCTGAAAACCTTCTCGGCGACCTCTGTGTCTCTGTAACAGTCTTCTTACATTCATACATGCACACACCTTTAACTCTTAACTTATGCTGTATAAATAGATCTCTTAAAACAGTGATCCAATTCATTGCATCGATCTTACAAACATGTTTTATCGAATGAATAACTAAACAAAATATTTCATGGGTTAGCTTGATCTCGAAATCATACACAATCTTCTGGTGCAATTTCCAATGTAATAACGGTTAGATGTGCTTCGATCTTGTAACACGTTTTCATATCCATGTCCAGGTTCAATGTATCTGGTAACACGTTTCACTCGGTGAATATCAACTCGGTGTGTCATCATTACTGCTCGGTAGATATAAGAAGATACTCGGGAAACAGCTCGGTGTATACTGCATTCTTTGACTTCTTTCTTCTGTAACCGACTAGACTGTGCATACCGACTTCTCTATGTGTATACCAACTGGATGATTTAGTAGTGCTAACCGACTAGAATATATAGTATGACTTTGAATATAAAAACTAATGGCAATTTGATAAGTAGTAACAATTTTCAGGATGCGGCCACTTCAAAAAATCATTAAAAAAAATGCTCAATGAAAAATTACAAAAAAATACACAACTTCTAGATCTCAATCTTACCTATAATCCTACCAAAGGGTTTTGCAAAATACTAAATCTAACTATATATTTTGTGCAGCACACGAAAACAACTATGTTATGTTTTTCTGAAAAAATTAGGAACAATTTTTCATGAGAGGTAGGTTTGACCCTCTTAATCTTATCCAATTTTAAAAAAAATTAATAGTTTAGAAACTAGATTCATAGTACTACAATTATTATTGTTTTTTCAACTCTTATTTTTGAGTGTGTGACCTTCAAATATCTCTTTGAAGTTCAGGTTTACCTATTTTCAGAAAAAAAAAAAAAAAAAAAAAAAAAAAAAAAAGTGGCCACTTATATCCCCCTTTTTGTTCACCATCTTGGTGCACTTACCCTTCAAGATGATTTTTAAAAATTAGGGTTTTGACAATTAACCTCTTAATTTTGTGAATTTGATTTGCAAATTGAACAAGGCAATGAAAAAATTGAATTTGACAAACAAAGCAATTTTCAGATCTAAGACAATAACAAGCAAGTTTTGCAAAACACAACTTCAATTTCAATTTTAAAAACTAGGGTTTTGAATGAATTAACCACTAAGTTTGCAAAAAAAATTAAACTTGTAAAAGAAAAATATGCAATGATTTTCAGAATAAAGGATGTAAGACATCAGGTTCACCAAAATGTAATGTTGAAAAAAAAGGTGAATGATGGAGAGATCAAGAGGAAATCTTTTTTTCCCTCCGAGGAGAGATGAAAGTTTCACTTTGGATTTTACTTCAAACAATTTTCATGCATTACATTAGAAGAGGGGGGAAAATACACTAGATTCAACCTCTAGAAAAGGAGATTGAATACTGAGTGATATAAGAATGGTAAGTTAATCCCCTCTTCTAAGATTGAGATTTGAATTGATTGAATTGTGTACTTATGACCAAGTGGAAAAGTGACACAGATCTAATTATAACTTGAGATAGAAGCATAGGATGAAGTTGTGCACCTGGATCTGGCAATGAAATGTCGAGTCAAAGCCGCCCTGCGAATTTGAGAAAAAGTTGCCCGGATCGTGGCGAGAATGTACACGGTCCTCTAAAAAATCCGTGAAATGAAAAGGGTTTTTCCTCCTCTGCAAATGGATTCCAAATTTAAAATTACAGTTGTGCACCTGCAACCTACACACAGAAAAGAGAGGAAAAGGGGTTGGGATTGGGGGTTTGCCTTCAGGTCAAACCCCAGTTTTGGAATTAACCAATTGATGAAAGAAAGTACTTGCAAGTAAATGTAAATGAAAGACTGAAATGTAAGTCACCTCAAGGGAGGTTGTAGATAGAATGTAGGTAGATTTTCTTGTGTGGAATTGAATGTTGGAATGAATCTCCTCTTTAATGGTTGAATCCTTGACTTGAATGCAACACCTAACCTTGAAGGGAGACTTGAGAATGCTCAATTTTGAAAAGGAATGCTTGAATGCTTTTGAATGCTTGAATTCTCTTGAATGCATGATCTCTTGTATCTGTGTTATCGCTTATCCGCTTGTTGAACTTATGCAAATGAGAGGGCAAATAAAACTTATATACTTGTCAATTAGGGCTAATTGACTATTTTTCGTCGCAGGACGACACTAGGGGAGTTTTCCCGCTCAATGTGCAACTACCAAAGCACAATTTGAAGGGTCCTGCCCCAAAATAGGGTAGGGGACATGGGTGCCACGCCCCTATCCTACCCTTTTTTCCAAGAAAGGATGCATTTCTCAAGTGTCGAGCAAGTCTTTGGTCTCTTATCGAGCCTAGGGATTCAGTTTGCATGCGTGAGGACCCTAATATGGTCGCCAATTGCAAGGGTCACAATTTTATGACACTAGAATATCAACTATACATGCTTCTGACCCAAAAATGAACAATTGGTCCCAAAACATGAATCCAATCCAAAAAGGCTCTAGACTAAAAGTAGAAAACTAAACCGATGACTGATATATAAGAAATCCTTCCAGTAAATGCTAACAATGTAAAAAAATATATAAAGCACTTCTGGAACATCATATAAGAATTTTGTACACAACTTTTGAACCCATACCACCGCTTCACCCATAAATATTGCATTCGATACACTTCTAGATTCCGAACTACCTCCAAAACAAAAGGGGTTCCAAGCATCAATGACAGGATAAAGACATATGTGCAACATCATGAAAGTTCAGGTCTCTTCCTTAGGGGATACTCTGCATGGATAGAGGATTTTGCTTCCCTTTTGTATCTTGGTAAAATAGCTTGCACCTCTTAATGATATGCTCTCTAAAGTGGGGGGGAAATGTAATGTCATAAATTTCACCTGCTGCAATCGTACATCACATAAGCGCCTCTTCTTTAAGTTGAATTGGAGATATCCCCTTGGCTTCCACCTCATCTACTCACTTGGCTTGCTTATCTGCCCTCCTTGTTAGCTTTCCTCACCATGTTGATTTTTTTATTTGGGGATAGGCGCACACCATGCATTCATCCCATGAGTTTACAGTCTGAAGGTGGTCATTGAGATGTTACACCTACTATTCCTGGTAGTGTAACACTTCCTTTTGCACACATCAATGTCAAGATTCTTTTCTAGGCTCTATATCTTACTCTTTTGCTTCATTTTCGGTCTTCTTCTTGTCTCTTAATTATTTGGACTCTTTATCTTTGTTTGGAGCTATTTTCACTGGTTTTATCACATTTCCATTCACCGTTCTTGTATTCATTTTCCACTTCCATCACCATCACAACTTCACATGTTCAAGGGATCGGTTCTCATCTTCACTCTAGCAAGCTTCCAGGTTCTTGGTGTTGGAGGGGAGTTGCTTCTACCTGTTTTGTTGTGTTTTTCAATAATCTATCTTTATTAGCATATCATTTGTATTTCTTTTTTCACTATCTCTTTTATTTTTTTTATCTATCAACAGAATCTTTGTGACCTATGCTTTTGGATTTTATGGTTAAAATATTTTTATCAATTAGTAGTTATCAGTTTTGTGCCTTCATTTTATTATAGTGAGTTAACTTAGAGGTTTGATGACTTCGAAGGTTGATCCAAGTGGAGAGGAGGTTAGTGAGGCCTCAAGAGGTTTGACCACCTTTTGCAATAGTTCACTTTTCCTACTTTACAAGATCATATTGATAGTGGAATAAAATACTTAATTTTGAATGCTAAGTCTTCACATGGACTTGTTTTGTTTATTCACAAAACTTATTACATGCATGATTGCAATGAAAACTGTGCACCATCACATTTAAATTGCAATACACCACATATATTAATTTAACTTGCATAAGTACAAGTATCAATAGGGTGTGGATGATATTGCATTAACACTATAAATTATGTAATAGGTAGTATTGGCACATTCTCTCCATAGCAATTAGTCAAATTTTAACATCCCCAAGCGTGTGGCCTAAGATATTAAATTATGAGTGTTAATGTGACATGTACATGACCATCGAAAATCCATATGTTAGGGTTTACAAAAAATGACACCAAAAAATTAAATAGTATTGAACTTGTGTGAGCACGTAGAATTTATATAAGTGATGATAAATAAGTGGGAAATGTAACTTAAGAAAGTATAATTTTATAATAGGTGTAGAAAAACATATATTACAAATCAATAAAAAATATTACATTTCCAAAAAATAATAAACAACTTGCAAAAAGAACAACGCAATAAATCTCTACCTTAGTGAGGTACATGGATTTCACCTTGCCTTTTTTTGTAGATATGATGATAGTTCCTACAAATTTATTCTCACATTGCACAATCTATCAAATACACGTATTAGAAAAATATTTGAAATGCATATGATTATATTAAAGGCTAGAGAGATTTTAAATCCTTTAAGTAATGTATGTACAATACAAATACAAAAGAAAGCACAAACAATCATGTTCATAAACATAACCATATAGATGATAGAGTTTGGTGTTGTTCCTATTGTTGAAGATGTATCATTGTGCAATTAAGAAAATATATAAACTAGAAAGAGAAGAAAAGAGTCATGTTTTTATTTAAACACTAGTGAAATAAGATTGTAGGTCAAGAGTTTTAAGTATTCAATCCAGCAAGTAGCACCCATTGTCGGGGCTTTGAAGATAATCACAAGTGAATCTAACTTTACAATATATTTTCACAAACATTCAAAATTTTGGTAGACCTTTAGGTGAATATATAACTAGGAGTAAGAAAGAGTTATAACTTCTATTTAATAGGTCATACTAAAAGCCTAGAAAAAGGAGTAGTTAGGGTGTTATATTTTGAGTACCTATGAATGAAAGTTGCATTGCTCATCTTTTGTCCCACCATAAGTAATGAAAGTTAGATTCCAAGTAGTTTATAAATAATATTTTTGTATGATTGACAAAAAAAATAGCATTTAGGTGAAGTTGTGACTACAATTCTAAAATAACCAAAATAAAAAAACTACCTCCACAATAGCCTCACAATGAAATTCAATGTCATTGAAGTGATGGCAAAATATATTTTAAAGCTGGATTCGCTTTACTACCATCAAAGGTAGGCCATGTGATATGTTGTAAGGAATATGAAAACCCTTCATTACCACCCATTACCTCTACAAGTTTGGTGGGTTGAAAAATTAAAACACAATTGAACAATCATTGATCACATACACATCAACATTTAGGAAAAGTTATAGTGGTGGTTGGAGGCATGCAATATTTTACAATGTAGTGTACATGTGCTATTTAGAATGTAGCTCAAACATATTGAAACCTCTCCTCACATACAAATATGTAGGCCAATTACTACATGCAACATCATGCGAGTTGAATGTGGTGGCACGCAAGCTAAATGTGATAGCTAACACTATCAAACATGTGGTAGTATTTTTCCAAAGCAAGGCCAAATGAATTTTGACAACTAGGGTCCATTTGTTAACTTCCTAGCTACACATTTTTGTAATAATTGAAAAACATTAAAATATAAATTTGATAAATCATAGGATGGGGGAAAAATAATTAAAAGTTAACCACATCCTTAAAATACATAGTAATATGATGATGGCTCGCGTGCAGGTTGTGCGAACGGCCAAGCTAGGGTTTTGAAGCCTTAGCTCGCAGACGTAGTTGCAGTTGGAGCAGAGGGGGAGGGAAGTGAAGGGAGGTGGGGGAGAGAGGTGGGGGGGTGCGGCTGGGGGTGGTGGTGCTTCCTCGCTGGTAGCTGGGGGGTGGTTTGGGCTGCGGGGGTGTTGGGGTTCGAGTTGCTGCGGGCAGTGGGATCCTTGTGGGTCTCCCGTGGGGTTGGGGGTTCGGTTGGCTTCTTTGGAGGAGAAGCTTGGAAGGGGTTGATTCTTGGGGGGCTGCGCTTTCTCAAGGGCCTCTTCGGGTTTGGTCTTTGGTTGTCCTTTGTCGCCTTTTAACTCTGTTTGTGATCCGATGTCGGGCTTTGGTGGTGAGGCCTCTCAGGTGGCCCCAAGCATGGACTTCTGTGTTGCGGTCGGGTCAAAACCCCCACTTCAGAATATGAAGACATTTTCCAATAATCTTTTTTCCTCAGATCCGGGGCCTGGAAGTGCTGGTAGCTCTTGCCTCATGAAGATTAATGGGTGTCTCGAGAGATACAGTGAAAGTCTGAAGCTCGTTATTCCCCCCGAGATGATAGCTGAAGACGTTGAGTACTTTTCAAAACACTCGCTCTACTACAAATTTTTGGGAATGAGAGTCTCCCTACAGTTCTTGGAAAACTGGGCGCAGAGGACTTGGGCGCGGATGGGGAAATGGAGATTATGCTACTGGCGAACAACTATTTCATGGTTACTTTCAACTGTATGGAGGATCACAATAGGGTCTTTGAAGGAGGCCTGTATTTTTACAACCAAGTGGGGTTGTTTATCAAACCTTGGCATGCAGGGTTTAACCCTTCGGAGGAGCTCCCAAACAGGGTTCCTGTGTGGGTTCGCTTACCACAGTTTCCAATGGAGTGCTGTCAGGAGGAGATGTTACGGATGTTGGCCGCACTGCTTGGGAAACCAGTGGGATCCTCATCGCAAACCCTAGGGAGAAAGGTAATGAATTTTGCACACATCTATGTTGAAATTGATCTTAGTAAACCTTTACCAGATGCTATAGATATGTGTGTCGATTCTTACTCTTGGGTTCAACAATTAGATTATGAGACATTACCCTTCTGTTGTCGTTGGTGCCATGAGTATGGTCATTTACAACGTAAGTGCCCTAGATATAAATTAGTGGTGCGCCAACCTCAACAACCGGCCCAGAGCCAAGATAGGACTGATAAAGGAAAATTTTCTATATCGACCGGGGTTGTGGGTGCTGATGGTTTTGCTTCAATTAAGACAAGGAACATAAATCGTGGCCAGAAGAGGTCCCTTCAGGAGAGACAGGAGGAGGATACGTTTAACAGATTTGAGGCATTGGATGACCTCAACCAACAGGAAGTGAATCTGGGGCTAACCCCGTTGGACCAAGGTGCTTCGGGGGGGGGGGGTCCGGAAAGAGTTATGGGGGATTTTACCCAGGCCTTGCTAGTGACTAGAAGCCAATTAATGGAGCTGGAGCAGACTGCAGGGGCTGAGGTGGGTCTCTCTCCTATTTCGGAGGTGAATTTGGTGGGGGGGGGGGAGGGCTCCCCGATAGCTCTGAAAGTGGAACTGGCTAGAGCTAAAACTATTAAGTCTTTTGCTCACTTGGGTCTTCATCAGAAAGATATTAAGAAGAGTGTTTTAGAGAAAATCTCAAAGGCTGGCAGAAAGATGGATTTGGATAAAATCAAATTGATGGGAGAGAATTTGGTTGAGTCTGGGTCAGTAAAGACTTTGGATTCTCACTTTTCCAATCCTCCTAAATGATTGTGCTTTCATGGAATGTGAGGGGCTTGAACATCAGCCCTAGACAAAAAGTTGTTCGGGATTTGATTAGGAATCATTCACCTGATGTCCTGTTTCTGCAAGAAACTAAACTTTCGGTGGAGAGTATGATGGGGTTGCTGCCGAAGCTATGGGGGCGAGGTGGGTGTCAATGTATTGGGGCTGTTGGCTCTTCTGGGGGAGTGGCATGTATGTGGAATCCTTCAAAGATTCGCCTTGTTTGGTGGATGGCTTCCAGATTGTCGTTATTCGAGGTTGCCTCGAGTCTTGAGACCGGAGACCATATCTTGTTACTAATATCTATGCTCCCACTGATTTTTTGGGCAAGCAAAACCTTTGGTCTCATATTTCTTGTATGCGAAGGTTGGTCCCTTCTCATCCTTGGATTATGGCGGGAGACTTTAATGCTATCATTGAGTTGAGTGAGAAGAAGGGGGGAGTCATTCGACTGGATCCCTCTTCTTATCTCTTTCGAGATAGTATATCTTCCTTGCATTTGGTTGACATTAAGCCTAGCAATAGTTTGTTCACTTGGAACAATAGGAGAGTGGGGGAGTTTTGGATTGCTGAAAGGCTGGACAGGTTCCTGGTTTCCAGTTCTTGGGTTGGTGGGGGGTGGTCCACAAGTTTTGAGATTCTTGACTGGAGAGGGTCTGACCATTGGCCTATCAAGCTGGTCTCTTCTTCAACCCAGGTTGCTCGCTCTCCTTCCTTCAAATTCCAACTTATGTGGCTTTGGGATCCCACTCTGCACGCTCTAGTTGAGCAGTGGTGGAGGAAGGGGAGGTCGACCTTTGGCACTGCCATGTTTACTTTTTCCAAGTAGTTGTTGTTTGTTAAGTTTCAAACAGTGGAATAGGCAGGGTTTCGGGAACATTTTTCACACTAAGAAAGCCACCCAAACAGTGTTAAATGGCATCACCAGTGAAATGAGAGAGCAGGGCTTGTTTGAAGCCTTGCTTAGGGAGAGGAGGACATGGCTCTCAAGGCTTTAGAGGAATGGGAACTCAGGGAAGAAATTTACTAGAAACAGAGAGCTTGCATTGATTAGCTTCAAGCGGGCGATAAGAACACAACTTTCTTTTTCAACTCTATGAAGGCGAGATGCCATGGGAACTCCATTTCTGCTCTGGTCAGTGATAGAGGTGAGATGTTATTATCCTTGCAGGAGATTTCTAGAGAGTCTCTTTAGTATTTCCGATCCCTCTTCAGTGAATATTCTCAAGGGGATTTGGTGGAGGAGAACCAGGTCCTCGCTTGCATTCCTCCTCTTGTGTCTAGGGAGATGAATGAGCAACTTATGTATCCTATTTTGTTGGAAGAACTTGAGCAGATTGTTTTTCACATGAGGAAAGGAAAAGCTCTAGGACCGGATGGGTTTCCAGTTGAATTCTTTCAAGAGTTCTGGGAGATCATCAAATTGGACTTACTCGAAGTAGTCCAAGAGTCCCAGAGGAACAAATAGATGCTTCGGGCCTTGAATGCAACCTTCATTATGCTAATCCCTAAGCGTGATGGAGTCGACAGGTTAGGTTATTTCCACCCTATATCTCTCTGCAACGTGATATACAAGATCATATCTAAGCTGATAGCAGAGAGGCTGAAGAAGTGTTTGGGGGTTGTTATCTCAGAGGAACAGAGCGGGTTTGTGGAAGGGCGTCAAATTTTGGATGGTGTGGTCATTGCTACGGAGACCATTCACTCTATGGCATCCTCCAAGGAAAAAGCTATGTTTGTCAAGTTGGATATGGCTAAGGCTTACGATAGAGTTCACTGGTCCTTCCTTTTGAAGATCCTTAGGTCCTTTGGCTTTGCCGAGGAATGGAGCCAATGGGTTATGAGTTGTGTCACGTCCACCTCTTTCTCAGTGCTTATTAATGGTGATCACACAGAGCTATTTGGTGCGACTAGGGGCCTTCGCCAAGGGGACCCCCTCTCCCCTTACTTATTCATTCTCCTGGCTGAGGGTCTAGGGAGGTTGATCAAGCATAATGTGGGTCTGGGTAGTATTTAGGGCTGGAGTTGGGGTAATGATTTGCAGCCTCAGTCTCATTTGCAGTTTGTTGATGACACGGCCTTGATGGGTCTTTCTCGGATCAGTGAAGCTACTAATCTGTGGAAGGTTTTGGATGTCTATCTGGCGGCCTCAAGTCAGTTGATCAATGAAGATAAGTCTTCTATTCTTTTCTTCAACACTCCTAGAGCTATTCAAAGGAGGATTGCTCTTATCTTGAGGTTCCAAGTGGGTACTCTGCCCATGACTTATCTGGGTATTCCTATCTCTCTTGGTAATCCTCCTCAAGAGTCATGGTAGGGTATCTTGGATAAATTTCTCTCGAAGGTGGAACATTGGACGCACAGATGGTTATCTTTCTCTGGGAGGGTGCAACTGATTCAGTCGGTGGTTCAGGCTCTTCCGATTTATCGTTATATGCTTCAAGTGGCTCCTATGTGGTTCTTGAAGGGATTGGACTCTTTGGCAAGGAAGTTCTTATGGGCAGGCAATCTATCCTCCTCCAAATGGAGTCTGGTTAATTGGGATCTGGTGTGTAGCCCGAAACAGTTAGGGGGGCTTGGTTTACGGCAAGCTATTTTATTCGGGGAGGCTCTAGTGGCTAAACTATATTGGAGGTGGTGCGTCGAGCAGGATCGTGGGTGGGCTAAGCTATTGGCTTACAAGTATATGCAGAGGATCCCAGTTCAGGAGGTTCCAAGATATCCGCTTGAGGGAAAAGGCTCAAAAATTTGGTATACTCTCAAGAAGGGGGCTTCTCTCATTAAGGAGGGACTCTTTTGGATCTGCAGGAGGGGGGAGGAGGTCCTTTTCTGGAACAACTCTTGGGATGGGCACCCCCCCATCCTTGTGCAGTTTCCCAATCTTGGGAACCTTAGCCAAAGATTCCTAGAGGCAGGGTGGTCTAGGGTGAGTGACTTCAAGGCGGTTTACCAGTGTGGGCGGTTGGAGATGGAGAGGTGGAAGGCTCTTAGTGAGTGGCCGGTTGTGGGGATGGAGGAAGAGTGTGCGGAGCTGCAAGGCATTCTGGCAAGTAGACACTGTAGTGCTCTCAAGGGTAGGGATGGACTTACCTAGTCTCTGAATCCTAAAGGCATCTTTACTGTCGCTAGTGGTTACCGGGTTCTTTTAAATAGAAGGTTGGAGGGTAGAGAGGTGCACTGGTGGAAACAGGCTTGGAACAGTTTCTCTTGGCCAAAGTGCAATTGCTTCGCTTGGACTCTAGATTTGAATAGATGCCTAACTTGGGATAATATTTGGAAGAGGGGATTCTTGGGGCCTTCTATTTGCGCTTTGTGTGGTAACAGGGAAGAAGACTCCTCACATCTGTTCTTTAGATGTCCCTTCTCTATGCTTATTTGGCACTATTGGTGGGGGGTGTGGAAGAGTCCGTGTGTCCATGCAAATTCTCTGGTGGAATTTTGGAGCAGTTTGGGCAGACCACCTATTATGTCCTCCTTCCTTCAGACGGTCTGGTACATTGGGCCCATCTTCATACTCTGACAGATTTGGCTTGAGAGGAACAGAAGGATCTTTCGCGAAGCCAGACTGTTAGTGCAACAAGTATGGAATAGAACCATGGTTATGATTCAAGAGACGGTGGAAGCGAAGTGTGAGGTTAATCTTCCTTTGAACAGAGACGAGGCAAACATTGTGAGCAGGTTGGGATGGCATGAGCTGTCTCCTGCTTCCGCTTGTGTCAGAAAAAGGTAGATGTGCTAGGAAGAAGGTCCAAAGGGTTGGAAAGTGGAGCCCTCCTCAGGATGAGATTATTAAGATTAACACCGATGGCTCCTCCAGGGGTAATCCAGGCCCAGCTGGGGTGGGGGGGATAGGTCAGAACTGTATGGGAGAGGTGGTCTTCCTCTTTTCAGTGCATAAAGGGAGGCAATCCAATAATTATATGGAGAGTCTTGCTATTCTCTATGCCCTGGAGCGGGCCTGGGAGTTCGGTTGTAGGAAGGTTATCTGTGAATTGGATTCACAAATTATTGTTAATTTGTTGACTGAGCAGAAGATGAGTGGGACTCATTGGTAGCTGGCAGGGATTGTGCATCAGATCCTTCAGATTATTTCTTTAATGGAGCAGGTGTCTTTCATCCACATTCCCCGTGAATGGAATAGAGCGGCAGATTGTTTGGCTAAGTGGGCCTCAGAACATGATAGTGATTGGAAGCTGGTAGGATGGGAGCATCTCTCCGCAGATTATTGTCAAGTCTTGCAGAAGATTCTTGCTGAGCACATGGAGAGTTATGATGCTGTCTAAGCTTGGTCTGGGCCTAGGGTTCTTATTTTGGAGGGCCTTGGGGCTATGGTCCTCCTTGTAAATTTTGGGTCTGATCTTTAATAAAGTTTTTACCCCTTTTATTCAAAAAAAAAAAACATAGTAATATAATTTATTTACTTTTTCTTACATAACATCTAGATTTAATTATTATGCTAAGAGGCATAACTATAGTGACAACAATTGTTGGAATGTAATGACGTAAGTATGTCAATAAAAACCGAGACCGACATATATTTTTAAAAAAACTAAAATTATAAAATAACTCTTATGTAAATAAAATAAAATAACTCTTCAAATAAAAATCGAAACTATATAAATAAACTAAAATATTCTTAAATAGTTGTAAAAAGTAAAATAACTTTTTCAAATAAATAAAAATAACTCTTCAAAATAAACAATACATATAAAATAAAATAATTGTTAAATAATTTTAAAATAAAATAAGTCTTAAACAAATATTATAATTCAAAATCGATAATTGTTGTTATAAATATTTTTTTTAAATCTATACTAAATGTTGAACATAGAATGCACCTATTAGACCCTAATAATCAAACAACTTATTATAATTAAAAAATACTCAAAAAAACAATAAAAATATTTAATCAATTTCAATAACACTAAAGCTAATGTGGCGGGTAAAGTAGTTGGCAAAATCTTGAGAAATTTGAAATGCTTTTTGTTTTTTAAATTTAAGCGCAACCGTATAATAAGCCGCTGGATTGGACTTACCGTTGGAAAAAAAAGGAAATACTGCGCTGCTCCCTGCTCACAACATTTCAGTACGGGTAGCCCAGAAACTGATGACACCAACAGCGAAGATTTCTGTTGCAGATTGTATTCCTCCTTAGCTTTGCTTGGACAAATATCTTCTTCTAGTGTAAATTAAACGAAGAGATACTCACCCCGCCTTGGAGCTTATAAATGATAAGCCAAAATGGAGCTTCACAGAAAGAGCTTGAACAGTCTGTGAGTTGTGATCATATTTATAGTTGAAACAGAACTGACAAGCAATTCTATATATATTTCTTTTGCTGGCATCTGGAATTAAAATGATAAAACTTTGGATTCACAAGTAGCATGTGGAATCACAAAGTTGAATCTTTGAAACAGCCTGAGCTGCCTGATTGAGAGGCGAAGAAGGGATGACAATGGCAGGTTATGCTTGTTCACAGTCACGCAGTGCTCTCAAATACCCTGCAAATAAGATCGATAATAAATGTGATGTTGATTCTTATGCCACTTCCAGTTCCTCCCAGCCAAAGATATATTCTTCTACCGCTGCTGCCAAGAGTAGTTTCGCTCATTTTAAGGAGAAGTTTAAAGCCTTGACGCAGAGTCACTCAGAGAAGAATGGCGAGTCCCCGATTGAATCCTCTAAATTTCCACCTAAGCCATCTAAATCAGACAAGAGGAATTCCCCGGCAAAAAGTCCAGTGCCTAAGCATGAAGAAAGAATGGGTGGTAGTAGTCCTTCAGATCGTTATGGCTGGATTACAAAAACAGCGGCCAAAGAGAAAATGTTGACCCCGTTTTGCAGCAATTCCTTCAGTGTGAGAAGTTCAAGGCTTCGCTTTAACCCGTTAGAGGGTTTCTGTTGTGCTGGTCCAAAGGCAGCGTCAGAAGATGGGCAATTTGAAGCTAATAATGTGAATAGGAAGGGCAAACAGGGGAAAGTTTCTGAGCATACACAAAGGATAATGGTTTATGTCAGGGTGAGACCTCTGTCAATCAAAGAAGAGGAAATGGGTGCCCGCAATTGTGTTGGTACTGTTAACAACAAAGACCTTTTCTTGAAGGAAATTGGAAATGAGGACGACTTTTTAAGATCTAAGAGGAATTGTACTCGGACTTACACATTTGATGCAGTTTTCCCTCAATCTGTTGAGCAACAAGAGGTTTACAACACAAGGTATTTATTTATTTATTTACTTTTTCCTTTCTAAGATTGATACTGCATGTTAAATTTCAATTTCAAAGAGATTAAAAAAAGGCATCCAGAGGATCCAGCGATTGACCATCTACTTAAAATTGAATCATCATCTTATTTTGGCTTGTTCTATTATGGGAAAATTTACAAGTATAAATATGATTTTAAATATTTTAATAAAATTAATGTGGTTTTAGATTTGTGAATTCCATAATTGAATTGTTATATATCATATGTGTCATCTTCTGCTTGACCCCTGTGTTATTGAGTATAAGTTACAATATCGTAGATGCTGAGAGGTGACTAAATCTAAATCTATCACCATCTTAGGACCCCTAACTTTACCTCTAACCTCTTAACCCTATATAACTCAAGTGAGTCCTCCTTGACCCTCCCTGACATCTCCTCATGTTCGAGGGGCTGCATGGTATGGGATGGACCGCATCAATCATTGTTCAGTATGGAACGGACAGGTATGTAAGATCCCCATGATATCTTTTAGTCATTCCTTATATCAACATGTCCTGTTATAACTAATGGCCCATGACTTAATGGTCAATCATTATCACACCAGAAGAAAGTTACATAGTAGCTTGATCGAGAATGCATTGATTCCTTGGCTGCATCTCCATATTCTCTGCTTCTCTATTATCACAAATGGCCCATGACTTAATGGTCAATCACTATAACACCAGAAGAAAATTATAAAGATGGTAGCTTGATAGGGTGACTTTTTGTTGGTATGAGAATGCATTGATCCCTTGCCTGCATCTCCATATTCTCTGCTTCTCTGTTATAGCTAATGGTCCATGACTTAATGGTCAATCATTATCATACCAGAAGAAAATCATAGAGATGGTAGCTTGATAGGATGACTTTTTCTTTGTCATGAGAAGGCATTGTTTTTTTGCTTGCATCTCCATATTCTCTGTTTCTCTGTTCTTTTTAACGGAGAGACTGTTATCAACTTCTTTGGATAACCCAGGTGGATTTATTTCAAGTTTGTTTAAGCTCTTAAGCGTTGTAACTAGCAATTATACAATGTCTTCCCCTAAGATAAACATTTTGGCTGTATTTGCATATCATATGCAACATGCAGATTGTCTAAAGTAGATTAATTCAGATTACTTTTCATTTTAGAAGTGTTTGTGGCTATGTTAAAATTTTAAGACCTGGCATAATTGATTGGAAAGAATCATGTCCAGCACTGCAGAGCTTGTTGATGTTGTTCTCCAAGGAAGAAATGCATCTGTGTTTTGCTATGGCGCGACAGGGGCAGGCAAAACCCATACAATGTTGGGAACTGTTGAGACTCCAGGAGTGATGGCCATGTCAATAAAAGATTTGTTTGCAAAACTTGAGCAGCAGAACTGTTACTCTGAACCAGTGATTTTACTTTCTTATCTTGAGATTTACAATGAATCTGTAAAGGATCTACTCTCACCTGGAAGACCACTTGTCCTGAGAGAGGATAAACAGGTTTGCTATAGTCCTATCCCAAGCTCTTCGTTTGAACACTTGGGATTTCCTTTATTGACCTAGATGAACTGGTAACCTTTCAGGGCAATGTATCTTCACTAGGGATCACCCAATATAGAGCTCATTCAACTAATGAGGTATGATGTTCAGTTTTCTCTTCAAAATTAGATATACAGGAAAGATGATAAATTAATAACAAACCTCTATAATTGCGCTTGCAGGTAATGGATTTGCTTCATCAAGGAAATCAGAACAGAACTACAGAGTCCACTCGAGTGAACGAGACTTCATCTCGATCTCACGCTATCTTGCAGGTTAGAACTTTATACTTGTACCGAGTCTGCTAATTATACAAGTATAGTTCTCTTTGTAGAGAATTTTTTTGACTTAAAAGAGTTTATGTAGGATGAATCTTCGATGGCTATTTAATTTATTATAATATATTGTTGTAGGTTGTGGTGGAATACAAAGTAATTGAGGGGTTAAAAACTGCTACTCGCACCGGTAAACTATCTCTAGTAGATCTGGCAGGGTCTGAGAGGGCTGCTGCCACAGATCAAAGGACAGCCAGATCTGTAGAAGGAGCCAACATAAACAAATCCCTGTTGGCCCTTAGTAGCTGCATAAATGCTCTAGTAGAAGGGAAAAGGCACATACCTTATAGAGACTCTAAACTTACACTGCTTCTCAAGGTATGAGTTATATTATCCCTGGTATGTCATTCTTTTTCCTAGAAAAGACATTATGAGAGAGTTGCATTGCATACTTCTACATTACAATGTAGATGCAAAAAGTAACCAGCAATTAGAGTTGAATGTGTATTTCTACCGAACTAATCATACATGTTTGCATATACAAAATAAAAAGTAACCAGCAGTTGACTGAACAAATCATTTGGTATTTTTCATTTTCAAAAATATAAAAATTTATTGTTAAGCACCTCCCACTGCATTGCATGACTGGGGAACGAAGGAAACTGTCTTGAGCTAATCTAAGGAACTATTAACATCCCTTAGCTGTTCTTGTAAGTCCTCCCATATTTGCTTTAGGAGGTTTAGACAGTTTCATCAGCAGTGCTAAGTCTCTCTGTGATATTCCCAGGCAAAGTTTTTCAATGATAACCTAGATAGAGGTTGAGTGATTACAGGATTCCTTAGGCGGAGCTTGTCAAACTGCTATGATTGCGAATATCAGTCCAAGTCATTTATCTTATTCTGAAACACAGAACACTCTTCACTGGGCAGATCGAGCAAAAGAAATTCGCACAAAAGTAAGCTATAGCCAGATTTTATTCAATTTGTATATTTTAACAGTTTAGTTGAATTTGGAACCGGTCAAGGAATAGATCTTTGATAAGATCATCTATGATATTGCAGGTCTGCGTTGCAAATGAAGGGTTGGAGAAACCTGAAACGCAAATTGAACAGTCCAGGTTGCTGCTTGAAATGCAAAAGGAGATTAAACAATTAAGAATGCAGAATGATCAGCTGCAACGAAGGCTACTTGCTATGGAAAACCAAAGATTGCCTTCTACTCCATCTTGTTCATGCTCATGTCGTGTGCTCCCTTTACCTTGTACTGACCATATTCCCATGCTCGAGTCGTCCAACAGTGGTTATCAAGCGGAGGAACAAAATGCTGAGGAAGATAACATTCAAGAACTGAAGAGTAACCTCCAAGCTTTCAAAGAGGACTCTGATCGTGTGAAAATGGAGTCTTCTGTAATGGAGAAGCAGCTCGCCACCCATCGAATGTCTCTGAAACATGAGTACAATCCCCAGCTGAAGCACAAGGATGGTATCATACACAAGCTTTGTGAAACGGCACCTGGCCTAGAACAGAGGATTCAGAGTACTCAATTTGGCCCAATAAGTACTCATCTTTCTTCAAAAGAGCCTCTGCCATCTCCTGAGCGGCCAATTGGAAAAACTATTTCTGCCTCTCATAATGTTTATGACGATCCTCATTCAAAATCAGATCAATCGGAAAGGAAATCTGGCTTCTTAGATGTACAACTGAAGAGCTCATCTCAATCTACATCTGTTGTTGGATGTTCATTGCCTGCATCAGGGAAAAACCGCGCCTTTGGAGATATCACCAACAGACCTGCAGCCCCAAAAATCAGAAATAGAATCGACACCAGGAATGCACCCTCCATGCTTCTGCAGGTAAGCCACAATTTTAATTACAATTGCATTTTTCTACTCCAAAAGCGATAGTTCTCGTTGAGTTGTGTATTGATTGCTGCTTGTATTCCACTCTTAAATGTACTAAGAAGCATACAGGTCTTAGGTTCCAGTTTTAGCTGGTTTAGTGAAAATATTAGGGTATCACAGTTAGCCTAAGAATCTCGAACACAAAAGCGTATATAAGGGGAAAAGTTTGGTAAGAATCATACCCAAATCCTAATAAAGAGCCTGTAAAGCACCCACCTGAAAAAGGCCACTGCATTGAGATAACCTAGCTTCCAGTTGTGGCTACTCCATGGAAAATAATACCGTTCATGTGGATTGCATATCATTTCTTCCTGTCACTGCTTTCAGTTTTCTTCTAACAAAATGTGTTTTCAGTTATTATAAACTGCGGAAGCTTGAAGTTTCTAAGATGAATATGTTATGTATCTTCAGCCAGGATTTTATCGCGAACTATCCTAAAATTGAGGATTTGGATCAAGAAGGAACCTGGGCAGCATTCTGCACATTAAATTCACAAAATTCGTATCAAAAAAGAAAGTTCATTATAAACTGTTGATTTGGATGAGAAAGTTCATTATAAACTGTTGATCTGGCTCTCTCATCCAAGTGTTTGCAGCATGGCTTGATGCAATTGCAGATGCGCAAACAATTTTTTTGTGTGTTTTAAACGTATTTGGGAGTTCGATTTTAGTCTCATGCCCGAAGACAAATGGATTCGGAAAATTCGAAGAAAACGTTTATTTAGGTAGCCGATTTGGAATGCATATTTAGGTTGGAAAACTCTACGGTGGCCGTGGCACTAGGTATAATTTATGATTTTTTTAAATTTATACATATTAAATACAATAAATAGCGGTTAAGAGAAGAATGAATGTTGTTTGATAAATAAAGATAATGTTTTTTATTGTTATTGGCCTAGTAAAATCAACTTTTCCATGAGTAAAAATCTTGAAATGTGTATTAAATCTATGATGTCATTGATTTTGACTTTGTGGGTTTGGGTTATTTTAGAATTGTGTATTATTCTTATATTCATAGATTTGATCGAATTTAGTGTGTATGTATTTTTACTTTACAATTTATCGAAATAATCTTTGTTTGCTTTGTTCTTTTCTAATATTTGGACATTATAATATTTACAAATATCTTGGAAGGATTATCATCATATCAAAATGGAAAATTTTCATCAACCTTAAATATGTAGATTAAAAATCAAAGACATATAGTATTTAGAAATATTCATGGAATGATTGTCATTATATTGCAAGAGAAGGTATTCACCTAGGTCAACCCAAAAGTATGTGTAAAAGATCAAAGACTATAGACAAGCACCATAGAATGATGGATGCAAATTTATTAATCCTTTTAATGCACCAAATTGAAGTGTTTCATTAGTAATAATGTTGAGAGGCATAATTATAGTGATATCAAAGTATGGATTGTCATGGAAACATAATTATGTGGTTTGTAGAAAGTTGTGGGTATGCCAGCTAGGTTGAGACTTATAATGGAATCATTCCACAAATATGGTGGCATATTGAAGTGTAGTGGTAGTGAAAATCAGAGAAAACCCATCAACATGAAGAGAAAATAAGGAGCACAGATTGAGAGTCTAACCTCTAAATGTAAAGGTTGCAACAATAAAACTCAATAAAATCCCATAAAAATATCCTAGAAGCATTTACTAGTCTACTAGATTAATTCAATTGGAAGTA
This sequence comes from Cryptomeria japonica, assembly GCF_030272615.1. Lineage (NCBI taxonomy): Eukaryota > Viridiplantae > Streptophyta > Pinopsida > Cupressales > Cupressaceae > Cryptomeria > Cryptomeria japonica. The sequence goes on along the minus strand of NC_081409.1, from coordinate 559,384,511 downwards.
AATACAATAGGGAATTTACTCAACTAATAATTAACAATCATTGATATAGCTTGCATAAATATTAAACAACGAGAATAAATATGTAAGTATATTCAATCAATCAATTATAATATTGTATATTAATATCAACATGTGACACAATTAAAACAATGTAGGTCCATGCAATGATAACCATTAAACCAAATATCAACGCATTCGAAATATTTGGATCTACATGAGAACTACTAATACAGATATTAGTCATATAATATAAATAAAAAATATAACACAAATTGACAATTATGTCTATAATTCACTAGGAATGGGAGATTGAAGTAGAGTTGAAACCTTTGTCAATTTGTCAACTTGTTAACTTTTGAAAAAGTAGATCTCATAGTTGATGACTCATAGTAAATTGATGAAATGTCAATTTAAAGAATAGACAATTACAAATACACAATGTAAGAAATGGGTTAGTTGGATGCCTAATGAGTGAAAGGAAACTTTTTATTTTTTAATACAAATCCATAGTCATACTAAGTTTTTGGCCATCTCAAGTCTATCTCACAAAAATGTAGTAGCTATATTACATGGATGATTAAACACATTAACCCTAAATTACCTATAATTTTATGGTGATGGCAAACAATTTCTCTAAAGTGTCTATAGGTAATGGTGATAATAAACATTTTTTCTAGAATTGCTAAAATTGCATGGTGATAATATAGATTTTTCTAAAATGCTTATAATTGCATGGTGATTATATATGTGTATACACCTAAAAATGGTCTAGAGATAATTGATCAAATAAAAAGTTATTTAATTAATACCATTTCTCAATTAATTGAATTCACAAGTAATTTAATTAGTTTCCCTATTCCTCTACTTGTGATTAAATCTAAGGATTTACTCATATAGTTCATTTTCATATTCCCCTTTGATTAATTAATTAATTCTCCCCATTTAATCCATTCTTCTAATCCCATGATTAAAATTAACAAATTCCAAATTTATTGAGTTTAATTATCTTTTCCTAATTATTTGAATTTTTAAATTCAAATTGGACACATGTGTCCTAACTTTAACCCCTAGCCTAACCAACCCCTAACCTAACCCATCCAATCTAACCTAAGGTCTAACTAACCCTATCCATTCTTGCACATCCTAACCTCCTTATCCTAACCTCATGTGGGTTGGATATTCTCTCTTGAGGACACATGGCACTTTGGCCACATGTCCTCTCACCTTGGACACTTGCCCTCTCATGAGCAAGATACCTTGACACTTGTCACCACAGGGATGACATGTGTCTCTTCCTCCAACTTCTCTAATCTCGACCGTTGATATCTCTAGATCGAATTCTGACCATCGATTCCTGCCACCTCAGCCCGGGCCTAAGAATGACTATAAATACCCCTCATTTTGGAGTAATAATGATCCCTTGCATCTTAGCTTTTTGCATTGTTACTATAAGCATTTACATTTTGATCATTTAGTATAATTGGCAATTAGATCAAATCATAGCATGTTTAGTATAGCAATAATCATGTTAATCTAGTTTCAATCATGAGTCATGTAGCTTAATCAATCATTTTAGCTTATCATGCATCAAATCATTTGCATAATCGTGATCAAGTAGCTACTCAACTTTTGAGTTGCCACTTTAGAAGTCATCGCTTCGCTAAGAGCCAACAATCTAACACCTTTAAGGTCCTAAAAAATAGAGGAGGATGGAACATTTCAAAGGAGGCCATTGGTTTGCATCTTTCATTTAGTTTTCAATTTTCTTTCTAGTTATCATTATTGTTTCATCTATGTGCTTGTTTCTTATAATTAACACATATTTTAGTAGCACAATTATTGGTGCCCACCATGGGGCCTACCCCTTTGATCTTTGACAAGTTTGTGTGCAGGAAATTTCATTGACAGGTGGAATAGCTCTTTGGATGCACAAATTAGCTTTTTCAGGTTCCAAATTCGCGTTCTGAGTCTCCGTACTAGCGTCATGTTACCTCGAATGGCGTTCATAAAGGGTTTTTCAATCTTGTTTCTATCTTTTTCTCTAGTTTAGCATTTGCAGTCTCTGTTTTAGTATTTTTGGTCTGTATTGTAGCATTTCTGGTCTGTTTGATAGGGTTTTTGGTCTATATTGCAACGTTTCTGGTTTGTTTGACAACTTTTCTAGTCTATTTGGTAGTGTTTCTAGGCCACAGAACAACTTTTCTGGTCTCTAGAACAACGTTTTTGGTCAATATGACAACGTTTTGAGTATTTTTTGCAATTTTCTCACTTTTTCATTTATCAATTTAATATTTTATTTTGCATTTCTCATTTTTGCATCTAAATTGTCATTTTCACGAATCTGATCTGCATTTTGTTGATTTGCAGGCACCTATTTCATTGTCAAATACTAGAGTTATAAACCCCTTTCATCGTCAAAGAATGAATGATAAACTACTAACTTTGTGTGTAGTTGCGAGATTTTGCACTTGTTTTTGATAAATTAGGCACATAGACTAATTACAAATGGAAATGAACAAACATGTCTTATGTGTATTTGATGATAGGCGAGCATGCTCTCACCTTTCTTAGGTGATCAGAAAACTAGAATCATCTTTTTATTTCATTAGTGCATATCTTTAGCAGGCCTGCCCTCCCAAGAAGCCCATAATGTCAGTGAGAGGGGAACGACCCAAGTGGGAACAGCTAACACCAAGTACTCCAACCCACTATAAAATAAGTGTGATTTCATGAAAATCAAGTCAACGACAGTGCTTGGGAATAGCTCTTCTCCATACCTCCGGGTGTATCAAACCTTGGTTTTCAAGGCTAGGAGACCGCTTAATTGAGTTTATACCCCGACGCGCTGAACAAATCCCTTACTAGTACCAATTCAAATTAGAAGCTAACTGGTTCACCTACGAACATTATTATTCTCCTAGTGCAGAGAGGGGGAATAATCTCTCTCGAAGATAACTCACCATATGTCCCTCTTGAGCGTATGTGTGAATTCCCCTTTTGAGACCTTATTGCTAGGCTCATAATGAGACTCCACTAGCTCTCATAAAGGCAAAAACACGAGTGCCCTTTAGGGGGTGACAAGGTTATGTGAGCTGACAGGGTACCAAGTTGTGGGCTGAGAAATAATAATGAAGTCAAATTCCTTAGGATAGACTGATTGGTGTGTTTTCAATTGTTCAAAACCCTTGAAAACTTGGACTTTCTTTAAGGCCTCAAACATACACTTTATGTTATCCTTTGGGACAAAGACAATCTAGCTTCTGTGTTTTTGAATCACGTCAAGATATCATCCATTGAAACTTAGCAAAAATTTCAAACTCAAACTTCAAACTATCGGATTTACACATTTCACAACAGAGTAGCTCTTTCAGTCCAAACAGTAGCTCTCTTGGTCCAAACATTAGCTCTTTCGGTCCAAATAGTAGCTCTTTCGATCCTTAGCTCTTTCGGTCCAAATAGTATCTCTTTCAGTCCAAACAATAGCTCTTTTGGTCCAAATAGTAGCGCTTTCAATCCAAACAATAGCTCTTTCGGTCCAAATAGTAGTTCTCTCAATCTGAATGTCAGATTTCTCAGTTTCAATATTAACTCTCTAATTTTTTACTTTCTAGATCTAAACATCAGTTGTTTGGGTCTACACATCAACTTGTTGAGTCAAAACAACCATTTTCAGAGTTCCTGTTTTAAACATTAGAGTTCTTGGTCTGAACTTCAAAGTTCCAGGTCTGAACTTCAGAGTTCCTATTTTAAACATTAGAGTTCTTGGTTCGAACTTCAGAGTTCCTGGTACAAACTTCAAAGTTCTTGTTTTAAACATTAAAGTTCTTGGTCCGAACTTTAGAGTTCTTGGTCCAAAAATCAGAGTTCCTGGTTTAAATGTTAGAGTTCTTGGTCTAAACTTCAGAGTTCCTGGTCCAAACTTCAGAGTTCATGGTTTAAATGTTAGAGTTCTAGTCTAAACTTCAGAGTTTATGGTCCAAACTTCAGAGTTCTTGTTTTAAACATTAGAGTTCTTGGTCCAAACTTCAGAGCTCCTGGTCCAAACTTCAGGGTTCCTAGTTTAAATGTTAGAGTTCTTGGTCCAAACTTCAGAGTTGATGTCCAAACTTCAAAGTTCTGGTCCAAACTTCAAAGTTCTTAGTCTGAATATTAGGATTCTTGATCCAAACAACAAAACAACTCTTTCAGTCCAATCAAGAACTCTTGTAGTCTAAATAGCAGTTCTTTTAGAATAAATTTTAGCTCTTTAGGTTCGTTTAGCATTTTTTGTCTATTTCTAGCGTTTCTTGTATGTTTCCTAGCATTTTTGGTCAGTTTGATAATATTTTTGGTCTGTTCCATGGCGTTTTGGTCAGTACCATAGCTTTTCCAATTAGCTGAATAGAGTTCTTAGTCATTTTGATAATATTTATGGTCAGTATAGCAACATTCCTAGTCATTTTGTCAGCGTTTCTAGTAAATTGCATCAAAATCAAAAAACAAAAGCAACCCATTTCTTAGATAGTTTAACATAGTGACTAGGTCATCTTCTCGGGGCACTTAGTTAGGTTATCTTTTGTCAAAGCAAACTCAAAACTAGACACACTAAGGCCTTCAAGTGTTCATCTCCAACAAGTTTAAGATCCAACATCTCAAGGTGCATAATCTCATCTCCTTGGATAAACTGATCTCTCAAATATAGTTTCTCGTCAAGATCTATCATCCTTTATCACAAAACTACAATACTTGATCAAGCTAACCTCATTCTCTACATAAGATATGTCATTCCTATTGGACTTGGTCATATCAAAATCACAAGAATTTTCACTCCAACTAGGATTTAAAAACTTGCAAACTCTCAAAATACTTACATGACCATTTCATGTCATCTAAAAAATAGGAAGCTTAGTCAGAAAGTGATCTTGAGAAAGAGAAGATTTCTCTACATAAACCACAAAATCTTATTGAAACATCACATATTCTTACACCTTTATTGTGATTATCTGCGCGGTTGCGAAAACGAGTCTTGCAACAAAGATCAAGGTTGTCTCAATCTCTCAACAGAGGTGGTCACATCAATTTATCATATTTACCTCAACAATTGATCACTTATTGAGACATATTCTAGAAAATCAAAACCTCACAAAGCATTCAGATCACTTGTATGCTCGTTTTAACCAAGGCTCAAAAATGAAAAATCAAAGAAACATAAATAGAAACACCTGAAATGGCAGCGATCATGAGAGAATGGTACAAGGAAATGAAATAGAGGAAGAGAAAAACTGAACAAAACATTAGAGAAATCCAACAAGATCCTAAATTTGATAAATTCATGGAGAAGATATTGGAGGGTGAAAAGAGAAATACTTCCTAATGTTAGCAAAATTTGGTGCTAAACTTCCCCAAGATTTTGACATAAACAACTTAAGACAAAAGGAAGGATCAAATGATACTCACAATAACAATGAGAAAAATGATGAAATTCTCAATCGCATGAATGATGACATAAGAAGAACTCATGAGGACATAAGGCACAAAAAGGAATCATGATAACAAAATAACTCAGAATGACACAAGAAGGAATCATGATAACACAAGAACTCATGATGATGCGAGAAGAAATCATGTTAATGATCCTCTTTTCAATATCACCCAACAAATACAAACTCTACAACAATAGATTCGGGATATGTAGAACAGAACAAGTGCTAAAATATATTCATTAGAAGACATATGTCCATATCCTTTTGACGAGAGTTTGAACATGGTGTTGTTTCCACAACATTGTGAGATCCCAAAATATGATAAATATGATGGAAAAACTGATCCACAAGATCACAACAGAGAATTTTTCACAATGAGCATGGAATTTTCCTGTAATGAAACATATCTCATATGATTATTCTCCAAAAGTTTGAGCAGACAATCAATGGAGTGGTTTTCTAAGTTACCACCTAGGATTAGATCATTTGAAGAGCTTGTGAACAAATTCATTTGACAATACTCTTATAACATACAACATGAGATAACTATGTTGGATTTAAGCAATATTAAACAAAAGAAGTCTTTCATCACCTTCTTATAGAGATGGAGATGTTTATTCAATAGATATCCTAGACCAGTGCCAAATCATGAAAAGATGGAAATATTCATTGATAATATCACAAGTGAAATGAGTTATAGGCTCAAATTACAATGTCCTCCTAGTTTTTCAAAGACGATTGAGAATGGTCTTAAAATATAGGATGCTATGGTTAAGAAAGGACAATTGAAACTTTAGAAAGAAGGAAATATTTCATCCATCTTCTCCAACAATACCAACAACAATAATCCCAATAACGATAAACCAAAATTTTGGACAAGAAATAGAAATTTTGCGAATGATGGAGTAGTTGATACCAATAATGTTAAACCACAGCAAGCTATTTTCAATCTATCAAGTAGGGTATCGGTGAGTAACCAAGACAATAATGCAAAATCAAAACCATTCTTTCCCAATGCTCGTAGAAAATTTACCAACATTGGTGAACCATTGCAACCAGCTTTAAAAACTCTTCTTGCAAACAAATTAATCACACTACCAAAAGCAAGAGATTTTGAGCCTAAAGTTAAACCAAGTTGGTGGAATGATAATCATTTCTGCAATTTTCATTGGAACAAAGGGCATCAAACTAATGATTGTCAAAGAATTAAACATATGATTCAAGATTTAATTGACAATAAGGTCATCACAATGGGTGGTCACAAAATAAATGAATCCAATACGGCCTTCAAAACTCTACTACCCAACTACGAAAAAAGGTGAATCATCAAATACTCAAGATGGCAAAGGGAAAGCAAAGGTTAACTATGAGAACATGGTAAATGCCATTATTGTCAAAGAGAAAACACCAAGAGAACCGACACACACCATTACTTGAAGTAAGGCTAAGGTAACATTCCCAGGTGTAACAAATAATGCAAAATCTACCTCAAGGTAGTATAACATAGTGGATCAGTTACAGAAAACCCCCACGCAGATATCGATTATAGAGCTCCTAAAACTCTCACCAACACATAAGGAAATATTAGAAAAAGCTCTAGTTAAAACCACAGTCTCTAAAGAGTTGGATGTTGATAAATTACAAACCATGGTGGGACACCTTATAGCTCCTCATTGTCTATCATTCACCGAATAGGACGATGTGTCATTGCAACATCCACACAATGCTTCGTTGCACATTGAAGTACTTATTCACAAAACGTGTGTCAAACGTGTTCTCATAGATAGAGGAGCGGGCTTAAATATTTGTGCATTGAGTTTAGTGTGTGCCTTAGGTTTTTTAGAAGAAGCAGTGGATCCCAAAAAGAAAATAACAATCAAGGCATATGATGAAGAAGAGCGATCCTCCAAAGCAACAATGATTTTACTACTCAGAATAGGACCTGTTCAAAGAGATACAGTTTGCCAAGTCCTAGACTTAAATTTATCCTATAACATTCTTTTGGAGAGGCCATGGATCCATGATATACATGCAATCCCTTCGACATATCACAATGTGTTAAATTCCCCCATAACGGACAAGAGGTAGCAATTTCAGCAGATTCAACTCAGTATTGGAGCAATCTAAGGCTAGCCCAAGATGCCACAGTTCCTCACAAAAGAGAAGAATTCTCTCCTATTGCCCCATCCCAAGAGAAATTGTTGACATCAACCTTAGAAAGTTTTGATAAGAAGCTGAAACTGAATGACAAGGGAATGGGAGAGTTTTCTTTACAGGAATTGCGACTTTCCCAAAGATCTTATGGAAAGCCAACAAGTTCACAACCACAACTCCCACAAAAACCTCTTCAAATATATGCTGGAGAATTTGTTAGAGTTGGGACATTATCTGAAAAAACTGAGGACAAAGATGTGCTACAATGGCTATATAAGGATGAAGAAGTTCAATAAAAAATCAATAATGTCAGAATACCCACAAAAAAATATGGAAAAGGATTCAACATCCTATAGAAAATGGGATACACTGGAACAGGTGATATGGGAAAAAGAAAAGGTCTTCTAGAACCCATACAACTAAAATCTCATTTGGCTAAAGATAAATCAGGCTTAGGCTATGGACAAGTTACTCTAAAAGAAGAAACACGTGCTAGACAACAAAAGGATAAACATGATATAAGACAAGAGGAACTTGCAATCAAAAGAGAGAAAGCATCTGCTAAAAACCAAGAAGAGGAGAACAAGAGAGAACAAGAAGAGTTGGCAATCCAAAGGGCATAAACAACCACTAATCAACAACAAGAACAAGAAGACATAAGACCACAAGAAGAGAATCTCTAGTCGACAAGAAGAACAAAATAATAGAAAATCCCAAGAAGAGTCAACTTCCAATCAACAAAGACAAGAAACTGGTGTAAGGCAAGAAGGCTTGATAGAAGCAGAATATGAGAGAAGAAAATCAATGGCAAAGAAAATAGGAGAAGCGACCCACAATCAATGTGAACAAATCTGTAGATTACAAGATAGCAGTGAAACTGACTCACATGAGTGGGAATTTGATACCTATTCTGAGACATCTTCTGAAGAATCTTGTGATATAAAAGATGTATATATCGCTACAGTCCATTCGTATGGGGGCCAAATGTCAAAATATAGGCCACTTGAATGGGAATCGTAGACACCTAAAAATGTCTCATTAATTGTATACTAATTATTTGTCTATTTAATTAAGTAATTCTTTAATTAATTGATTAAAATAATTAGTTCTTCTGATCAATCACATTCAACATTGCTAATTATTCAATTTCTATGCTCAAATCAATTTAATCAATTAATCCTCTTCCAAATATTGATTAAATATTAATTATTTAATTAATTGTGAGATTTTCCTTAATTAAATAGTCTTTATTATTTAATTAAATTTCATTTCTAATGTTTAAAAAATTTCATTTAAATTATTTAAATTAATTAATTATTCCTCTAATTCCCCCAAATTCTAATTCCAATTAATTTCATTTCATTGTCCCCAAATTCAAATTTCATATCATTTCACTTAATTTCATTCTTCCAAATTAACATTTCACCAAATGTGAATTTCAGTTTTTGATTATAAAGCAGCCAAAACAAGGGGCCTGACCCAAAGACACAAAAATAAAGCACTACCAGCACACACATAGCTGCGTAATGATAGTCAACCAATCCCTACTTTAGTCCTCAAAAACAAAAATTGCCTACCGCTAATGGATAACCCAAGATTGGAAACAATCTCGTCCAAACTATGAATTTCAGTTAATTTCATGTGCATTTTAGCATTCGAAAGTCCAAATTCAAATCTAAATTGAAAATGAAAATCAAATTCAATTTCAAAATCCTATAGCACATGTTGAAATCAAGCTGATTGATCAAATCATTTAACTCAGTTAACTCCTCAATCTCCCATTTTCACTCAAAATCAACATTTTATGACTAATCACTCATTTCAGTCTTCTAATCCATTTAATCAGTTATCTCTCAATCAATTTAGTTATTTGACTAGTCTATTTAGTCTACTGGTTAATCAATTGAGTTCACTCTCCAATCAATTATGTTAACAAATCAATCTATTGAGTTCGTTGATCAATCAATTTTAGTAATTCCATGCATATTTCTTTGATTTATTCAAGAAAAAAGTCTTTTCAATGCAACTGAACTTAATTTATCAAAAGATTTGAGTTCCTATTTTAGAGTGATTAAATTCATTTAATTGCTTTTCTGAATTCAAGTTCTCAATTTAAAACAAAGAAATAATATCTCAAGTTTGATTTCTCTTTCAATTCAATTCTTTTATTTTATTTTCAATTTAACTCTTGCTTTGCATATTGATTCCTCTTTTATGATAAATTAATTCCCTTTTTAATGATTAAATGGTAAATTTATTAATTAATTAAATATGCTAGGATATTTAATAAATTAAATAGGATAATTGATCAAAATGATTTACTTGGAATGATTTAATTAATTAAATAAATATTCAATTAATATAGATTAATTCACTTGCCATGTGACATTTAATGATTGAAGAATTAATTAATTGTGTGCTCAAAATTGATTTAATTGCCTTTGGTTAGGACCTTGGTGATGTTGTCGAGATTAGGGGTCCATGGTTTAGGTGACCAATTTTAGGGTATTACATTTACCCCTCTTTGAAATAATGTGCAAGCAGCGCATTGGTTCAAAGAATAATTGATGTCTAGGAGATACCAATTCTAAACTTGATTGATCATGGACCATATGAAGAGTGAGGTGTTTAGCTTATTTTGAAGCGATGAAACTGAACATATTTGATTAAAGGGAAACCGATCCCAAACTTGATTGAACTAGGATCAATGAAGAGAAAAGATACTGAACTTGAACTTGATTGATCAAGAAGCGGATCCTACTGATCTAGAACTTGATTGAACTAGACATAGTGAGCGAAGATAAAATTGATCTTGAACTTGACGGATCAAGACACGATGAGCGAAGATAAACTGTGTAGCTTGATTTGATGCGATGAAATTGAACACCTGCTTAGATTGAGCGTGTGATCAAAGATACTCTTTAAACTTTTGATTGAGTTTAAACAAATAATCATCTTGATGAAAAGTGATGAAACTGATTAACGTTAACAGACCGATTCAGAAGAAGGCAAATATCAGCTTGAATTGAAGCGATGAAATTGATATGCCTGTAGCAATTGATTTGATTAAGATGATCAAGAAATCTCAACCTGATATGAAGCAATGAAGCTAAGATGCCGCTAGCGATAAGAATTTGTTTGATTTTCTTTAGTTGAAATTTTTTTTGCTCGACTTTTGATGAAGATTTGAATTTTTCTTGACATTGAAGATGTGAGGTCATGAATATGCCCCTCGGGACAAAATCGAAAGAGAGCGAGGGTACATGATTTTAGGAAATTGTTGGCGATAATAACTTGAGCACAAAGATTGAGTCCAAGGAATATTTGAATATTTAACGAGGATTGATGTGAAATTGAGCGCAAATTGAAGAAAAGAATGAGAATGTGATAAAAGCGCTAAGTGGTCATAGTTGTTCGAAATTGACTAGAAAAACGATCTCAAATTTTGATTTTGATCCCGAAAATGGATTCAGGACGAGCAAATTAGCTAAGGGTACAATTTTCATGTCCATCAGAGCAAGTTGAAAAATTAGGGTTTTGGCTATATAAGGGTTCCAAGTGTCATTTTCAATTTATTTTAACCTCTCCAAGTTTGAAATTTGAAAAGCCCTCTGTGAAGAAAAATGGTCATTCCGATCTAGAAGCACCGATTTGAGTGCCAGAGACGTCATAATCGACCGTGGAACTACGAGCTAGCGGTAAGAGACTAATCTTTTGCCTTTTTATCTTATCAATTTTGATTTTTTGTTGATTTTTTTTGCATTTTCATGGCGTTAAAAACCAGTCAGTGTCGTTTTGTCACGCGAGACCATACTATGTCTCGTATGACAAACTGTCTTTTGGTTTTTTGTCATTTTTTCCCATTAGATTTGTCGTTTGGGACCTCCCTGCGTATCGTACAAGTGTTTGCTTGAAAGACCATTTTATCGTGTGAATGCATGTAGTTTATCGTATGGGAGTCTTTTATCATGCTATCTGCATTCCTGACTTGTACGAGTTTCTGCATAGATTGTGAAATGTCGTATGAAAAACAGTGAGCATTTTTAAGTGTCCAAACATAAAAATTTGATTTTGCAATTGATGTATAATGAATTTGCATGATGTTTAATTTGTTGTGTAGCATAATTTGGAAAATTTTCTGATGCTCTATTGTTTGATTCTTGTAGGTTCGATTGTCACATGTCCTTTTTCGGTGTGATTATCCTCCTACAATTAGGCTAGTTCATGAGTTATCTGATATAGATAGATCATATATAGACTTGTGCGGGTTTACCAACCTTTTACAGATGTCAGATATCCATGTGAATCACAAGATTCTTACTGCATTGGTTGAAAGATTTCATTCTGAGCATAACACCTTCCATTTACTAGTTGGGGAGATGACCATCACTCTAGAGGATGTTTACAGGATATTGAGGATTCCATTTGCTGGGGATAAGGTTGATTATGATTCTGCTCAGCGTCTTGGTATATTAGCCTTGAGATGCATTTTTCATGATGAGGACATCCTTCGTGGGCTATCAATTGGGATGATATGATGGCTAGGTATAGTGAGCAGTTTCCCTTGGCATGTGTCTTGGCAGGTTTCATTAGTTGCTTCGTTATGCCAGACAGAGGACAACAGGGTTTCTTATGCACTTGGGCTAGGATGCTGGAGAGACTTATGGATCATCTTGAGAGATTAGGGTGGGGTTCTTGTCTATTAGCCCACATGTATCGTGAGATGCATGAGGTTGTATACAGGGAGGGGAAGAGCATGGAAGCAGGTGTCCTGGTTTTACAGATATGGGCCTGGGAGCATATCCCAGTTTGCAGACCTATTGTGGATGATGCCAAAGTTCCACACTAGTCAATAGTTTATAGATATTTTGGATACGTTACTCAGCCCCATCAAGGAAAGACATAGTATTGGCGACGATAGCTTGATGATCTGATTGTTTTTGTATGGAGACCATACAGGGGTCTTAAGCTTTGGGATGACTGGAGAGCTATGCGGCGTGACATGTTCATGATTCGTCCTCTTATCAGCAAATCAGTGATAATTATTGAGCGGTTTGTTGTATCTCGATTCATGAGGCAGTATGGTAGGCCTCGGGGGATTTTATAGGATTTCACCGCCTACGCTCCTTATGAAGACGAGGGGAGATGAGGATGGGCCCCTAGGTTGTCCTATGCATTGAGCATGCAGGCGTTGGTAGGGTTACAATGACTTCGGTGGGACTACCTAGATGACATTGCAGATGTAGGGGTATTGCCCCAATACAAGGATTGGTTTCAGAGTCATCCCTTTCCTAGATTTATAGATCCAGCTGAGCATGCGCCTCTCATAGAGGAGGTTGAGGATGAGGACCCTTCATAGGCACAGGTACATGCACAAGGACAAGGACGGAGAGAAGAGGCTCCTAGGCAGGCAGGTGGTGATCCTAGTGCGAGCAACAACATGGTACTAGCTGGGGGGAGATAGAGGTAGAGAGGAGAGGGTGGATCCCTTGGATCTGTTGGTGTGGGGTTTAGTGGTGCTAAGACAATAGAGGGTAGAGGAGAGGAGAAGCGAGCAACTCCTAGATAGGTGTGACAGTGGAGGGATGAGAAAGGTGGAGATGGTGGCAGAGACGAAGGCGGAGATGGAGGCAGAGAGCCTGTGAGGGAGCAAGGGGCAGCTGATGCAACACGATCTATGAGATCGAGATTAGTAGGTCTACAGTCATAGTTGATAGTGGCTCAGACACAGCTTGCAGAGTGGGACCGACAACTGGTGGATCTTAGAGAAGAGCGAGACCGATAGCTGACTAAGGTCAGGGCAGAGCGAGATGCTCTTCAGCGAGAGGTTTTGCACTAGACGAGCCGAGCAGCTTATTATGTTGTGGCATATAGCGTAGCAGTTTCTGTAGCGCAACAAGTTTTCCCATATTCTCAGTAAATGGCTCGATCTGACGGAGCTTGGGCACTTAGACAGGATGTTGGCCAACAGGCTCCACCTCCTCCACCACTGGGCGATGAGGGAGATGCAGAGAGCTATATTTCTGTAGCTTTTAGATTTTGTGATATACCCCATTTTTTGTAACCCATATGATTCTTACTTTGATGGGAGATTGTAGATGATAGTTGATATCATTTGTACCCCGAGACTTTTATTTGTACTCTGAGATATTTATGATATATATATATATATATATATATATATATACAAGATCTTGGTTTGATTTCATCGTATTTGTGTTGATTGATTATGAGTTGTTTTTCTATATGCTCTATTCTATATGTAGGCATATTTGTTTAGTATGGATGTATGTAATGCAGATGAATATGGATGTTTGTTTTTGTTTCTTTTCATATGCAAATAAATGATGAAAATGAGTAACTAGTAATGCAAAAAAAATTATTTTTCTATGCAATAATATGAATGCAAATGAATGTATATAATGAAATGTATGGATCTATATAAGATGTGCTTATGTATGTAGCTAACATCTCAATATGCAAGTACTTGATCAGAGAAATGATGAAAAAGAGACCACTTAGCTGAGAAATGATGATACTTCAAACTCTCATTCAGAAGATAAAGAGATCATTGTTATCATACAAAAATCACTCGAAATGCACAAAATGCAGAATGAATGCAAACTTAAACTAGTCATTGGATTTGAAATGCTTAATTTTCATCACTGAGCGTTTACAAACATAGCAGGCAAAATAGAGTTCCTTTCTTTTCATGTGCAATATTAATTATCTTGTCCGCAATGACCCTTTTTTCGTTCATATCCTTGGACAAATTACGCATGCATCTAGATTGCACATTTAAGGAAATTCCCTCAAACAGACAAAGGAATGATGCCAACCTCCCTGTAGCATACAAATAAGTGGAGTCGAGGTATGTGGTGATTTTACCTTGATGTGAAGGCACTTATCACAGACACCGAGCTGATTAGATGTTTCTAGATCATCAAAATCATTCCTACAAGCAGAAAACAAAGAAAATATTATGCCCCCAATCCTTGCTCCTCTTAGTCAAGATAGACTTCCTCAAGTTACTCAGAGGGAATAATAATTGAAAAACAATATAAAAGACAACACACAAAGAAAATTTCATGCATATCTCAAACTGTTTAGTGATTGTTTTCAGTAATTTTGTTTTGCTTGTGTACTCAGTGATAAAAATCTTCAGTAGTTAGGAGACAGGTGATTGACTTAGATTGGACGACCAGGTATCATTGATAGAATGATGAATTGGTTGATACTTCTTAGGACACGTAAATGCTCAATAAATTACCCTAAGACTAGGACATTGATCAGTTTCAAGCCATGAGGGTTCTAAAAAGAGCTAGGATGTCACAAAAGCGACTAAAAGATATGTACAAGTGAAATCAAAGATGCAGGAAAGCAAGAAATGCCAACTATGTGTTGATAGATGGAGCACTTGAGTACAAAAGGCGCCTATTTGCCAGGTTTTCACCTGCTTGGCAAATATTTATTTTATTTTATTTTTCAGGATATTTTATGATTTTTATGATTTTTTTCAGGACTTTTTATCTATACAGGTTGCTGGAGCAGAGAATACTAAGTGAAGAACTTTTTCAAGTGGATGGTGTTGATTGGTTCACGAAGCTATTCTCCTTCCAATGTTGAGAGTTGATAGGCACTAGAGCCAAAGACTGTAGTAACGATGTAGGGACCCAGCCAGTTGGGTTCAAACTTCCCTTTGTTATCTCGAAACTGTTGATTTTTAGGATTTTCTCTTAGAACAAGGTCACCAACCTGAAATTCTCATTGTTGAACCTTCTTGTTATATCCTTTAGACATTCTCTTTTGATACACTCTCAGATTATCAAATGCCACTTGTCGACATTCATCCAACAACTTGAGTTCTTGCAATCTAGATAATTTGTAGTCTTCATCAGTAATAAGACCTTGCAAAGAAACTCTCAAAGATGATATTTCCACCTCAATAGGTAAGACTACTTCGGATCCATACACCAAAGAAAAAGGTGTAGCCCCAGTAGGTGTTCTAATACTTGTTCTATAAGCCCATAGTGCAGGATTGAGCTGCAAATGCCAATCCCTCCCAGATTTGTTTACTGTTCTATGTAAGATAGTTAGCAGATTTTTGTTAGATGCTTCAGCTTGTCCATTTCCTTGAGGGTAATATACGGATGACCAGTGTTGTTTGATTTTTAATTTTTCACAAAGCTCATCTAGATCTTTATTCTTGAATTGTCCTCCATTGTCAGTCACAATGGATGAAGGTATCCCATACCTATAGATGATATAGTTAAGGATGAACAAAGATACTTGTTTACCAGTTGCTTTGATGAGCGGAACCACTTCTACCCACTTAGTGAAGTACTCAGTGGCTGTTATGATAAACTTGTGTCCATTGGATGATGCAGGATATATTTGACCAATGAGATCAAAGGCCCATTGCTGAAAAGGCCAATGTGTAATGAAGGGTATGAGATCCCTTGCTGGAGCATGTATGAGATTCCCATGTAGCTGACACTTCTCATAAGTTTTAGAAAACTTTATAGCGTCTTTCTCCATGTCTGGCTAGTAGTAGCCAACCCTTAGTAGTTTCCGAGCTAAAGCTAGGCCATTTGAATGAGATCCACAAATACCTTCATGGACTTTCGATAATGCACATTGGGACTCTTCAGTTTCTAGACACCTAAGAAAAGTACTATCCAAACCTCGACTAAATAGGTCATTAGCAATGATGACGTACCATGAAGCGTTTCAGATTAGGTTCCTTTTCTCATTATGGGTAAGATTTTTTGGGATAATTTGGTCTCATAGATAAGAGTAAATGTGGTTGTAACGAGATGAGTCATGTCCAATAATATAACAAACCATCTGGGACTCAAGAGAATCATAGGCAGGCTAATGTAACTCTTCCACCAGGAATTCAAAGCAAAAATTAGATTCTTGTAACTCTGGTATGGATGCCAAGGTGGCCATAGCATCTGCTGCTCTATTTGTGGATCTGGGAATCTATTGGAATGATACAAAAGTAAAATATTTCTTGAGATCATCCACCATTCTCTTATAAGGCATTAGTTTCTCATCTCGAGTCTGATATGTATCATTGATTTGATTGATGATTAGCTGAGAATCTCCATAGATGTGTAATTCCAGATTCTTCCATTCGATAGCCAACTTGATCTCGTTTACCAAAGCTTCATACTCTGCAATGATGTTTGTTCAAGGGAAAAGAATCTTGTAAGCCTTCAAGATTGAATACTTTTGAGGATTAATAAAAATTATTCCAGCACCGGAACCATGTCGAGTGAAAGACCCATCAAAGAACATCTTCCATGATTGTTGAGTAAGGTGCATGATTGATTCATTTGGAAATTCTATATGCAGAGGTTGAGTGTCTTCAAGTGGGGCATCAACAAGTTGATCTGCAATTACCTGTCCTTTGATGGCTTTGTGTTCTACGTATTCAATATCAAACTCTGTAAGAACCATGACCCATTTATCCAATCTTCCTGTAAGTGTTGCTTTGTTGAGAAGATATTTGAGCGGATCAATCTTAGCTACTAGTTTGATGGAATGTGCTAACATGTAGTGTCTCAATTTTTGTGATGCAAAGACTAATGCCAAGCATGCTTTTTCTATTAAAGTATAGTTCATTTCATAAGACACCAATGTTCTGCTGATATAATATATAGCTCTCTCTTTTTTATTTTCATCATGTTGTGCCAGAAGTGCCCCCAGTGATGAATCAGTAGCTGATATGTATAAAATCAATGGTTTACCTTGAATTGGCAGCATCAGTATTGGTGGATTAGATAGGTATTCTTTGATTTTCTAAAGGTGTTGTTCACATTCTTCATCCCAGTTGTATGTTACTCCTTTCCTTAATATTTTTGTGAAGGGTTGAGCTTTATCTTCTATATGAGAAATAAAGCATCTGATTGACTGAAGACGTCCTTGTAAACTTCTCATTTGACTGATATTCTTTGGAGGTGGCATTTCCGTTATAGCTTGGACCTTCTCAGGATCAACCTCAATTCAATGTAACCAAATAATTTCCCAGATGTCACCCCGAATGCATATTTTTTAGGATTTAGCCAGAGCTTGAATTTTTCCATTCTATCTAGTATGAGACCTAGCTCTTGAATATGTGTGGATCTCTTCATATTCTTTACTAAAGTGTCATCAACATAATCTTCCATATTCTTATGCATCATATCATGAAAGATAGTAGTTACTGCTCTTTGGTAAGTTGTTCCTGCATTCTTTAGCCCAAATGACATGACGTTCCAACAAAAGGTTCCCCATGCACAGGTGAAAGTTGTCTTTTCTTGATCCCCAGGAGATATATTGATCTAATTATAACCGGAGAATCCATCCATTAATGAGTACATCTCATATCCAGCAGTCATATCCACTATCATATCAATGTTAGGCAATGGAAAATCGTCTTTCAGACATGCTTTGTTGAGATCCCTGAAGTCTGTGTAAACCCTAATAGATTTGTTTGCCTTTGATATAGGTACTATGTTTGAAATCCATTTTGCATAGTCTATTGCTCTGATAAATCCAACTTTTAGCAATTTTTCTAGCTCAGCTTTGACTAGCAATGCCACATGAGGGTGCATCTTGTGGAGTTTTTGCTTGATTGGTTTAACTCTTGGTGTAATAGAAAGATGGTGCATGATGAGATCATGATCTAGGCCTGGCATATTAGAGTATGTCCATGCAAAGTTGATCTTCTTTTCTAAAAAGAGATTGCTGAAATCTTTTAACTCTTCTGCTGATAATGATTGAGATAAGTGGATGATATGTGGTGTCTCTTGACTCCCAATATTTACTGGTTGAGTTGGTTCAATCAATATAGAAGACCTTTCCTGGAAGTGACTTGGCAATATATCAAGTATCTCACCTTCAGGTGCCTCAGAGAGGTTTTCACCCTTAGGTACGTCCTTTATTTTTTCTATTTTTGATTCTGACACCACCACAATCAGGTTTTCACCACCAGATCTTTTCTTTTTCTTTTTTTGATTTTTACGACTAAGATACTTGATATCTATTTCAGTCATGTTCTCACTATGTTCGCTGGTGGAAGAGTCCATTGCTTCGACTGCATTAAGGTAGTAGGCTAATGTATAGTAATTGGCAAAGATAGGCACATTCATAGGTTGGTTTTGGAGACTATAGTCAATTAGTTCAGGATGTACCAAGGATAAATTTTGAACAATTTCAAGGGAGTTCATAGTATTATCATCACAACTTCGGATCGACAAGTCAATTTCTAGAAGACTACCTTGCGTAAATGTCTCGAGACCAAGAATAGTTACAACATGATCATTGAAATGTACGTTAATATTTAGTTGACCAAATCCAATCGACCTACTCGTAGCATTGTTTTCTATGCTAGACTGGACTACATACCATGGTTCAAGAGTAACAAGATCAGTAGACAGATTGCTGACATCCATGACTGAGGAGTCAAAGTTTGATGCTGAATAGGTCTTGTCATCAATAGGACTATTGTCGGAGTCATCAGAGTCATAAGAGGAAGTTTCCGACTCTTCTTCAAGTTATTGATTGAATGTATGTATAGTGTCAATACCTACATCTTTGATGTTGCAAGTTCCTTCATGATTTGGTTCATTTATCACTTGTATCTGACATACCTATTGACACAACCTTGATGGTTCTATGAATTTATGTCTTCTACTCCATTCAACTTCTTTTGGACTAATGACTGGTTCTGTTTCTGTAGCTTCCAATTATTTTTGTGTAGTTCCATACCTGATTTGTTCTGTCCTATTAGAGGGAGACATAGTAGGTGAAGAATTTTCTTGTGTTCTACCTCTTTTCAGCTTTTGTTCATAGTCTTCTTGTCTTTCTAGTTTGATTTCTTCTATCTCTATTTGTAGTTTTAAGCATATCATCTCTTGTGTGTCATTTGTGATATCATTGGACTCTTCTAGAGTTTCTGTACTAGATGTATATGAGAGATGATCTGGACCCCATTCATACTCATTCGAGTCAGTTTATGAATCATCTACTTGTTGTCTACTAGTGTATGTGACTGGAATTTTCAGTGGTGCAAATAATTCTCTGGTTTTTTCTACCTCTTCTCTCATATCCTATGGGACTTCTACTCCTTCTAGTGTTGTAGCTAATACCATTGGAACTTGATTATCAGTTGTTTCCTCTCTCTTGATTGCTAGTTCTTTTTGTTCTTTTTCATACTCTTCTTGAGTCTGTTGAGTGTTTCCTTCCTGTGATGTTGAAGGCAATATCTTTTTCCTCCACTTAGACTGATGATGGGAAGTATGTTTTTGGTCTGATGTCTTTCCTGGATTGTATCCCAGTCCAGATTTGTCATTTGTAGACTTAGTTTGTAGATGAATAGGTTCAATAATACCTTCTTGATTTTTTCCCAGAGGACCAGCCTGAATATCCCATGTGTTGAATCATTTTATATCTTGGACCATATTGTGTCACAGAAATCTCACAATGTCTCACTTCTTTGTTTTTACTACCTTCTTTGAAAAGCCATTTGAGAAGAACAGCCTCTTCTATTTCATCTGCAAGGGAAGTGGAGGATTGTACAAAGAGACCATCATATATGACATTTGGAGTGGAAGTCTACAGCTTCATAACCTCTCATGGGTTTCCTGAATGTCTTGGTGATGGAGGAAGAGAGATTAATGAAAGGATTGGTTCTATCTTGTATCCGTCCATGCTAGTATATGTGATTTTCAATTTATTTTTTAAGTTCTTTATCAAGGTTCTGAACTTTTAGCTGTAGAGGCCACTCTATTATGAGGCACAAAGGTATCAACACTCTTTGTCAATGCATTAGAGGGGGAGTTTGTATCAACAGGAATATTGACTTCAACCCCGTTATAAGGAAAATTTAGCACTGATGATATGT
The DNA here is from genome assembly GCF_030272615.1 of Cryptomeria japonica. NCBI lineage: Eukaryota > Viridiplantae > Streptophyta > Pinopsida > Cupressales > Cupressaceae > Cryptomeria > Cryptomeria japonica. The sequence goes on along the minus strand of NC_081409.1, from coordinate 559,364,003 downwards.
AGATGGAACTGCCTTCATTTCATGAATCCATGGTTTGCCCAGTAAGATTTTCTATGACAAAGGAAGATAAAGCACCTCAAAAATAACATCTCTTTCTATAGGTCCTACCTTGATTGGTAATAGTACCAGACCTTTAGAGGTTCTTTCTTCTTCATCATAAGCTTTGATTGTTATTTTGTTGGCCGGATCAATGACATTTTCAGAAAAGCCCAGATGTGTAAGCAGATTATAGGTACAAATATTCAACCCAACGCCTCCATCTATCAAAACATGTTGAACTCGGTGTTTATGGATCATAGCTTCAATGTGCAATGGCTGGTTATGTGGGTGATTTAGCGAGTTGTCATCTTCTTTAGAGAAAGTAAGATAATGAGGCAAAGTCAAGTGACCCACCATAGATTGAAACCGATCGATATCTAAATCTTTTGGGACATTAGTAGTGAGCAACACTTTGTCTAGGATCTCTTTATGAGTAGAAGAGATTTTGAGAAATTCAAAGATGGAAATTTGAGCATTCGTTCTTTTCAATTGTTCGACAATGCTATAACTAGGAGAGAATGATGAAGCTAGTTGTTTGGATTTAGCCATGTTTGTATCTGTTTGTCTACTCGAAGCAGTTGGTTGGTTTGATGTTGTTTGAGCAGGAGTTGAAGAACTAGCTCCTTGGAGAGTGAATTTATTTTGAGCGTGGGTCACAACATTTGCATTTTGTGATTTGTTTTGTTTATCTTTGATTATGATCACATTGCAATATTCAAGTTGGGAAGACTCAATCATGTTAATCACATTGTCATTACTGGTATAGGTGTAATTAACTTTGGCACCTCATTTTGACTTTGAGGAATCACCTTGTTCATAAACAGGTAAGAGATCTTTAAAAGCTTTGTGATCAACATTAGTTGTGTGATTTCCAACAACAATTTTGCCAACATCAATGAGATCTTGAATCTCATGCTTGAGCTTCATGCAGTTGTTTGTGTTGTGACCTTTGTTTTGATGGTATTCGCAATATTCTTTCTCTCTCCACCATTTTAGTTTAACTTCCAGATCATATGGCCTAGAATTGTCTGGTAAGGTTTTAGATCATTTTCCAATAAAGTTTTGAAAGCGGATTCGTATGATTCTTCCAGAGGAGTGAAGTTGCATTTAGGTTTCGAAAGCCAAGGTTTCTCTTTAAACCACACTTTTACTTTCTTTGGAGGATTTTCTGTTGCAGTTTCAGCTACTTTGAGTGCTTGTGTGCCACTAGCCAAGTTAAATATCATGGATTTTGATTTTGCTTTAACAATGTCTACCACTCCATCATTAACAACGTTTCTGTTGTTGTGTTTGCCATATTTCCAATATTTGTTCTCTTCTTTGGAACTAGAACCTTGTTGCGTTTCTTTCCAAAGTGAGATATCTCCTTTCTTTATAAGCACATCTTCCATTCTTTGGGCACTATCTACCATTTTGTTGAATGAAGGGTATACTTGCATTTGGATACTGTATTTCAATTCAGGGATTAAGTTGTTGACGAAGATATCCATCTTATCAGAATCTGGAATAGGTCGTGAATAGCTAGAGAACATCTTTCTCCATCATTGGAGGAAAGTGAGAAAGGGCTCTCTTGTTTTTGATTTGGTATTCCAAAGCTCTATCATAGTGACTGGGTGACGAATGTTATAGGAGTATTGTTGTAGAAACAATTGGATTAATTATTCAAAATTTTTTATTCCCATAGGTAGGCTTGAGAACCATTCCATAGCTTGTCCCCCTAAACTTCTCAGGAAAAGGCGCATGAGATATGTTTGTTCGTGCATGAACTCCATACATAAAGCATAAAATTCTCTAACATGGTCTTGAGGATCTGATTTGCCATCATATTTGTCAAATTTTGGGATCTCCACTCGTGAAGGAAATGGAGGCATGTAAAGGTTTTTATCAAATGGAAATGGGCATATCGTGTCCACAGAATATTGTTTTGATGATTTATCCTTGTTTTTTAGTTTTGTGATCTCAGTTTGTAATGCTTGTAATTGTTTGTTTACCATTGATGAATACTAAGAGGGGGGGCTGAATTAGTATACCCAAAAACCTTACCAAACACTTAAGCAATTTTACTACAAACTGGTATAGCCCTTTAGACAACAAAGCGGTTAATACACAAACAAGACAAATATCAAATAAAACATTCACCCACAATAACACAATCACCATAACACAAGATATTTTGACGTGGAAACCCAAATGGGAAAAACCACGGTGAGTAAAACTCATAAGTCTACTATCTGTAGAATAGCAACCAGACCGGTTAAGGTCAGACCAGTTAAGGCCTTACAATGTTCTTCACTAGAATAGATCCTGTTAGGAATCTTGATCTCTGTTAGGAGATAAGTCCTGTTAAAGACTACCCTGTTAAAGGATTTCAGATCGACAACTGTGAACCACCTTGTTAGAGGATTTAGAACAGGCTTGACTGAGCCTACCCAGTTAAGGGTTTCTGCCTTGTCGAAGAGATTAGTAATCAACAAGTAAGTGATCTGCAAAGTATCACAAAATGCTTAGTTAGATCCTTGATTTCTCTCTGTTAATGCATTACTTCATTCTTCTATCCTTCGCATGTTCAATCTCTGTCGCAAGCTACCTTTTTTGCAAAGACCTAATCTTACACAACACCCTTAAAACCCTTGACATGATGTCCTCATATAGGAATCTAATTTCATGTTGGTCCAATGAGATTAGATTACAATTTCCTAGGTACAATGCATCTAGACACAATTTGTAACATGGTAGAATCACCGCATCAGTGTCGGTGGATGATTACTCATCACACTTTACAAGTTTGTCGGTTAACAAAACAAAGTATACTTATTACTGATTTACAAACAAAGACTGGTAAAATGGAACATAGTGTTCTGATCTTAAAAAGATTGGCTGCCGCTTGGGGTCCTTGTACAACTTGAGGTCCTCGGTCATGCTTTGACCGGTAAGCTCCTTCTGCAAACACCGATAGTCTTCTAGAAACAAAGACTATGCATACATTGGCATATAATACCGGTTTGAACAATACATCACATACTACTAGTTGAGAATAACTCATACAACAAATAAGTGTGTGTCCATCAATGACAATCACAACTAAGTACAAACATCATCAAAATGCCAACAATCTCCCCCTTTGGCATTGATGGCAACACTTAGGAAAATTTGACATCTAAGTGCTTACAAAACAAAAATGATGCCATAATCAAAATTACTCCCCCTAAGCATATACACTACTCCCTTTGCCAAAATTACAAGCATGTACTACTTCCATTTGCATTAAATTTTCAATCAATACCACTCCCCCTTTGCCAACAATGACAAAGTAATGCAAACATGCCACAGATATTTACCAAAATCATATTGCATAACATGAAAATAGAGTATGTGTTTATGACAATAATGAGTAAAACTTTTCAAAAATGAATTTAAAGTTTTTCAAAAATTCTTGCATGTCTGTAGACCAAGTATCTAGGAGTGATGCAGCAATTTTACTCTGAGTCCTCATTTGGAATGCTAACTCCTCCATGGCATCAATAGTGCTCAATTCCTGAGTGACAATAATGGTTTCCATGTTCAGAAAGCACTTTTGAAGAATCTGCAACTTAGGTAACAAAAGAAGCTGAAGCTCTTGCAGATTTTGAGTCCGCTCACAAATCTCTGAATCAATCATGGCAATTTGTTGTCTGTGAGTCTGTACAGTCTGCCCATACACTGTGAAGGAATCATATGGCACTTTTAAGGTCTCTATATACTACTTTAATTCCAATTGGATTTGACCTTTCTTCTTCATAGCATCATCACAAAATAGACTGGGCTGGCAGATTTTGCTCAAAAGTTTATGTCCTTCAACCATTGCCAAACTGATATCATCTCTCTAATGGATCAACTTGTCTTTGTTTTCATTAAATTTCTTCACCAATGCAACTTTTAGTGCTTTTTCATACTTTTTCTCTATAGTAGCCTGGGAAACATCTTCCAATGATTGCACTTGATCACCCACTATTGTTTATAGAAGCTTCAACTAGGCCAGTGAGGAATTGGTACCAGAAAGATCAGTATTGTGGACTAAGTTTGAAAGAGTATCAACAAAAAATTGAATAACTTCTTTTTCTTTCTTCTTTCTTAGTTCCTCCAATATTTCTTTAGCAAGTTGAATACTTCTAAGTAGCTCATTTTCTTCTACAGATTTGGTAAGACAGGCAAGAGTCAATTCACTGTGACCGGTGGGATCAACCTGTTGAGCATGAACTTGATCTCTGGTTGCCTTGGGAATCTCAGAAGTCTATCCTCCTTCCTTTTCTTTGATCTCCTCTTGTCTCTTCTTCTCCTGCTCTTCTTTTTCCTTGGCCTCCTTGTCAGCTTTCTCTTTCTCCTCTTTTTCTGCTTTCTCCTTCTCCACTTTCTCCTTATCTGCTTTCTCCTTCTCCGCTTTCTCCTTCTCTTCTTTCTCCTTATCCTCTTTCTCCTTCTCTTCTTTCTCTTTTTCTGCTTTCTCCTTCTCCGCTTTCTCCTTCTTTACTTTCTCTTTCTCTGCTTTCTCCTTCTCCACTTTCTCCTTCTCCGCTTTCTCTTTCTCTACTTTCTCCTTCTCTGCTTTCTCCTTCTCTGCTTTCTCCTTCTCAGCTTCCTCTGGTTTAGTACCTTCAACATCTAATGCATCCACATCGATAGGATCATTGAAGGATTCATCCGGTTTTGATTTTGATAGGTCAGACACTTGCTCAGCCTGTAGATTTGCTTTAGATACCTTTTGCATCTTGACAACTTCTTGAGCCTGTAGATGCGTGTCCTTTTCTACTTTAGAGATTTTACCTCCAAGTAACTGAGGTCTTCTTCTTCTCATGAAAAAGGTACCTTTATATCAATCAAGAATCTCAAATAATTCATAATTGGAAGCATCTGGGAAATATTGAGCAAAAATTTGCTCCCTAATTGCTTTCTCCTTTTCAATGACAATGTGCCATTTATTTTCCAAAGAATTAGAAACTATAAGTTTAATATTGGTTGGAGACCGATCATTATCACATAAATACTTAATGAGTTCTTGTTCTACCTCCTTCTTTTCAATATCGTTAAGATCATCAAAATAATCTTTTAGATCATCAAGAATTTTCCTTCTAATATTCTTTATAGTCCTTTGATAATGTGTCATAGGCTTGTAAGAAGCAATGTGTAAATTTACCTGTGCAGAGGTTACAAGTACATTACCAGTTAGCTTGGTCTTCTTACCCGATTGCCTTATCTTCTTCATTTCATCTTCCAATTCAGTGTCTACTGAATCCTATGCTTCATTCTTGCATTTCCTATTCCTCTCAAATACCTTAGGTGGAATAGCCTCTGATTTCTTCTTGGCTGGTGATCTCTTGGTCACTTTTGGACTGGCAATAGATGTAACCGGTGCTAATGCTGATGGCACAACTTTCCTCTTCTCCTGCTTCAGTACTACAGTAGGATTAACTCTCTCAGAGTAGATACTGGTCCTCTTCTTTGGATCGAGCGGTGAAGCAAGTAGGGTAGAGGCACACCCAATGAGTATATCGTTCACCACTTCATAGCCCATAGGTTCAACTTCCTATTTTCTTGGCTCAACCACTTTCATTATGCAATGATCCACTTTGATCATGACACAAATATCATCTTCATACTTCTTAACCAGGTCACTTGATAGCCTTGTTCTCTGGTTCATCTTCAATCTGAACTCATCAAAATACCTGTTCAGAGTCTCCGGATAAGTAGATCCCACTGCTTGTAGACTCTCCTTGATTTGTCTTGTAACCAGTAGGTCACTTGACCATTGAACATCACAAACTCCCAGAAAATACCCTTGAAAGTAGAAAAACAACCTGACAAGTAGTTGATCGAACTTGAACCTTAGTGCCTTGTCCTCTTTGATGGATTTCAAATTCTCCATGAGTTGTTTTTGCATGCAAGTACACAAGTCGTACTCTACATCTTCCTTGATCATTCAATAAGTGACATACATCGTAATTGTAGGAACAAAATTCATCTTGCTGGCATAGAATACTCTATACTCGATCACCATGCACGCGTACTTCACCAAGTCATCTCTTATGGTGCTGACAGTCATTGCTCACTTGTCGCTCACAGAACCAGTGAGCTTTTCCACTTTGGATTTTGTAATCTTACGAAGAACAAGGATTTCTCCAATATTATAGAAATCGGTCACGACATGGATTGCCTCTTGTGTGCTATCATGGGTTCACTCAAGATACATCTTGTCACCATGAACCCTACTAAGAATAATTCTTATATGATCTTCTGTGAATTCCTTGAGAAAATATAGTGCATTGTGGAAATTCTTCTTCTCGATCACGTTGTACTCTGGTTTAATCTTCTTATCTTTTCCACAGAACAAACTCAACTGGGAGTTAATCACTAGAGACCCTAGGTCTTCCAGTTTGCAATCAATGTAACCAGAAACATCCCCTTCGACAATGACTCTGATGGGAATTTGAGATAGGGCATTGTAATTCAACTTCTTCCTAAGAGATTTGGATGACTCCTCAGTTGCAGACAAACTAGAAGAGACTTTGGATGTAGAAGCCATGCCAAAATAATTCCGAATGATAAGAGTGATTCAACGAAAAATACCTTTTCACTTCGAACTAGGGTTCGCTGATGTCGAGCACAACACACTTCTCCAAAAGCTTGCTTCACCACTCTGACCTCCACTCTAGATAACTTGAAATGACTACTGGGTCTTGCACAAGATTTCTTTCTAGATTTCTTTGAATGCAAGATTGATCGCTTTTGTTGCGTTGCTAAAGTTAGACAAATGCTTCTTCAAAAATAGGTAAGTAAAAATGACTACAAGAGTCACCTTTATACATTCTCCTACCTACCATAATAAATGCATCACCTTTAGGGTACAAATCCTAATTTTACCTTTTACCACTTTATTTCTTCTGTCGGTCGACAGGTAACCAATGCCAATAAAAACACTTTACCGATATACTCCGGGGGTTCAAAACATTTTTACCGATATGTTCCCCCTTAAGCTTTTTGAAGCTCAATTTGTTGATTCAGGGGTCTCCACACTGGGTGCGGAAATTGGTACATCTTGTGGCTTCTCTTCAGATTTCTTTTTCCAAGTTTTATTCATGTTTGCCTGAATGGTTTCAACATCGACCTTTCCTTTACCTTCTAGGTCGACCAGTTTGTCTTCCGATGGATTTTGTCTCAGTCTGCATGATCTGGCAAGATGTCCCAGTTTGTGACAACGATAGCATACCATACCAGGTGCTCTCCATGGTCCGGCGTTCACCTTTCCATTCTTTCTCCTACATGTTGCAGTAGTGTGACCGCTACCACGACAGATCACACAGGTTGCACGCCAACCATTTGTCACTCAATAACTATTTGACCATTGGTCATAGGTTCTATACCAGTTTGGGTTTCAATTCATAAGAGGTTCTTGGACAACTCCTTTTGATCTTGGTGCATAACCTCCAGGGTTGTTCATAACTGATCTGCACTCAAAATATCTATGCCCAAACTTGTTGCATGCATAACAATGACCATTAAATTTACCCGTTCTAGCCTTGTGGTTATACACATTGTTTTGCATGTAAGGGAAATTATTATAAGTCTTTCTCCTACATACATTGGCAGTATGTCCTTCCTTATGATAGTTAAAGCATACAGGTTTGAACTTTGACTTACCTTTTCTTTTGCTATTGTTCTCAGGTACCAGTTGCTCTTTTGATGCATCAATCTTGGTTCCAGAGGACCACCTTCCTCATATGCAGAGAAACCAAGTCCAATGGTATCCCTTGATGGCTTCATTGATTCCAGCTGTTGGTCCAATTTTGCAGAGCTCAGGTTGAACTTTGCAAGTATCTCCTTCATCTCAACAAGTTCTTTTGAAAAATATTCATTGGTCTTCATTAGGGTTTAATTATGAGAAATGGTTGTATTGAGTTCTTCTTGCATTTCTTATTTCTCTTCCTTACCCTCTTGCAGATAAGCGGTAATGGTACCAATTTATTTATTCAACTTAAAGATCTCATGCTCCTTGTCCTTCACTAGATCCTCAAATTTTCTTCAGTTTCCCAGTTCCTGACTCATCCTAATGGTCAGTCCTTCCAACTCCCTCCTTAGGTTAGTTTTGGACTCATTCATTTTCTCCACTTCTTCGATTAGGGAATCCATGTCTACTTCATAAGAAGAGTTGTTTTCAGTAATTTCTAGCATTTCCTCAACAAGTTCTCTTCTTTTGGCTAAAGAGGATTTATACTTGACCTTAAGTTCATCATAGGCTCTCTCAGATTCAGCCAGATGGTGAGTGAGTTCCCTCATGCTGTATTCCCCCATATCTCTTTTCAAGTGCTTAGACTTAAAGAAAGGTTGGCTTTGATACCAATTGATGAATACTAAGAGGGGGGTTGAATTAGTATACCCAAAAACCTTACCAAACACTTAAGCAATTTTACCGCAAACCGATATAGCCCTTTAGACAACAAACCGGTTAATACACAAACAAGACTAATAGAATATAAAGAATTCACCCACAATAACACAATCAACATAACACAAGATATTTTGACGTGGAAACCCAAATGGGAAAAACCACAGTGAGTAAAACTCACAAGTCTACTATCTGTAGAATAGCAACCAGACTGGTTAAGGCCTTACAATTTTCTTCACCATAATAGATCTTGTTAGGAATCTTGATCTCTGTTAGGAGATAAGTCCTGTTAAAGACTATCCTGTTAAAGGATTTTAGATCTACAACTGTGAACCACCTTCTTAGAGGATTTAGAACATGCTTGACTAAGCCTACCCGGTTAAGGGTTTCTGACTTGTCAAAGAGATTAGTAATCAACAAGTAAGTGATCTATAAAGTAGCACAAAATGCTTAGTTAGATCCTTGATTGCTCTTTGTTAATGCATTGCAACATTACTTAAGTCTTTTGTCCTTCGCACATTCAATCTCTGTTGCAAGATACCTTTTTTGCAAAGACCTAATCTTACACAACACCCTCAAAACCCTAGACATGATGTCCTCATATAGGAATCTGATTTCATGTCGGTCCAATGAGATTAGATTACAATTTCCTAGGTATAATGCATCTAGACACAATTTATAACATGACACAAAATCACCGCATTGGTGTCGGTGGTTGATAACTCATCACAGTTTACAAGTTTGCCAGTTAACAAAACAAAGTATACCGATTACCAGTTTACAAACAAAGATTGATAAACTAGAACATAGTGTTCCGATCTTAAAAAGATTGGTTGCCGCTTGGGGTCCTCGTATCACTTGAGGTCCTCAGTCATGCATTGACTGGTAAGCTCCTCTGGCAAACATTGATAGTCTTCTACAAACAAAGATTATGCATACATTGGCATATAATACCGGTTTGAACAATACATCACATACTACCGGTTGAGAATAACTCATACATCAAATAAGTGTGTGTCCATCAATGACAATCACAACTAAGTACAAACATCATCAAAATGCCAACAACCATTGCTAAGGGTGTCTCTCCCTCTTTAGTGATGAGGGCCTCAACGTTATAACTAGTAGGACGTTTAGCGACTTTCTTTGCTAGTTCTAGAAAATAGTCTTATTTTTCTCTAGCTATGATAACCTTCATCATTTTTTGGAAATCTTTATCTTTTTGATATTTATTAATATCAGTTTTGGTAGGTTCAGAGGCTTCAGATTTGTCCAATGAGGAATCACTGTTAGTAGCCTAGATATTGAGATCATCATAAGTATTGTGTTTAGCAACTTGCCTTTCTTGTTTTGTTCCAGATATGGTGGGAGACAAGGGTTGATCATAAACTAGCATATCTGATGATGAAGGTTTATTAGTGATAGGATCGTCTACGTAAAATGGATTATCTTGATATGAAAAGGATTGTCCTTTGCCTTTGTCATCTTTCTTATGAGAACTTCTAGTTTGAGTAGGCATTTTTATTGACTGATGTGACCTAAAGTTGTTTGTGATGCAGAAGTCAAGATAAAATTTGGAACTAGTTGTTCGTTTAACGTATTGATTGAGAGAAGCAACTAAGATTTAGTTTGGTTTCATGAAAGATCTATCCTGTGTAATACGTTTATCTAAGTTACCTAGTTTGATTTAATAGAAGTGACTAAGACTCAGTCTGGTTTCAGGAACGATCTATCCTGTGTAAGACGTTTATTTAAGTTACTTAAGTTTGATAAATGGTTGATTGAACTAGCTGAAAGATGATCGACAAAATCGTGCAACACCATGACAAAAGTGCACTGCTTAGATTTTTTTATGCTCAGAATGATGATAACCAATTTTATGCTCGCTGTAGATTGTTTTAGGCAACTTTAACTGTTCTGGTCTGACAAAATTAGAGATTCGTACGACAGGTTTTACAGGACCAGATGATAGTTTAATAGCTTCAAGACGATAAAAACAAAATTTCATATGAGTTGCTGCCTATGTCTGCACGACAGATGGGTATATCTCAAATGACAAACTGAGGAATGTGATTTTTTTTGTATGACACAAGACTAGAGATCAGATGATAATTCCCTAAGCAAGATGACAATTTATCAGATTTCGTACGACACAGATTTCAGGGTCAGATGACAAATTGTAAGACTTGATGAAATTTCGTACAACAATAGTTATATAGCAGGATGATAAATCAGAAGACTCGTATGATAGTTTACTAGACAAAGACAAAATTTCTGATAGACAGAGTTTTCAATGACTGACGACAACAAGTTTTGAGATGGACTGAGTTTTTGGACAACTGAGATAGACTAGTTTGTGACACGGACAAAGTTTTGACTAAGATAGACTAGTTTGTGACATGGACAAATTTTTTACTAAGATAGACTAGTTTTTGACGCAGACAATTTTGACTAAGATAGACTAGTTTTTGACATAGACAGAGTTTTGACTAAGATAGACTAGTTTTTGACATGGATAAAGTTTTGACTATTGAGTTGTTTATTGTTTTCTCCAGTTTTGGTATTTCAGTTTCAGTTTCAGGGATGAAAACACAGTAAACACGCAATATGTATAATGACTTCAATCACAACATGCTAGCCCTATGGAAATTGGTGAGAGAAGAAAACCTTTTCTTGCAGACTCAGGTACACACCCAATAGCTAATCAGAATGCAATTGTTGAGTCTCACGCAATGGATTCTCAACGCCGTATTAGCCGACTCCAAATGCTAATGGGGGCACAAAATGGCAAGTATCTTTGGAGAGTTACTATCTCTCTTTCACAAAGATTATCCCCCCTTTCGGAGGTGAAGCAGGTAGCTTCTAATCTTAATTGGAACTAGTAAGGGATCCATTTGGCTCGTCGGGGTATAAACTCAATTAAGAGGTCTCCGAGCCTTGAAAACCAAGGTTTTATATACCCGAAGGTACGAAGGAGAGTTATTCCCAAGCACTGTCGTTGACTTGATTTTCATCAAATCACATTATTATTATAGTGGGTTGGAGTACTTGGTGTTAGTCGTTCCCACTTGGGTCATTCCCCTCTCACCGACCTTAATGGCTTTGGCCTTATAGGCTCCTCGAGAGGGCAAGCCCGCTAAAGTTACACAAATCTCAAACTTAGGAAAAACCTCAAGGGTTTGGATTTCTGATTGTCTATGCAGACAAGAGCATACTCTCCTACCTCTCAGAATTTTCTTAAAACATGAAAGTCAGATTTGTTCATTAACCAAATAGAAATTTAGGTGCCTAAAAATGAATTTAAAGAATACACAATGTTTACTCAAATATCCTCAGGCAACTTGCAAAGACAACAAATCAGTAGTCATATTGTCTTTGTTTGATAAGTATTTTCTTCAACAAGCGTTCTGCAAAAAAAACTAATTAGGCTGTGAAAATTCCTCAGATAGACGAACAACAAGCCAGGGTCAGTGTTAGTATGATAAAAATTAAATAAAGAACATGAAGAATGAAATCCGCCTTTAACCCAAAAACATAGAATATCGTACGACGATTCTCACCGAGTTGTACGATAATTCATATGAGATCGCACGATATCTACAGTTTGTTTATCGACACTATGAGAAAACTCATAGATATTTCAAAATAACTATACGGACAAAAATCCGAAAAAATAAAAATCTGAAAAATAAGAAAAATTTATTCTTCGAGGCCGAAAGATGTAGTCTTCTGCCCCATGGTGGGCCCCAGAAATGTGTGTGAAAAAGTCAAATAAGTATCTACAAGTTGTAAGACACAACCCTTCAATTAAGTCATTACATGTATGGTTAGATAGATATAAGCATGAATAATAAAACCATCAGAAATCGACCAATTTCCTTCTAAAAGATGTGAGTATAGACTTGTTCTCAGATTTGTATAAGCAATACCAGTGACTAGACTACACCAAGATGAAGGATTTGATCTATTTGAGCATGATATTAAGCTAAATGGATGCAATATTATGCTAGATGGATGAATAGTAAGCTATATGAATTCAAGAAATCATAATTGAACTAAATATGAAAAAAGAAAAGCTAAGATGCAACAATCTCAAAAAGCAAGCACAATATCTCCAATGACTCTAGAGAAAAAACTATATAATAACAATTAATTTCTAGGGTGTTTTGAATGAGATATGAAGGCTGAATTTGTAGAGAATCACAAGAGAGACCAACGGTCAAGATCAAATAGCAATGAGCGGTTGAGATTATTCAAGAAAAAGAACAATTTAGGATAATTGAAATAATTGAGAAATCAGATTTAGTTAACCTTGAGATAGATTCCAATTATAGTTTGATTGAAATGCATTCAGATTATAAGTTTGAGTCTTCATTAGAGACAAAATTCAATTAATTCCATGCACTTGTGATAAAAAAGGTAATTCCATGCATATTTCTTTGATTTATTCAAGAAAAAAGTCTTTTCAATGCAACTCTAAACTTCTTTTCTCAAAAGCTTTGAGTTCCAATTTTAGAGAATGATTAAATTCATTTAATTTCTTTTTTGATTTCAAGTTCTCAATTTAGAAGAAAGAAATAATATCTCAAATTTGATTTCTCTTTCAATTCAATTCTTTTATTTTATTTTCAATTTAACTCTTGCTTTGCATATTGATTCAAGAGAAAACATGGTTCAATTTAACTCTTGTATAATAACCATGAAGCCCTCCCTCAATGTCAAATCTCCTACAAGGATGGTCCAATGATGATGACCAAAATACCTCCCCATAAGGAAGAAAGAGAGCCAATGCTACACTAATAATGTCAAAGTGTGACAAAACTAGGTACCTAGTCGATGACGATGAATCACTTGCTGCAACAAAATAAAGAGCAAGCATGGAGACAACCTACTTTGAGCATCATCTGGATACTCATAAATGGCAGAAATATTGGTACAATCCAAGTCTCATGGGAGCCATGCACAAATGTGTACAATCTAAGTCTCAACTGGAGCCATGCACCAAGTCTCACAAGATATTCCTAATCTACGTGTACAACAGGATTACATCAAATAGTCAACAATGACAAGATATAAAGAGACGTGACACTTTATGATAGTGTGAGTACAACATTTCTCATGCAAGAGAATACATCATGATAAAATATTCAAATATGGAAACATGAAAATGATGTCACCAACAAAGAAGCCCTATAGAATACTACAATTGAAGATGGCTTCGAATAGAATTTCACCAAGAGATATAAATGAACAACTGACCCCCCATAAAAAGATCATGTTGGCACTTGAAAATAATGGCAAAGTGGACTTCTAATTTCAATGATTACAACTTCTCAAAATAAGATATAAGAGACTTCAACAAATACTGCTAGTGATCTAAACCGAGATCCAAGCAAAATACAAGTACCAAATAGGCCAAAAAATGACCAAATACTGAAAGTACAATTTCTACTCACAATCACTGCAAACTAATGGCAGATTATGAAAGTAGACAAAAAATTATGCACTCTCAAAAAAATGGCACCTGAAAAGGAGTCCATATGAGCCCAAACGAAGCCTCCAAAGTTGTAAAAATCGGGATTTCATGATTTCTAAAAAAACTGTATTCGAAAAATAGAAAAATCCTACACCACTGTATAGATCATGACATTCTACCCCAAAACAAAAAAAAATTCTTGAAAAAAGGAGTTCGGATGAGTGCGATATCACTATTTGAACATTGCCTGCAAAATTATAATTTCTAGAAAATTTCCGCCGCAACTTCAAACTTCAAATGCCTCTAGATTTGGCCTCTGAAGTTTGATTTAGATGAAACAAAAGACAAATCTGACTTTCTTGGACCTCCTCAATCCAATGGTGACCTCAGATTTGACCCATCAAGCTTCAATAATAACCTACAATAGAAAGCTCCAAAATATACAACCTCAAATAACATCAAATTTCTCTCAATTGACAAACCAATGACACTCTAATGGCTCTAGTACCATGTAAGAGATCTGATACCATGTGAGATTTTGCCAAGATCTAGAGGCAATGGAAAGCACATATAAGAGAGAACAAAATATATGATAGGAATAAATTGTATTCTATCAAGATGCAAAATGTGATCAACTGGATCATTACAAGATGTTCAATGATTGTCCGTATAAACAATGTAGATGAACTTGCTTATATAGGCAAAGCTAATGGATATGTGAGCACACAAACATGACATGTGGCTCAATAAGAAACAAGGGTACGTAGGAAATAGGTGTGGGTAGGTAGGAGAAACAATATAATATTCCACATGAGGTGGATCACCCACTGAATGTGGAATGTAACAACAAGATAAGTCCACAAAAGGTGGAAATTCTCCTACACACACTATCCCAATGTGGCACAAACACCCAAGTATCTCATACCCAAACTACTATGAAATGCATGTACCTAAGTAAACTTAAGTATAGTGTAATAATATCCAAGATGAATAATTATTTACACCAACATCTTTTATGATAAATTAATTCCTTTTTTTATGATTAAACGGAAAATTTATTAATTAATTAAATATGCTAGGATATTTAATAAATTAAATAGGATAATTGATCAAAATGATTTACTTGGAATGATTTAATTAATTAAATAAATATTCAATTAATATAAAATAACTCACTTGCCATGTGACATTTAATGATTGGAGAATTAATTAATTGTGTGCTCAAAGTTGATTTAATTGCCTTTGGTTAGGACCTTGGTGATGTTGTCGAGATTAGGGGTTCATGGTTTAGGAGACCAATTTTAGGGTATTACAACTAGCTCAACTCAGTGAAATGTCTATACACAATTTGCATACTTTACACCACCTGGTGGGACTTATGGTACACAAATACATGGTCAATCCACATTTTAGCAAGCTCCAAGATACTCCAATACTATCCCATGGGAAACAATCATCAAGTCAGTACACCATTGACGCAAACATATATCCTGACTCAGCAAATGGCGAATCTTCAGAAGAAGATGATCAGTATGCAAACAATCAATGATAAAAAGAGCTATACAGTGGAGGACCTCCGTCCATATCCTTTTGACAAAAAGTTATACATGCCACATTTTCCCCCACATTTTGAAACTCCAAGGTTTGAAAAGTATAGAGGGGAAGGTGATCCCCGAGATCATGTCAGAGAATTCTTCACAACATGTATCGAGGTATCCCACGGTGATACATACTTAATTAGGTTATTTTCCAAAAGTCTTGGAGGGACATCATTGGAATGGTTTTCACACCTCCCACCTAAGATTGCTTCGTGGGGTGAATTGGTTGAGTTATTCATATCAAACTTTGCATTCAATGTAGATAATTCAGTTACCTTGATGGATTTATGTGCAACAAATAAAAAGAAAGGAGAAACCTTTGCTACATTCTTGCAAAGATGGAGGGGCTTATACTACAGATGTCTTAGTCACATCCCTAAAGCTGAGCAAGTGGACATTTTCAATGAAAATCTTGTACCTCAAATTAAGTATCCATTACAAATGCAATGTGTAAACAATTTTAAAGACATCACAAAAAAAGGCATCAAGTATGAAAGAGGCTTATTAGAGCAAGGGATACTAAAACACCAGAAAGATAATGGACCAACCACAAGTACAAATAATGAAAGGCTAAAATTTTGGCCTAGGAACAAAAATGCTACAAGTGACAGAGTTGTTGATGCCCATGTTGTGAGTAGAGATCAACCAGTAGTATCTCTACAAGGACCAGTTGATTTTTCCAATAAGAATCAAAATCAGATAAGCAACACTAATTCAATTCAGTCAACCAATCCAAGACCACCAAGGGTAGGTGCACCCAGAAGAAACTTTACACCCCTTGGTGAACCTATTGAGTTAGCACTCAAAAAGTTGATACAAACTAATGCCATAACTCTACTAGAATCTAGACCATATGAACCAGGTCCATTCAAACCAGCTTGGTGGAATGACAATGATTTCTGTGAATACCACCACAGTAAAGGTCACAAGAAAACAAGTTGCTACAAAATGAAGAACCTCATACAAGATCTCATTGATAAAGGCAACATTACTATGGATGCTAATAAGACAACAAACACAACTCATACCATCTTCAAGGATCCCTTTGTCAAGAATGACAAAGGAAAGGCTTCTAGTTCCAATGCACAAAACAATACTGCCAATTATACTAATGTCACATTTGATTATACCATAAACGCACTTAGTGCGGGAGATGACATAGTGGCCACAATGACAATAAATACCACAACTAGAGACTATGTTTTCATCACTAGAAGATCAAAGGTCACATTACAAGGGGTACCTTCAAATACCCCTTCAACAACCAACAATTACAATATGGTAGATCACTTGAAATGAACTCTAGCTCAAATTTCATTTTTTGAGTTACTGCACATCTCGCCAGCTCATAAGGAAGTCCTTGAAAAAGCATTACAAGATTTAGTTATTGCTAGAGATATTGATGAGAACACATTCCAGTCCATGGTTGGAAACTTGGCAGCTTCAAAGGTCACATTCATTGAGCAGGATGTACCTATAGAACGACCCATGCATAATGATCCCTTACACTTGGAAGCTTTGATTCATCGAATTTTTTTTCAAAGAGTACTTATAGATGGTGGAGCTGGCCTTAACATATACATATTGCATTTGATTAAAGCTTTAGGATATTCTAAACATTATATTGATTCTACCAAGAGAAGCAATATCAAATCTTATGATGATGAGGAACACCCTTCTAAGGGTGTGGTGACTTTTCCAGTACAAGTGGGACCGATTACAACAGATATCACCTTTCAGGTCCTAGACAGAGAGTTGCGATGCAACATGTTGTTAGGTTGCCCATGGATACATTCCATGCAAGCAGTACCATCAAATTTTCACCAATGTGTTAAGTTCCTATCCAATGTCATTTAGATCACCATTCATGGTGATCCAAACCCTTTTCAACACTGCAATTATTTAAGGGCAAGCATGGATAATCAAGTACCAAACAATCAGGTAGCTCCACTTCACTTACAAATGAAGTCATTAAAAATCACAAAAAAAATAAAATACACCCACCACATCTTCTTTACAGATTAAGGAGGTTGATTGTGGAGAATATTTCATTTCAAGTTCCTTGAATGACAGACAATTATCTCTTTCTCCTAGGTCTTTTGGGAAGCCTTAGAATACAATGATGAAACATGATAAAGGAAAAGAAATAGTAAAGTACCCAGATTCATGCTCTTCCATTAGATGGGGAGACTTACAAGAAGAATCTCTAAATGAAGATGTCAATCACTGGATATATAGAGAAGAATATGACATGACAATACCTAGGTTACCTCTAGACCAGTATGGAAATGGTTTCAAGATGCTACAAAAACATGGGTATGATGGCACCATAGGATTGGGACTATAGAAGCAAGGTAGATTAGAACCTGCTTTACCACATGAAAACCCAAAGAATCAAGGGCTAGGATATAAACATGTACCAAAGATAACATAGGCAAGACAACGTACACTAGATATACTTAACAAACCTAGAATACCATTAGAGTACGTACCTCAGAATTAGTTATCAACACAAGTATTTCCCCCTTCATCTTAGAGAAGCAAGAAAGAACCAAGATCTCCTAGTATGGAATCAGATGGTGAAGATATGAAGCAACTTCTACAAGAAACCAACACAAAATCATCTAACAATATAGTACCTGAAATATCTACACAAGAAAACATGGTAATAGACACAACCTTAGCACCAACAAATGAGCCTAATCCTTGGTTGTCAATACTTTTGCCAAGGGAAACAACTTAGGCTCCTCCATTTGAGTCAGATGAAGAAATACTACAATGACTGATACTAGGCTTAAGAAAGATATCCACCATACAAAGGAGGTCCACAAATCTACAACAAACTTAGTTACAAGAACAAGAGGAAATAAGTGACACAACCTTAGAAAGTGAAACATACATAGAAAGTGTGAGAGATTATCATGACTATGAATTCCTATTTGATCATGATGACAACCCACAAGCAATCAACGATGAAGATATATCAGATCAACCAAATAACCAAGTATGTATGTTATCAAGATCTTTTAAAATAGAATGGAACAAAGACTTACCCCTTATACATTCATATTTGATTGATTGGGGGAAATAAGGGAAACCAACTCTAGATTGGTTTCAAAAGGACAAAGCCATAGTTGAATTATTGGGTGCAAGGAATGGATTCCCTTATGATGATCACAAGGCTGGTTTTGTGATAGATCTGGATAGAACTGCATATTTTGGAGAAGCAAGCTCCTCTTCGATTTAAGATAATGACAATGAAGAAGGACACACTTCTCATAACAGAATAGACACTCTTCCCATTAATAAAGAACAATCAAATTTATTGGTAGAAGAGACTGAAGAAATCAACATTGGCGATGATGAAAAAGTTCAAAATATACACCTCGTAAAGTCCCTGAATCCAATGGAAAGAGAAAAGTTTATCCAATTTTTTAAAGAAAGACCAATCAATTTTGCATGGTCTTATGAAGATATACCAAGGTTAGATCCAAAACTAGTCTTACATCATTTGCCATTACTGCTAGGAGTCAAACCATATAAATAGAAACTTAGAAAGATGTACCCTCACATAGCTTTGTTAGTCAAAATCAAGATACAAAAATTGTTGAAAGTGGATTTCATTAGACCCATAGACTATGTTGAGTGGATTTGAAATCTAGTCCTAGTAACCAAGCATACTAGAGGTATAAGGATTTGCACCAACTTCAGAGATCTCAACAAGGCTTGCCCAAAACATGACTTTCCACTCCCTAACATAGACATGATAATGGACTTAACAACTGGAAATGAAAAGCTATCATTCATGGATGGTTTTTATGGTTATAATCAAATCAAAATTGCACCAAAGGACCAACCTAAGACAACATTCACTTGTCTATCAGGAACATATTGCTGGAATGTGATGCCATTTGGCCTTAAAAATGCAAGTGCTACTTATCATTCCCAAATCATTCAGGATCATCTTCCCTTGCACCAATAACATTGTTGAATATGAAGCCTTCGTGATAGGACTCCGTACTGCACTAGAATGGAAGATCATGGAACTACAAGTCTTCGGAGACTCACAACTCATTATTAACCAGGTCAATGATGATTATAGTACAAAAGAGAATAAGCTAACAACCTACAAGAATTGGTGGACGAATTAAAACAATAATTCACCAATGTAACATTTGAACACACCAAGATCGCAAAATAAGGCAGTCGGTGCAATGACAATAGTAGGTTCTCTCTTGGATATGCCTTACAATGGAAATCACTTTGATTTTCAAGTGGGACAACTCATTGTGCTAGCTTATGAAATACTGTCCAGTGAATATGTATGTATGATAACATGACCTGAGTCCCCATGGTACAAAGATATATATGCATACCCTCATGATCAATATATACTCCTCGATATTTCATGAAATCAAAGAAATACACTCATCCGGAAATCGACAAGACATTCAATCATTGCTGACACTCTATACAGAAAGAGTGTAGATGAAACCTTTCTCAGATGCCTCAATGTTGAGGGAGCACAAATCACCCTAAAAGAAGTTCATGACAGCATATGTGGAGCACATTCTTCTAGACCAACCCTAGCAAAAACACTGTTATGAATAGGTTATTATTGGCCTACAATGGAAAAGGATGCTTTCAAGTATGTCCAAAGATGCAAACAGTGCCAAATGCATGGAAACCTGATCCATGCACCTGTTCAAGATCTTCAGCCAATAACATCACCATGGCCATTTTCACAATGGGGACTAGATCTTGTGGGGAAAATACACCCTACCTCCTCCAGTGGACATACATTTATACTCACAACTACTGAGTACTTTACCAAATGGGTTGAAACAATCTTGATTACCTTCACAATAGGAAAACAAATAGCTAAGTTCATTTTTAATTACATCATTTGCAGATATGGAGTCCCCATGTGCATTGTAACTGACAATGGGAGATGCTTCAAAAGTCAAGAAGTGAGTGAAGTTTGTGAACAATTTCAAATCCAAAAACATTTTGTGACACCATACTATCCCCAAAGCAATGGTCAAGAAGAGGCAACAAAAAAGACTATTTTGAAAATTTTACAGAAAGCTGTCAATGACACTGGACGAGATTGGCATCTTCAGCTAAATCCAGCTCTCTAGGCCTATCAAACTGGTGTTTGCACATCAAATGGTTCCACACCTTACTCTTTGGTTTATGGTTTAGAAGCTATTTTTCCTATCGAAGTAGAATTACCATCATTAAGAGTCTCTGAAACACATTATATTAAAAGAATGCTACAAAGTAGCACGTTTGCAAGAACTAGAATTCCTAGACCAAAAATGACAAAGAACACTAAATAACTTACAAGGATATCAAAACAAAATGAGAATAAGATACAACAAAAGAGTAAATGCATGTTGCGTCGAGGTAGGAGATATCGTTCTTAAAGAAAATCAAAGGAATCTTGTTGAACGCGAAAAAACTAGGAAAATTCGAGCCTAGCTAGTTAAGCCCTTTTGTTATAACCAAAGTAGTTGGAAATGATGCTTATCATTTGCAAACAATGGAGGGAGGTCCACTCCTCGGTCCCATTAACAACATGCACCTAAAAAGAAATTGTATACACCTAAAAAATGGTCTGAAGATAATTAATTAAATACACAGTTATTTAATTAATCCCCCTTCCCAATCAATCGAATTCGCAAGCAAATTTGATTAATTCCCTTATTCATCCACTAGTAAATAAATCTACATGATTTGTTTATATAGTTAATTTCATATCCCTTTTAAATAATTAATCTAAATTAATTAATCCTCCCCCCAATCTAAATCAATTCTTCTAAGCCCTAATTAAAATTAACAAACTCAAGTTTGTTGAGATTAATTACCATTTTCCAATTATTTGAATTTCTAAAGTCAAATAAGCACATGGATCCTAAATTTTAACCACCTAACCTAACCATCCCCTAACCTAACTCATTCTATCTAATCCTAGGGTCTAACTAACCCTATCCTATCTTGCATATCCTAAGCTCCTTATCCTAACCTCTTATGGTGTGGAAATTCTTCCCTTGAGACACATGACACTTTTGCCACATGTCTCCTCCCTTTGCCACTTGCCCTCTCATGAGCAAGGCTCCTTGACACTTGTCAACATAGAGATGACAAGTGTCCCTTCCTCCAACCTCTTCTCCAACTTCCTCAATCTTTGCCCTTGATATCTTCAGATCAAATCTAGACCATCGATTCCTACCACCTCAACTTTGGCCTTGGAATTCCTATAAATACCCCTCATTTTGGAGCAATAAGGATCCCTTGCATTCAATAGTTTTAGCATCATTACTATAACCATTTTCATTTCAATCATCTAGTAATTGGAATTTTGGATTAATCATAGCATGTTAATGTAGTTTCTTAGATCATGCATTTCATTTCATTTGCATAATCAATCATGATCAAGTAGCTACTCAACTCTTGAGTTGCCACTTTGGAGGTCATTGCTCCATTGAGAGCCAATCAATCCAACACCTTCAAGGTCCTCAAGAATAGAGGAAAATGGGATATTCTAAGGAAGGCTTATGGTTTGCATCTTTAATTTAGTTTTAAATTAAGCTTTACATTATGTTTTATTGTCTCATTATATGTGTATGCCTTTCTATTTACCACATTTTTAGCATCACATTAATTAGCGCCCACCATGGGGCCTAGCCCCTTTGATCTTTAACAATTTTTCTTGCAATAAATTTCATTGATAGGTTGATTAGCTCTTTCGATGTGCAGATTAGCTCTCTCAGGCTCCCGAATTGCATTCTTGGTCTTTATTGTAGCGTCTCGACACCTAAAGTGGCGTTTATGGGAGATTGCTCAACTTTGTTTTTATGTTTTTTTCTGTTTTAGCATTTTCGATTTGTACCTTAGCATTATTGGTATGTTCTGTAGCATTTCTGGTATATTTGACACCATTTTCAATCGGTTTAACAATGTTTTTGGTGTGCAAAATAGCATTTTGGGTCCATTTGGCAGCATTCTTGGCACATATGATGGCGTTCTTGGTCAATTTGGTGGCGTTTTCAAAATTTTATTAATTTTTCAAATGTTGTATTTTGCATTTCTTATTTCTGCTTCTGGACTGTCATTTTCCTGAACCTAATTTGAAGATTATTGGTTTTGTAGGTACTTATTTCACTGTGAGAGACCGAAAGCATAAACCATTTCATTGTCAAAGAATGAAATATAAACTACTAACTTTGTTTGCAGCCACGGGATTTTGCACTTATTTTTGTTAAATTAGGCACATAGACTAGTTATAATGGAAATGAACAAACATGTCTTATGTGTTTTGATGATAGGCGAGTATGCTCTCACCTTTCTTAGGTGATTAGAAACCTAGACTCATCTTTTTCTTTCAATAGGGAATATCTTTAGTGGGCCTGCCCTCCCGAGGAGCCTATTAGGCCAAAGCCATTAAGGTCGATGAGAGGGGAACAACCCAAGTGGGAACGACTAATGCCAAGTACTCCAACCCACTATAAAATAAACGCTATTTGATGAAAATTAAGTCAACAACAATTCTCGAGAATAGCTCTCCTCCATACCTTCAGGTATATCAAACCTTGGTTTTGAAGTCTGGGAGACCTCTTAATTGAGTTTAAACTTTGTACCCTGACGTGTCGAACGGATCCCTTACTAGTTCCAATTAAAATTAGAAGCTACCCTGTTTACCTCCAAACATTATTAAATTATTATTACACGGAGGGGAAAGAATCTCTCCTTAAGATACTCACCATATGCCCCTCTTGAGCATATGTGTGAACTCCCCTTTTGAGACCTTATTGCTAGGCTCATAATGGGACTCCACTAGCTCTCGCAAAGGCAAAAACACAAGCGCCCTTTAGGGGGTCACAAGGGTGTGTGAGCTGACAGGGTACAAAGTATGGTCTAAGAACTAATAATGAAGACAATCTCTTTAGGATAGACTGAATGATGTGTTTTCAATTGTTCAAAACCCATGAAAACTTGGGCTTTCTTTAAAGCTTCTTGAACATACACTTTATGTGTCCTTTGGGACAAAAATACAATTTTAATTTTGTGTTTGTAAGTCAAGTCAAGATATCATCCATTGAAATACAACATAAATTGCAGACTCAAACTTCAAATTGTCAAATTTACAAGTTTCACAACAGATTATCTCTTTTGGTCCAAAGAGTCACACTTTCAGTCCAAACAATAGCTCTCACGGTTCAAACAGTAGCTCTTTTGGTCCAAACAGTCGCACTTTTAGTCCAAACATTAGCTCTTTTGGTCCAAACAATTGCACTTTTAGTCCAAACATTAGATCTTTTGGTCCAAACAGTCGCACTTTTAGTCCAAACATTAGCTCTTTTGGTCCAAACTGTCGCACTTTCAGTCCAAATAGTAGCTCTCATGGTTCAAACAGTAGCTCTTTCTGTCCAAACATTCACACTTTTAGTCCAAACATTAACTCTTTTGGTCCAAACAGTCACACTTTCTGTCCAAACGTCAGCTCTCTTGGTATGAATGTTAACTTTCTCATATTTCAACATTAACTCTCCAAGGTTGAGCTTGCTAGATATAAACATCAATTTTATCAGTCTACACATTAACTCTTGGGGTCAAAATAACCATTGTCTAAGTTCTAGCACCACTAGTTAAACATCAGAGTTTCTGGTCTAAACAACAGAGTTTCTAGTCCAAACAACAACTCTTCTAGTTTGAATAGTAGAGTTTTTGGTCTAAACAATAGAGTTTTTAGTCCAAACAACAACTCTCTTGGTCTAAACTATAGAGTTCCTGGTACAAACAACAAAGTTATTAGTCTAAAAAGTAGCTCTCTTGGTCTAAACGTCATCTCCCTTGGTCTAATCAACAACTCTTTTGGAGTTGAATGTCAAATTGCTCATGTTTCGACACTAGATCTCCTAGTTTGCACTTGCTAGGTCTAAATATTTGTTATTTAAGTTTGTAAATCACAAAGTTGGGTCAAAACAACAATCTCGTAAGTTCAAACACTCAATTTCCTGAGTCTAAACATCACTATTTTGAACTTTAGAGTCAGTACATTGCAAAATAGCATTTTTGGTCAGTATAGCAGCGTTTCTGGTCTGTTCCTCAGCATTTTTGGTCAGTATAACATCGTTTTTGGTCAATATAGAAGCATTTATGGACTATTCTTGAACATTTTTGGTTAGTTTGTTAGAGTTTTTGGTTAGTTTCTCAGCATTTTTGATCATTTTGTCAGCATTTCTGGTCATTTTGTCAACATTTCTGGTAAACTGCACCGGATCAAAAAACAAAAACAACCCATTTCTCAGACAATCAAACATAGAGACTAGGTCATCTTCTTGGGTCACTCAATCAGGTTATCTTTTGTCAAAATAGATTCAAGACTAGACACGCTAAAGGTTCTCAAGTATTCATCTCCAACAAGTTCAAGATCTAACCTCTTAAAGTGCAACATCACATTTTCTTTGATAAACTGATCATTCAAGCATAATTTCTCATCAAGATCTATCATCCTTTATCACAAAACTACAACACTTGATCAGATTAACCTCACTCTCTATCATAGGATATATCGTTCCTATTAAATTTGGTCATATCAAAAATCACAAAATTTACACTCCAAAACTAAGATCGAAAAGCTTGCAAATAAGCAAATACTTGAAAATGTCATTTCGTGTCTTATCCATCTATACTATTTACCTCAACAATTGATCACTTATTGCGACACATTATAGAAGATTTAAACCTCACAAAACATTCAAAACATTTGTATGCCCATTTTAACCAGGGCTCAAAGATGAAAGATTGCAGAAACATAAATATAAACATTTGAAATAACTAAAGACTATAAGAACATGAACACGAAAATGAAATACAAGAAGAAGGGGAAATAACAAAACAACATCTCAGAGAAATTAAACAAGATGCTAAATTCGATAAATTTATGGTGAAAATATTGTAGGGAGAAAAAAAAATACTTCCTAATGTTAGCTAAATCTAGTGCTACACTCCCCCAAAATTTTGACGTGAGTAAATTAGGACAAAAGAGAAGTGACCTTTTCCCTGATAATGAATGATATGAGGATATTTTTGGTCCCAAAAATGACGACACATCAATTCCTGATAACACAAGAACTAATGAGGAAACTTCCATTTCCAAAAAGGATGATGTAGGAACTCTCAACCATGTCAAATCTAATTAGGACACAAGAAAGAGTTAAGATGATACGAGAAGAGATCAAGATCATACTAGAGACCAAACTCATGGTTATACAAGAACAAATCATGTTGATAATCCTATCATAGCTCTTACAAAAAAAATACAAACACTGCAAACACAGATTCAAGATATGGAAAGAGGAACTGTTAAATGATATTCGCCTCAGGAGATTTGTCCTTATCCATTCAAAAAAAATCTAAACATGATACCATTTCCTACAAGTTGTGAAACTCTGAGATATGATAAATATAATGGAAGCACTGATCCCCAAGATCATATATGAGAATTTTGCACGATGAGTATGGAGTTTGCACATGAGGATACATACCTGATGAGATTATTTCCAAAGAGCTTAAGTGGACTAGATATGGAATGGTTCTCCAAACTTCCACCTAGAATTAGATTATTCACAGAATTGGTGGATAATTTTGTTTCATAATACTCTTACAACATTCAACATGAGGTCACAATGCTTGACCTATGTAATACTAAACTAAAGAGTGGAGAATCTTTCATGACCTTTCTATAGAGATGGAGATGATTAGCTTCACGATATCCTCGTACAATGCTAGAATACAAGAAAATGGATATATTCATCGAAAACCTAAATGATCAAATGAGTTAAAATCTGAAAAATGCAAAGTCATCAAAATTTTAAAAAAAATGATTGATAATGGAATTAAATTGGAGGAAGCTATGGTAAAGAAGGGTGAGTTGAAGCTATACAAAGAATGAGTTCATCCTCCTAATAACAATAACAACAACAACAATGATAAGACAAAGTTTTCAAATAGAAATCAAAATGTTGTCAACAATGGGATAGTGGATAATAACAATGTAAAACCACAACAACCGGTTTTTAATTTATCCAATCACTCAATAGCAGCTCAACAAAACAACAATCATCAAAAATCAGCTGTCAACAATTTCTTTCGAAGGAAATTTACAAATATTGGTGAACCACAGGTCAGCATTAAAGACTCTTCTCACAAACAAGTTAATTACCTTGCTAGAAGCAAGAAACTTTGAACCCAAGGTAAAACCTGCTTGGTGGAATGATAACCATTATTGTGATTTCCATCGAAACAAAGGACACCAAATAGATGCTTGTCAATGATTAAAACATGTTATCCAAGATCTGATTGAGAATGGAGTGATAACTTTGGATGGACATACAACAAACGAATCTCACACAACTTTCAAAACCCTGCTTCCTAACTATGAGAAGGGTGAATCATCAACAGAGCAGAACAGTAAAGGTAAAGCAAAGGTGAACTATGCTCACACATATGACAATGTGGTAAATGTGATCATGGTTAAAGAGAAACATCAAGAACCTGCTCATGCTATCACAAGAAGAAAAGCCAAAGTTGTTTTTCTGGGTCCTACAACTAACACCTCATCCACTACAAAATAATATAGTCTAGTGGATCAATTACAGAAGACCCCTACGCAAATATCCATCTTAGAACTTCTAAAGATTTCACTTGCACACAAAAAAATTCTATAAAGAGAATTAGTAGATACAATAGTGTCCAAAGATCTTGATATTGATCAATTCCAAACCATGGTGGGACACCTCACAACCCCTCACTGCTTATCATTTACCAAAGAAGATGACATGTCCTTGAAACATCCCCATAATGCTCCCTTGCATATTGAAGTCCTCATTCACAAGATGCACGTTAAATGTGTCCTAATAGATGGTGGAGCTGGCTTAAACATTTTCTCATTGAGTCTTGTCCGTGCTCTAGGTTATTCAGAAGATGCAGTTGATCCCCAGAAAAAGATCACCATCAAATGATATGATGAAGAAGAGCGTTCCTCTAAAGGAATTGTGATATTACCCATCAGAGTGGGACCTTTGCAGAAAGACACATCATGCCAAGTTCTAAACTTGGACTTATCATACAACATACTCTTGGGAAGACCCTGGATACATGACATACAAGCTGTGCCATTAATATATCATCAGTGCCTAATATTTCCCTACAATGGGTAGGAAATCACAATCTTAGCAGATTCAAATCCATTTCAATACTTTAGTAATCTCAAACCATCTCAAGAGGTCATTGTTCCTCATAATAGGGAGGCATCATCTTCAAACACACAAACCAAAGAAAAAACATTTTCCTCAATTTTGTCAAGTATGAAAAAATAAATGCAGCTGAGATATTGAGGGAATGAAGAATATTCGCTATCCCAATTACCACTTTTTCCTAAATCCTATGGAAAGCCATCAAACTCTAAACAACAACCAATTGTGAAACATCTTCCAATATTTGATGGAGAATTTGTTAGTGTTGGGACCTTATCAAAGGAAATAAAAGACAAAGATGTGCTACAGTGGCTATACAAGGATGAAGAAGTCCAGCATAAGATCAACAATGTCAGAATACCTACAAAAAAGTATGGAAAAGGATTTAATATCCTTCAAAAAATGGGATACACTGGAACATGTCCTATAGGAAAAAAGAAAAGAAGGTATCTCAGAATCTATCCAACCTCATACTTAGCAGGCTATAGACAAAGAAGGCTTAGGGTATGGACAAGTTACTCTACCAGAAGATACATCTTCTAGCCAACAACAAGATGAATATGAAAATAGACAAGAACAACTTGCAATTGAAAGGGAAGAAGCATTTGCCAAGCAACACGCACAAGCAAAAATAAAATGGCAAAAGAAGAAAGCCTCAAATCAACAGGAAAAACAAACTAATGGTACCTCCCAAGAAGCATTAACTCTCAATCAAAACAAGCACGAACCTAGTACTAATCAAAGAGAGCTCATAGCAAGGTTGACATAACTCAATCTCAGTCCAGAAGAAGCTGAATATGAAAGAAGAAAAGATATAGCAAGAAAAATAGAAGAAACCAATCAAATACTATATGAACAAATATGTAGATTGCAAGCTGCAAGTGAGACAAACTCTAATGAATGGGAATGGGATTCCTATCATTTTGAAGAATCAGCTGAAGAAAATTGCTTTGAAGAAGATGTAGGAGTCGATGTAGTTCACATGTATGCAAGGAAAACGTTAGGAACTAGCCCACTTGAATTAGAATCACATTCGGCTGACTTGGACTTAATCGAGGATGATTAGGAACTCCTTGTGCGAGGTCATTTTGATGAGAGTACCATTCTAGATATTGACATACATATCAAAAACTTTGACATATCTATCATGACCCTTGATACTCTAGAAACATCTCAACCTGAGGACCCCTTACCTCTAATCAACCCTGAACTTATTGATTGGGAAAATGAAAGACATACTACCATTGATACCTTTCCTAATGACCATGCCATATCTATATATCTTAATGCAATCGAACCTGCAACAAATTTCACCAGGAATTTCAACAACGCATCTTCCAGTCAAGTGGGTGCCAAATCTCCCAATCGCAAAAAGGAAAATAAAGAAAATACTACCAAGTCTAATGTTAAAAACCATTTATTGGCAACATTAGACAAGGAAAAAGTAAAAAGAAAGGCCACATCTAAAGGTGAAAACCTCCTCGAGGCGCCGAAAGATGGGAGATCTGATACTTTACCTAAGTACTATCAAGAAAGGTCCTCAATTTTGATCAAACCAATAAAGCCAGTTAACATTGGGACAACATAACAACCAAAGATTCTACATCTAGCAAATTCTCTATCAGAGCAAGAAATGCAGCAACATATGTAATTCTTCAAACAACAACAAATCAATTTTGTCTAGTCATATGCACACATGCCAGGGTTGCATCCACATATCGCTCTTTTGGTCAAAGTAGAACTAAATAAATTATTGGATGTAGGATTCATCAGACATGTAGCATATCCTCAATGGGTATCAAACATCATTCCTATTTCCAAACCAGACAAAAGTATCAGAGTATGCACAAACTTCAGAGATCTTAATAATGCATGTCTAAAGGATGACTTTTCTTTGCCTAGCATTGACATCAGTGTAGATCTAACTAGTGGACACTCCATGTTTTCTCTAATGGACGGTTTCTCTAGGTACAATTAGATTAAAATAGCACTTGAAGATCAAGAAAATACAACTTTCACATGTCTGTGGGGTACTTTCTGCTGGAATGTCATTCCTTTTGGACTAAAGAACACAGGTGCCACATATCAGAGAGCTATGACAACGATATTCCATGACATGATGCATACATTCATGGAAGACTATGTGGATGACATATTGGCCAAATCATACAACAGAGAAGAACATATAGGGATACTGGAAAAGATCTTTAACCAGTTAGAATAGTACAAGCTACGGATAAATCTAGAGAAATGTGCCTTTGGTGTCACTTCCGACAAGTTATTGGGATACATTGTTTCAGCAAGAGGTATCAAAGTAGATCCAGCTAAGGTCAAAGCAATCATGGAAATGGCATCTCCCAGGAATATTAGTCAACTCAGATCACTCCAAGGAAGACTACATTCAATCAAAAGATTTATTTCTCAACTAGAAGATAAATGTCAACCATTTACTCATTTATTGCACAAAAATGTTAATTTCAAGTGGGACCATCAATGTGAGGATGTATTCAACAAGATCAAGGCCTATCTCATGCAACCACCCATCCTAATGTTGCCAATTCCAGGAAGTTGTTGTTACTCTATGTATCGACCACTAAAGTATCATTAGGAGTTTTGCTCGCACAATAGGATAATGAAGGAAAAGAACAAGCCATCTATTACATCAGCAGAACACTAGTGGGATATGAGCTCAACTATTCACCAACAGAAAAAGCATGCTTGGTGGTAGTTTTTGCTTCTCAAAAATTAAGACACTATCTACTATCTCACTCCATCAAGTTGATAGTTGTATTTGCTCAGCAAGGCAACATTAACAGGAAGATTAGAAAAATGGATCATGATCTTGAGTGAGTTTGATATTGAGTATGTGGATAGAAAAGCTATCAAGGGACAAGTCATTGTAGACCAACTAGTCGAGGCACCGCTTCAAGATGATCATCCTTTACACATTGAACTTCTTGATGCTGATATCCTAATAGCTACCACAAAAACATGGAAATTATACTTTGATGGCTCATATACACAACATGGATCAGGAGCAAGTATTATATTCATCACACCACAAAGTCATACAATTATGAAAGCATACAAATTAAGTTGTCCATGCAACAACAATACAATATAATATGAAGTTGTGGTTACATGTATCAAAATGGCTATAGAGTGGAACATTACACAACTTAAAGTCTTTGGAGACTCTCAGCTCATCATCAATAAAATTAATGATGATTACCTAACAAAGGATGACAAACTAATTCCTTACAAAAAGGTGGTAGATTATTTCAAGACGCATTTTGTAGAAATCACTTTTGAGAAAATTCCAAGGAATCACAACAAAGCAGCAGACGCCATGGCAACACTTGCTTCTCTACTTCAAACACAGGAAAATCAAGAGCGTTACGAATTCCTGGTGGAAGAGTTGTTTTACTGTTCTCATAATTGTCCTGATTCCCAAACTATCTGTTACCTTGTTGGTCATGATTCCTCCTGCTATGGCCAAACTTATACATACATGAAAGATAACACCCTCCCTCCCGATTTGTCAAAAAATCAAAAGAGAAACTTTATTCGCTAATCGTCCCATTATACTCTTGTCATGGATACCCTTTTTAAACGAGGTCTGGACGATACTCTTTTAAGATGTCTTGAGAAAGAAGAATCTGAGAAGGCCTTAAATGAAGTCGATAAAGACATTTGTGGCACTCATTCAAGTGGTCTTACCCTTTCGAAAAAACTCATACGCTTGGGCTATTATTGACCAACTATGGAATGAGATTCTTTTCAGATTGATAAAACATGCAAACAATGTTAGATCCATGGAAATTTAATTCATGCACCAGGACAAGAACTTCATGCTTTGGCAACATCTTGGCCTTTCTGCCAATGGGGTCTTGATCTAGTAGGAAAGATAAATCCTTCTTCATCCAATAGTCACAAATTAATCCTTGTAGCTACATAATATTTCACAAAATGGATTGAGGTCGTGCCTCTCATCATTATCACAGGAAAACAAATTGCTACATTTATCTTGAACTACATCATCTATCGCTATGGAATAACCATGACCATTATCACTGATAATGGGAGACTGTTCAAGAATTAAGATGTCGAAGAGCTATATGAGAAATTCAAAATCCAACATAGATTTTCCACACCCTATTATCCACAAGGGAATGGGCAAGAAAAAGCATCAAACAAAACTATTTTGAAAATCCTCAAAAAGACAGTGAATGATGCTGGCAGAGATTGGCATATTCAATTGAACCCTGCTCTATGGGCCTACCATACCAGGATCTGCACACCAACAAGTGCCACACCTTTCCCTCTTTTCTATGGATCAGAAGCAATACTAGCAATAGAAGTAGAGATACCTTCTCTATGAGTATCATTAAAAGGCCTTATCCCAGATGAAGAACAACGGGTATCTAGATTGCAAGAGTTAGAATTGATCCATGAATGAAGACAAAGTGCCTTTGATCATTTAAAGGTATATCAACAAAGAATGTGTAGAAGTTATAATCACAAGGTTAAACAACGAGTCTTTCAAGTTGAGGAACTAGTACTAAAGGAAAATCCACGAAACCAGTTAGATCGAGAAAAGAAAGGAAAGTTTGAACCAAACTGGTTAGGTCCTTTTGTGGTCACAACAATATTTGGATCAGGAGCATATTAGCTATCAACAGTAGATGGGGATAGCTCGAGGAACCCATCAATAACATGTAGTTTTATGTCTGAAAAAATAGTGAAAAAGCAGAAAATTAAAAAATAGTGAAAAAGAAGACAATCCAAAAATAGTGGAAAGGCAGAAAATCCAAAAAAGGTAAAAAAGTAGAAAATACAAAAAACAACGAAAACAGTGAAAAAATAAAATAAAAAATCAAATATGAGAAAAAGTGCAATAAAAACATATGGTGAAAACCTGGCAAACAGGCGCTATATGTCAGCTAGCTCTTCCATCTATTGGTTCATGCATCCTTCCGCTTGCATTCATTTTCCATCAGTGTTGTTCATATCCATAATGTATTCTTTGTACATACGCAGGCATCGCAGGTGATTTACCATCATGGTTTGGATCATTGTATATGTCATAATAAAGTTTGTTTCTAGACTAGGAGAAAAATCCCGAACCTAGCTAGGGCAAAAAATTTCATCATTTTGAGCTTAATCAAATAGGTAGAACAATAGTTAGGCAACGCTTGTCAAGCGAAAACTGAGACACATACAACGTTGAACATAAGATCAAATTGTCAACCATCAAACTCCCACATATCAGTCTAAACATGACAAACACATATCAATGAATGATATCTTTTGAATAATGATTTTCACACTTTGACAATAATGCTTCAACTATTTTATCTTGATTTTTTTGCTATCATGATTTCTGAGTGACTTCAGGATGTATTTGACTAGAGGGACAAGGAAGGAACATGATATTTTTCTTGTCTAATGTCTATAAATTAATCATTAATATGTTCAAAGTTGGCTCACGACATGATCATCAGAGCATCATAGAAGACATTTTGGACTTGCATATAGAAATGGTTAATACTGCCTGTTTTATGCAAGAAACACTCAGGTCATCTTGGTTCAATTATATCTCAATGCTTGTGCTAACTTGAAATATCAAAACCTAAGAAAGTAGTGCTCAGGTCATCATGGTTCAATTATGTCATTGATGTTTGCACTCACTTCCCACATTTTAAAGGCTCAATGATGAAACAAAGCAATGACCACATGACAGGCCCAATCGCTGCATTGCATTTCATTTTGCATTTGCATTTTTAAAGTAGATTTACATTTCATTTTTCATGGGATCACAACACTCATCTTTTCCAAGGCCAAATACTTCAATATGGTGTTATCTCTCTTATTACGTGATTGAGTACATTGGACAATAGCAAAAATAATCAATTCATTCATCCTACATGATAAGTTAGTTCATCTCATATAACCATTGCATACTAAGACAACATTCATATAAAACATCCAATCATTCAGTCATTTAGTTAGATTATTGCATTGTATTCATCTCATCTCAATCATATAAAGTAACATCATTGCATTGCATCCATCTCATATTAACATGCATGAGAAAATCATAAAAACATCATAAAAATAGAAAACAGTGCACATACATCACATAGTACTTATAAGCATCACCATACATATTCACATTTGCATAACATCATGTAATTACTGCATCATCATGTAAGAAACATACATACATCATCTATAATCCATAAACATATAGAAAATAAAGCATACATCATGAAAATAAGACATAATCATATAACAAATAGAATGCATCCATCATCTCATAGGTCATGTAGAGCGAATAGGATAGGTTGCATATCATATCATCAAAAAGATCAATGTCCAAGGTACAATGATATCACAAAAATATATGAGATATATCACAAATATACATTGTAGGAATCATCACTATCTCATCAAAAAAGGTGTTTACATGAATGGATCAATGTCCCATATCAGTGTGACCACTAGGACATGGAGCAAAACTTTGTCCTAATGCGGTAGGTTTAGTAACACTAGCTGATACCCCTGTACCTAGGTCCCCACCTGGGGGATCTCTCTGAAGTGGCTCTATCACTCCTCGACTCTTAGACTGGCTCTGTCTTGATCTCCTGCTCAATAATGAAAATCCTAGAGCCCTCCGATCAATAAGAATGACAATATAGTATAAGGTCCTATAATACTCAGCCTCTTGGACCGGTTGGCGCATCATCTTCAAGGTAGCCTTCCTTGAGCTTGAATCTCCTGACATTTGTAACTGCGCCTTGGCCTGCCGACACCTATCCCTAGTTGCATCTCTCTCGATCATGAGAGAAGACATATAGACCTCTATCTAGGCTATCTGAGACTCTCTCTGCTATTCGACTCTCTAGCTGCTGAACCTGACCCTACAAATCAGTAATCTGAGCCTCCTGTTGATGAGATGACATCCTAATAAGGATCCGTCGAGGTGCCTCTTCCTGTGGCTTCTCAACCTGTGATACTCTTGTAGGTACCTGCTTAACCTCGGGAACCTCTTGCTCTAGGACCTGATCTCCTTTGTTTGACCACCTGGGTCATCCCATCCATATATACATCTCTAGCAGATCTAGAACTGTTGGCTCCTAGTGTGCCTGCAACTGCCACTACCACTGCCACTGCTCGACCATCTCCCCCATCATCATCTCCTCCATCATCATCTCCTCCATATCCCTCTCTATCATCCCCTCCATCTCTGCCATCATCTCCGCCCCCACCTCCTCCCCCCCCACCATCCCTCAGTTGTCTAGGAGCTCTGCATTGTACCCTCTCATCATCCTCATGTAGAACTAGTTCTGGCTCATCCAGACATGTCAGCCTTAGAAACCTGTGTGCAATAAAATATATGACGTACTCATCTGTCATCTCGATATCTATCATACCTGAAAGATAATCCCAATCCAGTGGCCCCAATGATCGATACTCTACACATACCTTGGTCATATGAAATAGAGGGCCCCCAAGTTGCCACATCTAGTCTCCTATGAGCATAATGAGTTGTACCCTATGGTATCCCCTATATCCTGCCATACTGTCTCAACACCCTCATACAAAGGAATTGCTTGATAACATAGGGTGTTGATCCGATCAAGTATCACATCAAGAATACATACGACATCTCCATTGCATCCTCGGGCCAGATCTCACAATCTCTGTACGGTCTCCACATCATAGTATCCACATCATCTAGTGTCCATTGCCAATACTCCAATTTTCCCAGCTTTCGCTGGAAAATGATGGCTGGATACCCATTAGTATAAGGCCTGCCTATAGGTCTATCTCTGTGAGCCAATGGTCGTGTGATAGGCAGGTGCTCCCAGACCCATATCTAGAGAATGGTCACCGCTGTTGATACTGCAACTGATCTTTGGTACACAACTCGGTGCAGGTCATGATACAAGTGTGCCATCTTGCATTATCCCCATGC
Organism: Cryptomeria japonica; assembly: GCF_030272615.1. Taxonomy (NCBI): domain Eukaryota; kingdom Viridiplantae; phylum Streptophyta; class Pinopsida; order Cupressales; family Cupressaceae; genus Cryptomeria; species Cryptomeria japonica. Next base: position 559,328,230 of record NC_081409.1, on the reverse strand, counting down.
AAATTGGGTCCCCTATATCACCATCTGCTTAAGGAGATGACCCCATCCAATAGATAATCCTTTTGACCTATGATCAAGACAAAGGAAACCCCCAATGAATCTGACAAGAACAATGGGTAATGTGGCATAACCTGGCTCTAGCATCTCCTGCCACGCAATGTCATATTTGCCTATCTCATCATCCTTGAATACTCGATAGAGTGCATCTGTCCCACCCTGCTCACTGAGATCGTAATACACTAGCTCTCCCATCACAGGGATGTGTAGTATCCGATATACATCCTCGGGTGTCACCTTCATCTCACCCATTGGTAAGTGAAAAGTATTATGCTCACCATGCCAATGCTCTGCTAAGGTTGTCAATAACCCTCGGTTAATCAGAGGCTTGGACATGTCAAGAAGGGAAGATAAACTACACTTGTCAATATGGTCTCGCTTCGCCTGGATAAGGCAGGGTATCAACATCCATGTCTTCGAGAAGCGCTCCCGAGATTGGAGGACACTAAAGTGCTCCTGCAATCAAATCATCTCATCATATCAATCTCTTGATTTATGTATCTATCAAATACATCTATCTATCAGTTTATCTTGCTCACTTGAGATTTTTATCAAATCTCATTGAGCCCCTATCAATGACGCTCATCTATCATGAGGTCATTATCAATCCTATCTCATCTCACACGTACATCGAGATAATCAGAACTGATCATCAAATTTCATCAATTAGGAGTGTCTAATTTTATCAATTAGATAGCTAATCAAATCTTACCCTATCGAAATCAAAAATCAAATCGGATCGACAACAATCCAGCCTCTTTATCGAACATCGTGATAGTTGGGGATCAGATAAACACCAAAATTTTTATCGAAATCATCAAAACATCAATCATTTGGAAGTAGATCAGATCATCCAAATTCATCAATAATTCAATCGCAATCAAAAAACTTAAATGATCAAGTCATCAAAAGTTGACATCAAAAATCAAATCACTTCATCAAAAAATAAAAAAAATCAACTCAATAATCTGAAATTAAAAAAAAAATTATTCAACATATCAGTCATCGCGAGATTGAAAATCAAATCAATAATCAGAAGAGCGAGTTCTCAAAAAACCAAATAATCACATTAATAATTGAAAAATTTAGTAAATGGCAAAAATTGAAAAATAAAATCATGTTCTTAAAAATAAAAAAATCAAGCCAACATGGTCGAAAATCGTGAAAATCATGTCTAAAAATTTATAAAAAATAATCAAAAAATCAAAATTTAAAAAAATCAAAACATCAAAAAAAAAAAAAAAACCCTGAAAACCCATTTTATAATTCAAAAAACCCATGTCAAAAATGCTTTTTTTTTTCAAACTCACATGGGGACAATGCTAAAAAATGATTTTTTCTACACATGGTTGAATTTTTCAAAAATCAACTAAAAATTGACAAAGCTGGGTTTTCTCGAAGTACGTATCGGTGGACCGTAGGCCGGAGGACGCTTGTGTCACCGAGCTCGCTCGAACCTATGTTGGTGGCATGGGATCGCCATTACTTCCTCTAGAGCAATTTTTTCAAACAACTGAAGTGCACAAATGAAGAGTGGTAAAATGAATTCACCTTTTTAAACTCACAATGGGGCATTTAAGTGGGATTTTTATTCCACTAATTTTTAATCATCCAATCAACTAATCAACTTGCCAGGGCAGCATTTTTCAATTTCTTATCGAGAAATGAATCGGATCAACTCTGAAAATATCTAAAAATTGTAAAAATTTCAAAAATAAATTCAAAAAATAAAAAATCTCAAAAAATTTAAAAACATTTAAAAAATTATCCGATTCATCTCTTGAGGGGGCATCCTCGCATGGATATCTATCAGTAAGTGTCAGGGGCATCATATCAAGATTTATCATCTCAAAGCATCGAAACCGCATCATATCAAGATTTATCATCTCAAAATCGAATCAGTATCATATCGAAACCAAATCCCCATCAAAATCAAGATCAAATTTGCATCCTATCAACAACATCATCAATCGGGTCTTCTTTGAACCAACACATCATCACACATCACTTCAAAGAGGGGAAAAATGTATACACCTAAAAATGGTCTGAAGATAATTAATTAAATATACAGTTATTTAATTAATCTCCCTTTGCAATTAATCAAATTCGCAAGCAAATTTGATTAATTCCCTTATTCATCTACTAGTAAATAAATCTACATAATTTATTTATATAGTTCATTTCATATCCCTTTTGATTAATTAATCTAAATTAATTAATCCCCCCCCATCTAAATCAATTCTTCTAATCCCTAGTTAAAATTAACAAACTCAAGTTTGTTTAGATTAATTACCATTTTCCAATTATTTGAATTTCTAAATTCAAATGAGCACATGGCTCCTAACTTTTAACAACCTAACCTAACCATCCCCTAACCTAACTCATTCTATCTAATCCTAGGGTCTAACTAACCCTATCCTATCTTGCATATCCTAAGCTCCTTATCCTAACCTCCTATGGTGTGGATATTTTTCCCTTGAGACACATGGCACTTTTGACACATGTCTCCTCCCTTGGACACTTTCCCTCTCATGAGCAAGGCTCCTTGACACTTGTCACCACAGAGATGACAAGTGTCCCTTCCTCTAACCTCTTCTCCAACTTCCTCAATCTTGGCCCTTGATATCTTCAGATCAGATTTGGATCGTCGATTCCTGCCACCTCGGCTTTGGCCTTGGAATTCCTATAAATACCTTTCATTTTGGAGCAATAAGGATCCCTTGCATTCAATAGTTTTAGCATCATTACTATAGGCATTTTCATTTCAATCATATAGTAATTAGCATTTTGGATTAATCATAGCATGTTAATCTAGTTTCTTAGATGATGCATTTCATATCATTTGCATAATCAATCATGATCAACTAGCTATTCAACTCTTGAGTTGCCACTTTGGAGGTCATTGCTTTTCTGTGAGCCAATCAATCCAACACCTTCAAGGTCCTCAAGAATAGAGGATAATGAGACATTCCAAGGAAGGCTTATGGTTTGCATGTTTAATTTAGTTTTCAATTAATCTTTCCAGTATGTTTTATTGTCTCATTATATGTGTATGCCTTCTATTTACCACATTTTTAGCATCACAGATATTACATCTAAAAGGATGGGTTTTAGTTACAATTTACTTTATGTACTTGCATATCATTTTGAAAGCATTGAATCTCATGTATTTTCCTTCATAAAGGCATAGCATATCATTGCATAAATAATAGAGGATGATTGTCTGAGTCATTCACCTGTCTACACTGAAAGGAAAGAAGGTGGTCTCATTTCCTAGATACTTGATCATGAAATATTTAGGAGGCCTTTACTCATTCATTTTCAATGTTGCCTTGTCATTGAGCTTCATCTATGGTTGTGTAGAGGTTTCACTATTCACCTTTGTTACCCAAAATCTATCAATTGCTATATCTCACACATTAATTAATAGCTTTAAGTCATTACAAATACCTAGTTGGTCACGTTGCTAGTGAAAAATCAAATATTCTGCTTCAACGCCATTGTAATTGTCATACCCAAGAAAGTTTCATTACTTACAAGTCAAGGCAAGAAAAAAAGAAAAAAAAAGTCTTACACCAAAATCAATATCAAAATATCATGGGCAAAAAGAGAAAAGATATATAACTGAAATATTACGCATACAAGTGCGATAATAAAGCTGGACTATGGGAACATGAAAATAACTCCATCAGGGCTATGGACGCTTACTGAAAAATGGAGAAATATTTGAGTGATTACAGTGCATAACCTTATTGGAGCCCTAAAATCTTGTTGGTAGCGAGGCTCTATCCATGATGCTTTTGAAGTTAGAATAACTCACGTAGCTAGCCACATAGGATTCCAAGGATCTTTGATGGTATAAGAGTCAGAATGAATTCAAATGCACACACATTGGCAAAAGAAGATCAAAGTTTCAAGAATTGATGGAGGAGTTTTCTGCGCCTCTATTCATAAATCTTGGCTACACAGTGTGTTAGATTGGATGATCTAAAGTATTTTAAGAATGGATTGAACTCCTATCTCTGAAATATTTCACATCTTCAATTTAATTAGTGCATTTCAGAATGAGGGGCACAAACAGTCATCCTTGTTTGAATAGGTACTATATCTTCATTTCTCATACTACATTAGTATAATTTATATTTGAAAAATTCATGTCTCTACCACATTATGCAGATCATCATATCATATAGGTTTGCATACTTGGGGGCATAACTGAAAAAATCCTAAAAATCATAAAAAGTCCTAAAAACATTCAGATAAAGTCCTGAAAAAATAAAAAGATTCAGATAAAGTCTTGAAAAAATCAAAACATTCAGATAGAGTCCTGAAAAAATCCACCAAAACATTCAAATATCGATCCACAAAATACAAAAACATTTAAAAATCAATTAAAAAACTTGCAATAACTTGTCTCACAAGAATCAAATACCCTAGCAGATATCTAGCAAACACTTTGCACGAAGTTAAACAAAGGATACAACTATCTTGTCAAAACATTTGCAATCAACCTGATCAATTTCCTAATCTATTGAATCACTATCAAACTATCAATGTGATCAACATCTTGTCTTAAACAAAATCGGTACTCTCGAAACCAGACAGGTCAATCTTAAACAGGGTCCAAAACTTCTGAAACCAGACATTATCAAAATCACATCAAACATATCAAAGAAAGACACAGTCAGTCCAACTGTTGAGTTTCTCTATTTTGGTTGAATCTTTTTATCAAATTGGCGAAGATCATTGCTTTTAGCTACTCAAGGATGTCTAGAAAGTGACTAGAGGAGCCGTGATGGGCATGATCCCTTTCTTTGTTTGTTGTTTATGGTTTGAACTAATGAAGTTTCAACAAAATTGTGTCGTGGGTGTCTGTGATAAGTACATTCGCTCTGTGAATGCCGCACATACCTCAACTCCCAACATAATTTCCGAAATGGAGGGTGCATTCCTTATTTGCTATGTGTTTGTTTCTTGCAATGATATATCTATACATCTTGGTTCTTCATACCTTGGTGTAATAAGTTTCATTGTTACATAATAAGGCTCAATGATGATAATGTATTGCACTACGAATAAAGCAACAAAGACTTTCTCATTAACATTTTATCAACCAGGTTGATTTTATCAATTATATTTTTGGAATAAATAAAGGTTGGTTCAATTAGTTCATCATTTCTTATCTATTTTCCATCTAACCACTAACATTTCTTCCAAAATTCACAAATTTTCAACACCTATTTTGACACAACAAAAACATCACATTGCATTTTCATTTAAATCATTTCACATCTGCATATAATGTTGCATTAGATCATTTTTGCACATTCACATTCTGCATACGATTTGCATTGTCACAAGAATTTCACTTAGGAAATTTTAGATCATCATCGCATATAGATTCATTCCTCATAAAATAAAGGCACATTACATATACTGCATCATATCACATTCACATTAGTCGCATCATCAAATAAGCATAATAAGAAAAAACATTATATTATAGAATGCACCATCAAATAAGGCATAACTCAAAAAAAAATGCATGTCATATATCTTAGAAATGTGTCAAAATACATTGTATCTATGATACATCATCAATAACAAAGCATCTCAACCAATGTTGCCTCTATTAGTAGGCGTATATCGCCTAGCACCAGTCTGTCCCGATGACACCCTAGGTGGACCCATCACTCCTCCACTGCTAGTTTGTTGAGAAGTATACCAAATTGATCTCCTCCCCATGAAAGCACTAAAACTAGGCTCCCTCTGGCCCTCTGGAATGACTCTCTCATAAGCCTGCCTATAGTAAATAGCCTCTTGTGCAACAAAAAAATGTCTATTTGCCTGGATCCATGCCTCTATCATTGGCCCAAATAACTGATCATATGCATCCATGGTGATCTGAGACCACTTGACTGCCTCATCCCTCTCTCTCTATAGCTGATCTCCCTCAGTGGCTATCTGATCCCTCTCTTTAGTCAGCTCCTCCATCGCCCGCTGATACCACAAGGTAGCGACCAAGTCCTCCAAACTCCTAACTTGAGCCCTCATTCCCTCCTCATCATCATCTCCCTCCACACCTCCTATCTCCATGGCCTGGGGCATATCAATATCATGTCCACCATCCCTACCCTCATCCCCATCACTTCTCGATGAACCTAATACTGACTCATCACTCCCACTCTCATCAGAACTTCTCATAGATGCAGTGTCTCCACCAAAATCCACATCCTCCTCTCCACTCTCAACCTGGATCTGCAACACCAGCTAATCAATCCCACTAAACAGGTGCACGAGCATCAAACTCTATAATGGCAACATAAGGCCGCACACATGCACCCCAACCACCGATCTCATGAGTAGTATGAGCAAAATAGGCTATGACATCTAGAACACCATGTATCTCACCAAATTGTCGAATTACATGGCCAAGAAGGTGCATATCAATAACCCTGTGACCACCAACATCTCGCCCAATAAGGTATCTTCGTTGTCAGCAAAAAGGAAGATGTTGGGCATCATCAACCCAACGAGGACATGTAAGATAAGGTCTCCATGAGAAGTACTATAATGTATCAATATAATAATACAAAATGTTACCCAACACTCTATGTCTCACTCCAATAGTATATCTATAAGCACATGGTTGCTTTGGTTGTAAATAAACATGTTTCATAGGCCGAAATATAGAAATATTCTCCCAAGCCCATATCTGGAGGAAAGTAACACCACATCCAATAGATTTCTACTGCAAATATACAATCACATGCATCTGATGATATAAAGTGGCAAGAAGATAGGGATCCCAAGAAAACTCTCATCTATGAATAACCATATCATAGATCACTTGTCCTCATCCAACAAGGAAACCATGGGTACGTCTATCGGGGATCAATAATCAAGCAACAGTGCAACAAAGAATAGCAATGAGATCATCATAATCTAAATCATCCCAATGAATCTCATAACAACCTCAGATATGAAGATCATCCTTAGAACACTCAAACAAAGCGCACAAGGTAGCTACTCCATCACTACGTTCAAATGTAACTCGTGCACCAAATATAGGAATGTGTAGAATATGCCACACATCTTCAAGTGTGATGGATGCCTCACCTATCAAAAGATGAAATGAACAAGTCTTTGAATGCCATTGCTCAATCAAGGCAGTAATCATGGCCCTATTGGTCGTAACCTCAGGCAAGTGCACTATATGATATAATCCAACCTATCGGAGCAGAGCTATATCCTTGACATCTAACTCATGATGTCAATGAAGACCATCTGGCCTCGTCTGTCTCGCAACCAATACTAGATAATTTTCCTACATTTGAGAAAGAGAAAACTAAATTAGATACATCATTCACATCACAAGAAAACACAAAAAAAATCATATCATGTCAAATGCGAACTGATATTATCAATTGCGGATCAATTAAAGCAAGTGCGAACTAAAATTTGCAAGTGCGAATCAAAATTTTCAATTGCAAATTAGCAATTTCATTTACAAGAAATTTTATCAATTGCGAATTATTATTCACAAATATGGATAAATCGACAATCAATTGTGAATAAGAAAAAATTGACCCATCCAAACAACGATAAAAATTTTAATTTTTTTTGGGAAAAACAGACAAAATGTGCAGTTTTTTTGGAAGACTCACCATGCCGCCAGTGTTGAGAGGTCTTTGATATGATCAAACTCACTCAGACAAATGTAGCCTTGCTCTGTGACCCACCATCTCGATCCAAGGACACTGAAAGCACTAAAATCTCAAAGGAACTCCTACAAAGCAAATGAGTACAAATGAGCTAAAATCAAAACTAATTTTCAATTTATAGCTCAAAATTGGGGTTTTTGCCACCCTAACGGTCATGGTCCCCTCCAACTTCAACGCAGTCGTAGCCATATCAAATGAGATCGAAACCTCACCAAACTTCACATGATCGATTACTAGCATATTTTTGAAAAAATGGTCTTAATTTCACAATTTTTTGACCACTTTTTCAGAGGGGGCATATTTACACCCTAAGCGTTGCTGGGGCAGATTTTTTTTCATTTTCTTTGAAACAACGTCATTTAGACATTGTGTCAAAGAGGGGCAAATGTAGACACTTAAAAATATCTCATTAATTATATACTAATTATTCGTCTATTTAATTAAGTAATTCTTTAATTATTTGATTAAACTAATTAGTTCTTCTGATCAATCACATTTAACATTGCTAATTATTCAATTTCTATGCTCAAATCAATTTAATCAGTTAATCCTCTTCCAATTTTTAATTATTTAATTAATTGCGACATTTTCCTTAGTTAAATAATCTTTATTATTGAATTAAATATTTGCGATATTTTCTTTAGTTAAATAATCTTTATTATTTAATTAAATTCTATTTCTAATATTGAAATAATTTTATTTAAATTAAATAATTATTCCTCTAATTCCCCCAAATTCAAATTTCATATCATTTCACTTAATTTCATTTCTTCCAAATTAACATTTCATCAAATGTGAATTTCAGTTAATTTCATGTGCATTTTAACATTCGAAAGTCGAAATTCAAATCTAAATTGAAAATGAAAATCAAATTCAATTTCAAAATCCTATAGTACATGTTGAAATCAAACTGATTGATCAAATCAGTTGACTAATCAATTAACTTAGTTAACTCCTCAATCTCCTATTTTCGCTCAAAATCAACTTTTTATGACTAATCAATCATTTCAGTCTTCTAATCCATCTAATCCGTTATCTCTCAATCAATTTAGTTAACTAGATAATCAATTCAGTCTACTGGTTAATCAATTGAGTTCACTCTCCAATCAGTTTTGTTAACAAATAAATCTATTGAGTTGACTAATCAATCAATTTTAGTTATCTATCAATCAACACTTGAGTTCAAATTCTCACCTCCTTTGTGTTGAAAATCTATAAATTCAATACCTTTTCTCATCTTCAAGCTAAATCACAGTCTTCAAAATAGTTCCTAATCTATGCAAGAAATCACTGCAATACTTGAGAGCTATTCAACAACAACTAAGGAGAAGATCAATGGAAGCTACAATGCAATTGAGGGGATTTTCAATTAGGATAATTTTTTAATTCTTTTATTTGTGAATTTCATTTCATTGATTTGTGTTTGGAATTGCTTTGATAGTTAAGGATCTTGTGATCATCTTTATTCCCTATTTTAACATTTATGACATTCAAGCATGAGAAACAGGAATAACAAAATATCAATTCTAACTTCATTGAGACCAATCGGAGAGCGATCAGGAGAGTCTATCCCGAGGAGAGTGATATCCTTAACTCAACTGAAATAACTGCAAACTTTGACAACTCTATCATGACCTTTGGAATTATTGAAACAAATCAACCAGACGACGATCCTTTACCCTTAATGTACCCAGAACTTATTAACTGGGAGGACATTGAAATCATGGAGATAGATGCCTTCCCAAATGACCATTCTATAGCCGTATATCTTAATGTTGTTGAGCCCATAACACCCAAAAGAGCTTCCACCAGTGAATCTAATAACGTGTCTTCTAGTTAGGTGGGTGCCAAGTCTTCCATTTACAAAAGTGAAATTAAAGAATAAAAAATAATGTCTAATGTTGAAAACCATTCTATGGCAACATTAGACCAATCAAAAGATAAAATAAAGGGTCTATCTGAGGGTGAAAATCTCCTTGAGGCACCCAAAGATGGATGATTTGACACCCTCCCAAAACACTTTCAAGAGAGATCGGCTATCTTGATTGAACCTACAAAAGCAGTCAACATTGGTACTCTAGAGAATCCTAAATTTCTCCACCCTGCAACATCTTTATCAAAACAAGAGAGAAAACACTACATTGACTTCTTCAAGAGAAGGCAAATAAACTTTGCCTGGTCATACATAGATATGCCAGGACTAGATCTAGACCTCATCATGCATCACCTTAATGTCACTTCATGAGCTAAGTCGGTCAAACAAAAACTCAGGAAGATGCACCCTCACATTTCTCTTCTTGTCAAAGCAGAGTTGAAGAAACTATTGGATGTGGGATTCAGATGAGCAGTCACATATCTAGAGTAGGTGTCAAATATTGTACCTATGTTAAAACCGGATAAAAGTATAAGAGTGTGCACAGACTTCAGGGACTTGAACAAGGCATGCCCAAAGGATGATTTTCCACTGCCAAGCATTGATATCATTGTAGATCTCACAACAAGACATGTAATGTTCTCTTTAATGGATGGTATCAAGAGAAAACAACATTTACATGCCCTTAGAGTACTTTATGTTGGAACGTCATACCTTTTGGGATCAAGAATACTGGGGCTACTTATCAGAGAGCTATGACCACCATTTTCCATGATATGATGCATACCTACATGGAAGATTATGTGGATGATACACTAGCAAAATCACACACTAGAGAAGGACACTTGGAAATTCTAGACAAAATATTTGACAGGTTAGAAAAATACAAGTTGAGACTGAATCCAAGGAATTGTGCTTTCAGGATTACACCAGGAAATATTTTGGGATATATCATAGATGCTTGTGGAATAGAAGTTGATCCAGCAAAGGTAAAAGCTATAATGGAAATGGAATCGCCAAAGAACATCAGTCAATTGCATTATCTACAAGGGAGATTGCAATCAATAAGAAGGTTCATAGCATAATTGGTTGATTGTTGTCATCTATTCACTCACTTATTACACAAGAATGTTCCATTTAGATGGGACGACAATTGTGAGGAAGCCTTCACTCAAATAAAGGAATATTTGGTAACTCCATTAGTACTATCATCACCGATTGAAGGAAAACCATTGTTGCTTTACATTTGAGCTACAAAAGTATCACTAGGAGCCCTCCTGGAACAACATGAAAATCAAGGAAAAGAGCAAGCAATCTACTATATTAGCAGAACTCTAGTTGGATATGAGTTGAACTACACAACAATGGAGAAAACATGTCGAGCAATAGTGTTTGCAACCCAAAAGTTGTGACATTATATGCTGACACACTCAATTAAGCTGATTGAAAAGATTGACCATTTGAAGTATCTCCTAAGCAAGGCAACATTGATAGGCTGACTAGCTAAATGGGTCATTGTGTTGAGTGAGTTTGATATTGAGTATGTTGATAAAAGGACAAGTGATTGTAGATCAACTAGTTGAACTACCCTTGCACGATGATACTCCATTACATATTAAATTTTCTAATGCAGATGTTCTCACTGTCGACAAGAAGACTTGGGAGTTGTATTTTGATGGCTCTTACACAACATGGATCAGGTGCAGGAATCCTACTCATAACGTTGTAGGGCCACACTATCCCTAAATTATATAGGTTGAGCTTCCCATGTACAAACAATACTGCAAAGTATGAAGCACTAGTCATTGGCCTCAAGATGACCATTGAATGGAATATAGCATAGCTACATATCTATGACGATTCCTAGCTAGTTATCAATCAAATAAATGATGAGTAACAAACCAAGGATGATAAACTGATTCCCTACAAACAACTGGTTAATAATTTTAAGAAATATTTTATGGAGATCACTTTTGTTAAGATCCCAAGGAATGGAAATAAAGCAGCAGATTCCATGGCAATGATAGCATCTCTTCTACAAACTCAAGAGAATCAAGAGCATTATGAATTCCTGGTGGAAGAACTCTTTTATCCAGCCCATGATTCCCCTAACATGGAAATTATTTGCAATATATCTGGAACTGATTCCTCACAGTATGGCCCAACGTATCTTTACTTGAAAGATAATATACTTCCCCCAAACCTCTCACAAAACCAAAAAGGGAATTTTATTCGTCAATCCTCCCACTATACCATCATCATTGATACCCTTTATAGATGAGGTCTAGATAACATTCTCCTCAGGTGCCTCGAACATGATGAATCCAAAAAAGCCTTAAAATAAGTTCATGAAGGTATTTGTGGCACACATTCAAGTGGTCTTATGCTAGCCAAGAAACTTATACGCTTGGGCTATTATTGGCCCACTATGGAAAGTGATTCCTTCACATATGCCAATAAATGTAAACAATGTCAGATTCATGGTAATCTGATACATGCACCAATGCAAGAGTTGCATCCTTTGGCAGGATCATGATTGTTTTCACAATGGGGTCTGGACCTAGTAGAAAAGATTCACCCTTCATCTTTGAATGGACACAAGTTCATTTTAACTGCTGCAAAATACTTTACTAAATGGATTGAAGCATTGCCTTTAACAACAGTGATAGGGAAACAAATAGCTTCTTTTATCCTCAATTATATCAGTTGTTGCTATGACATTCCCATCTCCATTATCACCAATAATGGAAGTCCCTTTAAGAATCAATATATGCAAGAACTATGTGAGCGATTCTAAATCCAACATAGATTCTCAACACCCTAATATCGTCAAGGTAATGGTCAAGCTGAGGCATCTAACAAAACAATCCTAAAAATTTTGAAGAAAACAATCAATGAAGCTGGTAGGGACTAGCACATTCAATTGAATCCCACTCTATGGGCTTATTGCTCTAGCATCCGTACACCCACTGGGGTAACTCTGTATTGCCTTGTGTATGGGTCAGAAGCAATCCTCCCAATTGAAGTAGAGATACCTTCTGTACGGGTGTCATTCAAGGGACTCATTTTGGATGAGGAGCAGAGAGTATCCAGGTTACAAGAACTAGAGTTACGACAAGAGCATCGCCAAAATGCTTCTAATCACTTAGAAGCATATCAACAAACAATGGCGAGAAGCTACAATCACTGGGTCAAGCTGAGAGAATTTTAGTTGGGAGATCTTGTCTTAAGAGAAAATCCACGCAACGAGCAAGATCAAGAGAAAAAGGGACCAAACTAATTAGGTCCTTTTGTCATGGTTGTTGCATATGGATCCGGAGCCTACAAATTATCAACACCAGAAGGCGAGTGGTTTGAAGAACCTATCAACACAATGTATTTGAAGAAATTTTATGTCTAAAAAGGAGAAAATCCAAACAAAAAAGCAGAAAAGCAAAAAATCCAAAAAAAGCTAAAAAGAAGAAAATCTAAAAAGCAAAAAAGCAGAAAATCCAAAAAAAGCAAAAAAGCAAAAAAATCCCAAAAAAGCAGAAAATCGGAAAATCCAAAAAAAGCAGAAAAGCAAAAAATAAAAAATAAAAAACAAAAAGGTAGAAAATCCAAAAAAAGCAGAAAAGCAGAAAATCAAAAAAAAAAGAAAAGCAAAAAATCCAAAAAAAACAGAAAAGCAAAAAATACAAAAATAGTGAAAATAATGGAAAAAAATAAAAATAATCAACTATAAGGAAAAATGCAATAAAAAATAGATGGTGAAAACCTGGAAACAGGCGCTATCTGTCAGCTTGGCCCTTCTATCTATGATTTCATGCTCTCTTTCTGCATCCATCTGTCGCATTTGTATATATCCATCATAAAGTCTTTTGTACATAATCAAGTAGCACCATCTCACCATGAATTGGACCATCGTATATATCCATAATAAATTTGTTTCTAGACTGGGGGCAAAATCCTGAACCTAGCTGGGGGCAAAATGCACACTTTGGGCTTAATCAAATAGGCAGAGCAACAATTAGGCAGCACTTGTCAAGTGAAAACTGAGACACATCCAATGTTGAACACAATATCATATCATCAACCATCAACTGTCAAGTTAAATATTGCAAACATATATCAATGGATGATATCTTTTGGCTAATGATTTTAACACTTCAACAATGGTTCAACTGTTATATCTTGATTTTCACTATCATTATTTCTGAGTGACTCAAGGATGTCTCTGACTAGAGGAACAAGGAAGGAACATGATATTTTATTTGTTTATTGTCTATAAATTGATCGTTAATATGTTCAAGTTGTCTCAGGACATGAGTATAAAATTATCATTGACGATATTTCAGATTTGGACATAGGAACGGTTAATACAGCCTATTTTACACAAGCAACACTCAGGTCATCTTGGTTCAATTATACCTCGATTCTTGTACTAACTTGCAATATCAAAACCAAGAAAGTAGTGCTTGGGTCATCATGGTTCAAGTATACCATAGATGTTTGCACTCACTTACCACATTTTAAAGGCTCAATGATGATAAAAACCAATGACCAAATGACCGGTCGGATCACAACATTGCATTTCATTAGCATTTGCATATTTAAAATAGATTGCATTTCATTTTGCATGGGATCATTAAAGCTCATCTTTTCCAAGGCTGAAGGCTTCAAACATGTATTATCTCTCTTATTAAGTGATTGAGTACATTGGACATCAACAAGAATAATCAATTCATCCATCTTGAATGATAAGTTAGTTTATTTCATCACATGTAAGCATTAGATAATAGGAAATCATTCATATAGATAATCAAATCATTAATTCATTTAGTTAGATCATTCATTGCATAAAATATTCATATATCATCAAATCATGTGCCATATGGCACCATCATTGCATTACATCCATCTCATTTTAATATGCATATAAAAACCATAAAATCATCATAAAAATAGAAGGCATTTCATGACACATACATCACATAGTACATAAAGAATTTGCATTCATCATAAGCATATATTCATCATCATACATCATCGCATGTCCATACATCAGAATCAATAGGCATCATCGTAAATAAACTCACACTACATACATCCATCATACACTACATAATCAAATAAAAAGTAAATGCACCATCATGTAAATAACTGCATAGCATAATCATATAGAAAGTAAAATGCATAAGTCATATAGGAAAAATAGAATCGACTGCGTCTCATGTCATAAAAAAGAATTGATGTCCAGGGTACAATGATATCACAAAAATATCTGAGATACATCATAATAATACATCGCAGGAATCATCACTATCTCATCACAAAAGGGTTTATAGATCAATAATCAATGTCCCATATCAGTGTGACCACTATAACTTGGAGCAAAACTCTGTACTGATGCGACAGGTCTAGTAACACCAACTGATGCCCCTGTTCCTGGGTCCCTAGCTAGGGGATCTCTCTGAAGTGGCCCTGTCACTCCTTGACTCTCAGACTGGCTCTGCTCCGACCTCCTACTCATCTTTAGAAAACTAGGAGCCCTTTGATCACCAGGAACAACCATATAGTATAAATTCTTGTAGTACTCGGTCTCCTAGGCCAAGCACTAGATGGACCTGATGGCCTCCCCCGACCTAGTCCCTATGGATGCGGTCACCTGTGCCTCTTCATATCGGCACTTGTCCCTAAATGCATCTCTCTCTAGCATGAGAAAGGCAATCTGTGCCTATGCCTAAGCCATCTATGCCTATGCATGCGTCTGTGTCTGGGCCATATGTACCTGTACCTATGCCATCTAGGCCTATATCTATGCTATCTGAGATTCTCTCTTTGCTAGCTAACCCTATAACTACTAAACATGAACCTATAAATCATTGATCTGAGCCTACTGCTGGTGGGATGATATTCTAATGAGGACCCATCATGGTGCCTCTACCTATACCTTCTCTACTGATGGTGCATCTACATGTACTTGCTCAACATGTGGTGCCTCCTGTTGTGGTATCTATTGCACCCGATCCACCTATCCCAACCGCCTCCGTCTGACCACCCTAGTCACCCAATCCATAGATAACACTCTCGTAGATCTAGACCTACTGGCTCTTGACATACTTGATAATGCCACTACCATCGCACCATCATCTCCTCCATCATCTCCTCCTTCATCTCCATCTCATCCATCATCATATCCTCCATCTCCATCCCCTCCTCATCCATCTCCATTTGCCCCATCCCCTACATCTCCATCATCTCCTCCCCAATCCCCACCTCCTCTCTCCCCGCCATCCCTCGACCATCTCAGAGCCCTGCATCATGGTCTCTCATCATCCTCGTGAAAGGCTGGCTCTGGCTCGTTAGGACATGTCAACCTCAGAAACTTGTGTGATGTGAAGTGCACAACATACTCACCAGTCATCCCACTATCTATGGTACCTGGGAAGTAGTTCCAATCCTATGCCCCCAATGAGAAGTATTATGTGCATGCCTGCTCATATGAAATAGTAGGCCCCCAAATGGGCACATCATACCTCTTGTGCACATAATGGGTTGTCCCCTGTGGAATCCCCTGTATCTTGCCATACTATTTCAACAACCTCATACAAAATAATCTCTCAATAATGTAGGGTGTAGATCCAATCAGGTATCGAGTCAGAAACACATATGGCATCTCCACGGAATCCTTTGGCAAGACCTCACAATCTCTATAAGATCTCCATACAACTATGTCTAGGTCATCTAGAGCTCACCTCCAATACTCCAATTTATCCAGCTTTCATTGGAAAATAATGCCTGGATATCCATATGCATAGGGCCTCCCTATAGGTCTCTCCCTATCTACCAGCGATTGTGTGATGGGCACATGCTCACAAGCCCATATTTGCAGCACTGTAACCCCTGCTGATAATGTCACTGATCCTTGATATACCACTCGGTGCAGATCATGGTACAAGTGTTCCAACATGTAAGATCCCCATGAGAATTGAGTCCCCTATGTAATCAACTGCTCTAGGAGGTGACCCCATCCAACAGATAGTCCCTTTTACCTATGATCAGGACAAAGAAAGCCACCGACGAATCCGGAAAGAACAGTGGGTAGTGTGGCATAACCCAAATCCAACATCTCTTGCCACACAATGTCATATCCGCTGATCTCATCATCGTCAAAAAATCTCTTGAGTACGTTGGTGCCACCCTGCTCACCGAGATCATAGTAGACAAGCTCTCCCATGATAGGTACCCTAAGTATCCTGCACACATCCTCAGGAGTAATGGTCATCTCACCTATTGGTAAGTGAAAGTTATTATGCTCGTTGTGCCACCGCTTGGCTAACGATGTCAGTAACTCCTGGTTAATCAAATATCGAGGCATGTCAAGAAAGGGAGATAATCCACACCTATCGATGTGGTCTCGCTCTGCCTAGCTAAGGTGAGGTATCAACATCCTGGTCTTCGGGAAGCGCTCCCAAGACTGAAGGATACTGAAGTGCTCCTGCAATCATATCAGTAACTCGATTTATCTATAAATTTATCAATCTATCTCACTCAAGTGAGATTTCTATCAAATCTCATTGAGCCCCTATCAACGACTCTCATCTATCACGAGGTCGTTATCAATCCTATCTTATCAAGCATGAAAATCAAGATAATTGAAACTGATCATAAATCTTAATCAATTAGGAGTATCTAAATAAAAAAAATCATCAATTTGATACTGAGCATCAATTGGACCTATTTTGTTCGACATCATGATCAAACCAACTCGACATCATTGATCATCCTTTTTGGGAACCATGCAATTTGTGGGCTAGGCACAAAAAATTCACCTTTTCAAAGCATTTAATCATTTTGTTAAAATATTTTTTGGCGCTCTGGCCTTGGCAGCCATGTCAATGCCCGCACCTCCCTCGGTGGCACCCACGGTGGCACCCTTGGCAGCGGTGATCATCGTGTTGGCATTTGCGGTCTGTGGAGTGACGCTCATAGTGGTGGCGACGGCACCGCCGGTGGCACCCATGGTGCCGCCGTAATTTAAAATAATTTTTTTTAATGTGAGAAAATTAAAATTTTAAAAAACGGAAAAAAATCAGTATATAAAACAAAAAACCCATCACGTTTATCCAAAAAAAATTAATACCCACATACTAAAAATGCTCGAAAAAAATGAGTAAAAAAAAACTAGCTAATTTTTTGAAGAAAAAATCAACTGAAAATGAGCAAAGGAGGGTTTTCTTGGGGTACGTACCGATGGACCATAGGCTACAAACCGCTTATGTCATCCAACTTGCTCGAACACGTGCTAGTAGTAGGGGACCACCATTTTTTTCTCCAAAGCAATTTTTCAACAACTCAAGTGCACAAATGGTGAGTGGTAAAAATGACTTTTACCTTTTAAACTCAAAGAGGGGCATTTAAGTGGGATTTTTATCTTGCTCCTTTCAAATCAAACTAATCAATTTATCAGCCTGGTAGGGTAGCATTTTTAATTTGTTATCGGGAGATAAATTAGATCAACTCTGAAAATATCTAAAAATTGTAAAATAAAAATAAAATAAAAACATCACAAAATTTTATTTAAAAAATCTCAAAAAAAAATTTAAAATCACGAAAAATTCAAAAGCATCGAGAAATTATTCGATTCATATCCTGAGGGGGCATCCTTGCATCATAATCTATCAAACAGCATCTAGGGCATCATATCAAAATCAAATCCACATCGAATCATATCGCATCGATATCATCTTTCTTTGAACCAATGCATTGCCACACATCGTTTCAAAGAGGGGCAAAATGTATACACCTAAAAATGGTCTGGACATAATTGATTAAATACACAGTTATTTAATTAATACCATTTCCCAATTAGTTGAATTCACAAGTAATTTAATCAATTTCCCTATTCCACTACTTGTGATTAAATCTAAGGATTTGTTCATATAGTTCATTTTTATATTCCCATTTAATTAATTAATTCCTCCCATTTAATCCATTCTTCTAATCCCATAATTAAAATTAACAAATTCCAAATTTGTTGAGTTTAATTATCTTTTCCTAATCATTTGAATTTCTAAATTCAAATTGGACACATGTCTCCTAACTTTAAACCCTATCCTAACCAACCCCTAACCCAACCCATCTAATCTAACCTAGGGTCTAGCTAACCCTATCCATTCTTGCACATCCTAACCTCATGTGGGTTGGATATTCTCTCTTGAGGACACATGGCACAGGGATGACATGTGTCTCTTCCTCCAACTTCTTCTCCAACTTCTCTAATCTCGACCGTTGATATCTCTAGATCGAATCCTGACTGTCAATTCCTGCCACCTCAGCCTGAGCCTAGGAATTCCTATAAATACCCCTCATTTTAGAGTAATAATGATCCCTTACATCATAGATTTTTGCATAGTTACTATAGACATTTACATTTTAATCATCTAGCATAATTGGCAATTAGATCAAATCATAACATGTTAAGTATAGGAATAATCATGTTAATCTAGTTTCAATTATCAATCATGTAGCTTAATCAATCATTTTAGCTTATCATGCATCAAATCATTTGCATAATCATGATCAAGTAGCTAGTCAACTTTTGAGTTGCCACTTTGGAGGTCATTGCTTCGCTGAGAGCCCACAATCTAACACCTTCAAGGTCCTCAAAAATAGAGGAGGATGGAACATTTCAAAGGAGGCCATTGGTTTGCATCTTTCATTTAGTTTTCAATTTGCTTCCTAGTTATCATTATTGTTTCATTTATGTGCTTGTTTCTTATAATTGACACAAATTTTAGCAGTACAATATGTTATCCTTAAATTCACTACAATTTCATTAATGATTACTTCACAGCCTTAATTATTTAACATTTTATTGTAAATTTCACCACCCTTTTCCCTTATTTTTTTATAACTCAATTAGTGATCACACCATGTTTTTCTTTTAATCAATATAAAATGATAGGTGATTGAACCATATTAAAAGTTTCCTCTAGTCTAATATCTTAATGATGGGGACCAATCTACACTAGGAATGATAGTTTAATGAAGTTCTAAGAAATTATAAATCAATGGACTAGATGATCTAATGCTATATATATAAAAATAGAATAAAATTTGGGGAAAAAAATGCTACCAAAATGGTTCTATTCATCATTTTTAAACCCAAAAAGAAAAAAAAATTACTAATTGATGAGAAATGCTACTAAAAGATTCTTTTTTAACACATTGGAATTGGAAGAGAAAGAGGATTATTTAGGATAATCATATACTTAAGTTGGAATAGGTGCAATCGGAGAGAACATGATTTCACCTATTTGCTAATTATTTTGTTGTGGATGACATACATAGATTTAGTAGTGAATATTATAGATTTTTTTTAGTTTTAATTAAATTTAAAACATGATTTTTGTTTGGATGACATTATTTTTTTTTCTACTTTCTCTAACTCTTGTCGTAAACTTTTAGATTTCCTTTTTTCATGTTTATGCTTTGTCTAGCTTCTATTACAAATATTTAGATGTCCACTTCTCTTTCTCTAGTTTCATTTGTCATGTTTTGTAATATTTTTCTTCTTTATTTAGCTTTTGTTGCTCTATTTTTTCTAAGGTATTTATAGCTTCCATATTATTATATATTTTTCTAAGTTAAATTTTAAATTATTATATTTTTATAATTTACTCTTTTTTTGGTTTATTTCTGTAAGGCCTTGACCTTCTTCACAATTTCTAAAACTTCTTAATAGGTTCATTTATGTTAGATTAGTGACCCATATTGTTCATAATGGTGTAGTATTGGATCATCATTGAACAAGGATAATATCAAGGATGGAACAAGACCTTCAAGATCTAGAAGATGCTCAAGAGAACTAATGGCCAACCAATGGAGAGGGTGAATCAATACAACCCTAACTGATAGAAAGGTATACCCAAGGTAAATTTATATAGAAAAATTGCATGTAGTTGATCTCAAGATAAATAGTAATATTTATTAATAGATAATCATTAAAGAGAAAACCAATTGAATAGTATGGTTAATCAGTTGATTTTGAGGTTAATTTATTATTATTGAATGTAGCAAGTAGCTATATACTATTATGCACTAACTATTGGGTTTGATCTTGATAAGGTTTGTGACAAGTGGTTATCATGATGACTTAACCCAATCAAGTATTAGAAATATTATTGTATGAACAAGTGCCAATGGGAAGAAGGGAAACCAATGATTGTCCACCCTTATTGTCTTGTTGTTTTATTTGATTCAAAATAGAGGGTTAGAGTGTGAGTGTTGTGTAAGAGTTGAAAAGGTCCAATGATTTTGTCAAACTCATAAATTTGATCTTTAAGGGGTCCTTAAAATATTGTAAAGGGTCTTATTTTATGTGTTTTTTTAATGTTTTTTGGACCTAGTTAAGGGTCCTTTTTAATCATGATTTTGCGTAGGGTCAACATGTGACACCAAATAATTATTATCTCCCCATTGGCAAACATTTTTAAACCCTTTTTTATAAAGCCCTATGATATTATTTTTTTATAAGGTTAAGTCTTTGTTTTTGTGCTCTCTACTACTATGTTAACTAAGAATGCTCAAACTATGTGTGGGGATATGGTGAGAATTAAACCAATTACTCATATTGAATTAAAAAATAATGGCACAGTGTGGCATATTTGTATTTGGGGAGGGGTCTCCCAGTTCATAGGATGCATCAATGAGTTTGATGAGAACCTATCTATACAATTTTCCATGTTGTGGGATAACAGGAGAGTTGGGGCGGGGGTGTCTCGTTTGAAATCAACGAAGAGGCCATAGTGAAGGGGATGAGACTCTCCAATAAGGGAAGGAAATGGAAAAAATAGAGTAGGGTGGTGGATAACAAGAGTTTGACCCAATTCTTTTGGTGAAAAGAGGAGCCAGTTAAGCTTCGTGATAGATTTGCCAAAGCCAAATTGTCTGAACCATGGGACCATGTTTTCCTCGTGATAATGAAGTTTTTCACCTTAGAGGGAGGATTTAAAGTTTACTACTATTATAATTTACCTTTGATAAACCACTTTTGTAACCATGCTTTGATTTCCTTTCCATTTTTTTGGTTGAATTCACTTGAAAACATGGTTTAAAATGTTGTTGATATGGCAAGAGCCAGGGTTGGAATCATATCCCTCTCCATCAAGGCTTCATTTTTTACTTAAATAATTTTCATATAGCCAT
Organism: Cryptomeria japonica; assembly: GCF_030272615.1. Taxonomy (NCBI): domain Eukaryota; kingdom Viridiplantae; phylum Streptophyta; class Pinopsida; order Cupressales; family Cupressaceae; genus Cryptomeria; species Cryptomeria japonica. The sequence goes on along the minus strand of NC_081409.1, from coordinate 559,306,384 downwards.
ATTTTCTTCTAATAAATTTGTTGTTATGGAAACCCCATGCTCTAATTCTCCCCAGGCAGCGACTATTCTTGATTCCCCTATCTCTAGCAAGAAGAAGTGTATATGTATCCCTGTTGTCACCAAAATACCCTCCTAACTTGGTTCCCCTAGTAGCCCCACACATGAAATTGTTGTCAAAGGCCTTTTTGTCCTAAATCAGTCCACAACCACCTCCACTACAGAGAAAAAAAATGAAACTCAAGAAACCTACCCTACTGGCTAAAAAACCCAAGACCCAAATAACCATTTAGGTAGTTGTCGATGATGTGGAGCTAGATGTCCATGAAGAAGATAGTAAAAGTGAGAGTGCTAATCATAGGTGGTCTAATAGGTTGGTTGGGTACATAATTAACAAAGAGGAAGGAAATAAATTGGTGGATTATAAAGAAGAAATAGAGAAAGACGATGTGGCTGATGATGGTGATGATGTTGATGGAAACACAGGAAAGGAGGAAAGTTTGACTAAGTCCACCACTGATAGTTCCATGCACACCGATTGTTCCAAAACTGAACCAATGGACATGACTCAGGAGGCTATGTTGAAGAAAGAAGACACTCATCAAGGTGGTAGTGCGGGAACCTATGCTGACTACAAGACTACCATGTTGGATTTGGAGATCCTAAATAATAAAGTGTTGGATATGGAGAACAAGATGATTAGCGTATCTAGGTTTAGCATGTGTGTGATGCAGAGCTCGGCCACCTCTTTGTGCTTAATGCAAAACAAAGTGTTAGGAAAAGATGTTGAAAAATAAGGGAACTATAAGGATCTTTTTAAGTTCCTCACTGATGATTGGGGCAATGCACTCAATTAGCCATTGGATGGTTGGTTTTAGATCTTTGGATTTTTTGTTATATACTGCCAAGACTCTTAATCATCATACCTATACTTCTAAGAATATTAATCTATATTGTTTCACTATTGATATTTTGTTGTTAGTGTGTTGTTAAAGCTTCCTTCAAGTTATTAGTGTAAAAGGTCAACACCCTAGTTTTGTTAGGATTCCCACAGATACTGAGAGGGGGGAGTGAATCAGTATCTAATCGGTGAATTGAATTTCTTATCTTAAAACATGTAGAACATATTATAATAGTGTACCGATATGCAAGAAATAATGCAATAAACATAATTAAAAGCAACCACATGAAAAACACACCATAACACAAGGATTTAACGAGGAAACCTAGTGTGGGAAAAACCTCAGTGGGATTTGTGACCCACAATATTCACTTACTGGCCAATAAGAGAATATTACTGCTACAAGAGGGGCCTGCACATGCAGGAAGGCCAACTACCTAGAGCTCACTGCTCAATGGGAAGTCTCACTGACTTACAATGACGGATTATATAAATCCAGTATCTTGTACTGCTTTAGAATAGCATCTATAATGCCAGATCTAGTACTGGTTTCTACTCTGCTTCTTACATAAACCCTTAACCTATAATTCGCATAATAGGTCTGCCTTATTTCCCCTAAATATTATCTTCTTACTTACTTTCAAATGTTCTACAATGATCTCTCTTATATAAGAGTCATTTTACAATGATTCCAAGTCGCCTTACAAAGATTTTACAATAATAAACAAAATATAATATAACAAAAATCCTGTCGACCTCTGTGTCGGTATGCTTCCTTTCTCTGCCGGTACCGGTGGTCTAAGTGCCGGTGTAGAGTCTAATCTTTCTAGTGCTGGTGTAATGCCTTACCGGTGCCATAGGATTGTAAGGTTGCCATCAATGACAAAACCTTCAATCACCTACAATGTCTCATTGGAGTGTGCATATGCCAACAATCTCCCCCTTTGGCATTGATGGCAACACTCATGAGAAAATTCAAAAGTGTATCCAAAACTTGTAATCCAAAAATGTTTCCAAAAATATGCTACCAAAAAATATAAGAGCTCCCCCTGAGCAGGTAAGTCTTCTGCCAGTTATTTTCTCATACTACTACTCCCCATTTGGCATCAATGACAAAGGTTGCCAAGATGTTAGTAGAGTTGTAGTCTCACTCAACCTTGTAACTGGGTGGTTACAATTTGAAAAAGATCTGCCAAAATCAAGTTTATACTTTCCATAAACTTCTTGTTGTCCTTTATTGTTGTCTCTGTTCTTTTAACTGTACCGGTGAGGTGCTACATATGCTTTGCCGGTGATCTCTGTCCTTGTACTAGTGCCTCAGATATTTCCTTCCGTAATGATGCTAGATATTCCAATCTTGGACTTAGTCTTAGTCTCAAATGTTTTTCCTTATTTACTATTCTCTCCTTTTCTCTTTCTAACTTAAGTAATTCTTCTTCAAAACTTGTTATCCTTTGCTCAAAAACTGATAATGTATCAGGTGAGTTAACAAAATTGTCTGCAAGTTTATTGATTTCATCCTGTACCTTGCTCATTTTCTTATCTATGTCTACTGTCAAAAAGTTTGTCTTGCAAGTATCTTTGTATAGAGTTTTAAATTCCTTTAATAAGTTACATAGTTTTGATAGAAGTGTGTCAAATTCCCTAGTACACTTCTTTATCTGATCTTCAAAGAATTTTTTCTTTTCAATTTCTACCTTACCCTTCAATGTCTCTTCTTTTATTTTCTCAATAGTCACTGTGTTCTCAGTGATGTATTTACACAAAGTATCAAGTTGTCTTAAAGAATCCTTATTGTCTATGTTACAGTTAGGATCTATTACCTTCAAAATTGGGATTGTGTCATCTATAGCTTTATAAGCCTATGAACTACAATCTGTTATCTTTTTGATGGAGTCCAAAAGTACTTCAGTTACATTTGTTGATTTGTAACCTATTGAGGAGGAACCAACATTCTGAATTCCACCGGTGGAGGAAGTAACCAAGCTTGTAGTGACCTCTGGTAGGTTAGTCTGTGTTTCCATTTCTTTAAGCAATGGTTTTTGATCTTATCCTGTTGCCGGTGGCACTGTTTCCATGTGAACCTATTCCTGTTCCAGAGCCTGTTGCTCTACTTGTCTCTTTTTTAGTTTTAGTCTGAGTCTCTACCTATTTCTCTGTGTTATCAACTTCAACTTTCCTTTCGGTATTGTCAATGCTATCAGTTGCTGGTGGCTCACTAGCCATATCTGTCTTGCTGGTTGATTCTTTGTCTATCACAATGTTGACCTTTTGTGTATCAACATCAACTGTGTATAGTACCTCAAGATTAGGATTTGTATCCTCTATGTCCATACTCTCATCTACCGGTTGATCTTCAGTAGTTGTTACCGGTGATGTAATTTGACTTGGTGGGGATAAGTTATCTTTTACTTTGATGCTCGGAGGTCCACCAACCTGTCCTTTTCCTTTGTCTCTCTCCTTTTGGTATACCTTTATAGGTTTGGGGTTCCTGTACTCTTCCTATTTTTCTTTCTCAACAAGAAATATGTCCCATGCATTTTATGTTTCCTCTGTTACTTCATTCACTCTTCCAACCATTAATGCAATATGCTAGTGTGCAGTAGAGAATACTGACCAGTTGGCTTCTGCAATTAAGTCACCTATCTCCTTAGGTGAGTTTATTGGGTAAAAAGTAAGTAAATTTTCAATTTTGATTTTCTTATCAAGTTCTACAACAACTTGTCTTCTTGCTTCCAGTCTTTTGAACAATTCATCTGGTAGATCATCTATTACTTCCATTAAGAACTTCTTATAGATGTCCATGTGTAAAATAACACTGTTTTCAACTTGTTCTTTGTCATCTGCTGATAGTGTATCATAGACCTTTCCTATGCTTTTGAGTTTCCCTTCCTCTATGATTTCATATAGCAATTTGTCAAGAGGGGCCATGTTTTGTTTAGTCTTCTTCTTCTTTGGTGTCAACTTTTTCTTTGGTGTTGTCTTTTTAACCGGAGACCTCACTGCCTATTGTTTTTGTCTAGTCCTTCTAGGCGAAGGTGTGGATACCGGTGAAGGATCCCTTTTCCTTACAACTCTTTTGAAAGTTGCAGGCATGTCACTCTTTGAAGAAGTAGCTACTGGTGATAGGTGAGTCTCAGGCTGTAGAGTCCCTAACTCATCCTTAGTGATATCGGTTTGTTTTAATACATCTTCTTTAATAGCCTTAGCCTGTCTAGAACCTCTTCTCACAATTGCTTTAGCCTTTTTTACTCTCTTCTTAGATTGAATTTTTTTTTCTATGGTCTCAGCACTACCAAATACTTCTTCCTTTGGTTCATTTGGTGCTTCCAGAAGTGCTTTAGCATAAGTTTCAATTATATGATCATCAGTCTCATAACCCATCTTTGTTACCTAGATTGTTCTTGGGATGACTGCTTCCATCCAGATCTCATCCTTTTTTATTACAAAACATATATCATCTTTGTATTTGTTGACAATTTTCTATGATAGTCTGATTCTTTTGTTCATCCTAACCTTTAGTGCTTGAAAATAGTCATGAATGTTCTTATCTTTGTTTTCACCCATGTTGTTGAATAGGTCTGTTAACTACTTTCCTACCGGTATATCAAATCCAAGATTCTTAAGGCCAATACCGGGAACCTGTTTAGTTATGTGTAGCATCAAGTATACAAGTAGATTTCCAAATCTAAATGTTCCTTTCTTATCCTTCTTGATTTTGCCTAAGTTATCAATCAACTCATCTTTAACCATTCACATACATCAATTTTCACATTGTCTTTAACCATGTCATAAGCACTTTCAATGCATAAATTAGAAACTGAGTTAAGTCTGTTTGCATGAGTTGCTTTGTACCCTAAAATCATGCTAACAAATCTCACATTTATATTAGTCACATCATTAACCCTCAGAGACCTTCTGTCTGATGTTGCACCAGTTAAGTTCATTACTAGGTCATTGGAGACCTTCTTAGTCTTGTTTGGTCTGTTATCAGTGGAAGGTAACCCTATTACTGCTTTCATAGCTTCCTTTGTTATTTTGTGTATTGAATCAAGCCAAAAGAATAAACCATGTACCCTACTTAAAACTATCCTAATCACCTCCTTGGGAAATTCAGGAATGCAAAGGATTTCAATGAATCCTAGGGTTTCAACAATTTTATGTTCTGGTTTTACATTACCGGAATTGTCACATATAATAGTCTTATACATGCTTTTGATTTCTTCATCTCCTAATTCCTCTATGTTGCAATGAATATATATTCAGGGATCTTCTGCAAAAACAACTCCCTTTGGAATTTAGGAAAAAGCACCTACATTGTCATCTTTCTTAGCTACCTCAGGAACTAGCTGAAATACAGGCCTAGGGCATTTTATAACCTCGACTACTGTAGGGTTTGCTATGAATTCGGGTGCAGAGGAGGATGCCATGATGATAAATACCTTTTTCTACCTTTGGATGGATTGATTGCCGAAGTGCTTTGCCTCTTTGCTCGAAATCCCTTAGCTTTGCAAATTTCGCACTCTTCGAATGTTTGAAATCTTGGTGAAGTGAAATGGATCCCAAACCACAAATTTATAATGTTTATTTTCCATCTACCACATTTAATGTATGTCGGTTGAGTAGTCACTTAACATTGTCTACCGGTATAGAGGTAATTTCCAACTTCTCACCATTAACTGTGGGAATTATAGCATATGTCTCATTGATTTCCAAACCCTCAAGAAAATTTTCTTCAATTTGATGAAGAGCTTCCTACCGGTGGAGTATTACTTGGTCCTGCCGATGAAGCATCACTCTGTCCTTCCGGTGAAGTGTTGATTGGTTCTACCGGTGGAGGAGTATTCCCAACAATATTTAGGTCTAACTTTCTAATCCATTGTTTTGAGAATTCTTGCTTAACCTCTTCAACTTTTTCTTTACCTTTAAAGCTAGAACTTTTGTTGTCTGCCAGTGATCCTTTACTTCTACAGAATTTTGCAATATGCCCAATCTTGTTACATGCATAACAAGTCACATTATTCTTCTGAATAGCTTTCCCATAACCTATGCTAGTTTGTGTTCTGCATTGATTATATAGGTATCCAAATCTTCCACAAACATAACATCTCACATTCATTCTGCAATTTTTAGAGTTGTGACCAACTTTGTTGCATTTTGAACATTGACCAGTGGGTGTGTTGATATTTGATAATTTCTAGATCTATATTCATTTTCTCTATGACCATACTTATTACAGTTAAAGCATTTTCCATTGAATTTATAAGCATTAGGTTGCCTTACCGGTTTGCTATGATCCTGTGTATTTGCAGTACCAAAGCTTTCACTAACTTCAAAGCCAATTCCAGAAGTGGCACCTTTAGGTTTTTGATTCTTCGGCAAGTTACCAAGTTCCTCTGAGTTTTTCTTGAATTTCTCTTTATGTTGATTTGTAGTATCTAGTTCTCTTTCTAAGACTTCTTTCTATCTCATCAGTTCATTGGAGTCATTCTAAGTGTGCATTAGATCCGTCTTCAACAAATCATTTTCATAGCTAAGTCTTGTGTTTTCATTTGCAACATCACTTAGTCTTCTGGTCAAATCTTCTTCATTCTTATTTCTATCTTCAATTTCCTTACAAAATCTCATAGTCATATCCTGCATCTCATTCTTTGTTGTCATGTTCTCTTGTTTCAGCTTGTTTATCATATCATTAAGAGTTTCTTTTTCATTATTCTCATTTTGCATCTTTTCACAAAGTTCTCTTCTCTTGTTTCTTGAAATGGTAAGATTTTCTTGAAGTGCCTGAATGATATCCTGAGCTGCCTTTAGATCATCTTCTAGTTTGATATTTTTCAATTTCTCTGTATCATAGTCTGAAAGAGCTGCTTCATCAGATTTTCCATATCTACCAGTGTCAAGATCTTCCTCAAGCTATTAGGCTTCTGAAAATAGAGGACCAAGCTCTGATACCAATTGTTAGGACTCCCATAGATACTGAGGGGGGGGGGTGTGAATCAGTATCTTTGGGAATCCTAACAGTGTAAAGGGTCAACACCCTAGTTTTGTAGCTTTTAATATAAAAAACATGTGACCTTTCCAAATTTTTAATTTTTTAGAATGATGAATGTTTTATTTTGGGGCTTGGAAATGAGACTTACCACTCTTCAACCCCACTCTCCAAAGTTAATTTATGAACCTTGGGGAGAGAAACAAGGTTCACACATGTGTGAGCCACCTTGTAAAGTTAGTTGAGATAACTATAGAAGTACACTTCACACCTCCCCAAAAGTCTCATACATGTGTGATAACTTATGAGAGAGTATGATGAGAGGAAATAATATGAAGGTGACAAGTGTCACCTCCCCATTCAAAGGATTCAAGTTGGAACCCTTAGACTTATCTTCCAATTGCGGAGTTTGGGGATGCTTGTTTTTGGAGTCTTTTCACTCTTAAATTTCTAAGGGGATTGGTGTAAAGAAGGAAGTTTTTTCCATGGAATTGAGGACCATGAAGAGAAATAATGGAGGAAGAAAGAGTTTGAGGTCTACAACTATGTAGAGAGATAAGTCTTTCATTTCCTTCTTAGTTTATGCATATCCTTTGAAATATTTTCATTGATTATGTATGTCTTGCAGAAAATTGTGAATAAGGTTGTATTGAGTTATTTTGTGGGTATGTTGAGAGAGATAAAGAAACTTGGAGAAATTCATAGTGTGTTTTGTTGTTAAAAATAATCTATTTCTTTTTCTTGGGTTGGTTTCACTTTGGGAAATGGGTTTTATGTTGGTTCTTCTTGCTTGAGGAATGGCTAAAGTATCTTATGGCTTGATGATGCATAATGTTAGGGTGGTGAGATAGTTATTTACATTGGCATGATGTTATTTGAATGTTTCTAGTTTGAATTTAAGGAATGGTAAAGGAATCCAACTTCTATTTTATTCTACCCATACTTGGAGAAATGAATAACTTGTAATATGAGGACCAATGTGGAGTTGTTATAGTCCTTTGTTGATTGGGTTCAAATAATGAATTTGTGATGTTGTTAATTATCTCTCAATTGTAGAATAAAAGTTATATTAGCTCTTATCATATACAGTTATTTTATTTTATGTTGTAAAAAAATATAAATAAGCTTAAGTTGCATTAGTAAAAAAAAAGATATTATGGAAAATGAAATAGAAGTAAACAAATTATCGTTAATTATAGTATTTAGTTTCAAAGTAGAAATTAAATCAAAATATTTCTCTTGCAAATGTACTTGTATATAAGAAAAATGATTTATTCTTTACCTTCTTTCCCTTCCATTTTTATGAAATAATTTAACTCTAAAATAAATAAATAAATTAAGGAAGGCAAATAAAAGAATTCAAGGTATATTACTCTTGGTTAAAGGCATACTTATTTACTTTGTAGGATAGGTAAAAAATTGCTGCCAAATAAGGTCATAGTCATTTCATTTATTATATCTACTCTAAATGATACATAGACTATAGCTCAAATAACATAGGTATATCTTGTTATATTGCTATCAAGATTCTACTATGTAGTTTTTGAGCATATCTCAAGTGGGTATACACATACTACATCGTACATGTGAAAAATAGAGGAATCATAAAACAAGATATATGACTATCTATGAGTAAGCCAAATTTAAAAATACGATGACTGTGTGTAGACATTTGTAAATATTTATGTTATGAAGGATTAATAATTCTTATCCCATTTTTAAGTTTTAATAAATTTCCTCCTCATTATTAATCCCATTTTTAAGTTTTAATAAATTTCCTCCTCATAATTAAATGAGTGTAATATATTTTGTGTCAGTAAAGCATGTTTATGCATGTACTTGTCACTTTTGATGCACAGAGCTAGCTAAATAACACAAAGACTTGCAAAGTGTGGAGTGAGGGATTCACAATTCTTATTTTATTAAGATGTAGATTTGAATTCATATATTATAAATTGGAATAGTTGTGAATTGAGATAATTTGATTCCACATTGCCAATGTTTATGTAATTTGTTATATTAAAACAAGATTTTTAGTTGTGTTGTCAATTAATATATGTTTGATTTGAATTGGTTGCAAGATTGGGCTCATCCTAGATCTTCGATTGCATCACAATTCATGCATAATATGTTTAATTGGAAAATTAAATGGTTATTCTTTTCATTTAAGTATAACTAAAAACTTATAATTCTAAAAATAACTATTTATTAAATGTATTCTTGTACATTATGGCTAATGGTTAATTTGGGAGAGATAAAAGAATTAGTAAATTTATTATGTGTATACTAGTAGAAGCTCTTATAGAATTTATAAAAATATACATTCAACAATAGTCTATTTGCTCCACATGCTTATATTATAAACATGTCGATGTTAGATTTAAGGGATCAGTTGTCAATTTGAGATCAAATTACTAATAAAATACAAAGAAAAAGGAGTTTATAAATATTTACATTAGTACAACCATGAGTTGTAAAATAAAAAGGGCTCGTATTGAATTAGTAGCAAGTTAATAAAATTCTATGGATATTTAGATGTTGAGAATTTAGTGAATAAAGGATTTATCAATATAATAGAAGTTAGAAGCTAAAATATATAACTAATACATTTCTATAAAAAATATAGTATTTTTCCATATATTGCAAAGTTACTAGAAGTATCTATAACCATAAGTACCATTATGAGCATAGGCAATTACACAAAATTGCAATATGGGTCTAGATGAGATTGGGAGACAGAGTGTTGAAATTAACAACCATAGTTGTATAAGAGAAAATAAAATATTTAATAGATATATACATTATAGAAGATGAGAAGATAATGGTAGTAATCTTACTCGAGGAAATCAAAGAGTTTAGGATATCAATGCCATAACCAAAACTCCTTAGTTTAAACAAGTATCGGTTATTAGCAAAGGTTAATTTGCAAATGGTTAGTCCTATAAAAGAAAATGGTCAAAGTATCAAAATTAAACTAGAATTCCTTAGCAAAGGAGTGTCAATTAAAATAAACAAGGAAAGGTTTTAATAATGGTTTCAAAATTACAAATGCTTCAACAATTTCAAAATAACAAGTTTAGACCAACTAATGATATATAAGAAAAAGGGTAGGAGTTGATAAAATGGTGATAATTAGGAAAGCCTTAACTAATTTATAGAAACCTAGAAATTGAATTGGACAAATTAAAAAGGTTTAAATAGTAGTTAGAATTGAATAATGGCCATGAAGTATAAAATGAAATGTGTCATAGCCATAGTATTAGATTCAAATGGTAATGTTATGTTTCCCCTCAAACACCTTGTTAAGAATTGCACCAAACTTAGTTCAATAAATTTTAATGTGAGTGGTTAGGTACACATTGATGGTATGATGAAAGAATAAGTATCCGGTAGATTACTAGGAGGGGGGGGGGTGTGAATCAGTAAACTGAAAAACTAATACAAACTTCCCAAAATCAAACTCAATCACACCAAGTAAACTTATCAATAGAATATCACTATCAAGATCAATACTCATAAGAATATGCAACTTAACAGTAAACATCCAAATGCTTAATCATATATCAACAAACTCCATTTCTCAATGCTTCCAATTATCATGCCTTATCAGAAGTTAATCAAATCAACAAATAAGATCATAACCACAAAAACATTCACCTTATGACTCAAATGTTTATACGTGGAAAACCCAAATAGGTAAAAACCACAGTGAGATGGAGACTCACAAGATAGCTATCTGAACACTTCTCAAGTTCACCCTGTTAGGAGCCAAGCTTGTTAAATCTTTTATAATAAGTCCTGTTAAGAACCGATCCTATTAGGAATCACCCAATTAAGGGATTTACAAATGCCTTGATAAAAAATAAATATCCTGTTAGAAGTAACCTCGGTAGAGGATTTTAGAATCCAAGCTAATGGACCACCTTGTTAGAGGATTTAAGAAGTAACCAAGCTTGTTAGAGCTTACCCGGTTAGGGGATTCCAATTTTGCTGTAATTGTTAGAAGACAAAAGGTTTTTCTTGATCTGTCTGAATAACACTACATTTGCTTGATCAGATCCTTTTAAGCTTCAGTCTATCTTTACTCAAACTGCATATCTATTCTCTGGTTAGGCAACCACGTATTCAACTGATTTCTCCCAACACCTTGCCAACACTAAACAAAACAACCTCATCGACCTTAAATACAAATCAATTAGGTCGGTAACACAACAAAAACCTAATTCTCTCATAGAGATTACAAACAAATCGGTTCAAGTGTGACCATTGGATTTACATAGCAATCTAAACACATTCTTCAAGAAAATTCCAACCGCTCCATGATCACCGCTTCATCAGACTTGTCACTCATCATGCGCTTTGCATTTCATGCAATCCACTTTGCTCATTCCCTAGACAATCAAACAAATGCACCAAAAAAACCTAAACTTATCTTCATACAATGACCACAAGTGTCACCATCATTACTGCTCAATCATTAATAAACCAACATAACCATTTCAACAAACTTAATCAGTTAGGGTTTAACAAAACAATTGGTAGGGTTTACCAGTTACATTGCATAGAAAGGGTTTAACCTTATACACTGGTTATGGGTTCAACTCACATACTTATATATCGGTTTACAATATCTTCCTCAAAGCTCATCCTACAGGTTACAAGACAATATCAATAATAACAACAATATCATAAATACCATTACCAACTCAATTGACATCAATGACAACAAAACATATCATTAATGCAATCTTCATGTAAATGCCAACAATCTCCCCCTTTGGCATTGATGGCAATATAAATATCAACGCCTTTGATTGATGTTTTGATTGGTGAATATGAATTTTAGTTTACATTACCAAGTATTCACCATGCTTTGTCTGTCTTCAGCCTGTCGCTGGTTTCCCTTGCCATAATCACATAATTCTTCTCCCCCTTTGACAACAATGCCAAATTGAAGTAACATGTAATATCAAAATTTCACTATGCATCAACAACATAATGCAACTTGATGCTCGCCCCGTGGAATACATCAACTTCTACATCAATCCTTCTAAGATTTTGCAAGTGATTTAGGGACTGATGCAATCAACATCATGCTCAACTAACTTCATGAAGGGGTACAACCCATAGTTGACTTCTAAGACACTCAAGTGTAGTCTTAGGTAGAGGTTTGGTAAAAATATCTGCAAGTTGCTCCTTAGTAGAAACATGCTCTAAGATAACATCTTTACTTTGAACTTTTTCCCTCAAAAAGTGATACTTCAATTCAATGTGCTTGGTTCGTGCCTGCAAAACAAGATTCTTAAAAATATTAATGGCACTTGAATTATCACATAAAATCTTTATAGGTTTTGAGATTTTCATCTTAATACCTTCCAAAAGGTACCTCATCCAAATAGCCTGTGTGCAATTAATATAAGCTGCAGTAGATTGTGAAGTACAACTCTTCTTTTTACTACTCCATGAAACAAGCCTTCCTCCTAGAAAGAATGCTCCACCGGTAGTGTTTTTTCGGTCATCAACATTTCCTACCCAATCAGCATCCGTGTACACCTTCAAATCAAAGTTTCCTCTATATGGATACCGTAATCCATAGTCAATAGTACCTTTTAGATACCTTAAAATTCTCTTGGTTGCTATCAAGTGTGCTTCCTTTGGATTCTTCTGGAATCTTGCAACTTTACCAACCGCATGGGCTATATTCGGTCTGTTGTAAACAACATAGTGTAATTTCCAATAATTGACTTGTATTCCTTTTCATCAATAGACTTAGATTCATCTTCCTTGGACAACTTACAACCTGTAACCATTGGTGTTCCAACTGGTTTACAGTCACTCATGCCAAAAGTCTTCAAAACTTCTTTCACATACTTAGATTGTGTAATGAAAATACCATTCTTCATCTGTTGTATCTGCAAGCCTATGAAATTTTTTATTTCCCCTACTAAAGACATTTCAAACTCATTTTTCATTTCATCTGCAAAATTGTTGCTCATGACATCATTACCTCCAAAAATAATATCATCAACAAATACTTCACTTACCAGTATTTCATCTCCTTCAGACTTGAGATAAATATTACTATCATCACTGGTTCTTGCAAATCCTATCTTTATCAGATGTGTATGAAGCCTTTCATACCATGCTCTAGATGCTTTCTTTAATCCATACAAAGCTTTATGCAATCTGCATACCATGTCTTTCTCATCAGTCAAAGCATAACCATCTGGCTTCTCTATGTATACCTCTTCTTCCAATATCCCATTCAAAAATGCAGACTTAAGATCCATTTGATATACCTTGAACTTCTTATGGGCTGCAAATGCAAGTAAAGTTATGACACATTCCAGTCTTGCTACTGGTGCAAAATTTTTGCCATAATCTTCTCCTTCTTCTTGTGCATAACCCTTGCAGACTAATCTTGCCTTTTTGTGAACTACAACACCATCTTCATTCAACTTGTTTCTAGCTACCCATTTTGTACCTATAACATTCTTGTTTACCAGTCGGGGTACCAGGGTCCAAGTGTTGTTCTTCTCAATTTGATCCAATTCCTCCTCCATAGCTTTAACCCAATGATCATCACCAAATGCCTCCTTAGCACTTCTTGGTTCAATGGTGGAGATCATGCAAGATTTATCTCTTATTCTCCTTCTAGTTAGTACTCGATCATCCTTATCCCAAATAATCTATTCAGGGTTGTGATCCAGTCTCACATATCTAGGAATAACATGATCATTCTCTTCAAGTTTAGCTTCTTCATTATCATCTTCTTCTGAATTTATTTGTTCTGGTTGAACAAGTGCATCAAAATTTGCTTTACCAGTTTTTGATTTAACAGTTTCAGGTTCCAAAAGCAAAATGCAAGGATCTTCATCCTTTTTCTCTGAATTGGTTCCTTTGAGACTTTAGGAAATTCATCTACTCGAACATCAGCACTCTCAACAATTCTCTATGTCCGGTTGTTGAAGCATTTGTAGGCCTTACTCTTGGTGGAATAGCCAAGAAATATACCTTCATCACTCTTAGCTTCAAACTTGCTAATGTAATCACCTCTTTTAATAAAATATTTGCTACCAAATATCTTAAAATAGCTAACATAAGGTGATCTTCCATACCAATATTCATAAGGGATCTTTTCCTTACCACTTTTCACCAGAACTCGGTTCATTATGTAGACAACTATACTTACAACTTCTTTCCAAAATGTTTTCACTACACCTCCTTGTATCAACATTGTCCTAACAGCTCCAACCACTGATCGGTTGTTCCTCTCCGCAATACAATTTTGGTGTGGTGTCCTTGGTGCAGAAAGCTGTCGTTTGATACCATTCTCATCACAGTACTTAGTGAACTCCTCAGAACTAAATTCACCGCCTTGATCTGTTCTCAGACATTTTATCTTTTTTCCACTCTCTTTCTCAGCTAAGGCCTTGAATGCCTTTAACTTACGAAAAGATTCATTCTTATCCTTCAAGAATGCGACCCACATCATCCTTGAACAATCATCGGTGAAGATCATGAAATATCTGTCACCTTGAATGCTTCTTGTTCTTATTGGTCCACATAATTCTCTATGAACCAAATCTAACAAGTTCTCCGCTGAGAAGGACTTGCTCTTGAAAGTTGAAGAATTCATCTTTCCTAACTAACATTATTTACAAAGAGCATTAACAATTTGTCTAGCTGAGGCAGACCTCTTACTGTCTTAGACTTGCTCACTTTAACAATGGTATCAAAGTTTATATGACAAAATATCCTATGCCAAAGCCAACTATCATCTATCTTTGCAATCAAACAGTTTCTAACTTTAGGATTAAGATGAAATAGATTACCTCCGGTTTGTTTCCTGGTTGAAATCAATTCACCTTTATTGTCAAAGATTTTGCACATACCATTTCTAAACTCCAATGGGTATTCTCTATCATTAAGTTGTGCCACACTCAGAAGATTGTGCTTAAGACCTTCAACCCAATAGACATCGTCAACACTACTCTTCCCATTAAGAGAAATAACTCCCTTACCCTTAACCATACAGGGTGATTCATTGCCAAATCTGACAACGCCGCCATCAAATTCCTTCAAGGAAAGAAATTTTCTCCGATCACTAGTCATATGATGTGAACAACCACTATCAATGATCCAATCATTAGAGTTATCCATCCTGGACACTAGTACCTTTTGATCTAATATCTCTTCCTTAATAGCTACAAACACAATATCTTCCCTAGCATCATCATCAGATTCTTCATCAGTGATACCATTGTCAACCACTATAAGAAAATCTATCTTGCCTTTACCCTTATACTTCTTGAATTTGTCTCTCTTGTGTTCATTTTCACCATTAGGACAATTAGCTTCTATATGACCAATCTTGTTGCATGCAAAACATTTTAAAGGTAGTTTACCTCTATATTTCCCAGTGCCTCTAGGCAGTCATTTTGCCAACAATGCTTCAAGTTCCACTAAGTTGTCTTCATCATCAACATCTTTGTTAGATCTAGATTCATAGCCATGACAAGTATCTCTACTTTTTCTCATAGATGGGTTAGAGACAGAAGCCCTGAATGCAAATTCTGATTTCTATACACTACCATCATAACCGTTTAATTCAAAAGTAGTAAGTTTGCCAATGATAGAGTCAAGAGTTACCTTAGTTTTGTCAATGGACTCCAGCTTCTAAATAGTTGCAACTCAGATAGCATAGACTAGTAGTAGGGTTCTCAGTACCTTAGTGATCACTGTGGCATCTTCCACTTTCCCTCCTGCACTCTTTATTTCACCATCTCTTTTATCCTTTGACCATACTGCTGGATATTCTCACCTTCAAACATTCTCATCTCATCAAAATTTCCTCTTAGGCTCTCCTCATTAGCAATCTTAACATGTTCATCACTGCTATAAATCCCTACAAGTTTTTTCCATACTTCATATGCAGTTTCAAGGCCATGAACATCTACATATTCAGCATCAGACAGGGAATTGATAATAGCTTCCAATGCTTGATGATTTTCTTATTGTTCTTTCTTCTGATCTTCAGTCAAAGTTCCAGTAGGTGTAACATACTGAGTTTCTACATGATCCCAATACTGACTTCCCAGACTCTTAATGTAAATCTTCATTCTGTCGCTCCATATCCTATAGTTATCTTTGTTGAACTTTGGACCTTCCTTCTTCATCAGGATCTACAAGATCTTTTCCTCAAGATGTTAGGTTTTTAGATTTAAGAGGACTTGAGATGCTTTGATACCAATTGATGGTATGATGAAAGAATAAGTATCTGGTATATTACTGAGAGGGGGAGTGAATCAGTAAACTGAAAAAATGATACAAACTTCCCAAACTCAAACTTAATCACACCAAGTAAACTTATCAATAGAATATCAGTGTCAAGATCAATACTCATAAGAATACTCAACATCAACTGGTTAACTGTTATAGCAACTTAACAGTAAACAACTTCAATCTTGTAAACATCCAAATGCTTCATCATATATCAACACACTCCATCTCTCAATGCTTCTAGTTATCATGCCTTATCATAAGTTAATCAAATCAATAAATAAGATCATAACCACAAAAACATTCACCACATGACACAGATGTTTATACGTGGAAAACCCAAATAGGTAAAAACCATGGTGAGATGAGACTCACAAGATAGCTATCTGAACTCTTCTGAAATTCGCCCTGTTAGGAGCCAAGCCTGTTAAAGCTTTTACAATAAGTCCTGTTAAGAACTAATCTTGTTAGGAATCACCCGATTAAAGGATTTACAAATGCCTTGATAAAAATCAAATACCCTATTAGGAGTAACCTCGGTAGAGGATTTGAGAATCCAAGCTAATGGACCACCTTGTTAGAGGATTTAAGAAGTAACCAAGCTTGTCAGAGCTTACTCAGTTAGGGGATTTCAATTTTGCTATAATTGTTAGAAGACAACAGGTTTTTCTTGATCTATCTGAATAGAACTACATTTGCTTGATTAGATCCTTTTAAGCTTCAATCTGCCTTTACTCAAACTATAGATTCATTCTCTGGTTAGGCAACCACACACAACTGATTTCTACCAACACCTTTCCAACACTAAAGAAAACAATTTCATCGACCTTAAAAACAAATCAATTAGGTCGGTAACACAACAAAAACCTAATTCTCTCATAGAGATTACAAACAAATTGGTTCAAGTGTGACCATTGGATTTACATAGCAATCTAAACACATTCTTCAAGAAAATTCCAACCGCTCTATGATCACCGCTTCATCGGACTTGTAACTCATCACGCACTTTGCATTTGATGCAATCCACTTTGCTCATTCCCTAGACAATCAAACAAACGTGCCAAAACAATCTAAACTTATCTTCATAAAATGACCACACGTATCACCATCATTACCGCTCAATCATTAATAAACCAACATAATCATTTCAGCAAACTTAATCAGTTAGGGTTTAACAAAACAACTGGTAGGGTTTATCGGTTACATTGCATAGAAAGGGTTTAACCTTATACATCGGTTACCAGTTCAACTCACATACTTATATACCAGTTTACAACATCTTCCTCAAAGCTCTTCCTACCGGTTACAAGATAATATCAATAATAACAACAATATCAGAAATATCATAAATACCATTACCGGTTCAATTGACATCAATGACAACAAAACATATCATTAATGCAATCTTCATGCAAATCCCAACACACATCCTCCTTGAACAACTTGTTGGAAAGAGACACTATACTAGTGAAGATTCATGCATGGAGATTTCTTAGGGGTTGTCATTGATCGCAATTCATTCAATAATTCCTATCTGGTGTATGCAAATTTGAGTTACGAGAAGACTTAAGGAGTTTTGGTTACTCATTAGGTATAAGTTTGGACGGTGGAACACAGTGTGCAGATTCATTGAGTATAACTCATTTCCGGTTGTATAGTTTTGGTTGTGGTATTTGATATAGATTATTGGATGTTCGAGACAACTTACTTTGTATTCTCAACCTCCGGTGTTGATTCATGAGCAAGATCAAAGGTCTGGTATCTAGTGATTCTAGAATAACAGAGTTATCTTTGGGTTTGATGGTGTAACGTGTGATCCAGAATACGTGGGATGATTTTGGTGGTTTCTATAAAGTTTAATATAATTGTGTCAATGTGTATGAAGCTTGTTTCCATACTGTTTAGGTTAGAATATGCATTTGTGAATGGATTGAGCCGACAAGTCACTACACATTTCCTATTTTGCAGTTTTGTGAAGCCAACTTAGTTGAGATCTATTTTATTGGTGCAGATATATAATGTCAATCCAGATGATCATTTTAAAAAGGCAATATGTGAATGTCGATGTGTTGTATGTGAATGAGCATCAGAATATAGAATTGGTGCTCCGATGGATGACTTTGCAACAAAATAGGACAGAAAGGCAGAGCAACATTTGAGTCAAATTGTGCTTAATCGGAACTGACCTTTGGCATTTGTAGATTCTATATTCTAGTTCAGACATTGTAATTACTCTTGTATCTCATTTGTAGGATAGTGAGTCCTCTGGGGTTGTTTCCCTCCTATGTAATTGAGCAGTGAGCTCTAGGCAGTGTGCTTGAATGCAAGTGCAAATGTTCCATTTTGTAATATTATCATACTCCTGATCAAACTATAATAATATTATGGGTACTCAATCCCACCGTGGTTTTTCCCTTTCTGGGTTTCCACGTAAAAATTTTGGTGTTTTGGTTTTGTGGTTGATTAGTTTATGTTTCTGCACTTTACTTTCTTTCTTATGCATCTAGTGGTTTAAGAATTAGTTTAACAAGTTTGTAAATTATAGAACACCAATTCACCCCCCCTCTTAGTGTTCATTGATTCCAACAATTGTTATCAGAGATTAGTTCCTCAGAGGAAGCCTAACAACTTGAGGAAGATCTAGAAGATTGAATCAATGGACTCTGATTTGCAAAGACAGCTTAGTGTGGCATTTGAATATCTTGATGCAACAAGAAAATAAGTAAGTTCCCTGAAAAATAAACCCGAGTGCAGCTGAATATTTCATTGAGACATTGAAAGAACAAGTGATCACTTCTAGGGAAAAGAGAAGGGATCTGATGGACAAACTCATGGAGAAAGAAGAGCAAAGCATAGAGAATCTCGATAAGATAGATGAATGTGAGAAGTTGGCTAGAGACAATGCAGTGTTGAAGAATGTGATGAAATCCATTGTAATGAAATTGACAAAGGAGATTGAAGACCAGAAGAAGAATGAAGAATCCCTGACCCAATCACTGAAGGAGAGATATGATGAATGTTACAAAATGAAATATGAAAATGATCAGTTGAAGCTTGAATTGGTGCAAACAAAGAATGATGGACAAGAACTTGAAAGGAAGATCATAATTCTGAGAGATGAAGTTTCTACTACGAATGAGTACAAGGATAAATTCAAAGCTATCTCAACAAGGCTTGATGAGATGCTATAAATTCAGAGAAGTGGAAAAGACATGTGAGGACTTGGATATGAAAAGGGAGAATCCTCTGGTTCTAGACAAAGCAATCATCAACAAGAGAACATGAAACCTCTGGGAAGACAACCTAATGCCTATAAATTCAATGATAAATATTTTGTTTGTGGAAAATTTGGTCATATGGCAAGTCAATGCAGAAATAAGATGAATACTTAGATGATGAATAATGTGATGAATAATGGCCCTACCTTTACCAATCAATGTTTCATACGCAACAACTTTGGTCATAAGTCAAACATGTGCAGAATGGTGATGACCAATTTTTAGAATAAGAGATGTTATGTTTGTGGGATATTTGGACATATCTCTAAACAATGCAAGATGAGACCAAATCGGATGAACTTCAAGCCTATGCAAATGATTGTTGTCCTCATGCATGCAACAAATCCGGTCACATAGAAATTTTTTGAAGAAGTAAGAACAAGAGAAAAAATGATTTGGTGAACAATAACAAATCAGATGAAAAGGGGAAAGCTAAGGTGGAAGACATCAGAGATCAACATAAGAAGATGTGGGTTGATAAGGAGGATTCAAATGTGCAAGAATGACTCCACACCTGAATCCGGTGTTGGAACCTCATCCGGTAACTAAGGCCAAATGCCTTAGGGGGAAGCTCATCATGCAGATCCTTAAAACCCCCTCTTGAAGACCTATAACCAGTTGTGGAAGGTTGCAGAAGATCAAGATCAGTCATGCAAATGATATCTAGAAGAATTCATGGTGATTTGAGATTTTGATGAATGAATTCATGAAAAACAAGGTATCCAGAAGGCTTTTAGGTTTATGCATTTATTACAAGTAAAAGTTAGGCTTTCAAAACATAAAAAAGCACTCTATTATCCAGTTTTCACAATGTGAATGAAGACAGAAAGCAGAGTAGTGAAGTGACTAAGATCTTGTAGAGAAATCAAAGCTTAAGAGTGATCTGACAGTGACTTCTTACATCCGATTGAGATTGAAAAGGTATTTATCCATTTACGAGCTATATGTTCATACTCTACTTTTTGAAATGACATCATCTTCTGACATTACAACTCCATTTGTTGTTGAAATCATTAAGAGAGTGAGGTATATTCAAGAAACACCCATTTAAGTTGGTTGAAGATGATCTGAATGGAGCATTTTCCTCTGTACCTTACGTTGTATTGCATAATGAGGATGTTAGGGCATACATATATTACAACATTGAGAAATTGGGTAGTGCAGATATGTTATCATTGTACACTAAACACATGATGGATGATTTTGGGAATCTGAAATATGAGTTCAAGGCATTGCAAGATAAGGGTTTTATTTAGTTCATTTGTTTCCCCGTGTTTGATGAGCCCGAATGGGTGAGATATGTGTTGAGTCGAATTCATGATGAATTTTTATGGATGGATAGTCCACACAAGATTACGAAACAAGCCATTCAAGAAGTCATCTATTTGAATGAAATCCGTGAGGTCCCTGGACTCCGGCATGTCAAGAACACAACTGTAATGGAGGTAACAGGATCTAAACATGATAACCAGTCAATGACTATTAGTGACATTGTTTAACATGATGTGAGATTTTCTTCGATGGTCATAGGTTACAAAGTCTACTAGTCCAGAAGACAAAATTCAGTATCTGGTACTGCTATTTATGCAGCTTATTAGATACTTAAAGAAGATAAGAGGTATGACTTGTGTGAAGTGCTTCTTAGTGAGTTGATGAGAAAATTAAAGAGGATAAAAAAAAAAAAAAAGAAGCATGTGTTCAAATTTGTCTCTTTGATTATTTATTTGGCACTTTACTTTTTGAATGAGATACTTGGTGTTGGCAAAGTCAAATGGGCTTATGACAAACCGGTAGCAGTCTAGATCAAGGAAGGTTTACAAGGTTTGGGTGACATAGTTGCACAAAAATTTTCTTTATGGGGATACTTCAAGTCGTTTCAAGCTAAGATGCAAAGTAGAGAGAGGATCCCAAAAGAAATTATGGAAAAGTATGAGAATACTATATGATTCAAGGTTGACAAGGATCAATTCCATATCGAAGTAGTTGAACCCATGATAGTTTAGATCATGCCCATGGGGTATGAAGTAGATGGGAATACACTTGATGCTTATTCTTAGCATCTTCTCAGTAAACCGATAGATGAAAAGGAGGAAGGATTTGGCACATAGAAGGAAAAAGACTTGGACCTGCATAAGAAATTCACTAAGCCTAGTAGGAAGAGGAAGGTTAGAAAGGAGGTTGAACAACATGTAGAGAAAATGGGTATAACCAAAGAAGATGTGTAGAGGGCTAGGGAGAAGAACATATTGAAGGTGGAAGACATGGTGAAGAAACAAACTAAACTGGTCTCCAGTCCTCCCAAGTAGACCAAGCCTAGATAGATAAAGTCAACAGCTACCTCTGGTGTGCAAAAGCTTGTCCCTCCACCTAATCCTCAATCATCATCAACATGTGGAGTTGTGAAGAGACATAAGCAGAAGATCCAAAGGGAATATGTTGTAGCCACTACAGAGGAGCAAACTGAATCTAATGAGGTAGTGTGTGAGGTGAAGAAGACTACTACCTATGCTAGGGTAGTAAGAAACCCCCATCTGGTGAAGGCCAATCTGCCAAGAAGCCTAAAAAACAAAGTGAACCATCTGATAGACCAAAAACTAGCAAGAGGCAAAGATCAGAACTTGAAAAAGGTCTGAAATTAGGTTAGTTAGAAGCTACCTATACTATTGTGCCCCCAAAATCATTTAATGAGATAATTGATGAAGTAGTAAAGGAAGGAAATATCAAGAATATCCTTGTATATTATGAAAATTGTGATGATAAAGATCAAAGAGCAATTGAGGAAGTTGTTGTATAGTACATGAATGCATATAGTAATGCTTTCTTAGAATTGTTATCTATGATTCCAAAGGAATTATATGAAATTTTGGATGCCCAGAGACATACAACCAGTCTAGAGGATGATAGATTAAAAAAATATACCTTAGTAAACCTATGTCCTATTGCATCAAAGGATGAAATAAAAATAATTTTGGGACTTGCAAAGAAAAAGTTTCAGAGAAAACATAGAGTGAATAAAATAATGTTAAAAAAAGTTGATGAAGTTGTTAAAGAAACAGAGGGTATACTGAAGAAAATTTTGAAAAAAATATTATTAGATCAATCTTGAGAAGGATGATTCCCAACTGGAAGAGAAATTAAGCAAAGACACCTAGCAGTTCAGATTCAGACAGAGGCTCCTCATGAGCAAAAAGATCAGACAAATGAGTAGGATGATCTAGTAGGAACACATGAGCAAGTAGTTACTGATGATACTAATGATAACTAGGAAGTTGGAGACTCTAGTGAAGTTGTACAAGATCCTCGAGTATTAGAATTTCATTATGAGTATTCAACTAAGGAGTTTGGAGATGCTAGTGTAGAGAAAGGAGAAGAGAAGGTTGATGAGGCTCCAGTAACAATGGAAAGAGCCATTGTATCCGATAAGGGGAAGCAAATTGCTACAGATAAGGATGACTTCTCTCATGGGCCGATTGATTTAAGATCTATATATCCCATCCAAGCACTAAAGTTGGCTACCCTTGCACAAGTTCCACTTAGAAGACAAAGAGTTGATAACTCTTGCTATTGATGTTTTAGATAAGATTTTTCCTACATTCAAGCCGAATGCATTTGATACATCCTCTGATAAGCTTAGAAATATGCTACAAGTAGTTGATTCTCGTTTTGTGTCCTTGGAGAAAGAGACAGATATAAAAGTTTTAAATAAATTTAATGCAATGATATTGTAATCCCTTTTGAAAGTGGTTGAGGTAGATAGGGCAATTTTGCAATTAGCGGTGAAGAGTATTGAGGATGCTTTAGATGAAGGTGGTAAGATATATAGGTCATGTCTTATTTTTCCAAAATTTACTTTAGACATTGACAAAAAGATTAAGGAATATGAAGGGCAGTTATCTATAATTTCACAATCTTTTTCCCATCATTAAGTTTTTTCTAGTAGTCTTGGAGCTCAAGTTATGGGCCTAAATGACAAAATCAAGAGCTTGCATCAGGAAAGGGACTGGATTATAAGCAGAGTATGTGATTTGAGGAGTCTTATCACTCCCTGATTAGACACTTTACTCGGTAGCCAGCATGATGCAGTAAGTGCTTTGGGTAAAGGTGTACCCTTAGATCTCAAAGGCATAGAAATACATGCCTACATGTTCAATGCTTTGATAAATGTTTTAGATTATTTTCTAAGAGGATGGAATGAGTATATGAAGTCCCTGAAGACAACTTATGCAGACATTTTCAAATTTCTATAAGTCATTGTACATATCCTTCATAAATTTTGGGGGAATTCCTGCCTTTGCCATTGATGTCAAAGGGGGAGAGAGTGTGGTTAAAAATGATGCATATTCTTAGGGGGAGCTAGTTGTACAAATCTTGCAATTATTTTTGGACTTTTGTAGTTTTGAGTTCTTGAGTTCATTTTTCACAGTGTTGCCATCAATGCCAAAAGGGGAGATTGTTGGCAAGAGACACTATGCTAGTGAAGATTCATGCATGGATATTTCTTAGGGGTTGTCATTGATGACAACTTAGTCAATAAATCATATTTGGTACATGGAGATTTGAGTTACTAGAAGGATTAACGAGTTTTGGTTATTCATTAGGCATAAGTCTGGATGGTGGAACATGTTGGAATCCAAGAACACTGAGAGGGGGCATGAATCAGTGTTATCCTAGTATGATTAATTTTAACCTTATTAACACATGAACAACTTAGCAATCGGTATGCATAAAAGAAGATAACAACAAGTAATAATGCAACCACAAAGATGAACACCATAACACCATAGGTTTATATGTAGAAAACCTCAAAGAGGAAAAACCACGGTGGGATGGGAGACCCACAATATCCACTGATCAAATGAATAAATATTGCATATAAGGGGCCTGGACATGTAGGAATGCCAACAGCCTAGAGCGCACTGCTCATCACAAAAGGAGCCTCACTAACTACAAGAAATATTTGGACTACAATCCGGAAAGAAGATTGAACTGCAAGATTAGCATCTCCTATGCCTGAGTACAGTTTGTTAGACAGTTTAAATAACCGACAGACAACTAAGAGGTGGGGGGGTGAATCAGTTGTCACAGATTATCTAAACTATTGGCAATTTCAAGCTTTAATACCAGAATGCTTAAACTAAATATCGGAATAGTAGTTAAACCAATTAAGCATAAACAATTATCACAGAATAAAAGACATCCACATGACACCAAGATTTATACGTAGAAAACCTGGTAAAGGGGAAAACCATGTTGGGAAGCCTACCCACAATCAGATAATACTTTTGCAATAAGTATGTGAATTACAATTGAGGGGCCTACACTTGTAGGAAAGCCAACAGCCTAGAGCGCACTACTCATCACAAAAGTAGCCTCACTGACTACATATAAATCCAGACTACAATCCGGAGAAGTGTTGAACTACAAAAAATAGCATCTCCCATGCCTGAGTACAATTCTGGTTAAGCTCAATATTAGAGGAATAAATCCTCTTACATACACCCAATTCAATCTCCACTAATCGACAAAATCCTCTACTTTAATGATATTACATTATTCGCACATTATATTCCTTGACCATGACCTCTAACATGACCATGATGATCTATAATGAGATCTTGCATCTTTATATACAAACCCTTGACCATAAACAATTAGGTCAGCCACCAGATAATAAACTAATTACATAATTACAAACCATGTTGACCTTAGACCAAACAAATAATATCCAACACATAAGACATCCCATAAACACATCGAGAGGTCCAATCCACATGTTACATTAAAGCCGGTCCATAACCTAGATCAATCGGGACCCAATATAGGTCCACACGCTACATTAATGATCTCCATCTACCAAGTCTCAAACATTATCACCTTTGACAGATGAAAATACCTTTGTCAGTCTGAGTAATCTACAAACCTAAGAAAAATTTCATCTCACCTATCATAGACATCTCAAAATATTTCTCCATATTCTTAGAAAATTCTATGCATAACTTATCTTCACCTCCAAAAATAATGTCATCAATAAATACTTCAATAATCAGTATATCATCATCAGTGATCTTATAATATAGATTACTATTAGTACTACCTTTAGTAAAGCCAAGCTTCAAAACATATTTATCAAACCTTTCATACCAAGCTCTAGGTGCTTGTTTCAATCCATATAAAGATTTCCTTAACCTACAAACCACATTTGTATCATCTGATAGTGAAAAACCATCAGGTTTCTCAATATAAACTTCTTCATCAAGATCCCCATTCAAAAATGCATATTTAACATCCATCTGATAAACCTTGTAGTTTTTATAATTAGCATAGGCAAGAAATAATCTTACAACTTCAATCCTAGCTACAGGTGCAAAAGTCTCTCCATAATCAATTCCTTCCTTCAGAGAATATCCTTTACAAACCAATGTATCCTTATTACGTATAACTTGACCATCCTCATTCAATTTATTCCTAAAGACCCGTTTAGTTCCAATAACATTTTAATTTTTAGGTTGGGGAACCGAGGTCCATGTGTTATTTTCCTCAATATGATCTAATTCTTCTTCCATATCTTTCAACCAATATTCATCTTTACATGCCTCAATTACTGATACCGGTTCAACTTGTGAAATTAAACATACCTCATTAGTTTCCAGTCTTCTTCTTGTCATCACTCTATTGCTCTTATCCCCAATGATCTGATCTTCTGAATGATTCAATCTTACATACCTAGGAGTCTTCTAAATTTCTGTTCCTCTTCCCTGTTTTTCAGTTACTGTAGAATTATCTGATACTGTCAGAGTAACTGGTTCAACACTCTGTTCCAATAAAGGTGCTACCAATTCAGATATAATCATTTCCACTATCGATTCCTTCTCATAAACTCTGAATTGACTTTTGTTTAGCTCATCTATTTTGACATTAGCACTCTCCACAATTCTCTGCAATCACTTGTTATAACATATATATGCTTTGCTTTCATTAGAATAACCAAGAAATATGCCTTCATCACATCTAGGATCAAATTTCCCAATGATATCATTTCTCCTGATATAACATTTACTACCAAAAATTCTAAAATACTTAACTATAGGTGTATTGCCAAACCATAATTCATAAGGTGTCTTATCGATTTCTCCTTTAATATGTACTATGTTGAATGTATAAACCATTGTACTCACTGCTTCTCTCCAGTAGATATGAGGTATACTAGCTTCCATCATCATTGTTCTAGCAGCATCCAAGATAGTTTTGTTCTTCCTTTCCACAACTCCATTTTGCAAAGGTGTCTGAGGAGCTAAAAATTATCTTCTTATACCATGCTTCTTACAAAAGTTATTAAACTCACCGGATGTGAATTCTCCAAATCTAACCTCAAACATTTAATCTTCAATCATGTCTTAGTTTCCACTTTATCCTTAAAGATTTTAAACTTTTCAAATGCCTCAAATTTTTCCTTTATAAAAGTAACCCACATCTTTCTAGAATAATCATCAATGATTAGCATGAAATATCTGTCACCTTGAAAGCTTTTAACTCTAGCAGGACCACACAAATAAATATGAATAAGATCAAGAACATCATTTTTTTTATCTTGTATACTCCTAAAAGAAGTTCTCACATGTTTACCCATTTGACATTCTTTACATACCGAATTATAGGGCTTCATAATCTTAGGTATATCCCTAGCTGCCTTAGTTGAACTTATCTTCACAATGCAATCAAAATGTACATGAAACAACCTTTTATGCCATAGCCAACTCTCATAAATCCTTGTAATTAAACATTTCTTATCACCGAAGTTCAAATGAAATATATTACCTTTGGTGTGTATACTGGTTGCAATTTCCAAACCAGGTCTGTTAATGATTTTGCATTTTCCATCGTTGAACTGTAATTGAAATCTATTATCTACCAATTGTCCTACACTCAAAAGATTATGCCTTAAACCTTCAACATAATAAACATTGTCAGTATTGTTTTTACCATCCAATGATATAGTTACTTTTCCTTTGATCATACATGCATTGTCATCTCCAAATCTAGCTAGACCGTCATCAAATTCTTGCAAAGACATAGACCTCCCTTTATCTCCAGTCATATAATGTGAATAACCATTGTCAATTACCCATTCATCCTTGTCTTCAATTTTAGCATCAAGTGCCTTCTCTTAAGATACATTCACTTCCAGTGCTAGATCATCTTCTTTGATAGCCAAGAACACCCATTCCTTCCCATTGCCAGAACCACTAGCAGAGTCTTCTATCAGTTCATCATCATAATCAGTTATGCCTTCCTCATCTGCTATGTAGCATCATTTATCTCTTTTTTTCTTGTACTTGTACTTGTTCTGATATCCAGGGTTAGGCTTAAATGATCTTCTAACTCTTTCTTCAAATATTGAATTCCTTTCAGGACATCTAGATGAAAAATGACCAATCTTATTACATGCAAAACATTTTAAAGGTGCTTTTCCTTCATACTTACTTCCTACCGGTCCTTTGGGTACTCTTCTAGCAAATAGTGCTTCAAGTTGCTCAAACTTGCCATCTTCTCTCTTCATATCTTATAATTCCTTTGCATATAAATCTTTCCGATCTTGCTTATCGGTTGTAGATGTAGATGCATGAAAAGCAGGTTCAGTCTTCACATCTCCAGAAGGTCCAAATTCTTCAAGCTCAAAAGTAGATAGTTTCCCAACCAAAGTATCTATGTTGACAAATGTGTTAGCTATTGTACTCAACTCATTAATAGTAGTAGCCTTCATTTTATAAGTCGGTGGTAGGTCTCTTAGGACTTTAGAAATAATTTCATCTTTGCTCAGAGTTCCACCACAACAATAATTTCATCTTCCATCTTCAGGTTTTCATATCTCACCTGGTAACCATCAAGTTTAGCAATCTTCACTGTAGGGTCACCTTCATTAAGAGTCTCCAAATTATCCCATATAGCCTTTCCAAATGATTTGTCAGTTAATCCCATTAATTGCTGATCATAAAGTGTGCACAAAAGGGCTTCTCTTTCTCTACAATAATTCTCAAGATCCTTGTCCAAGTTTGTCGGAGGAGGATTGCTAGATCTTGGATTATAAGGTCCAGGGTAAGCTCAATATCGAAGGACTAAATACTCTTACATACACCCAATTTGATCTCCACTGATCGACCAAATCCTCTGCCTGAATGATATTACATTATTTTCACATTACATTCCTTGACCATGACCTCTAACATAACCATGATGATCTACAATGAGATCTTACATCTATATATACAAACCCTCGACCATAAATAATTAGGTCGGCCACTAGATAATAAACCAATTACATAATTACAAACCATGTTAGCCTTAGACCAAATAAATAATATCTAGCACATAAGACATCCCAAAAACACATCGAGAGGTCCAATCCACACGTTACATTAAAGTCGGTCCATAGCCTAGATCAACTGGGACCTAATATAGGTCCACACGCTACAATAATGATCTCCATCCACCAAGTCTCGAACATGATCACCAACAACATCCAGAAACTCCACCAAAAGTTGCACCAACACCACTTATGCAATTCATCAAAGATCTTCATCAAATTCTCTGTTGGTGAAACCCTCACCAAAACAAGAAACCAAGCTTCTAAGCAAGCAGGATAGCATACGATCACCAGACCAAAACCAAATGACCGGATATGAGCATGAGTATCATGAACAAGACAATTCCATCACCAAACTATACTGGAGACTATCGGTTCATGCCAGATCAAAATCAACTAGAATCCACTCGACCTACCAGGACCAGAAGGGTGCCGGTAAAGCATCCAAATAGCTAGTGTTGGCATCAATGACAAAACATCAATGCAACACATAATCAATTCCACCAAATGGCCAATGCAACTCCGGTTAAGCTCAATACTAGAGGTCTTAAACCTCTTACACAAACCCAATTCAATCACCTATGATATACCAAATCCTATGCATATGATTACAACCTTATTCACATAGAGATAATCGCGTAACCATCCATGACCATCCTATGATCTACAAACAGATCTTACATCATATTTATACAAACTCGGGACCTAAACAATTAGGTCAGCCACTTAAAACATAGAACAATAAATCCATTACATAAACCCGCAAACCAATAATAACCCAATTCGGTCTAAGCCCAAAACAACATTAACCAAAAAATAAATCCAACCAGTAATGCATCAGGAGCATCCCCCAACACGTTACATAAACTGGTCCATACCTAGGAGAATAGGACCAGACCTAAAATAGGTCGCCATAAGCCAAATGCAACACCACCGATCAATTGGAACATGAACATGATAACCATCAGCATCCTAAGAACCTTCTAGAAGCTACACCAACACCACATATCGAATTCATCAAAATATCTTCAACAAAGCTCTGCCAGTAAAACCCTTATCGGTAACCAAAAGGCTTACTAGAACATATGATAGCTTCTGTATCACCAAATCCTAGACCAACTAAATGTGACACACACATGAATGACTGAACCAAACCAATTCAACCAATATGAATGCACCAGAGAATACCGGAGATGATCTCCATATCAACATCACAATTCAACTACTCTACCAGAACCCGATTGACAACCAAACAAGCTAGTGTTGATATCAATGCAACACATAATCAATTCCTCCAAATTGCCAACAGAACACAGTGTGCAGATTCATTGAGTATAACTCATTTCTGGTTGTATAGTTTTGGTTGTGGTATTTGAGATAGATGATTGGATGTTTGAGGTATATTACTTTGTATTCTCGACCTCCGATGTTGATTCATGAGCAAGATCAAAGGTCTAGTATCCGTTGATTTCGGAAGAATAGAGTTATCTTTGGGTTTGTTGGTGTAACGTGTGATCCGAAATACGTGGGATGATTTGGATGGTTGTTTTCAAGTTTGAGATAATTGTGATGACATGTATGAAGCTTGTTTCCATACTGTTTAGGTTAGCATATGCATTTGTGAATAGATTGAGCCAACAAATCGCTACAAGTTTCATAGTTTGCAATTTTGTGAAGCTGACTTGATTGAGATCTATTTTATTGGTGCATATATATAATGTCAATCCAGATGATCATTTTAAAATGGAAATATGTGAATGTGGATGCGTTGTATGTGAATGAGCATTGAAATATAGAATTGGTGCTCTGATGGATGACTATGTAGCAGAACAAGGTAGAAAGGCAGAGCAACATTTGACAATCAAATTGTGCTTAACCAAAACTGACCTTTGGCATTTGGGTATGTGCACAAAGATGGTGGTCAGAAAAGTGGACACCACCCAAAACATGGAAAAACAAGCAGCACATACGTGGTTATAAAATTTGAAATCACCGCATACGCACTCAGGTTTGTTGTTCCCGAGCCTAGAAAAGGTAGCGCGTACGCAATACCTTTAGAAAAATGAGCGCATACAGGCTACTTATAGGAAATTGAGCGCGTACGTGCTAATAAGCCCTAAAGGACCGTGTACGCAGTCCTGTCAAAAAAAGTTTTTTAAAAAAAACTGGGCCTTATTTTCCAGTGATAGTCATGTTTGTTCCCCATTTTCTCCGCCAAACCACGAATGGGGTGCCTCATTTCTCCTCCAAACCGCAAACGGGGTGCCTCATTTCTCCTCTAGACACTATGGATCAAGGTTAGTTTTTGTTTTTTTTTGTCTTTCTTTCCCGTTTGTTCAATTTGTTTTACGTTTTGAATTTAATTTCATTAATTTTGATTAGGTTTTTTCATTTTTTGTTTCAAAAACCAGGTTTTGATAATCCACGACCAGAACAACAAAATGCACCTCCTGAAAACCCATAAGATACACCCCAATTCCTCCTTTTGACTGCACACCTGAAACATAGGAGCAATTAATTAATTAATTCGGGAAAAATACATCTAAAATCAATAGACTGGTTGATAAATTGAAAACATCTGAACTTGAGCATCATAAATCTCTCGCCACTAGCCTAGAAACATTAGCTAGTGGTGCCATAGATGTTTCCACACAAATTACAAAATGGGGAAACTTTGGGGATAGGTGTCATCAATACTATGCTAATGGGTTATCATACGAGGGAGTCAAAAATTAGTAAACAACAAATATGTGCCCTTTTTGTTGATCCTAAAACTAGTCAGTCATTGCCTCTTAATGCAAAGAGGTTTCCCATACATTGGTGTACCAATGTGCAGATGAAGAATCTTTTTTGGCAGAGGTGGTGGATGGTCTTTGATGATCCACCTTGTAATAATTATGAGGTGCCATTGTATTTTTTGAGAAAAATATATTGTGAGTTTGTGCTTAATGTGCAGCCAAACTATTTTGACATGAGAGAGTTCCATGGGAGAGGTGGCGGATCTGCCCAAGATAGACTTGGAGCCCGTAGGCGAGTAGCCTTGGAGAGTCATCGCCCCCTAGCACCCAAACCCAAGGTGCATCAGGTTGTCCCCGTAGAGCTGAAAGATTCAATGGATCTACAGACTCTTCAGGCGGCCACAACATTGACTGGTGCCATCATCCACCATGGGATGTCATTAGCACCCCCTATTGTACTGGATGATGAGCCATTAGTTTCTCCTGGTGGCGACAGAGAGCCCATTCAGCATATGTGTGTTAGTTGCTCGGGGATATTATCGGGGATAGATGATGTGGCTGGTGCAGATGGATCCACATCTCATCCATGCATGATTTGCAGGAGTAGATGTCAGACCCGCACAATTGAGGATTTCGCGTTGATAGATGAGTTGATGGACATGGTGTTTTCCCATCAGCGATAGACATAGGTGTGTGTATTTAAATTCATAGCATTTTATTTATCAGTCACTTTAAATTTGTAATTACAAAAATGAATTTTCATTTATAAATCTATTTAAATTGAGACAAATAATATGCATTTCGAGATGCAGCAGTGGTATCCCACACACCTCCCCCAGTTACTACAGCTGCAACTTCGATGCCTGAGGTATAAATTT
This sequence comes from Cryptomeria japonica, assembly GCF_030272615.1. NCBI lineage: Eukaryota > Viridiplantae > Streptophyta > Pinopsida > Cupressales > Cupressaceae > Cryptomeria > Cryptomeria japonica. The sequence goes on along the minus strand of NC_081409.1, from coordinate 559,273,960 downwards.
AATAACATGTTAAAATAGAATAGTACACTTTGAATTCAAAAATATTACAAGACATACTAACTATCTTTAATGCTTGGTCCAATTTTTGGTTTGTAGTTGTTGACAAGGGACCAAATGTCCTAGATTGATGACATCATGTTCTCAGTGATCAATTTTGGCCTACAAGGCTATACGGTATCATATTTTGTACAACCCTTTTTATGTATTGTTTTGATGGAATATGCAAGTCATTTTATTTTAGATTTTTTAAATTATGTTTAATATATTATCTATACTAATATCTCATGTTAATTTTGTTTTTTTAGAGTACCCCCTATGTGTCTAGGCCTCGTCCTAAGAAAAATAATTCCTCGAAGACGCCAAAACATAGGAAGAAGGTAATTGAACACATTTTTAGTCGTACAATTGTTTGAAAATGTTGAAATCAAGTATTAGTTGAGGTTTGTAGATTGATTAGTGTTTTTTGTTATTTTACATGTACAACAGCCATTGAGCTATGTGGATTTGTTGAATGCACCTGATTCATTTGTGGATCAAGAGAGGGCAGAGGTATGTATCTCTAATTTATTTTCTTGATTTCATGATTATATGCACGTGTACATGTGAACTTGTGATGTATTATAATCTCATAATTTTTCATACAATAAATATCCATAGATGTTTCATCAATAGCGAGCCCTCCTCTGTGCACTCGAGAAGCATCTTAGGATCCATTACACTTTTGTTTGATAAATTACATTAATTTTTTTTAACCTACAATAATTATCATTATATTAATTGTATTTAATCTTTGATCATTTTTTGTATAGGTAATAGCGACAGTTTCTCCATCAATGGTGAGCCATCCTCAGTCCATTGGAGAAGCATCTCAGGCATGTTTATGTCATTGTTCTCTATATTATAGCTTTTTAAGTGTTTTTTATATATTTATGTTAGTACATTGTATTAATTGTACATTTAATCTATAATAGACCCCTTCACGATACGACCATAACGTGGATACTTTTAAGTATGTCTTCAAGAAAACTCCTAAGAGTGAGAAGGAGAGGAGAGCAAAGACATTAGCTCCTAGATCAACCGATGAGGTAATCTTCATTTCAATTGCAAAGGAATTATAGTTAAATGCACAGTTATGTTGTCAATTGTGAACTATTTTCTACAAAATAATTCTAACTTGACTTTTGAATTGTGGTTTTGCAGCCATCTACAGAGCTGCGTACTTCATCGAAGAGGCTTGATTTTGATGATCCACCACAAGTTTAGGATCATATAGTGTTATTTTTGGTCATTGAATGACCAATACATGTAGATATATTCTACCTTTTTATTGTATATCGATTTGGACATGGCATATGCCACATTTTTGTAATACGTGTATTAACTTGGTAGACATGCCTTTTTTGATATATATAAATGTTGATATTCGATCCAATAGATGTGTACTAAGTTCATTATTTTATATTTGTTGTATTTCGTGGCTATCCTTTTATAAAGTTAATTGATCATTTACCTATGTAATCAACAATATGAATATAAAAAACAAAAATTTATGATATAAAACATTGCAATCATGGAATATGATTTGATAAAATTTCTAAAATGTTGAATTAACCCTACAAAACTCCTTAATTATTGTGTATTCATTGTATTTGGTGGCTACCCTTTTATAAATTTAAATGAATATTTGCCTATGTAATCAACAATATGTGTTTGGTGTGAGAGCACCCTCACAATCGCAATGGTCAAATTTTGGTTGTTGTGTGCACAAATTGACATTATGAGCACGTCCGAGTGGGTAGATTTATGCTAGGCATGCTCCTCTCATGCATCCCAAAGCATTGGAACGTCAAGAGTCATACCCTACCAGCGCGATCTCTCAAGTGCCCTGAGTCTAGACAATTGTTAAAATTTGACGGACTGTTTCTTCCAGTACATGACACATATGATCGATCCATTTGAACCCGTGGGGTTGCATAAGGCTCTACTACAATGGCCTATCTCAGTTTTAGACAACTTCGAGCCATTTTCAATTGGTAGCATTTTTTCGCCTACTGCAAAAACCGTCAGTTACATGCAATGCAAAGTTGTAGGATTGGCTAGAATTGATTCGGTTTGTCGTGTGCACAAAATGACATCATGAGCATGTTCGGGTGGGCATGTTTACGCTAGGCATGCTCCTCTCATGCATCCCAAAGCATCGGAACATCGAGAGTCATACCCTACCAACGTGATCTCTTAAGTGCCCCGAGTCCAAAAAATTGTCAAACTTTGACGGACTATTTCTTCCAATCCAAGACACATATGATCGATCCTTTTGAAATTTTGGGGTCACGTGAGGCTCCTCTACAATGGGCTATCCTGGTTTTTGATGAATCAGAGTCATTTTCAATTGGTATCATTTTTTCGCCTGCTGTAAAAGCCGTCAGTTGCAGGATTGGCTAGAATGATTTGGTTTGTCGTGTGCACAATTTGACATCACAAGCATGTCTAGGTGGGCAGGTTTACACTAGGCATGCTCCTCTCGTGCATCCCAAAGTGTCAGAATGTTGAGAGTCATACCCTACCAGCACGATCTCTCAAGTGCCCTAAGTCCAAAAAATTATCAAACTTTGATGGAATATTTCTTCCAATCTAGGACACATATGATCGATCCATTTGAACCTGTGGGGTTGCATGAGGCTCCTCTACAATGTCCTATCTCTATTTTTTATGACTCCAAGCCATTTTCAATTGGTAGCATTTTTTCGCCTACTACAAAAACCATTAGTTGCAGGATTGGCTAGAATTGATTCAGTTTGTCATGTGCACAATCTGACATCACGAGCACGTCTGGGTGGATAGGTTTACACTAGGCATGCTCCTCTCATGCATCCCAAAGTGTCATAACGTCGAGAGTCATACCCTACTGACGTGATCTCTCAAGTGTCCTGAGTCCAAAAAATGGTCAAACTTTGATGAACTTTTCTTACAATCCAAGACACATATGATCTATCTGCTTGAACCTATAGGGTCGCGTGAGGCTCCTTTACAATGTCCTATCTCAGTTTGTGATGACTCCAAGCCATTTTCACTTGGTAGCATTTTTTCACCTACTGCAAAAACTATCAGTTGCATGCAATGCAAAGTTGTAGGATTGGGTAGAATTGATTGGGGTTGTCGTGTGCACAAACCGATGTTACGAGCACATCCAGGTGGGTAGGTTTATGTTAGGCATGCTCCTCTTGTGCATCCCAAAGCACCAGAATGTCGAGAGTCATACCCTACCGGTGTGATCTCTACTCAATCTATGACCCCTATGACCCGATAATGACTCAAATAATTCTCAAAGATTATACAAGAATCAAGAATGCTCATGATTGACCTTATCACATCACATAAACTCAAAACATAGACATAAAAAACACTCACAAAACATTGTCACATATTATTCAAAAATTTGCCTCTAAATATGGTCAAATCAACTCTTGGCTATTTGAATATACAAAAAAATATCTTACAAATCATCTCATGGGATTTTATACAAAATTTGGCATTACAATATGTGCGATTCACCTCATCGCCATTTTAATATACAAAATTTGGCATCTACATATGTACAAATCAGCTCATTGCCATTTAAATATACAAAATTATGCCCCTAAACATGTAAAAATCAGCTTATGGGCATTTATATATACAAAAAATGAATATAGAACAATTCATTGACAATATATACAAAATTCTCAAAATCATTCTACTCTAAACAATAGAATCAATCAAGTGAGCCTTCTGGATTGGCTCTAACCCGTATTGTGTCAAGTATTGCCTTGTGGTCAAATTCACGCACTTTCCATAAAATCTTGTTATGAGGTCTACCATGATACTTCATCAAATGAATATTTGTTGCAACAACAAGGTTAGAGAAATAAAGAATATGTCTATGTGTTTCAAAGTCCTCGAACAACCAAACATCAGAATTTTTCATAGGGTATCTCCTAAGCCATGTTCCTGTCACAAAAATAGACCCTATTGGGTACTCAATACCCTCTCTGTCAATGATTGTGGTCGTCAATTTTCTTTTTGGCTCAACACAATGACACAAATAGTAATTCATTCCTTCTTCATTGTTCTCTTCTACAACAACTGCATACACATGACATGCATTTTATAAAGTGTTAATTAATACCAAAAATAAAGTATGATGTACAACAAAATGAACCAAAGAGAATACTTGCAAAAAAATTAACTCAAAAAATCACCTGAATCCACTAGGTCGGATACATGGTCAAAATCCACTGATGTCTCCATCTGGCTCAATTGTAGTGCTTTGGGAATTTGATATGTATCAATGGGAACCAATGGTCTACAAGACCATTTGTCAACCCACTCTTGTGATTCACATTATTCCCACAAACAATACATGCATGAAGAGCAAAAACATACCATCTGTCTTGTATAAATTACCAATGAACTCGAATTTGAACTCATAAATGAGTGCATGTCACTCTATCCTGCAACTGTACAACAATCTAGATAGTTTTCAATGTTAGATTTAGTGATCAACCAAAGATATCTATGAACCATTGATGTACCTGGATTATCTGGACCCATCATAGACTTACACCATCACACAATTATTTCTACATCTATCAACTTATCACCACCTTTGTACTTCAATTCTTCTCTAGCTAGGGCTCTTTTTACACATGATCCTATACCATTGTGCTCTCCCTTACCATGTCGAGCCTTAGTGAAATTCCAAAAATGTTGTACACCACTTGTCATATGCATCCTTGTCAACCAATAAAACATCCTTGCATTCTTGAATTGTGCAGTGCAATTATCTAACCATATTAAGTGTCGGTTGTATCATATGTTCCTTTCCCTTAAACTATCATAGAAAAATTTAAAGCATCCTTGTACAAACTCTAATGAATGAGTATGATCCTCACTTATGTAGAAGTGATACTCTCTTACAACCTTTCTATCCTCTTTTGTGCTATCATCTGCATGCATGAATGCTATGTGTACAAAAATAGAAACTTGTGTAGAATGATAATACATAGATTGCACTTCATTTTGAGGTTGTAGTGTATAATTTTCAGCAAAATCAATGATAGAGACAATGGTGCCAAGAGGAAATGTGTCCTTACATAACTTGAATTTATCATCTAACCATTGAGATCTATGTGTATGCACTATGTACTCATAAACTAGTTTCTCTTGAAACATTTTCATAAATTCAGCTACACATATATCATTTTTCACTAGGTCACATCTCTTCAAATCTTTTCCATCTTTAACTCCATATGTGACTGTCTTGTATTTTCCAAAAGAAATTAGTTTCCTACCAATTTCATGTGTGCTCTCCAAATGTACGCATCTTGGTAAATGTTGCAAACCACCACATATAGCACAAAAACCATCCAAACAAGGCATCTTATAATAAATGCAACCATCATGTCTATTACATAGCACACTTGAAATAAATTCTCTTACTGACTTAGGAGGTGCTTGTATATTGCATTCCTGCAAAACATCATTAGTGTGCAAAGTAGAAAAAATATGACGAAAAATATCATAGTGCATGGAAAATTCAATATGCATCCTACAACAACACGTGGTGCATACATGATTAATCTTAATATAAAAAGGTTTTCCCATTTTAAAAAATCTTTGAGAAATTCTTATTTGAGGAAACTTTTGAAGGAATATTTCATAAAATTTAGTTTGAGTCATATCCAAATAGTGTTTGGCATGTGGCTCACGATTTGTAGACCCAATTCGCCTTCTAACAACATCTCTTTGGTTGGGTGAAACTCTTGTGTTGTCATGCCAATTTTTTTTAATTAATGTTCTTAGTGCATCAACAACAACCTTGTCTTTTCATGGTAGTCTACCCGAGAATGCCCAAAGAGAATTATTGTTAGGTTCCTCTATTTTTTCTTGCCTCTTTAATGCTTTACTTAATGTTGTTCTACTAACGTTTAATGACTTACTTGTTTTGCTTATCAAACGATCTTTTTTTATTTTCTTGCTCATTATGGTTGATGTAATGACATGTCGAGTAGTATTAGAATCTTCAGTACATAATTTTTAAACCAATAGCTTGATATGCATCAAATAGATATCTCACAATAGTTCTTTCACTGTTACTTTTAGATGATCTTAGGCCTAGAATTTTCATTGTCTCTCTAAAATTCAATTTTTTTATCATTTGAACAATTAATTGACATCTTAGGATTTGATTTTTTTCAAAATAGTTTTGCCATATTCTTTTAACCATTCTCCTACAAGTTCGTTCATTCATTTTATTAGGCATTGGATTCAATATATTCTCATCAATGTCAATTAGATACTTTGGTTTCCTACAAATGATTCTAGGAGGTGTTAACATGATGCATTATGTACATTCAATTCATCAAATAGAGAAGGTGTATGTTCATCATTTAATTGATTATTCAATGTGGTATCTTGTTCAATTGCATTAGGTGCGTTATGTTCATTTGGTAAATCGAATTGAGTTGTTGAGGATGGCATACCTTCTTCTCCCATTGTTATTATGTCACATAATTTCTTCATACGATTCCTTTGTCTTTCCTTTTCAGCCTCTCGTTGTTCCATTGTTCCTCACTTGTTCTTTCCTATGGTTGATATTGGTTGTCCTAAATAGAATCATATTACATACGTGTGTAAACAAAAGTTCATCAACAAACAAATAACCATAAATATGCATCTTATCATTATTTTTTGAATCAAAATTATTAAACAATCACAATAATATTGACAAAACTAATAAGAACAACAATTCAATCATTTGAAATCATGCAAAAACAAAAAAATCACTTACTTCTATGTATAAAATAGTGATAGAAGTGCAGACATAGTTGCAATGGGGCCTTCAATGACCTCAAAAACTTCTTTTGAGTCCGTTGAGGCTCTTGGCCAAATAAAACTATGCCTAAGTACCCCAAACACACTATATTTATAACTGCATGCGCATTGTTAATTCATAAAATCTTGGCAAGCCCAACGATATTTTTTTTCCACTCTGTACTAATAAGTAGCATGTACGCACTCCTAAGCCTTAAAAATGTTATGGCAAGGCAGAAAACTAATAGGCTTAGTACACCGTACGCACTTACAAGTAATAAGTATCGCGTACCCACTCCTATGCCTTAAAAATGTTATGGTAGGGCAGTGAACTAATAGGTTCAGTACCTCGTACATGCTATTTGTAGTAGAAACAATGTGAAGGAAGAGAGAGAGAGAGAGAGAGAGAGAGAGAGAGAGAGAGAGAGAGAGAGAGAGAGAGAGAGAGAGAGAGAGAGAGCGGGGGGGGAGGGAGAGAGAGGGGAGGGAGGGAGGGAGGGAGAGAGGGAGAGAAGAAGGGGTATGGAGGAAGGGAGAAGGGGAGAGAGGGAGAGAGGGAGAGAGAGATAGAGGGGAGGGGAGATGGAGAGATGGAGCGTGAGAGAGAGAGAGGGGGGAGAGGGAGAGAGAAGGAGTGGGGAGGGAGGGAGAGAATAAAAGGTATGGAGGAAGGGAGAAGGGGAGAGAGAGAGAGGGGGGAGGGAGATATAAGGAGGGAGGGAGGGAGGAAAGGAGGGAGAGAAGAAGGGGTATGAGGAAGAGAGAAGGGGAGAGAATCAAGTCTCTATTCCTCTCTCCCTCTCTTCGCACCTCTCTCTCTAGTCTCTTGTACTCTCATTCCATCCCTTCCTCCCTCTCACTTAGACTATCTCTATCTCTCACCCTCTCTCTCCTTCCATCCCTCCACCTCTTAGGCCTCTCTTTCTCTCCCAATCCCTCTATCCAACTCTTAGATCTGTCTATATCTCCACCACTCCCTATCTCTCTCTCACATTCTCTTAGGTATCTCTATCCCACTCTCTCTCTCTGTTTTTGAGTCCCCTTCTCTGTGCCACTCTCTATCTTTATCTCTCCCTCTATTTCCCTCTCTCTCTCCATCTCTCTCTCCCCTCCCTTTCCCTTTCTCTATCTCTGTCTCCCCCCCCCTCTCTCTCTCCATCTCTCTTTCTCTCATTTATATCTTGTCTCTCCCTCTCAGTCTCTATCTATCTATCTCACTCTCCTCCTCTCTTAGGTATATCTCTCTCCAATTCCATCCCTCTCCTCCCCCTCTCTCCCTCTCTAGGGTCATATGGTATTATTAGGGTTCATATGGTATCCTATGGATCCATGCATGTGTTCTAAGGGGTCATAGGACACCATATGACTCCTTAGGACAACATATGACCCATAACGACACATAAGAGGTCATATGGAGTCCTAAGGGGTCATAGGACACCATATGACCCCTTAGCACACCATACAACCCATAATGACACCAAATGATGTCCTAAGGGGTCATAGAACACTGTATGACCTTTTAGGACACCATACAACCCATAACAGCACCATATAGAGTGTTAAGGGGTCAAATGGTGTCCTAAGGGGTCGTTGAAGACCATATGACCCCTAATGACACCATATGGTGTCCTAAGGGGTCATAAGGTGTCCTAGGGGTCATAGAACACCATAAGACACATAACAATACCATATGGTGTGGTAAGGGGTCATAGGACACCATATGACCCTTAGAACACAATATGACCCCTAACAACATCTAAGGGGTCATAGGGTGTCCTAAGGGGTCATAGGACACTATATGATCCCTTAGCACACCATAGGACCTATAAAAACACTAAATAGTGTCCTAAGGGGTCATAGAACACCATATGACCCTTTAGGACACCATATGGTGTTGTTGTGTGTCGTAAGGTGTCTTGATGGGTCATATGGCATCCTATGACCCCTTAGGACACCATATGGTGTTGTTATGGGTTGTATGGTGTCTTAAGGGGTCATATGGTATCCTAAGGGGTCATAGGACACCATATAACATCTTAGGAAACAATATGACCTCTAATGACACCTAAGGGGTCATATGGTGGGCTAACAAAACAATATATTATTTAAAGTTATGAATAGAACATCATACACTAGAACATCGGTAGTTTAGTTTTGATATAGCTAAGTTAGACCATTGTCAGCATAAGAGAGACTCCAAGCAAACAAATGAGGCTTCACTAAAAAGCAAGTGTAAGAGCTTGAACTAACCCTAAGAGTATTGCCTTTCTAAAACATATGATGATATTAAATTTGCAAGGTTATAGGACTGATCTTGATTGTGACTATAGGAATTACAAACTTGATTTATTTCATGGGTATGTACTCTTCCAAGCCTTTTGACAAGTGATGATCATCATATACTACCACTACCATGCTTACAACAAACTTTAATTTATGTAGGTGACAGGCGTTGTGTAACAGCATGGGAACTCTCGCATACCCACCATTATCATTCTCTATGACATCATTTGTGTTCCTCTCCCTCTTTCTCTTCCTACTGGTTGTTTCCTTCTGAAAAACATATTGTGGGTAGTCCGACTCATCATTTTTCTTTGTTGACACTATTTTCCACATCTTCTTTACTCATTAAAAAAACATTTGAGAAGAATATTGCTACAGGTTTCCTTGTTTGTCACGGTAATGCACCCGTGGTTCAATTTCAGACCCTTCTTCCTCCTATTCAATATACACACACAAATCCATCAGTCAATTTTCTTAGGAGAGCATACATGATAAAAATCAAAGAAGAAGTTGCAGACAAGAAATAAATTCACTTACTTCTATAGAAGTGTAGACACAGTTGCAGTGGGGTATGGAGGGAGGGAGGGAGGGAGAGAAGAAGAGAGAGAGGGATGGGGTATGGAGAAAGGGAGAAGGGGAGAGAGGGAGAGAGAGAGAGAGAGAGAGAGAGAGAGAGAGAGAGAGAGAGAGAGAGGATGGGGTATAGAGGAAGGGAGAAGGGGAGAGAGGGAGAGAGAGAGAGAGGGATGGGGTATGGAGGAAGGGAGAAGGGGAGAGAGGGAGAGAGAGAGGGAGAGGGAGAGAGAGGGGAGAGAGAGAGAGAGAGAGAGAGAGAGAGAGAGAGAGAGAGAGAGAGAGGAAACTGAGAGGGGGGGTGAATCAGTTGTCTATTAATTTCAACCCAAATATACTTTATCCAAACTTGATACTTAATACCGGTAAATCAAACTTAATGACGGTAAATAGATTAACAGTACCGGTGAAACTTAATGCATGAAACAGAAAGAGAAACAATATCCACAACACATAACACAGAGATTTGTACGTGGAAACCCTATAAGGGGAAAAACCACAGTGGGAAACCTTACCCACAATCAAATGATACTACTACAGATAGTATGTGTATACAAATGGGGTCTGCACATGCAGATAGGCCAATTTCCTAGAGCTCACTGCTCAATCATAAAATGAGAGTCACACTGACTACAATTGGATGATTAAATCCAATGATAATATATTTCTCAAAGCAGCATCTCCAATGTTGGATTCAGTACCGATTAAGCTTTGATTGTCTTCTTTAAAACTTCCTTGAATCTTCAAATGATGTCTGCATGAGTAGCTCTACTTATATTCACATATACCAAATATCACAACCTTATAATACCTTATTGCATCTCTCCTATATGAATCTCACAATTGAGATCTTACATATATACCAAAACCTAAGACCAAATGTGTAGGTCAGCTTACTAAGAATAATACAATAAAACCTATTACAAATAAGTCAAGATGTGATGCATCATGTTGACTCAACAACAATATTAATTGATTAAACCATCTCCATAACATGTCATGCTGATCTGGAATAGATAACGCTTGTCGGTCCATAACCTAGACCAATTTTTTGGTAACAACAAATATGTCAACTCGATTAGACCAATAACCAAATCTCCAAAACCAAGTTTCCAAACCATGTCTTTGACATAACCAAGTGATCTCTAGATGATAGCAAGTCATCCTTAGTGCTGGTGAACAATATAACATATCGATGAACCAAATACCAGTGACTGTGCATAAGTCACTGAACTTGTCGATGAACATAACCAAAGATCTCCAGAAGGATAAGTGTTGATAAGTGTTGACATCAATGACAAAACCAATGCAACATATCCATAATACCAACAATCTCCCTCTTTGGCATTGATGGCAACACAAGATGGAAAAACCATCTAAGTGCCAAAGCAAAAATGCCAAAAACCAAAAATCAACAATCTCCAGAATAGATCAATACCAGAAATCAAAATATAGATGCAAAGAGTAAAAATATCTCCCCCAATGAATAATCTCTCCCCAAAGGATAATGTGTTTTTCCATAGATATCTCTCCCCCTTTGACATCAAATGCCAAAGAAATACAAATACCAGATACAACCAGTTCATAGAACCAAATACAAATACCAACTTATCCAACTACTCCCCCTAAGAAGTAGCTCTCCTCCATCAAAGCCGGAAAAAGGTTTCTCTGTAAATTCTGCTAGTTTGATGCCAAGCATCAACTATCTAAGTCTCTATCGGTGAGGGTATGCCCCCAAGCTACTCTTTGAGATATTCAAAAGTTTCCTTAGGAAAAGGCTTAGTAAAGATATCTGCAATCTGCTCTTTAGTATTCACATAAACCAATCTTACTTCTTTTGCTTCAACATTCTCTTTCAGAAAATTGTTTTTGAGAGAAACATGTTTAGTTTTAGAGTGAAATACCAGATTCTTATATATATCAATTGATGTTGAATTGTCACAATAGATGATTATAGGTTCTTTTCATTTTACCTTTATGTCCTTCAACATTTGTTTAATCCATAATACCTGAGTACAATTGGTTGTTGCTGCAACATATTCTGATTCTGCTGTTGATAATGATGTACAACTTTGTTTCTTGCTCAACCATGAAATCAATCTTCTACCAAGAAAGAATTCCCCGCCAGTGGTGCTCTTTCTATCATCTACATCTCTTGTCCAATTAGCATCGGTGTATGCACATACATCAAAATTTTCATATTTAGGATACCATAAACCAAGATTTGTTGTGCCTTGTAAATACCGGAAAATCCTTTTTACTGTTGATTCATGAATTTCTCTAGGATTACTCTGAAATCTTGAAACAATACACACTGCATTCATTATATTAGGTCTTGTTTGTGTCAATATAGTAAACCTCCAATCATATATTTGTATCTTGTTGGATTAACAGGAGCTGAATCATCCTTCAATGATAGTTTATCAGTTGTAGTCATAGGAGTACTAAACGGTTTAGAGTTTTTCATACTAAATTTCTTCAGTAATTCCTTCAAATACTTTGATTGACATAAGAATATACCTTTATCAGTCTGAGAAATCTGCAATCCTAAAAAGAATTTTATCTCCCCAATCATAGACATTTCAAATTCTTCCTGCATTTTGTTAGAAAAGTCTTTACACAATCCATCTTCTCCTCCAAAAATGATGTCATCAACAAAAACTTCAATAACCAAAATGTCTTCATTAGTCACTTTGAAATATAAGTTGTTGTCGGCATTACCTTTAGTGTAACCAAATTTCATAAGATATTTGTCCAATCTAGCATACCAAGCTCTAGGAGCTTGCTTCAATCCATATAAAGCTTCCCTTAACCTGCAAACCATATCTTTATCATTTGTCAATGAAAATCCATCAGGTTGTTCAATGTAAACATCCTCTTCAAGATCACCACTCGAAAATCCACATTTAACATCCATTTGATATACTTTATAGTTTTTGTGTGTTGCAAATGCAAGAAATAATCTGACTGCCTCAATTCTAGCTACCGGTGCAAAGGTTTCATTGTAATCAATTCCCTCTTTCTGTGAATATTCCTTACACACTAGTCTTGCTTTGTTTCTGATTACCTTACCATCTTCATTAATTTTATTTCTGAATACCCATTTAGTTCCAATTGCATTTTTATTTTTAGGTCGGGGAACCAATGTCCATGTATTGTTCTTTTCAATTTGTTCCAATTCATCTTCCATAGCCTTAATCCAATGTTTATCTTCACATGCCTCAATGACAGATGTTGGTTCAATCTGAGAAATTAAACATACCTCTTCATTTTCCAGTCTTCCTCTTGTCATAACTCCTTGATACTTATTCCCAATTATCTAACTTTCAAAGTGATTCAATCTTACATACTTGGGTGTGTTCACTTGCTTCTATTCTTTAGTCACTGTGGAATTCTCCGATTATGCCGGTGTGATTGGATCAACATTCTATACTAGTGCACTCTGTATAGGTTCATTTGTGATTATCTCAACTGTCGGTTTAGAATCCATAGACCTTGAATTTCTTCTAAAGTGTTCATCAATTTTCACATTTGCACTCTCAATGATTTTCTGCAATCTCTTATTAAAACATCTATATGCTTTGCTTTTAGATGAATACCCAAGAAATATTCCTTCATCACTTCTAGGATCAAATTTACCAATATATTCATCTCTCCTAATGTAACATTTGCTTCCAAATATTCTGAAGTACTTAAGGGTAGGAATATTACCAAACCATAGTTCATAGGGTGTCTTACCGGTTTCACCTTTGATGTGAACTCTGTTGAAAGTGTAAACCATTGTATTCACTGCTTCTCTCCAATACACATGAGGTAGATTTGCTTATGATATCATACTTCTATCTGCATCCAGAATAGTTCTATTCTTCCTTTCCACAACTCCATTTTTCTTAGGTGTCCGGGGTGCTAATAGTTGTCTTCTTATTCCATTCACTTCACAAAATGTATTGAACTCCTTAGATGTGAATTCACCTCCTTGATCTGATCTTAAACAATTGATTTTCTTGTCGGTTTCATTCTCTATGAGTGCCTTGAATAATTTGAATTTCCCAAAAGCTTCTAATTTCTCCCTGAGAAAAGCAACCCAACACATTCTAGAATAATCATCAATGATTAGCATAAAGTATCTATCTCCCTGTAGACTTCTTGTTCTTGTCGGACCACATAAGTCAGTATGAATTAAATCAAGAACATTATTGGTTTTCTCATAAATACTCTTAAAAGTTGCTCTAACTTTCTTTCCCATTTGACATTCCTTGCATACAGGATTATGAGGTTTTACAATCTTAGGTAAATCCCTTACTTCCTTAGATGAACTAATCTTCACAATGAAATCAAAATTTACATGACAGAGTCTTTTATGCCATAACCAACTTTCATCAATGTGTGCAATCAAGCATATCTTTTCAATGTTATTAAAATGAAAGATATTACCTTTAGTTTGATTACCAGTTGCAATTTCCAAACCAGTTCTACTCATGATTTTGCATTTACCATTCTTGAATTGTAACTGAAACCCTTTTTCAACTAATTGACCAACACTCAAAAGATTATGCTTCAAACCTTCAACATAATAAACATTGTCAGTATTGTGCTTACCATCAAAAGATATGGTGCCTTTTCCTCTTATCAAACAAGCTTTGTCATCTCCAAATATTACTAGACCTCCATTGTATTCCTGAAAAGATAAGAATTTACTTTGATAACCAGTCATATGATGTGAACATCCGAAATAATACATTCATCCTTTTTTCAATTCTAGTTGTCAGGGTCTGCTCTACCAGTGGAACAGTAGGTGCCGGTTGATCTTCTGTTATTGCAACAAAAGCCCATCCATTGTCTCCTAGTTCTTCATCAAAATCTGTAACTCCTTCATCAACATAGTAACAAGATTTATCTCTATTTTTCTTGAATCCGTATCTCTGATATTCAGGGTTAGGCTTGTATGTTCTTTTAGCTTCTTCTCTTAATCTTGCTTGTCTATCTGGATATCTAGATGCCATATGGTCAATTTTATTATAGTTGAAACATTTAAAAGGTGCTTTACCTTCATACTTACTTCCAATAGGACCTTTAGGCATTTTCCTTGCAAATAGTGCTTCAAGCTCTTTAAGTTCTTCATTTTCCCTCCTGATATCTTCAAGTTCTCTTGCATAAAGTGCTTTCCAGTCAGATTTATCAGCTGATGATGAAGATGTTGCAGATGATGATGCTTTGAAAGCTAAATCTGTCTTAATTGTAGCAACAAGACCAAATTCCTCAAGCTCAAATGCTAAAAGTTTTCCAACCAAGGTATCTCTAGATACTAATGTATTAGGCATAGTTCTTAACTCATTAATAGTAGTTACTTTCATTTTGTATGCCAGTGGCAATGCTCTTAAAACTTTAGAAACAATTTCATCTTCACTTAAGGAACCTCCACAACATTGTATTCCCAAAACAATTTCATTAACCCTTTCCATAAAAGAAAAAATTCTTTCATCTTCTTCCATTTTCAAATTTTCATACCTAACCCAAAAGCATTCCAGTTTTGCAATTTTGACAGTGGTATCTACTTCATTCAATGTTTCCAATTTGTCCCAAATAGCTTTAGTAGTAGATCGGTCTCATAATCCCATGATTTGTTGATATGATAAGGCGCTCAGGAGTGCTTCTCTTGCTTTGCAATCATTCTCTTGATCCTTACCCAATGTAGGTGGATTAGGTTTATTCGGTGTAGGACCAACATAACCATTTGTGTAACATCCCATATGTCTCTTCCAATGCAATTCAGATGATTCTCCATTCTAATCTTCCATATACCATAGTTATTTCCATCAAGTTTCAGACTGTCCTTCCTGAAATAGTTAGTTGCTATAGAATCTCCTCAAGTTGTTAAATTTCTGCAAAAAGAGGACTAGGCTCTGATACCAAATATTAGGACCTGGAGGCAACTGAGAGGGGGGGGGGGTGAATCAGTTGTCTATTCATTTCAACCTAAATATACTTTAACCAAACTTGATACTTAATATCAGTAAACCAAACTTAATGCCGGTAAATAAATTAACAGTTAATAACAGTAACGATGAAACTTAATGCATGAAACAGAAAGAGAAACAATATCCACAACACATAACACAAATATTTGTATGTGGAAACCCTGTAAGGAGAAAAACCATGGTGGGAAACCTTACCCACAATCAAATGATACTACTATAGATAGTATGTGTATACAAATGGAGTCTGCACATGCAGATAGGCCAGCTACCTAGAGCTCACTCCTCAATCACAAAATGAGAGTCACACTGACTACAATTGGATGATTAAATCCAATGATAATGTACTGCTCAAAGTAGCATCTCCAATGTTGGATTCAGTACTGGTTAAGCTCTGATTGTCTTCTTCAAACCTTCCTTGAATCTTCAAACGATGTCTGCATGAGTAGCTCTGCTTATATTCACATATACCGAATATCACAACCTTATAATACCTTATTTCATCTCTCCTATATGAATCTCACAATTGAGATCTTACATATATACCAAAACCTAAGACCAAATGTGTAGGTCGACTTACTAAGAATAATACAATAAAATCTATTACAAGTAAGTCAAGATGTGATGCATCATGTCGGCTCAACAACAATATTAATTGATTAAACCATCTCCATAACATGTCATGCTGATCTGGAATAGATAACGCTTGCCGGTCCATAACCTAGACCAATTTGCCAGTAACAACAAATATGTCAACTCAATTAGACCAATAACCAAATCTCCAAAACCAAGTGTCCAAACCATGTCTTCAACATAACCAAGTGATCTCCAGATGATATCAAGTCATCCTCAGTGTCGGTGAACCAAATACCGGTGACTGTGCATAAGTCACTGAACTTGCCGGTGAACATAACCAAAGATCTCGAAAAGGATAAGTGTTGATAAGTGTTGACATCAATGACAAAACCAATGCAACATATCCATAATACCAACACACACACACAGAGAGAGAGAGAGAGAGAGAGAGAGAGAGAGAGAGAGAGAGAGAAGAGAGGCACCTTGTATGCACTTGAGAGGGGGAGACAATACACTTATATGTGTGTATATATATGCTTAATATATTACATATATATATAAATATTATATATTATATATAAAAAATATATATTATATGTATATACACATATTATATATACAATATCATATTAGACACACACCCAAAATTTAAACAAACGTAGTGCATAAGCGCTTCTTACACCATAAGTACTTCGTATGTGCTTTTTATACCATAAGTACCCCGTATGCGCTTTTGATTGTTTAGGCTTGGAAATAGGCCTGGATGACAAAGCTACAGTTTGGAAGTTTGATTTCCCTCCATTTCCCTCCTTTTTGACGTGTTTTATGTTATCAACTTGGTTTATCGACTTTGTCATCATCAAGTTTACACTTCATCAAGTGGGTATTTCTAAAATTTCTGCCATATTTTCACCCATCTTCAGATCTTTCTAACCACATAATTTTTAAAAAATTTGAACAACAATAACATATTATTATTGAATTTCTTTTACCAGTGTCTCCATAGTTCTCATAGACATAGGTGCATCATTTTCTTAATAACTTTTGATATACTTATCCAAATTTTAAAAACTTTATATATTATTGTAGTGCACTTGATTCTTTACAATCTAAAAAAAATATTGTATTTTAGATTTGTTTAGTGCAACTTATGCTTCACGCATGAACATGTACCTAATTTTCAGGATGTGCTCAATTGGAAAAATCATAAAAAAAAATACTCAACAAAAAATTACAAAAAAATACACATCTTCTAGTGCTCACTCTTATCTATCTTTCTGCCAAAGGATTTGTCAAAATACTAAAGTTAACTATGACTTTTTTGATGCGCATGTCAGACACTATGTTAAGTTTTTCAGAAAAAATCAGGGTCTGTTTTTCGTGTGCGAAGGATGTGACCCCCTTAATCTTATCCAATTTTGAAAATTTTTAGTATTTTGGAAACTAGATTCAGAGTACTACAATATTTGTTCTTTGATTATCTTTATATCTTGAGTGGATGACTTTCAAATTTTGCCTCCAAGTTCAGGTTCACCTAATTTCAGGAAAAAAGTGTCTACTTATACCCCCCTTTTTGACCACCATCTTTGTGCACTTACCCATTTGTAGATTCTATATTCCAGTTCAGACATTATAATTACTCCTGTATCTCATTTGTAGGATAGTGAATCCTTCGGGGTTGTTTCCCTCTTATG
Organism: Cryptomeria japonica; assembly: GCF_030272615.1. NCBI lineage: Eukaryota > Viridiplantae > Streptophyta > Pinopsida > Cupressales > Cupressaceae > Cryptomeria > Cryptomeria japonica. The sequence goes on along the minus strand of NC_081409.1, from coordinate 559,256,007 downwards.
TAATTAAGTAGTGATCTCTAGGCAGTGTGCTTGAATGCAAGTGCATTCTATTTTGTAATATTATCATACTCCTGATCAAATTATATAATATTATGGGTACTCAATTACACCATGGTTTTCCCCTTTCCAGGTTTCCATGTAAAAATTTTGGTGTTATGGTTTTGTAGTTGATTAGTTTATGTTTCTGCACTTTACTTTCTTTCCTATGCATCTAGTGGTTTAAGAATCAGTTTAACAAGTTTGTAAATTGTAGAAAACTGATTCACCCCCCCTCTCAGTGTTTATTTATTCCAACACAACTCAGGGCTTAGCTTGCACTAGCAGATTGTGTGCCAACCATCATTTTATTTTAAAATATAATATTTCAAGATTACTTGGCAAAGTTTTTGGGCATGAAAATTTCATCTACTCCTACATGTTCACTATCATAGACTAAGAGATATAGGTGGATGTTTCTATCTACTTCTCTAAGTTATCATCATGCTATCTGTAATTCCCACTTCTCACTCAAGTGAACATCACTAAGAAATAGCAACTTTTTTTAACAACATATCATATAATTATTAAAAGAGATTATGATCATAACATAATTATTCTAATTTGAAGAACACTCAACTAACAAACTTGTCACTTTGTACCTGATTTTCTCTTCCTCGTACAGTACTCATCTTGACATGTTGCATGTTTCTGCATATATGTCTACACCACTAGATGTACAATATCAGATTTGTCAAATGTTAGATACATGATTGACAAGATAAATCATATAGCACTCTATTGTTAAACTCGCGAGGGTAATTACATAACATTAGGAAAGAATGGCAATATTAGACATACTCAAAGAAGAGCCAGAACTAAGGGCCAGACCTAAAGTCTCGAGGGCTCATCGCAGATGGCCTTGCCTATGTGAAAGCACAAAGGCTTTATAGTTCGACTTAAAAAAAGATAAATTATAAAATCAGGTACACAACCCTTTCTAGGGTCAACTTCCCCAGACAGTTTCCTCATCGGCTGTCACACACTTAGGTGAGGTATAGACATAATCCTAATTAAAGATACACTATATTAAGAAGGATTGTCTCCTTTAAATATAATATGATAGTCACCAATTTAATTATTTCCCTAACATCAAAAGTTAATGTAGAATACTATTGAGGTCAAAGGTTATTAATAGAAACACATATATGATCTCTCCAATAGTTTTAGAGCGAGAAGATGACACACACAAGGGTGTAACTATATTCACACTTATAGAAACAACATAATGAAAAGACACTTTGCCATTCCAATGTAAGGATATCATGGTACAAGATTTATGTTAACCATACAAATTGAATGCTAAGCAAGATAAAATTCACATGAAGCTATGGCCAAAATGCTAAATGATACCAATTGCTCTTTTAGAACACCCTATGGTACACATATGTTAGATAAAAACATCACGATACCCATTATTTACAATGCAAGATATACAATCTATGTAGATGAATTTAGATGAATTCAAATATGGCAAGAAAATGAGGCACAAAAATTATCATACTTATAAAATAAACAATGCAAATTGAGGACATAAATCTTTCCCAAATGATCTACCATTTCACATTTAATCATTTCATTTTACATATATGCAATGATATATTATTTCCAAAATTTACACAATGTGCATTCTAATAAAAACATAACATTATCAACTTTTCATAATCATGAATTAATTTTATCTCTATCACAACTCAATGCACTATTCACACAAAGTTGTATTCCATTCTCAATCAGAGGCCAATCATTAACATTTGTATCTAATAAAAAATAACTTCAAGGCAAGCTAGAGAGTGAAATCAATTGTACCACCCCCAAAGGGGACACAAAGATGATAGGGAAACAAAAAGGTTGTCGAACACCCCATGAAAGTCCAACATAATAAAATTCATGCAGAAAATCATCATTCAGGTCACCCTTAGTGAACCATCCCTACACTTTACTCATCTTGTCCCTACTCACGTCATACACTCAAGGAAAAAAACTCTATATAAAATAAAATGACATTTCTAAATGCTTTAATGACTTATATAGATATGAATATATGTTTACATATGCCCCATATTAAAATCCATTTGATTGCATCACACAAGAGACAAAACCCTTTTATAATTCAAAAATAATAATTTTAAGAGAAACGAAAATCCTTGCCTATCTCTCAACCTTTCAAGTCATGCATTTCAAAACGAGATAATAAAAGAAACTAGAACAAGTCTTTTCTTATAATTAAACATGACACCTACTAACTAAATTGACAATTACAAGGTACTAAACAACCTTAGTTTAAATTAAATACTATCTGTCTAATATAATTATAGGGAAAATAACTATAAGTCAAATATCTAGATTCACTTTCACTGAATCAATTCTCTTTATTACTCAAAGCGGTCAAAGGAGGAGGAAAGATAGCAATAGCACATCCAAGAGCATCATGGGGATAATATGTCCCACATCTATGTGTGCCAGTGTTAATTTAAACTCATTTATAACTAGAAGATACGATCAACTTTATAACTTAACCAGTTTTCATTACTTGGATAGTATTTAAATACGTCTAGAAATTTTCCTAAACAATCTCCATGCTTCACTTCACAAAATACTGAAACCAAAAATTAAGTAGATATACAACACAAAGGTTAATATTGATTACCAAAGAAATTAAATGATTATTAACTTATAGAAGCTCTTAATACATCAAAATGCATTAACATATAATTCTTTCTAATCCAGAACATATTGTCAATTTTAACTCTAATCATATAATATCATTAAAAATAGAATTAAGTACCTTCTCCAGTAAAAACATAATATATATCGAACAGGGAAAAACCCTAAATTCTAATTCCAACATCAGACTTTATCATGTAATATATTATGTGCACGAAAATAACCCTAACATAAATGGCAACCTCCCAAAACATCACAATCCAAAAAATTATTATCAGGAACTCTTAAATTTTATAAGTTATCAAAATACTAATCTTGGATATGACAATCATCATTCGGGGCATTTTTTGTATAATGCCTAGTGTGGGAGTGCGGTTGCCTAGGCGTGGCATCTTAGCTACCTAGCATAGTAGCTGGCTAGGTGGGGTGGATAGGTTTCTTAGAATGGGGTTCATCTAGCCTAGGTGTGGATAGATACAACTAGGGTGTGAAGTATTGCACCCTATGCATGCAGGTTTCATTGTCTGGCATGGGAAAGCTCCTCTCCCCACACCAAGGTGTGAGGGAGGAAAGCTTCCCCCCACACTATGTGGGAGGTGATCCACGTAGGGTGGTCACCCTCCCTACATAGGTGGGAGGGATCCCTCCCCCTTGCGTGGGTGGGTGCCACACTACATGGCCCCCCACGCAGGTGGGTCTCCACCTTGCTACTCACCCCCCCTAATTCCAAACAAAGGCACAAAAACAAACAAAGAACTAAGAACATCAAGCCAAAAGTAGTCGATTCACAGATAAAATCATGATTATATGCCTATAGTAATTATATCAACAATAAGAAGCTGAGAACCTATACAACTATCAAACCATTACCACGCACAGGCATCTTGCCAAGGAAATGGTTCTACTACAGAACGTAGATGCATAATTTTGCAGATAAAAGAAAATACCAAATGCAGACCAAGGATACATTAAAATAGCAATTGCATTATTACACCAGGGCTGATTAAAATACAATTTCCAACATGAAATTTTAGCAGAGCCTTCAATACCAAACCCACATATTTGTATAGGAACAAACCTACCAAGGAAAAATTCATACAAAGCCTCATTTCCAACCAGTGTTACAAAGATACAAGATCCTACCTCAACTGCTACAACCAGAGAGTCTAAGAAAACAAGTCCTCTGCAATCTTCCAACCCAACAATAACCTCCTCCCCCTTTTCTCCAATTTCTTTCCTAAACCAATAAACTTGCAAACCCCCCTCCCTCCCTTCAAAATGTCTCCTTGAACTGAAGAAAGCAATTGAAAATTAATTCCCTCTACAACGTTAAGATATAACTTAATTAATTAATAACATAAAACTTGAATTATTAATAAAATTGAATTAAATAAATTTAATTATTTACTTATTATTTTTACACCCGATTAAAATTATACATTTAATTAAACCTGAATCGGTTAATTATATCTATTTTAATTATTTAAACTATAAATATTTATTTAATTATTTTAATTAATTATGTTTGTTTGGGATTGTAATTTTAATAAAACTAAACATATAAATATATTATTTTCTTAATTGATTTAATATATTTAAATATAAATATTTTGGTAACATCTAATCACTAAGAAAGGATCAGGAAGGGGCGTTACAGTATCTCTCTTTTTGTCTTTCTTTCTCATTTGTTAGCTTTGCCTAAAACTTTTATTTTAACCTATTTCTTTCTCTTTCAACCTTCAGTAGTGATGTGTATGCCATATTATTGTTCCTTTTTAATATATCTACATTATCACAAATTTTCATTCCACTCCAATCTAATGAAATGTTTTTTACTTCATATTTGGTGCAATGCATAAATAACTATTAGGTTTCGTAAAATTCAACAAAACATATATGTATCCATGATACCACACTCTAGGTTATATGTAGACATCACCCTAGTTGTTGTAGGATTTGATGTTATAGTAGCCTTTAGTGATTGGTTTTATGTTATTTGTTTATTTTCAATCTCTACATAATCTTAACCTCATAATCAAAACTTGTGTCTACATTTGAAATCCAATGCGTTAATGGAGAATGAGTGATTAGATTTGTGGGGATCTTTTTTTGAGACAAAAGGTAAGTTACCAAGTTACCTTTTGTAATGTCCTATATTGTACTCCCTTACAATTTTGACCACATTTGGGTCCTCATCTTATCGTTTGTGCTCCTAGGCCTGATGAGGAGCTAATTATGCTCATATCATGCAAATTTGACTTCATATTGACCTTGTACATCATCCAAACCCTTTGTCTTGGCCCTTGATTGGGTAGGACAAGGGCATGGTGCCTTGGTCCCTAATAGGACCAAGGCGCCACACCTTGGTCCTCCCAAATAGGGCCTTTCTTTGGGCCCCTTGGTCATTTCAAAATTTGAGCAGGAAACCTAGTCCCATGTTGGCTCATGTCGAAAAATTAATATATTTTTCAAATGACAAGAATAAAATGAGGCTTTCCCCTCCCATTTGGACATCACATACATATTTGAAAATCATATTGGTCAATCAATTCAAGCAATTAAGCATTCAAGTCAAGTGAGCAAGCAATCAGTCTTCCTTCAAGCATAGGAGTAGCAATAAGGTCAAGATTCAAGAATTGGAGTGGACATTCATGTTCTATGTTGTTGAAGAGTTCATAAAACCCTAATTTTGTGTGGAGACAAACAAAAATTCACAAGGAGGTATATCATTCATGTTTTTAGTCATTATTCAGCATCTCCCTCAAAAGGAGAACATTTTCATTACTACAATTCAATTATCTTTCATTCCTATCTCATGGTTAATTCCCAAATTGGAGTTTGACTTAGGCAAACCCCCATTCGCAATCTATTTCCCCTTCTTTCTATGTGTAAGAAACAAGTACGAAGCTACGATCTTCAAAATGAGCATTGTTTATAGTGACGAATTGATTCCCCATTGGAGTGCGAAAATTTCAAAGGACCAAGGCTTGGGAGAAACGGTCCCATAATTTTAGGAGCTCTTTCTGGGAACAACTCTTAATCTACTTACATTGCTCAGATCTAGGTTCATGGCTCAATCTGACAACTATAGCTTACTGTTTCTGCATTTTTACCTTCATTTTCAACACTTTACCCTAATTTCAGCAATGCAACTTACAAAAGAGGGTATATCCATCCCCCCCAATCCAATCAGAATTTTCAATCCTAATCCTTGATTGTTTGTGACTAGATCTATTGGATTGGAACCCTCTTTTGAATGTGATGGTCGTCAAGTAAAAATTAGAAGTTTTCATTCTTCTTGTGGTGGAAACCCTAATTTTTCACCAACACACCTTTCTTATCATATTCGCACCAATAGTAGGGGACATGCCTACTTTAGTTAATTCCTTTGAAGTGCAAATACCATGAATAAAACAAATTTCAAGTCTCTTATTTCGTTTACCTCTTCTCAATGCTTTTAAAATTTGTACTTTCTTGTATTGACCTCTTTTGATATATTCATCATTGTCATGCTTTCTAATCACTATTATCATTAGATCCACTACCACCACTTCTAATACATGAATCTTTAGGTTTTAGTTTTGACTATTTAATTTGATACTATAGATCTAAATTAAGAACAAAATCAATTGTAATACATTTAAGATGATCCTACTTGTCATCTCTAATGCCTCACACTTCTATAACTCTTCTATGTTCTATCTTTGGTGGCTATCAGTAACCCTATCTTATTTATATCAAGCTACCATATTCTTAGCCCATTTTGAGATATAACTACCTTTTTATTATATTTTTTCTTTTTAGCTTTAGTTGCAACATGTTTGAATGAGTGCTCTAGATTGGTATCCTTAGGGAGATCCAATTTTTCCTCATCAAATTGTTATCATTAGTTTCAAAATTTTGAATCTCTTGGAGATTCTCTACATTCAATAATTTGTTAAACTTTTCATCTTTGGGATCATATCACTTATTTCTAAGATAATTCCTCAAGGACCAATGGGCATTTGTTTTTTACTTTGTCCAACTAGCATCAACACATTTTTTTTATGTAGAGCTTGTGGTATATATTTAATTATAAAGTCTTACTAATATGTTTGGTATAGAAAAATAGTATATCCCCTCTTTGTCATATATTCCAAGATGCTTGCAATTATAGGCCAAATATTTATGTGGACAATTGTTAAAAATTATTTTCTTTCTCAATAGAAACATATTATTTTCAAACCCTCCAAACCTTTCTAGCTAGGGTTTACTTTCTTGTTAAGTTTTAATTGTAGAGTTCTTTGTGGCTATTAGCTTTTTAATTTAATCAATTGTCATGTATTATATTTCCAATGAGACTTAACATCAAAATTTTAAATTCTAATATTTTTGATATTGCACAATGAATACTTTTCTCTTAAAATATTTTATTAATTACCAATTATCCAATTAAATTTATAATCCCAACTGAATGGAACCTCTATAAGTCATCAACAATCTAAGAATTAAAGTCATTTTTTATTGATCTATAAATTGGAGCCAAGGAGTAGTCCACGAATTGATTGTAACTGAAGAAGAGAAAATTACAAGTCTATAATGAAGTGGAATGCAACCAATCACTAGATGTGGTGTAAGATGTTGTAGATATGGAAGTAATCCACATTAGACATGAAACAACAATGAAAATAGAGATCTTTAGAGGCCCCATTTTTTATGGTGGAAAATAACTCATAAAAGATAATGATAGTGTGAAGAATGAATGTGAAGGGAATGAAGAGGAAAATGGACTCTTGATAGTCTATGATAAGGAAACAAACCATCAAACAAATGTTGGAATATGAAATCAATTCTGGTGGTATTCTAGTAGTGACAAATAGTTAGGAGTGGGTACCACTAGTTTTACTCTAGTGACGGTGAATACTCGATATTGGGTACCATGGTAGTGTCTTAGATTTATGCTTGGCACAACTATCCAAAGGACCATTTTTTAGGTTTTAGGTTGTAGGTTGTAAGGGGCTTCCTATAGCCCCCTACCATGTCGAAAGCGCTCAAATTTTTTTAGGACTTACTATTTATAATAATATTGACATGTGTTCAACATGTAGTTGCACAAGTCAAACTCTCTATTTTTAGAAAATTTTGTTCAGAAAGGACTCTACAAATTTGTTGGCTCACAAATTTTCATATTTAATTAAACTCAAAAAATAAATTCATAAATTCACTTTCAATTTCCAATTAAATAAACAATTTCTTATTACATCAAGGTTCACGATACAAAATTCCTCTAATAGAATTACAATATAAATGTATGACCAATTTGATCATGAACATAATAAGGTGACTACAAGGCAATATTACAATTTATACAATGTTGACCATAAGGTCAATATAAATGGAATTGAAATATAAAGATACTATGAAATCAGTCTCCAGTCATCACAAACTCTTCTCTATCTACTCCTATGAGACAAAAATGTGGTCTAAGTTCTTTTTCAACCCAGCCACAAAGAGTTTGCTTCCTTGATTCTCTTAGAAACAAAGAGCTATGTATCCTTGCATGAAGCTCCTAGTAAACTGGAATTGGCAGGCCCAAGATGGAATCCTATTACAACATGAAAATATCTAACATACATATCACCTATGATCATACAGTCCTAATTTTCATGATATCGCTAGGAGTATGAAGTGAAATCAACTAGTATCAAGTTGATTTAAAAAAATTTCTTTGGCTAATGTTTTATGTCGACTACCAGTAGGTAAATCAGGTGTCGAGATTTTCCCTTCCCCGTTTCCCCATATTTGGAACTCATCTATATAGTAAGTATTTTTCAAAAAATAAAACTACCCTTCTGATAACAGTAAGTTCAAATCACTTTATTCTTAAGGTTTTGTGTTGTTTATGACACACATCTAATAAGAATTAAACTAAATTTTTTAAATAAGGCTAGACCTTAATATAAATATTCTTAGTGCTATTGAAATATAAAACTCTTAAGCATTCAATAAATTTCTAAAATTACATTCTCATAAATATTTCATTATAAATTCTAATTCACACTATAAAGGAATTCTAATTTTACTTATTTCTAAAGATATTTTATCATAGTCACCATCAATTATCAATAAGATTAGAAAAGCTCATCCTCTAAATAAAGCCTAAGTAATTTAACTCCTAAGATTTTGATAAAGCAAGTTGTTTTTCCTATGCAAGAGAGAAACATAGAACCCTCACAAATAAAAGATACAAAACAAAAGAAATATGATTTTGAATCACTTAATTCACTGCATAAATCACTAGTACATTTGGGCCTAATTTCCGACGGCTAATTGTCGGAATTCTGACGACACCACGTCGGACTTCCGACCAATTTTACCGTCGAAAACTCATCGTCAGTCTTCCTGACAATGCCATTTGCGTCAGTCGTCCGATGACGTTATGAACTCCTCCGACGGCGGCTATATTTTCTCCCCTAACCACAAATTTTTGCGGATTACCGTCGGAATTCCGACGGATGCTATGTTTGCTCCTCGACGATAGTCCGACATGGAAGTAACATCGGATATACAACATCCTTGTCGTATGTTTATTTAGTTGTTGTCAGAATTCCGACGGTGAGAGATGATGTGGGTCAGATGGCTTTGCCATCGGTGCATGAAAGCATTGAACGAGTTCTACTTTTAAAAATTGCATAAAACATTTATTATTTATTTGATTCAATGTTATTTGCAAAAAAGGAATATCAATGATGTTTCCTTTCTCCAAGAATTGTCTAGGATCTTTCTGTCAAATAATATGTAACATCCAATGACTAAATATTTTCTTTACAAATACTTATTTTATTTAATTATCATCTGAGCGTGAATTATAACTTATATCTGTATGGAAGCAAAGCATACAAGCTGAAGACTCATGTGCAAGTAAATTTCATAAAAGAAAGCAAGCAGGCATTATCTTGAATGACATGGAAACAAGCTCATCAGCTGCCTAGAAGAGAGAAATTGGAGAAAAGCAAAGGAAAGTGTTAAAGGGTGATAAATACATAGAGAGTATGCAATACAAACAAACAATGTCTGGAGTGTGTGATGTGATGTCTCTAATTTATGTCCGGAGGGACTAACTAGTTTTGGAGTTCCTACAAAACCTATTGGGCCATGCTTGGAGGAAATCAACGTGTTCATGCAAAGAGAACCTTTTTTCTATTATGAGAATGATGCTTTTGCACCAAAGGATATTTGGAAGGCAATATCCGAAAATTTCTATAGTGTGGAACCAGAGTTGGCGGACTCAAAGTAATTTTCAGCTTTCAGAAGACCAAGAGGTTATGTACACAATCTCCCAATAGAAGGGTGATTTCAAGCATTACCTCTCCCCCCCATGACCATTTAGGAAGCACTTCCTTAGACAAAGGACTATTGGCCTCCATGGGATCAAAGAAAAAAATTGAAGCATAGACTCTAGATGATGTGGTGGTGTCCTTCGTGAAGAACTGTGCACTATAATTGAAAATTCATGAGGGAAAATGCAAGATAGTGAACATAAATACATTCTTGAAAAGTGTGAAGAATGGAACTTGGTTTGGGTGGGGCCAGGTCAGGTGGATCCTCTAGAGGTTGACGAGATAGAAATAATATTAGGATTTGAAAAAGATCACACTTGTGGAACTTCGTGTGCAACTGATCGATTGTGTTGTTTGGGTAATGCAATTTAAATAGATACAGTTGCATACCATTTATCTGTCTTGATTAAAGCCTTTTATCCTGATGGCATTAAATTAAATTACTTTCTCTTCTATCTGGTATTGGTGGAGAAGAGGTTGCATTGCATCGACTTGGGATACATTTAACTTGTGTTGTATCTGCGGAAATGTATCCCAGGTCGATGCAAAGCAACCTCTTCTCCACCAATACCAGATAGAAGAAAAAGAACTTTAATTTAATTCCATCAGGATAAAAGGCTTTAATAAAGACAGATAAATGGTATGCAACTGTATCTATTTAAAATGCATTACCCAAACAGCACAATCGATCAGTCGCACACGAAGTTCCATGAGTGTGATCTTTTTCAAATCCTAATATGATTTCTATCTCATCAACCTCTAGAGGAGCCACCTGACCTGTCCCCACCCAAACCATGATCCATTCTTCCCACTTTTCAAGAATGTATTTCTCTTCACTATCTTGTAGTTTCCCTCATGAATTTTCAATTATAGTGCACAGTTCTTCACGAAGGACACCACCACATCGTTTAGAGTCTATGCTTCAATTTTTTTCTTTGATCCCATGGAGGCCAATAGTCCTTTGTCTGAGGAAGTGCTTCCTGAATAGTCATGGGGGGGAGAGGTAATTCTTGAAATCGCCCTTCTATTGGGAGATTGTGTACATAACCTCTTGGTCTTCTAAAAGCTGAAAATTACTTTGAGTCCGCCAACTCTGGTTCCACACTATAGAAATTTTCGGATATTGCCTTCCAAATATCCTTTGGTGCAAAAGCATCATTCTCATAATAGAAAAAAGGTGCTCCTTGCATGAACACGTTGATTTCCTCCAAGCATGGCCCAATAGGTTTTGTAGGAACTCCAAAACCAGTTAGTCCCTCTGGACATAAATTAGAGACGTAACATCACACACTCCAGACATTGTTTGTTTGTATTGCATACTCTCTATGTATTTATCACCCTTTAACACTTTCCTCTGCTTTTCTCCAATTGCTCTCTTCTAGGCAGCTGATGAGCTTGTTTCCATGTCATTCAAGATAATGCCTACTTGCTTTCTTTTACGAAATTTACTTGCACATGAGTCTTCAGCTTGTATGTTCTACTTCCGTACAGATATAAATTTTAATTCATGCTTAGATGATAATTAAATAAAATAAGCATTTGTAAAGAAAAGATTTAGTCATTGGATGTCATATTATTTGACGGAAAGATCCTAGACAATTCTTGGAGAAAGGAAACATCATTTATAAACTTTTTTTCAAATAACACTGAATCAAATAAATGAAAAATGTTTCATGTAATTTTTAAAAGTAGAACTCCTGCAATGCTTTCATGCACCGATGGCAAAGCCGTCTGATCCACACCATTATCCATAATAGAACAAATTAATATAATAGGCTATTATAAAGAATATATACAAAAATATGAACGAACACTAAATTACCATTGCAAACCCATAAACCATTAAATAGTGAAAATAGATATAAATTTGTAAATGTCTCCCTACAAACACCACAACCATAACCAAAATAAAAAAAATTCTTACCCGCAAAAAACTAAGTAGCTAGTGCGTTGCAAGTCTACAACATCTCTCAGATGATCAAACCATTTCTTAATTGTGTTCTTCTGATTAGTCAATGGATTTAGTTGCATGTACAAGTTTTCTATTTGAAGCCTTTCATTTCCCTATATTTGAGACTTAATAAAATTCTTGTGAGTAGAATGGTGAAGTTTATCACCCAAACAAATCATATGCAAGGGAGACAATCACTTAAGGTCCATCTGATCTTGAGACATTGATTCCCACTTTAGCATGTCACATCCTAAATTGACAAGACTCATGATTGGGACCCAAAATATGACCCCTCATTTCTTGCCTCATGTGTGAAAAAAAATTCAAACACTTTATGTATGATTAGGTATAAAAGGAAGCCTACCCTATCATTTGAAGGGGTCTACCTACAATTCAAGTGATCTCTTAACTATAAAATCAATTAAATTTCATGTGAACAAGCAATCAAGCATTCATCAAGCATTGAAGGAGAATTCAAGTTAAAGCACAACATTCATGATCAATGGTATGCATGACATCCTAAAACCTTGTGTGAGGATTCAAGAAAGATTCATCAAGGTATCATGTTCAATTTTAGGCATTTTTAGATTAGATCTAAAGGGATCATTTTAAAGAGGGAGGAAGAGATCTTTTCCTAAATATGTCTACCTCCAAAAATAGAGGAGATATTTAATAAATATATCATCTTTTAAATTAAGAAATGGGCAGGAGATTAAGAATACAAACCTTCCATATTGCACACTTCAAGGTATATTCAAACCTAGTTGACCTAGGAAAGCCCCCATCAACAAACCTATTTTCATCATTAAAGACTTTTAAAGATCTTAGGAGTGAAGAGCCAATCAATTATGATGCTTAAGGTCCATTATGGCTTTTAATGATGAAAATTGTAATAAGTTTGTAATTTGTCCTAAAGGGCCTAGTAAGGACCTTAGGACCAACAAAAAGATGTAATATGAATTTATGGCTTAGGGAGTATAGAAGAGTTTAGGAAAATTCAATAAATAATTTCATGACCTTGTGTGTCAGAAATTAAGATTTTTTGATCAAATGGTTGATGTAATGCTTTGTACGACAGAGAATGCTGGTGTACGGACTAGGACAAGCAATAACAACAAATTTTTGTTTTCCTGAAATTTTTTGGTGTTTTGGCTTATGGTAACTTTGTCTTGAGTTTGTATTTGAATTCCTAATGCATTGAAGAGACCTTGAACATATTATTTGCAGGGAAGATGCACTGATAATCCATTTGTCTCAGACTTTAGACTAGTTGCATTGACTGTTCTAACAGATTTGTGCAATTTGGCATTTGATTTGGTTGATTTACAATGAGAATGGTCATTCCATGAATGTAAAAGGCCTAATATTCATTGGATGGCACTCCTCTAACATGTACAATAAATTACTAACAGGTTGATGTGCAGATTGGGTGGAGAACCGGGGTGATCACCAAAACAACGAATGTAAGAGTGGAGAAATTGCTTGCTAAGGACCAGCAGTAGCAAATCCACCTTAAGGAGGGGCACATTTTATGATTGAGAGTGTTTAGACATTTCAAATTAAAGGTGAATCCATAATCATTTGGATGGTATAGTGTTTGGAAGAGGGGTAAATGAGAAACCCTACTTTTAAGGGTTTGTGAGAGGCTAAATAAGGGATTTTGCATATAAGAAGGTTAAAACTTGTAAATAATTTCATTTTCCTTAGTTTTGAATCATATTGGATGATTTTTGAGAGTCTGGGAGTCAGGGAGTTAAAACATTATATACTTCCTTTGTAAAACTGTCATTTTTGGAGTCCAAAAATAGTGCATAGTTACAGGACAACATATACTTTCCAAAGAAACCATATGCAATCTTCTGGTATGTTGAAGAGAAGATAAATGGGTGTCTGAATATCCAAATTTTTTGTTTATTTGTTTGGGAAAGTTGAGAGAAAACAATTCATTTTCCTCGTTGGAGGGCTAATTGGGCAACTACACCTAGAAGGCTAAAAAGAGGGCTTTGCACTTTGAAAAGTTCTTGGAACCAAAAAACCAATTAAAACAACTTATTTGGAGGTAGTAAAAACATTCCATTACTTTGGAATCATTTGAAATTGGTTTGTATTTGACCTATTTGAGCCATTTAGGTGCTAGTAGGCCTAGGGGTTTGGACCTTGTATTTCCCTTATAAATATTAAAGGTTCATTTATCACACCCTTCCTCTGAATCACAAGTTAAAGCACAACATTCATGATCAACAGTCTGCATGACATCCTAAAACCTTGTGTGAGGATTCAAGAAAGATTCATCAAGGTATCATGTTCAATTTTAAGCATTTTTAGATTAGATCTATCCTTTCCCTCAAAAGGAAAACATTATACTTCAAGGTTAATTCACAACCTGAGGTTTGACCTAGGAAATCCCCCATCAACAAACCTATTTTTTCTTCATTTTGTGTGTAGGAAATTGATTCAGGAGTTACATGTGAAGAATTTGGCAAAGTAAATGATGACAATCAAACTCAAATTTTGATGGTTTGTTTATAATGGTAAGAATTTGGTTGTTCCATACACCTCCTTTACTATTTTTAAAATATCATCAACCAAAATATTGTGCAGCAGTAGTATGGAGTGCATTTCATCTATTTTATGCCCAAAGATTTCATTATACCACTTTCTTTTCAAAGGCGACTGATCGATTGTGTTGTTTGGGTAATGCATTCCAAATAGATACAGTTGCATACCATTTATCTATCTTGAAAGCCTTTTATCCTAATTGCATTAAAATTAAAATTCTTTCTCTATTTTCTAGTGATCTCTAGAGCAAAGGTTGCTTTGCATCGACCTGGGATACATTTAACATGTGTTGTATCTACAGAAATATGTATCCTAGGTCGATGTAATGCAACCTCTGCTCCACCAATACCAGATAGAAGAGAAAGTACATTAATTTAATGTCATCAAGATAAAATGATTTCAATACATATATTAGGTATAAAAGGAAGCCTACCCTATCATTTGAAGGGGTCTACCTACAATTCAAGTGATCTCTTAATTGCAAAAGAAAGGAAGAGATAGTTGTAAAAGAGATATTATGGAAACATTACATAATTTAAATGAAGGCAACCAAAAGAATGTAGAGAGATAAAAAAATCTATAGAGCAACTATTTTACATACCTCAAATGCAAAATTGTAGGGTGGAACAATAAAAAATGACAAATCAAGGAAAGAATGAAAGATCCACACCAAATTCTTATACAATGAAGTCCAGTTGAAGGATTTTCATTCAACACAAGATAGTGAAGGGGTCATTATGATGAATTATTTGAAGGTTCATAAGTTAAAGGTAGTCACTAACATATAAAGAGTGAATAAATTGAAGAGCTTGATGAATTGCCAGCGTAGCATGAGGATGTATGATGTTAACAATAGCAAAATGATATTATGATGGTGGTGAAACTACAAAAAGTTTTGATCATATTTTTATTGAGCATGAAAGCAACCACCTTGAGCTCATGAATGATAGGCATCGTGTTGTAGAGTATCAACCCTTGTTGAACAAGGGTGTAACATTTTTTAGGCTTGATCAATGCAAGGAGGCATTTTGTGTATTTGAAGTGGTTTCAATTAGCCATTTTGTGTATAAGTAGAGAGGATAGGTTAATGTCTTTGTTTATTTGCCTACAAAACAATGAAAGAGGTCCTAATCAAGGAACACACATGTCCAAGAAATGAGAGAATTTGGATTCAGGATAATTCTATGCAAGAAAGGATATCAAGTTATAAAAGATAAAAATCAACAAAGGTAAAGTGGATCCTTAAAAAAGAGGAACAATTGACAACTATTATTCTTGCTCCACAATGTAGAGACAAGAAGAACTAGGCTATTACGTTGCCTCCCAAGTATGATTGCACATGAAATCATAGTACCATGAATGACAATGAGCCCCTAATAGGTAATTAAGCTACCAATTTCATATAGCAAGATAAAAACATAATAGGTTATAAATGTCATTTAGAAGGGATATGATGAGTGTATAACTCATTGTCACCTATTATTTAAATGTTACTAGAACTACAATAAGTTGTTGAATTTTAATCTCCAAATCATGATATTCATTAGTGGAATAGTTGATGATGCTTGAAAAAAGGATTGTCCTAATTTTGTTTATGGTTTTTTCTTCAATTTTTCAAGGGGAGAGTAATAAAGTTGGCTTTAAGAAACTCATACAAAATTATCTCTTGTTGTGATATTAAAAGTTGTTGGAAAAGTCATAGATATATTAGACAATGGGGGAGGGGATGTCAACAAAGGAGGAGGATAGAAACCTAAATTGGTGTATATCACTTAACAAACCACCTGATACTTAATCGACGTGTATGCAAGACAACTGATACTAATTGGTATGTATTAGTTAAGCCCGATAACAGTCAATGTTCACAGTTAATATATTAGCCGATATTAATCAGAGTGCATTGGTTAAGCCCGATAACAATTGGTGTTCATAGTTAATATGTTAACCGATATTAATCGGAGTGTATTGGTTTTAATGTAAACCGATACCAATCGGTATTCTGTGCTATGAGATTTACAACCAATGATTATCGGTAGTTAAGCATTGATCAAACTTTGCAAGTATGGTTGAATATATACAAATTTAAGAATGATCATCGATCAAATGAAGGAACAATAGCTTGAAGTCTTCATCATAGTTTATCGATAGGATAGATGATTGAATGAGAGACTTCATTTATCTCTCATTCAATCATTTATCTTACCAAGGCTATCATGAATTAACAGGATAGAGGGACCTTATATCAAATTAAGGAAGGCATGAGAGTGATATATGTATTAGTGTAATTATTATACCTTTTGAATATTTATCCTTAGTTACATTCAGACCAAATTCCAAGTTACATTCAATATAGAACCACAAGTTACATCACCCTATCTACAAGTTACATTCAATATAGGACCACAAGTTACATCACCCAATTAGGGTCAGACCAAATTACAAGTTACATTTATAGGGCATGTCCTATCCACAAGTTACATTATATATAGGTATTGCCCAAGCAAGACATAATTACAAGTTACATGTATTTGGGCCTAGCCCTAAGTTTGATTTACATAATAGATAATACATGTGTATTTTAATTGTCATTGACAACATTAAAATACAATAGATAGGTATTCGAGCTAGCTACTATTCCAACACATTCTAACACGTATCTATTTCTATGCAATAATTAGTAGTAGCTACATAGACTAGCATGGTACATAAGTTTTTTTCTAATAGTGCCCTTCATATGCAATTCTTTCAAGATTATTTAGTTGTATCTACCTTCTTAGGTTATGCAAATAGAGATTAGATTAGGTTATGTATCTACTTTCTTGTTTTGTAATTCCCGTTGTGTTTAATAAATTTTTATCCTTTTGGTGAAAAAAGAGGAGGTTGATGATAAATATCTATGTTGTCTATTAGTTGATTCCCATGCCAAAACTTATCACACAAGCTGAAATATGATAATCTTGGTTAAAAAATCTCATATAGAATAATAATGAGTTATTTCTTAAGTTTCATTGCATGGTGTTATGTGACATTGGATAAGTTCGCTACTGTTAATCATGAAATATGATGGACTAATCATGGATGGTGTTGAAATTGTTATGACAAACCCAATGGAGTCGTAGTTTACTCACAAGGTTGATCAATATGAAATTTCAAGCAGTTTCCCGGGTTCCATAACAATTGCAGCTATGGTCTACTTCACTATAATGTCATGAAAACAAAAAGTGTTAAGATAAAAAAAAAATGTACCTCTCCCTGTGGGTCCACTTCGAGGCCGGCCCGGATGATCGCTATTGGTAAATTCCAATGCCCACCACTTGGGGGTGGGGCAGCCCGAGAATGTTGGGTTCGAACTCGGCAATTACCCCAAAAATGATTCGACGACCAGCTTATTGATATATTATGTTGCTTCCTCTGCCCAAAAAAAATCAGCCATGGCTAGGGTTTGTCACTATATTGTATATTGTATAGATAGTCAACCACACCACGACCACGAAGTGGGGGGCCTTCAATCCTTGTTTGATTTCCTTCCGCGGCCAAGTGAAAGATTCCGCTTCAAAGATCCCACGCTTTGTTCCAGTTCCTGCAGGAAAATTCCACCATAAGAACAAAAACCAGTTAACCGCTTGACCAGTGGTTCCTGCCTAAACAGCTATGACAAGAAACAAGAAATAAGTAGTGGTAGACGCAAGGCTAGGGGATTCTAGCAAACAAAGGTGGAACTGTGGGTGGGAATATGCTGCTAGGGTGGCAACAAGAGAATGGGAAGAGGCCGCGAAAATGATTTGAAATGTCTTGGTCTTTTGTTTTGTTTTTTAAGTAATGCCCGCTATCGTCGGAATTTTGACGAATGCGGGCACTTTTTGTTAAAAAACACAAATGTCATTGCCAATTCCTTCTCTGCCATAAAGATATATTGAATTATCGTCAGAATTCTGACGAATGCGGGCAATTTTTCAAAAAAAAATCAAATTTGTTCACAATATACCTTCTCCGTCGGAAACCGCCATCAGAATTTTAGGGCAAATGTATTAGTGAATATATGTAACACTATATGTTTAGTTTCTTGTTACAAATATTTGAATTAAACATGACACTTCTTGTTAAACTATAGTTATAAGTTAACATCCATAAAACAAAACTTTGAATTGTGAGGGCATTCAATTTCACAAAAGGTTGAACTGCAACATAGTAATCAATTCATATATACCTATCCTCAAACACATGAAATATTACAAATACTATATTCACATCTACCATATGTTTTGTTGTCCAAATGAAGAAGAAAGAGAGCAATCTGCAAATCACTAACCAGATCCAACACAACACATAAATGCTTTGTGTGAGAGAGCAGGCGTATATAAATTTAAAACTGCGAGCTCTGCAAATTCAATCGATCCAATGATTCTATTTAAGTTGATGGGGAATTTGGAAGTTTAGTCCATAGATGGTGTATTAAATGATTTAATGGTATATCAATTATCATCCGACCAACAACAATATATCACACTTGAATGACATGCACCCAAGTGTTTCAATGCACAAAAATAGCTGGGAATGCGTAGGTGGATAGGCATGCAAAATATGAATGTGCAGGTGGATAGGCATGAGAAGGAACCATTAAATACGATTATGAATATCCATGATATGGATGGAAAGAAGAGGACAGTTATGCAATGATTCTACACAAATCTGCATAGTTAGATCGTCAGGATCCAAAGCAACAAATATAGTTTGCAATGAATCTAGTTATCGGTATGATCGATAGTGGAGAAAAATTCAAGGTGACATCCTTTCTTTCAAGGATTTTTTTTAATATTGGCCTTAGAGCTGACTGGACAAAGACAAAGTGATACAAATTTTAGAAGAGAAAGATTCATAGAAATTGAAATCAATAATGTGCTTATTTACAAGATAGAGAACCATATGCATTGTTTATACTAAGAGTGACCCGGGAAGATAAAACGCACAATCTACTACAAAGTATAAATTTATTTGCCATTATATTCTACTTTTTGAAATGAAACTTATGGGTATGTGTAGGATCATGAGGGGCCAAAAAGTGGCAATATGAATAAAAAATGTCTTTTGATTGGCCTGGATGTTAGTATAGGTAGCCATGGCAAAATCCAAAGCATAATGGATATCAGATATTTTCTGATATCCATTATGCTTTGGATTTTGCCATGGCTATATATTAATAATATATTAAATAATATAATATATAATATATATAACAATATATAATATATTATAATATTAATATATGTGTGCAGTGAAATTTGGAAGATTAAATTATTGTAAAACCAACAAAGATCCAACCACATAAACCCTAGTTCTACAATCAAGAATCCACCATACACCAATGAAGAACCTAAAACATGCAAATCACAACAAAATAGAAAGATTATACCAATCACATGTTTGGTAGGGTTTGATCCCCATTGATCTTGTTCCATATGATTTCTCTCAAATTTTATGTGTGCACAAGAGCTCAACAAAGAACGGATTGTGGTTGTGAAGTTGTTTGATCATATGCAGATTGATTGATCACTGATTAGTTAGGTTGTTGGATTAGGGTTGAAAGGATGAACAAATCCCCTTATACAGAGAACACCTTAGAAAATGAAGGGATAGGATTAAGAAGTGAAAGGATAAATGGTCGGCTAGGATTAAAGGGTAAGTAGGGAAAAGGATAAAATATTAGAAAGTTGGTTAGGGTAAAATCAAGAGATAAATGACAAATGTCATGGAGGGAAAAAGCTAATGAATTAACTAAATAAATAAAGATCTATTTAATTAATAGAAGTGGAGCCAATTAAATAAATAAAATATTTTTTTAATTTAGGTAAAGGATAATTTAAATAAATAAAAATATTTGTTTAAATAAGGAAAGGCTTAGTGAATTAAATAATTAAAAAAATATTTATTTAATTATAACACGATAATTTTAGATGTCTACAATATATAATATATTATATTATATATTAATATTATAATATATCAATATATTTTATTAATATGTAATAAGATGAAAACCTAAAAAAGGTATCATATATCTGACACTTGTGGGTATTTTAAACCCGAACTATGGCCACTGTGGGTCATTTAGATCACCTAAGGTGAGTACGAGTTTAGATTTTTCCAGCTATCTGATATCCAAAAACAAATAGATATTTGATTGCTACAACAAATTTTCATCATTTACCAGCACCGCGTATGAATTGTTTTTCGTATTCGTTCATTTTTCATCATTCATTTGCATTTTTTATTGTTTCTCCATTTTTTAGATATAAATTAGGTTTTTTATTTGAAATACAATTTTTTGTTTAAAATCTACTAATTATATACATTTTCAACTTCAATTAGGTAATATGGTTGACAACAATGAAAACCCACAATCGCCACAACCACCAAACTCTCTGCCACCAAACCCCCCCTCAATTCATGATTTAATTGGTTAAAATTCGGATCAATTGAGGAACAATTATGAGGTGTATATTAGGA
Organism: Cryptomeria japonica; assembly: GCF_030272615.1. NCBI lineage: Eukaryota > Viridiplantae > Streptophyta > Pinopsida > Cupressales > Cupressaceae > Cryptomeria > Cryptomeria japonica. The sequence continues at coordinate 559,234,971 of NC_081409.1, read as the reverse complement.
TCCCTCATTTGTCCCCAGCGTTTGTCACATTATGATCAATAATATCTAATGTATAAACCTTCACCACCGAGCACGATGTTGGTCTTTTGTGGTGACATGCCATGAGGGAATGATATGCGGATGGATTGTCCTATGAAGAGGTGAAGAACCTCGAAATATCAAAAGCTTAAATAGCCACCCTATTTTTTAATCTCTACATTGGACAACCTTTTGGTGTGAAGAAACCAAAACTTTCCATCAAATGGTGTGTGAATGATGATATGCGAGATAACTTCTGGGTTTGTTGGTGAATGGTTTTTGATAGACCACCCAACAACAATCTCTATGTGATATTTTATTTCAGGGTAAGTGCACCAAGATGGTGAACAGAAAAGTGGCCAGTTGCAAAAAAAAATAAAAAATTTCATAACCCGTGCGTGTTCTAGAAATTCAAAAACGTGCTAGGCTTGGTAACACCAACCCTAGCCAAAAACAGTTACAAATCAAAAAGTTCCTCAAAACCTATACGGGTTTTGAGGAACATTATATTTTATAATAAAAAATCAAAAGTTCCTCAAAACCCGTATATTTTATAGTAAAAAATCAAAAGTTCCTCAAAACCCGTACTGGTTTTGAGGAACATTATATTTTATAATAAAAAATCAAAAGTTCCTCAAAGCCCATACTGGTTTTGAGGAACATTATATTTTATAATAAAAAATGAAAAGTTCGTACGGTTTTTGAGGAACATTATACTTTTTAGAAACCTATGGGTTATGCAAAACCTTTTTGTCTTAGTTCTGCATAACCCGTATGGGTTATATAAAACTAGGAACCAAATAGGAAGTGCAGAGAGAGAGAGAGAGAGAGAGAGAGAGAGAGAGTAAGGAGTAGGAAGAGAGGGATAGAATAGGATAAGGAGAGGGGGACGAAGAGAGTTAGAGACAGAGAGAGAAGGGGATAGGAAGAGAGGGAGAGATAGGGAAAGAAAGAGGAGAGAGAGAGTAGGATATGGAGAGGGGGTGGAGGGAGAGGGAGAGAGAGGGAGATTGGGAAAATGAGAGAGAGAGAGAGAGAGAGAGAGAGAGTAGGGGGAGAGAGAGAGAGAGAGAGAGTAGGGGGAGAGGGGGTAAGAGAGAATAGGGGATAGGAAGAGAGGGAGAGAGAGGGAGGGAGAGAGAGAGAGAGAGAGAGAGAGAGAGAGGGTAAGAGAGAGAATAGGGGATAGGAATAGAGGTAGATAATAGGATAAGGAGGGAGAGAGAGAGAGAGAGAGAGAGAGAGAGAGAGAGAGAGAGAGAGAGAGTAGGAGAAGGAGAGGAGGATGTAGGGAGAGGGAGAGAGAGGGATATTGGGAAAAGGAGAGGGGGAGAGGGAGAGGGAGAGAGAGGGAGATTCAGAAAAGGAGAGAGAGAGAGAGAGAGAGAGAGAGAGAGAGAGAGAGAGAGAGAAAATAGGATTAAGAGAGGGAGAGGAAGAGAGATAGAGAGTAGGGAATAGGAAGAGAGGGATAGAATAGGATAAGGAGAGGGGGATGGAGAGATAGTTAGAGATAGAGAGAAGGGGAAAGGAAGAGAGGGAGATATAGGGAAATAAAGAGAAGGGGGAGAGAGAGAGAGAGAGAGAGAGAGAGAGAGAGAATAGGATTAAGAGAGGGAGAGGAAGAGAGGGAGAGAGTAGGGAGTAGGAAGAGAAGGATAGAATAGGATAAGGAGAGGGGGACAAAGATAGAGTTAGAGACAGAGAGAGAAGGGGATAGAGAGAGAGAGGGAGAGGGAGAGAGAGAGAGGGAGAGGAGAGAGAGAGAGAGAGAGAGAGAGAGAGAGAGAGAGAGAGAGAGAGAGTAGGATAAGGAGGGGGTGGAGGGAGGAGGAGAGAGAGGGAGAGAGGGAGATTGGGAAAAGGAGATGGGGAGAGAGAGAGAGGGGGGGTAAGAGAGAGAATAGGGGTAGGAAGAGAGGTAGAGAATAGGATAAGGAGAGAGAGAGAGAGAGAGAGAGAGAGAAGGAGAGGAGGATGAAGGGAGAGGGGGAGAGGGGGAGAGGGAGAGGGAGAGAGAGGGAGATTCAGAAAAGAATAGGGAGAGAGAGAGAGAGGGGGGGGTAAGAGAGATAATAGGAGGATAGGAAGAGAGGGAGATAATAGGATAAGGAGAGGGGGAGGGAGAGAGTGGGGGAGAGAGAGAGGAGATTGGGAGAGAGGGAGAGGGAGGGCGGAGGTGGAGAGAGAGAGAGAGAGAGAGAGAGAGAGAGAGAGAGAGAGAGAGAGAGAAGGATAAGAGAGAGAGGGAGATTAGGAAAAGGAGAGGGGGAGAGGGAGAGAGAGGGAGATTGGGAAAAGGGGAGAGAGAGAGAGAGAGAGAGAGAGAGAGGGTTAGGGAGAGAGGAGGAGAAGGATGAGAGGGTGAGAGACATGAGGTAGAGAGAGAACGAGAAGGAGAAAAGGGTGAGAGACTCAACAGAGAGAGAAGTGTGAGGGGGGAGAGATGAGATGGAACTCAAGGAGGATAATTAGGGCTTAGAATAGACAAATATAGTGATGGGGAAGGAAGATGAGAGAGAGTAAAATAAGAGAGACATGCATGTATACAAACATATATACATATATCTATATTAATATATATATAACTATAGATATGCATATATACATACATAAATGCATATTATATATGTATATATGCACATATGTGTAGTAAATGCTAAGTTTACAAGCATACATTATTATGTCTTCATAACCCGTATGGGTTATGTAGAACTATGAACAGTACTTTTTGGTTTTCAAAACCCATGCAGGTTGTGAAGAACTATGAATAGTACTTTTTGTTTTTCAAAACCCATGCGGGTTATGAAGAATTGTGAATAGTAGTTTTTGTTTTTCAAAACCCGTGCGGGTTTTAGCTTGGTAAGAGGGTTGGAAAATGACCCTAAGGCTTGTAAGCCCATTTTCCCCCCATTTTTGTCCCTTTACACATTTTTTCATCTTCCAACATGATTTCTCAACTTTGTCATCATCAGGTTTACAAATGATCAAGTGGGCATCTCTAAAATTACCACCATAATCTCACACTTCTTCTTAGTTTTCTGACCATATATTTTTTTCTATTTTTGGACATTAGCATAGTAAACTTTAATTTTCTTTACCAATGCCTTGACAGACCTCACAGACATATGTCTACCATTTTTTTAATAACTTTTGATATACTTGACCAAATTCAAAATAAATTACATATTATTGTTCTACACTAGATTCTATACACTTTAAAAAAAAGCAGCTTTCATTTTAGATTATTTTGATGCAAGTTATGCCCAGCACACAAACAGGTACCAAATTTTTCAGGATGTGGTCACTTTAAAAAATCATTAAGAAAAATACTCAAAAGAAAATTACAAAAAAATACACAACTTCTATATCTCACTCTTACCTATCATCCTACCAAATGATTTTGCAAACTGGTAAATCTAACTACATATTTTGTGTAGCGCACAAAAACAACTATGTTATATTTTTCTGAAAAAATTAGGAACAATTTTTTGTGTGTGAAAGGTTTGACCCTCTTAATCTTATCCAATTTTTTAAAAAATTAGTACTTTAGAAACTAGATTCAGAGCACTACAATTCTTATTGTTTTCTCAACTCCTAGTTTTTAGTGCATAACCTTCAAATATCTCTTTGAAGTTCAAGTTTACCCATTTTCAAAAAAAAATAAAAAATTGCCACTTATACCCCCCTTTTTGTTCACCATCTTGGTGCACTTACCCTTCATTAAGAAATTATATGCCAAGTTTGTGTTGGGTAAGCATGTCAACTAGTTTGACATGAAACATTTCCAAGGAGTGGGTGGAGGTATGCCCCAGGATAGACCTATGGCAGTTCAAGTAGTATAGGGCCCATATGTTCCCCCTCCTCGTATTGCTCACCCACCTCCAGTACAACCTCCATATATTATTGCAAAGGCAACATCACAAACTATATCATCTATTCACTCTTTAAGTGGTATTTTGGTTTCTTAGATTGTGACACTAGCTCAACCACATGACCTTGATGTTGGTGGTGGATCGGGTGGTGCTGACACATCCTCCTTAGGTCCACATATTTGTGTGTCACGTACTTGCACTATGTGCAAGCACATATCCTTAGGTCCTCTTGGACAACCTGTTTATCATCCCATTGACACATCTTATTACGAGGTCCATGATGTGTCTGGTGCACTCAATGGGATGACAAGGATTGGAGCATACCTTGGGGAGTCCTTGCATGCTAGAGATGAGGAGGTTCATGGATCGTACACTAATAATATAGTGGTAAGACTTGTAATTTCATATTATATTTTATTTTAAATGAATATTTATAAGAGATAGTATTAAGCACTAATGTTTATATACAAGGTCTATTTTATAGGTGATGTCTGAAGTGGACATGACAGAGGTCTAGTACGACACCCTCTCGGCCATTTCATTCGGCCTTCACAGCTACATAGTATATATTTTGCACTTAAGTCATTTACGTTTTTCATTGTATACATTATTTTCATTTAAATTATGAATAATTAAATTGTATATTAACTTACATGTTTATCTTATTTTACTCTTGTAGGAGACACCTAGTGCAAGTGAGGTGCAGTGCTATCTAGACTCTGGAAGCACAATGATAGACAAGGGAAAGGTAATTGAATGTAAATTTGATTACATTTAATATTTTAAAGAACTTATAATGATTATACATGTCTACATAGATTGATAGTTTCACATACTTGTCATTTTTATGTAAGAATTGTCTCAGGTGTGTGTTTATTTTATTTTGTGTTTAGTAAATGTACTCCTATCAATGAAAATTATATGCTAACTTGTATCAAATTTATATTTTTGAACATGTATATTTTGTCTTCGAAAATGTCAGTGACATTGTAATGGCCTGCTCCTTTTAACCTGAAAAATTTAACTATTTTTTTTAAATCACGTATTCTTAATTGTGTTTGATTCAATCGCATACCGGGTACATATATCCAAATGGGATAGGAATCCATCCAATCATAATGGGAATCTCACCATATGAGTTAGGCATCTGTATGTATGGGACAAGGGGGTTCCATCTATCCAATTTGGGGTAGGCATCTACCCAAGCAGGGTAGGCATCTATTCATAAAGAATAGGGAGTGCTCTAGCCAGAGACTTTAGACTCATTGGGACCATCCAGGTCCTGAGTCACTCTCTAAAGAATACACTCCTATACTAGGAGTGCATCGAGGTCGTTGTCCTTAGGAGTAAATAAAATAACATAATATAAGCTTGAGTTTCACCTAGGAATTTGGCCTAAAGCTTCGGGAAGTCAATCAAATTCATATAGGATTCCTTCTGAGTATGCATTGAAATAATTTTTATTTAATCTTCCAATTAGTGTTTCTATATGGGTTTTGAATGAGAGACCAAGGAACTTTGAAAACCAACTATTCACCTTTAAAAAAAATCCTAGACCCCATCCCCGAATGCCTGAACTGACTAGGGACAACTCTATCCCTAGACTGCCTACATACCCATTTCAACATGAGATCAATGCATAAAGTATGTAGTTCTGGTTTCTAACTATGGTTTAATATAAACTGTTTGGTGGGTACGCAACCCTTTCTAGGGTCAATGTCCCAAACGGTTTCTTTGTGGCTGCTACCCATGATGGTAGCTTTATAGCAAAAAGGCTCAAGGTGGCCTTTGTTGGTATTATGGATGTGCTGCATTAGTTTTGTCATTGATGTCAACACTTATCCTACTAAAGAAATTTGGTATGGAAAACTCTAAACCAATAAGTACTCCTATGACTACAACTAATAAATTGACATTGAAGGATGATTCAGCTCCTGTTAATCTGACAAGATATAAATCTGTGATTGGAGGTTTATTGTATTTGACATAAACAAGACCTGATATAATGAATGCAGTATGTATTGTTTCAAGATTTCAGAGTAATCCTAAAGAAAATCATGAATCAGCAGTGAAAAGGATTTTCTGGTATCTACAAGGCACAACAAATCTTGGTTTATGGTATCCTAAAGATGAAAATTTTGATTTATGTACATACACCGATGCAAATTGGGCAGGAGATCTAGATGACAGAAAGAGCACCACTAGTGGAGCATTCTTTCTTGGTAGCAGATTGATTTCATGGTTGAGCAGGAAATAGAGTTGTACATCATTATCAACAGTAGAATCAGAATATGTTGCAGCAACAACTAATTGTACTTAGGTATTATGGATTAAGCAAATGTTGAAGGATATAAAGGTAAAATGTAAAGAACCTATAATCATTTATTGTGATAATTCAGCTACAATTGATATATCAAAGAATCCGATATTTCACTCTAAGACTAAACATGTTTCTATCAAATATAATTTTCTAAAAGAAAATGTTGAAGCAAAAGAAGTGATATTGGTTTATGTGAATACTAAAGAACAAATTGCAGATATCTTTACTAAGCCTTTGCCTAAGAAAACTTTTGAATATCTCAGAGAGCAGCTTGGGGTAATACCCTTACTGGTAGAGACTTAGACAATTGAATATTAGCATCAAACTGATAGAAATTAATAGAGAAACCTTTTTCCGGCTTTGATGGAGGAGAGCTACTTCTCTGGGGGAGTAGTTGGTTATAACAATTGGTTATTATAATTGGTTATATGAGTTGGTTGTATGTTTTGGTATTTGAATTGCTTTGGAATTTGATGTCAAAGGGGGAGAGATATCTATGGAAAAACTTTGTATTTAGGAAAGATTGTCCTAGGGGGAGAGATTATTCATTGGGGGAGAGATATATACTCTCTGCATTTGTATTTTGATTTCTGGAATTGATCTATTCTGGAGATAGTTGGTTTTTGGTTTTTGGCATTCTATTTTTGGCACTTAGATGTTTTTCCATCTAGTGTTGCCATCAATGCCAAAGGGGGAGATTGTTGGTATTATGGATGTATTGCATTATTTTTGTCATTGATGTCAACACTTATCCTTCTGGAGATCTTTGGTTATGTTGAACATGCACATTGTGTTCACGCGCAAGTTCAGCGACTTATGCACAGTCATTGGAATATTGTTCACTGGCAGGTTATATTGTTCACCGGCACTGAGACTTGTTATCATCCGGAGATCGCTTTTTTATGTCGAAGACATGGTTTGGATACTTGGTTTTGGTGTTTTGGTTATTGGTCTATTCAGGTTGACATATTTGTTGTTACCAACAAATTGGTCTAGGTTGTGGACTGGTATGCATTATCTATTCCAAATCAGCACGACACATTATGGAGATGATTTATTGATTGGATATTGTTGTAAATTAATTGAGCCGACATGATGCATCGCATCTTGACTTATTTGTAATTGATTTAATTGTAATATTATTAGTGAGCCGATCTACACATTTGGTCTTAGGTTTTGGTATATATGTAAGATCTCATTTGTGAGATAAGTAATAATGAATATGTGATAGTATATGGTATGTAAAGTTATGGTATTGTAGCATGGTATGTGCAAATATTGAAGATCATATGAGAAGACCATAGAGAAGGTTCAAGGAAGGTTTGAAGATGATTATCAGAGCTTAACCGGTATTGAATCCAACATTGGAGATGCTACTTTGAGCAGTACATTATCATTGGATTTAACCATCCAATTGTAGTCAGTGTGACTCCTATTTTGTGATTGAGCAATGAGATCTAGGCGGTTGGCCTTTTTACATGTACAAACCCTATTTGTATACACATACTATCTGCAATAGTATCATCTAATTGTGGGTAAGGTTTCCCACTGTAGTTTTTCCCCTTATAGGGTTTCCACGTACAAATATTTGTGTTATGTGTTGTGGATTTTGTTTCTCTTTTTGTTTCATGCATTAAGTTTCACTGGTATTAATATTAACTGCTAATCTATCAACCGACATTAAGTTTGGTTTACCAGTATTATGTATCAAGTTTGATTAAGTTATATTTGGGTTGAAATTAATAGACAACTGATTCACCCCCCGCTCTCAGTTGCCTCTTGGGTCCTAACAACCTTCTGTTTGTGGCATAAAACAACTAAGTCCTATTTCCTATCATCAGCATCACCCTTTACCCATTATCATCTGCCAAAAATCATCAAGATAAGGAAATTCCAAAACATCGTACGCAACCAATACCCTAATGGGGTTTTCTAAGGTTTAATTGAGAAGATGTAAATTCATTTTAAATTTTATCTTTTTAGATTATTGATCCAAGGGGGATTACACGCCCCTTGGATTTTAACTTCCAAATGACCCTTATTTATCCTTGACGATTTATAGGGACGATGCCACAAACGTCATTGTTGTAGCTTTATAAGGCATTAAGTGCAGTAGTTCAACACGATGGCATTACCCATAAGTGTGACCCGGAGGCACCATAGATACCAAATGCTGCTAAGGTTTTTGTTTCCAACTCCCCTTGTTTAGTTGTCTATCTAATAATTACAACTATTATACTAATAAAATCTTAAATGACCATTATTCTAATGCAACTTGAAATGGAGAATATTATTTGCAAATAATTAAACAATTGAAAATTAAACTATGATACTAGTTCTGTGAAAATGAAGAATCACGTGAAAGTATCAACCTACTACTAGGTGATTAATATTAAAATTGAAAAGGACTATTATATCTAGCTTCTTGAAATGTAACTTGCATGATATCAATTATTATGTAACTTGCATGATAACAATAAATATGTAACTTGCATAATAACAATAATATATAACTTGCATGTTAAAAAATTGGTAGGTAACTTGCATGAAAGTTTGACAAATGTTCAACTTCTTAAATGAGATAATTTTAACTAAACATTGAGTCATTTTCTTGAAATACACAAATTGTTAACGAAACTATGAATCTAAACATGTTTACTTGGAAAGTAGATCCTTTTAAACCTTTTATATTTGAAGCAAACTATAGAGGTATTTTTCGATGTTCAATAAATAGAAGGTATAGAATGTCTTGAAATAATCTCTACTTTGAGAAAGGTTCACTTATTTTATCTTGTGAAAAAGCTTGAAATAATTGTTCCTCTTTTTCTTGGTTTTCCTAAATTAACTAATTTAATATTATAAAGAATCTAACTATTGTTTCAACATCTAAAAATAGTTAATTTAAAGTAATGGATTAATTAATGTTTATTTATTCATTTGAAGCTATATGTATCAATTAATAATTGTTTCCATTTGAAGCTAATTGTTTCCATATGAAGCTATATGTATGGAATCTTGCCCCCGAAAGCTGCAGACGAAGAGCCCCAAGCTGACCAAAATTGTCGCGATGTTTCAAGGAGAGGCCATCGGGTCTCTGGTCATGGTCGTCCAGCAGGTAGAGGTCGTGGAAGAGTGAGAATTGATCTGCCCCAACTTGATCCTCCCAGTGCAAGCTAGGCTTTCTTTTTCGTTGCTGTGAAAAAAAAATTCTCGAAGCTTAATCCAAAATCGTATATAGTTTATTTTGGCCTCTTATTTATGTTTAAAATCTCTGTTGTCTAGGCAGTTGGGAATCTGCCATATAAACTTTTTAGTTCTATTATCTCAAGACTGCATAATTTCGCTGGGTTTTTTTAATTTTTAAAAGAGGATAAATCATAATGATAATGGTTTCTTGCCTGTTTTGGAAACCATTTTTTTTTTTTGTTGTTGGAATTGCTGAGAATGGTTTTTTATGCTATGCCACTCAGCTATGAAGATACTGTAATTAACTCAAATTAATATAAATCTTAGCTCTGCCTTTACCAATCAAAAAATAATAATTGTTTCCATTGAAATGTAATTTACTTTCCATCCCAAAAGGATTCATTTTCCGTCGTGAAGAGACAAATAAACTTTTTAAAAAATATATGTTTGAAAAGATTTGTAAATTAAATCCCCAATTAATAATCTCCACAAAAATGGATTTAAAGAATTCCATAGTTAAATCAAATTAATTTATTCCTCCCCCTTTTGACAAAGTCCTTCTAATGCATTGGTCAACTCAGTAATGAATGTAAATTTCAACTTAAATTAAAAATTATTCCTTTAATAATATGAACTAGTAATTAAATATGGATTAAAATAAATCTTTTATTCCCAATGTAATATAAACCAGATTTTATAAATTTAAATTATTTAATAAACTTGAAATATAAATTTAATTATTATAATATATATGAACTTTAAATAAACAATATATATATATATATATATTTTATTAATTTTAATAAATTAAATTTCATTTATAAAGTATTTAATTAAATTTTAATTATTAATAACAGCTTCCAATTTTTCAGACTCCTTTACCCCTAAGATCTCCTTTCACCTCTCCTTCAAAATGGTCTCGTAAGCCAAAGTCTTTTAAGATCCAACTGGAGATTGCTTTTGGTATTCAGACCACTCTACTCTCACCTCCTGATAATACTTTCAAGAAGAGAAAGAAAAAAAAAATTGTCCCCCTCTGACTAGGGCTACTGCTATTAAGAGGAATCTGCAAGATTCATTTAATAAGGGAAAGATCTCTCAAGAGTCTAATCAAGGAAAGAGGGGAGCCTCGGTCTCCCCTCGCAGCTAATGAGGATCATTTCTTGGAATGTTAGGGGCTTAAATGTGCCTAACAAAAGACACTTGATTAAGTCACAATTGGATTTAATGAAGTGTGATGTTTTTGATTAATTAAAAATAGGTTTTAAGGGACCCGAAACCCAGATACATAGGAAAGATATTCAATATAGCAACAAAATACAACAGCAGCAAAACACCAGCAAAAAGACCAGCAACAAAGGAAAGGACAGCAAAAGGCCAGCAAGAAATTGGCCCCAAGCCCAGCAAAAGACAAAAATTAGAAATTCTTCATGGTTTCTTCTGCATCCTGTACCAAAAGCATCATAGCTTTTGCCGCTTCCCTCAAATCAGTATTTTCCTGAGCAGTCTGGCTATCTTTCATCTTCATTTCCTTCTCCGTCGTAGTTTGCCTGGTTCTACGCCTAGAGGTCTAGTGTTTTAGGCTGGAAGTAGGAGCATCTTCAATAACCACCAGGTCCTTCTCCTGGTTTTTCTTTTCCAGGTGATTCACTAGCGCATTCATGTTCTAGGAGGAGACTTTTAGAACCTGGAGGCTATGATCCATAAGGCTTTTCAAGGCTTTCTCATTTCTAGCCATCCGGGCATTGGCATTGTCCTTATCCTCCTCCACTCGTTCCTTCAGAATTTTGATGACGTCCTCCAGATGTTTTAGGTCGCCTTTAATCAAGTCTTTCTCCTGCCAATCTTCCATTTCCATTTCTTCCTTCGCTTCACTATTCTCCATCTCCTCGTGTTGCTTCCCAGAATCAGACATGTTGATCAACTTGTTGATCTTAACTTCCAACTCCCTCTGTTTACCCTGCATGCTGGTAATGTTTTCCACCACCCACTTCTAAAAATTGAAGAATTCAAGGGTGCAATTGTGGGCGGTATTTAGAATGGTTTCCGCAGAATCCTTGCTTTGTTCCGTCTCCTCCTCATTAGGGTTTTCACCTTCCTTAGGCTTTAGATCCTCTTTCTCAATTTCTGAGCCAACAATATTATGTTGACAATTCTCAGAATTGCCCCCTTCCTCTCCTTCCCCATACTCCTCCTCCTTATTGATCTCCTTTTCAGAAATTTCTTCATTATTTTTTCCTTCTTCTTCCTCACAAAGCACATTCGTTTCTTCCTGCACATTAATCTTCTTTTTTTTATGGGAAGGGGTTTTGGTCTCCTCAGTCGAACCAGAGTCTATGCTTTTCTCAGAAGTCTGAGCATTGAGAATTAAAGGGTCATCCTTTGTTGCCCTAGTCTTTCTTCATATATTCATAAATCAGCAGGATGAGACCCTGGTGCGCAAGGGGGTAGGAGTTGGGTTAAGTATGATGTTTTTATGTTGTAAGAAACTAAGTTAAGTATGTCTTTTGCTGAATCATTATTTTTTGCTTGGAAGATTGGGAAATTTTGTGCTTCCCCCTCTCTGGGAGCGTCGAGGGGGGCTTTCCTTTCTCTGGAATGATTTTAATCTTGATTTGTCTTTAGTTGCTTCCTCTAGCAATTGGATGTTAGCCTTGATTAAAAGTAGATCTTCAAACACCAAGTTATGGCTTTTTAATGTATATGGCCCCGTGGGAATCTTGGAGAAAAGAAATCTTTGGGAGGAATTGATTCATATTTCTTCTCCCCTACAGAATAGCTTGGAAATATTTGATGGAGATTTTAATGCCATATCGGATTTGGAGGATAATTCTGGAGGGATTTTTCCTAACAATAGGATTATTGAGGAATTCGCTTCTTTTATTCAGAATATGGGTTTGATTGACTATAAGACTCAAAATGGTCCCTTTACTTGGACCAACATGTGAAAAGGTTTTTCTCAGATTGTTGAAAGACTTGACCGTTTTCTTGTTTCAGAAAATTGGATAGAATCTGCTTTGGAATTTTTTTCTTTAGTTTTTCCTAATGTGGGGTCTGATCATTTTCCAATTTTGTTTTTCATCCTTGAAGATAGAGCCCCACAAAATATCCCTTTCAAGTTTGAGCCTATGTGGCTTCGGGATCCTACTTTTTTACCTTTGCTTAGGGACTAGTGGTTGTCTGCTCCTTTTTTTGAAGGTTCTAGAATGTTTCAACTCACCAAAAAATTAGTCTTTTTAAAAGGAAAAATTAAAGAATGGAATTTCTCTCATTTTAAGAACATTTTTCTTGAGAAAGGAAGAATACAAAGGGAAATTAAGTATTTGAATGAGTATGTGTTGAGAAATGGCATGAATTCCACATCTTTTGATGAGCTCAAATCCCTTAGATCTAGGCTTGAGGAAATCTTAGCTAGAGAGGAAATTTACTAGAGACAGAAGTCTAGGGATCTCTGGCTTTCTGAAGGTGATAGAAATACTAATTTTTTCCATTCTTCTACTAAACTTAAGAGACAACAAAATAGAATCTCTTGTATTCGGGATGCCAAGGGGTCTCTTTTGGTAGAAGAGGATGCTATTGTAGTAGAGGCTATCAGGTTTTTCAAATCTTTACTCTCGGCTGAACGTGTCACATTGGACAATGATTTGCTTGAGTCTATTCCTTCTATTATTTTGGAAGATGACAACAAGATGCTCATGGCTCCTTTCAAGATTAATGAGGTGAAGGAGGTGGTTTTCTCCATGGGGTCGAATAAGGCTCCTAGCCCAGATGGGTTTATAGCTCTATTTTATCAAAAATGATGGGAGTTTGTGGGTATTGATCTTCTCCTAGCTCTAGAAGAATCTCAGAGGAATAGAGTTATTCTTAAGGAATTTAATACTACTCTGATTACCATTATTCCTAAGATGGCCAACCCCAAATCCTTTGCTGAATTTTGTCCTATAGCCTTATGTAATACTTTGTATAAAATATTCACCAAAGCTATATCTATTAGACTTTCTAAGCCTATTCCATGGATTATTTTTGTAGAACAGGGGGGTTTTGTTCTTGGTAGGGAAACTTTTGATGGGGCTATTGTGGCTCATGAGATCCTTCATTCCATTTTCTCTCAGAAAATTCCTATTATGATCCTTAAAATAGATATGATGAAAGCTTATGACAGGGTTGATTGGAATGCTTTGAATTTAGTTGTTAGGAAGTTTGGTTTTGGGAAATCTTGGATCAAATGGATTTATGCTTGTATTTCTTCAGCTAGGTTTTCGGTCCTCATAAACGGTTCCCCTTGTGGCTTTTTTCTTCTTCCCGGGGTGTCAAGCAAGGAGATCTATTGTCTCCTTTTTTCTTCATTATTTTGGTTGAAGCCTTTAGTCATTCCATTAGGTCGGTTAGATCTTTTGTCCTTTGGCAGGGATTTCATGTTGCAAATTTACCGGAGTCATTTTCTCATTGCCTTTTTGCTGATGATACTCTGTTATTTGGTTATGCTTCTATGGTGGAAGCTAAGGTCATTAGAAAAATAATTTCTAACTATTATACTTTTTCAGGTCAGAAGGTTAATAGTGCCAAATCTAAAGTTTTCTTTCTCAATACTTCTCCCTTGGTTCAGAAGAGGCTGCAGCAATTTTGAGGTTATGAAGTAGGGAATTTCCCTTGCAAATACCTTGATGCTCTCTTTTTTGTGGGATCTAAGAAGTGTAATTTTTGGGATAGATTGATCTCTTCAATATCTTGTAGGATTTTATCTTGGAATCATAAATGACTTACCTTATCTAGAAAGATTCTTCTGATCAAATCTATTTTGAATGGAGTTCCTATTTACTTAATGTTGGTTTTGAAAACTCCAAAAGCTTCAATTATTCAGCTCCAATCTATTTTAAGATCTTTTTTATGGAATTCTAATAGGGGAATTAAAGAAAAAATTCCTCTCCTCGCTTGGGATAAGGTCTGTCTCCCGAAGGATTTGGGTGGTTCTGGTATTCAAGACCTTTACAAACAGAATCAAGCTCTCGGAGAAAAATTGGTTTGGAAATTGTATAAGGAACCCAATAGTTCTTGGGCCACCCTTATGTTTGCCAAGTATTTGGAAAGGGGTACTAGGGAGAGTATCTTTACTACCTCTTCTCTTCCTAAGGGTTCTTCCATTTGGAATTTTATGGTTAAGTGCAGATCTGTTATCCTTCCTTATCTCTCTTGGGTCATTCATAATGGTAGGAAAGCTAGGTTTTGGGATGAGGTGTGGAATGAGCATTCTTCTTTGGTAAATGTGAGGGATTGGTCTCCTCCAACAATGTTTCTACCGACTACTAGAATTCCCAACCCTCCCGCCTCCCACAAATGGCATCTACCCTCATGCTACCATAGAATTGTATGTGCACAACATTATAGGCATGTTACATATAGAATCAGCCCCCCACCCAACCCCACACATGAGCCCCCGCCACTAGAGTCCCTCCCACCCAACTCTATTCGGGTGGGTGGGAGGAGGAGATGCCAGGGTCGGGTTCGAGTTTGAGCCCTACTATTCTAATGGGGTGGAGGTAGTTATTAATTTTTTATCATCTGAATGGGGTGTGTATGTAGTTGGTTACTTTTATATTAATACCTTGGGCCCATATCTGGTGGCTCGATGGAAACCAATTGACTTTCTTTCGGTGGATCAAGCTTTAAAAAATGCTTATGTGGAGGAACTTCAGAAGAGTCCATTGGTCTTTCTTAATGCTGAAGATGAATTAATATGGACCAAGAGCACTTTAGGTTTATATTCGGTTAGAGAAGGCTATAAGTCTCCTATTCTTTCCTCCAATGGTCATTCTTGGCCTTCCAAACTCTTTTAGCATATTGCTTGTCTTCCCAAGGCTAGGGCTTTTTAATGGCTTGCGGTTCAAGATGGAATTCTTATTGGAATGAGATTAGATAGGCTTGGGGATATAGTTGTTTTTCCTTGTGTTTTATGTGGCTCTTGTTTGGAATCCTCCTCCCATCTATTTTTGCATTGTCAATTTGCATTTGAATTTTGGTATTGGCTTTTTTATAAATTTGGTTGGTCCTCTGCTCTTTGTCCAGATATCTTGAATCAGTTTAGGGCATGGCCTCTCTTATTCCCTTCTTCCTTTTTTTCATGTCTATGGGTGGTGTCTCCTTCTATTATTGTGTGGAACATTTGGTTGGAAGGAGATAGAACAATTTTTAAGAAGTATTCTTCATTGCAAGAAGTGTTGACTAAATTGAGGTTTCAATTTCAGATGTTGTCCTTTCTTATGTTTATAAGAATCTTGATCGCTTTAATTCTTTCTCTCATTGGGATAGTTGGATTACGAGATATTGGAAGGCTCTCAAATCTTCTCCTTCTCATGGTTTGGTTGCTACTCATATTGCCTCATTTATTAAAAGGAAAATTGCCAAATGATGTCCTCCTCCTCATTCTAAGTTTAAATTAAATTATGATGGCACTTCTAGGGGAAATCTGGGTAGGGTGGGAATTGGAGTGGTCATTTTTTATCATAAGTCCCAAATTGTAAAAGTTGGGTTTCATGATATTGGTATTGGGACTAATAATTATGCTGAGTTTCGTGCTTTGTCTTTTGTTCTGGATTTGTCAGTCTCCCTTGGTATTAAAAATATCATTGTTGAGGGTGATTTCATGGTTATGTTTCAAGTTGTTACTAATAATAAAATTCACTCCTGGCATCTTTAGTATCTGTTAGATTGAATCTTGTTGCAACTTTCATTCTTTGATTCTTATTCTATTTATCATTTCTATGGAGAGGTTAATAGAGTTGCAGACTTTTTAGCTAATAAGGAAATTGATGAGCAAGCTGATAATTTGGACATTTCTGCTTTAGAAATTTCCTCCTCCTTGGTGAAGGGAGGTGTTTCCATATGATTTGTTTGATTTTATATCTCAGGGTTGTCATGTAAATATTTTGGTGTGGGTTGCTGTCTGTTATGATGGAAGATCTTTAAGTTAATCACGGATGGCCTTTGTCTTTGAGTATAATGAAGATTGCAGGTATTGGCATGATTTGATAACATTGCACTCTTGTGGAGGATGCACACTTTATGTGTACATCATTCGTATGGGTGCTTTCTATCTTCATCCTATATATTCGGTTTCGTTTTTGGTATGGTAAAAAAATTTAATGTTGCATGCAGAATAACATTTTTTGGCTTCATGGTTACATTTTATTCTATGGTATCACTGACTGATCTTTCTCCTCACGTCTTGAGGTTGGGTTTCATTTTAAAATATTCGGATGGCACTCCTTGCAAGGTTGATCATTTGTTTTGTGTTGCATTAGGGGTGGTGTTGTCCATATATTCATTAATGTGGTTGCATTTTTGTTGATGTTATGCATTTGAGTGTCTCATCAATGAGGGGTGATACTTTTTATGGTTCTGAATGTATCTATGTTGGTACTCCTTTCGAGGTTGATCACTTGTTTGTATTGCATTAGTGGTGGTGTTTCTCACATATTGATTATGTGGTTGCATTTTTGTTGATACTATGTATTCGAGTGTGTCGTCATTGGGGGGTGGTGTCATTTGTGTGTCTCTTCATTGGGGAGTGGTGTCTTTTATGGTTATGAATGGCTTTTGTTTGGCCTGCTTCTCTTATGATTACTCTACGCAAATTTGCATTTGCTTCATTTGGGTTGGGATTTTTGGTTTTTATATTGGCGGTCTCTTTTATGTCTCCCCGTACTTGGCTATTTTGGGTTGTACATTTGCAAGTGAACGTTTTCCATAATGAATAGGTTGTTGTTTCTCCAAGTTGTGCCTTTGCAATCATACTAGAACAATGCTTGTTATCGTGGTGTCTTGCTTTGGCTTCTTCTAGGTTGGTCGTATCTTGAGAGTATTGTGTTTTAATTATAAATTATGTTGGTCAATTCTCTCAGCTCGTGTGGGAGGTCGAACATTCCTGCTAGGCAATATTTGTTATGATGTCACTCAATATGAGGTTCAGTGTATATATGTTTCAGGATTATGAGCTCTGCAACATTACTATTCTCTATGTTTCTTTCTTTTGTTGCTTTTTCATTCTGAAGCTTGTGTTTTTCATTCTTTCGATGATGAGAAACTTGGGCGGATTTTTAATCTGGTTCCTTCGGATGCTAGTTATGCAGTTTGGTAGGTGGTGGGTAAATCTTGGCTGGTGGTGAATGCAGGTTTTAACATATCATAAGTGGTTTCTTGTTTTCTTATTGTTTACATGGATTCTTCTATGGCTACTCATATGGTTCGGGCTCTGGCTGATTCCTTCTTGGTCTCAGCAACCTACTCTTCTCACTTGATCTGGATTATGCTTTGTATTTTTACAGTCTTGACTATGGCTTGCTCCCTTACAGTGGTTTCATGTTGTTTAATATGTTTCTTGCTAATAGATGGATTAGAGAGTTGGTTTATGTAGCTAGGTGCGGACTATTTGGTGACTATTTTGATGGTACAATTTTGTGACTTCAATGGTTCGATGATCATGTTCCTCCTCCCTATTTTGATGTTGCTCTTGATATGTTCTATGGATTTACTCTATCCTGGACAATTGGGTGGATTAGTTTTGTTTCTCCTCGGCTGATGATGTGATCCTTTTTCTTCTACACCTCCGGGGGAATGTCTATGTTCATGGTTTTTTTTAGGCATGATGTTAACCTCTAATTTGTAATTTTGTGGGCTTGTCAATGTGGGGGAGGGGGGTTTTCCTGGGTTTTTTGGTTTGTTTCGGATAGGGGTGGGTCTGTTATCATGTATTGGGATTTTCAACTGGTTTTTTCATATGGGTTTTTGGTCAAGGGCTACAACTAGAGTTTTTCTTTGTTTGGTTCTTTCCTGTCGGTATGTCTGTCTGAACCAAGCTTTTGTAAACTTTTTTATATATATTGATATAATTATTCAATTGCCACTTTTATCAATATATATATATATATAAAGACATTAAAAGACACTGTACTAATATTAACACTACTAATATTGTTATTATTTTAATAATGAACCAAAGAAACATAAAAAGATAAAGTTTTCATTTAGAAGTTTAAATTTTACTTTAGATTTGATTTTTTTTCTTAATAATTTGTTTTTAAATGAAACCAACTTTCTATTTTGTTGTTACCTTTTATCTCTAATCTAATTTATATGACTACACCTTTCTAACTTTCTTTATTTTAAGGAATAGTTTTATTATTAATGATTCATTCATGATATCAATAAAAGTCACCATCCAAGAAACATATCGATTTAGTTATTTTTAATAATAATATTAATATTTTCTCTTATTGATATTTGTTAATAATGATACTAATAGTGTTAGTGATATTATAGTGACAATTACGAACAAACAAGAACTTCTATATGAATAGAACTAAAGTTCCCTGCTTATTTTTTAATTTATATATGTACACCTAATGAATATTTAACAGATTAATGCACTAATTAGTTTTAGAAGAATCATATTTTTGGGACCAATCATTTGACACATAGCTATGACTGGATTCTTTTAACGAGAGATCAGGGATCCCATTTATTGAGTAACGACAATTTGACCTGAAGGTCCACCAATCAGTGCTTGTGAAATGACTAATTTGATAGGTTGATAGATATGCATATTTAATGTTTGTAGTTTCTCCAGGATTACAAGTCATTGTCAGTAATTAAATATTTATTGTGTCATACCATCACTAAATGCCCTTCCCAAAGCTATTTTTGTTCCTCAATTTTACCATAAATACCAATTTTGATATAATTTATTCAATCTTAGAAAATTTCTTTCTGGGCACTATAATTTCTTAGATTTTATTGTATGTATCTTCACTCTTCATTGTACATTATGCTGAAATTTTCTTTTGAATCATTCACTTTTTTTTTTCACCTTTTCTTCTGATGGCAGGAAAAGATTGTGGCTTGCGCAAGAAGGAAATATGTGTACTAACATTATAATTGTTCCTTCAACAAAACAAAGAGGGAGGTCAAACATATACAAAGGCTCACCAAAAACACAGGAGGAAGTATTTGTTCTTACTCAAACATTTTCATAAGAAAAATAGTACCTGGCTATTGCTTATTGATCTTGTGCATAGGCCAAAGCATCAAGCATTTATTGCAAGGTAAAGTTGTCTAATATCATTCTTAGTTCTTTAATTTTTGACCTGCAATAGTTTAATTCAAGCTACTAATATTGTTTTGTGGCAGGTCTCTCTAGATATATTATGCATGAAGCAGCAAATGAATTTTAGGTTCTAATAAACTAGTAATTAATAAAATCTCGCAAAGATTCAACCTTATGGGCTCCTAGCTAAAGACATATGCTTATATCCAGAATGTTTTCCCCCCTTTTTTTTCCAAAATCCAAAATCATGAGATATTCTGGAATATATTTGCCTTTGAGTTTATAACAAGTAGAATATAATATCCCCAACAATTTTTTTCAATTTGTTTCCAGTTACAATCACAACAAGAACCCATTAAGGTTAGGAAATCAAGGTATAATAATGTTAAAGTTGTAACCCTTCCACTTTTTGATCACCAAGTGCCCACTATGGGAAGGTGAGAGCATACGGTGTTGAGGGGATCATTCACTTCAAATAACTAGAAATAATACAATGCTCAGGTGGCAAGCCAACCCCTTCCACTTTTCAGCGGGATATGGAGAATATTGAAGATCACTTGGCGGTAAACCAACCAAGGATAATACAAGAAATTGAAGAACAATCACTCTACTACTTATGCAGCGGGAGGACTAGAAATGAAATTTACTATCAACTCCACCACTTATTCAGCGGGAGGACAACATTACAATCAACACAACCACTTATGCAGTAGGAGGACACTATTACAAAATATTCAAAATAGGCAACTAAGACAACCTCTTCCACTTACGCAGTGGGACTACAAGCAATAATCCAAAAGATAGTTGTTAGTACTACTAACTAGCTTTACAATGCACATTATGGATTATCAATACATGAAATATCACTATCCCAAAGATAGGCAGCATAGCCATCCTCTTCCACTTATGTAGTGGGACTAAGAAATAACATAACTTTGTTGTTAGTACTACTAACCAGCATTACAATCATATAGAATGAAGAATCAAGTGCTGATAACAAGTCCAATAGCTGCAACAATAATAGATAATCACTCCCAAACCAACTTAGACTACTCACACCAAAAACCTCTTCTAACACACAACTATGAAATTCTGAAAATCAATAACACACACAGAAAACACACAGACCAGCAAGCTACGGATACCCCAAAATGCTCATAACTTCTCCAAATCAACTTTGAATGACACAAAAATGGAAGCAAATGAAAATTATGACTATGGTGATGCAACCAGAGACTCAAACCTACACCACGAACACCAAAAATAGCGAACACACAACCCAAGGCAGCCAAGAGATGGTATGACCTAGCTGGAAAGTTTGATTTGCTGCTGAAAATCAGAAAGAACACCAAATGAAATGCCAAGGTAGAAGAATGATTGCCCTCTAGATACGCTTCCAATGAGATATTACCCAGAATAATCGATTGCACAGGCAAGGAGATACGATCGAATCTTCGCTTCAGCCACACCAAAAACCAGCAACACTGAAATCCACACCACACTGAGAATCTGAAAATGCACACTAAAATCAAAGCACATATTTAGAAAATCCAATCACAACTAGGAGTGATGTCTCACACTCAAAGTCTGTCAAGAGCCCTAGGAGGTATTCACCCTCGAAGATTGTCTAGAGTTAATCCGATAGCATAACAGTGTAAATTGTCTGAGATGCCAAATGAGAAGCCCAACACTCTAATTTATAGATTTTGAGGGCTCAAATTCAAATTCACAATCCCTCCAAATGAACGCCAAATAACTCAAATGCACATTCACTTCACATTATTTTGAAAATACATTTCATTTCTCCTTTCTCCAAATCAACCTTCTCATAGGAGCAAATATTCTTTATAAAAACGACAATAAAATCATAATGTGGCATCCAAGGTAGATAAGTGAAATATATTATAAAATTAACTTATTTCTCCATAAGGCGTCCATCTTGCCTTATTAATATTTAACTTTATAAACTATTTTTCCTCAACAATAAATCGCCCAATATATAATTAAGGAAATGACTTATATATGAATATAACTTAAGCAATCCCTTTTAAATAAATTGTCCAACCTTTTCCTTAAGTTATAATTTAATTTTAAACACCATTTTTCATCAAATATTGAACCTACCAAAACAAGCTCCAAGGATATGGGGAAACAAGCTGAGAGAATTGTACTACCAGAAATAGTCACTGAACTGAGCTGAGGAACCCTTGCCAAGAATAGCACCAAAAAATGAGGGAAGACCAACTGCTCAAACTGACCTGCTGAAAATAACCATTTGAACAAGCCTGCTGGCATCCTGCTAAAAATAGAATTGCTAAAAATAGTACTTACTGAAAATAGCATACTGCTAAAAATAGTAAGTGTTTCCAAAGTGATTTTAACCACATTCTAAGTAGTCTTCGCACTTACTAAAAATAGGAAGTCCAGAAAAAGTCACCCGATGTAGATGCATGTCGAACCATCCTGAAGCTCTCTGAAAACCCAGAAGGAATCCAGAATCCAAACTGTCAAAATCCCACATACACCCCCTAAAAACACCAAAGAATCCTCCTAGAAAATAGGAAACCCTAATTTCTACTCTTGACTAGCCTACGGGCCTTCGAAATAGGCTAACGGTCAACTGAACTAATCACTGCGTAGAAGGGGACATTACAATCCGCCCTTCCCAAAATTGCTTGTCCTCAAGCAATGCCACCACAACTCCCGAAAAAAATTTAAACTGATCCACACCCAAGCAAGTATGAGCCCAGGGTCCCATGTCCATCTCAAGAAGAACCTAGCAAGGTGATGCAGCGCCACTCTGATCACGTCAGTGAAAACATCATGCCAAAACTGCACTAGCCTCCCTTGTAACTCCAAAATGTTACCATCCATGATACTCAAATTGAAAATCCCTGAAGGATTGAAATCAATAGCATGTAGCATCTTGTGCCCATAAGGCTCGAAGTAATCATTATCAATAGTGCCACTGTCTATCACAAGCTTGGGCAATAGAAAATAAGGTCTACTCAACTCATGATCAAACTCCACAACACATCTCCATATGGTATCTAATAGAGCCACGACTGTCAATGTGACATCTCTAAATCTTCTTGCAAAGAGGAAAGCATTCCTTTGCAAGAGCTCAACAAACTCATACTCATATCCGCACATGAATCTACTAAGAATCAATTGAATTATCCTAATACAACCATGGATATCTCTAAAAAATCTTACAATTCCCACTCCAAGCACCTCAAAAAGGTGAACCAAAGAAAGAAAAGGTTTGTTGTCCCAACCATAAGAAGAAGAAAGGGCATAAGGATAACCTCTAGTTAGAGCTTGAACACTTCCCATACATGGATACTGATTACCCCAACTCACCATACCTCTCACTTGAGACCACAAACCCATCCTTCTAGGAGACTGTAAAGTCTAAAAAAGAGTACAACAGTAGCCCACCAAGTTTGAAATGATTGTCTTGAGGTCTGATTTTAGGAAAATCAGCATCCAAAAAGATGAACAACTTCTGTAACACAGGAAATCGTCGTCCAAAACAACACATCTGCTCATGTCCAAGGCTGGAAAACACCTCCAAGCAATCTCCAATTGAAAACCATTACTTGCATGACCAAAGGAATTGCACCAACTCCCCTAAATGAGAGAAAATCATAAAGTGAAGTGGTTAATCTGCAATCAATCAGCAAGCCCAAATCTGAAAATCTGATCCATTCTTTTCCAAAGAAGATGCCCAAGAGCATGCATTTGATCAATGCTCCAATTTTGAAACAATATCTCATGGTTGCAAATTGTACCTAAATCTTAGACTCTGCAATGTGATCCACCCTCATCACTGAAGTCAAAAGGAATTCCCACATCAAACTTGAAAAGTAGATTAACAAATGTCCAATCAGCATCTCTATCAAACAACGGACTATCAACCTGTTGATTACTACTAGAGTCATGTTCCACCCAAACATTATTTTGCTCCAAAATCACTTTTTTTGATCTTCGGGGACAGAGCAAGATCATACTCCTCATGAATGCAATCAAGCTCCTCCATTACTTGATTGATCTCCTTGGCCATTTCTCTTTCTCTTTCCCTCTTAAATGTATGAAATCAGCAAACTGATCTTCTACCTCCATTACAACCAACTGAGTATTTTCTAACATGGCCTTTGTTGACTCAAGCTCAAGAGTAATCTCTTCAACTTTCCTCTCTTTTCCTTGTAAAGCACTAAGGACCTTCTTTGCATATTCGATGGCATAATCATGATCTGTGATCAATTGTATGCACTCTGATTTCAATGTCTCCAAAGAGTCTTTGATGAGTTGCAAATTGGGGAGAGCAACTTCATCCTTAACTCCCTTCAGTCTCTCTTCAATTTGAGTCTTCCAATAGAGTTCTTCTATCAAACTATGTTTATGGGCAAACCCAGATAGAACTTGCACCTCATCCTCAAAGGACCTCATGAATTTATCCTTCCACTCATGAACATTTAAAGGTGGTGTACTGGTCATTAGCTGCAACTGAAAATCAGAACTTTGTTTCTTGTCTTTGCTGCCCACAAAGCTGCTCCAAGACTCCTTTTCTAAACCACCCACTAGCTGCAGTTGCTCAATATCATGAAGAGGATCATATTCTACTAAATCTTCAAGATTTTGCTTACCACCAACTTCATGAATAGGTAAATTAGATTTGTATTTCAGAACCTCTTTAAACTTTCCATCATCAAGAACCATATGGTCCTCTAACTCTACAACATAATCTATTTTTTGAGCCTCATCAGGATCAAAGAGAAATTCATCCCATGTTGGATCCTCTTCATACTTAGTTTCTATTACATCAGGATCCCAAATGTCAAAAGGCTGAAAACTGAACATCAACTTAGACTTTGAATCTTCTCTTAGTTTCCACACCTTGTTATTCTCGCCAAGAGAAATGCTAGAGCCAAGTGATGCTCCATCTTCTATCTCATACAATGGGTTATTGGATGTTATCCAATTCTGTTCTAGGGTAGAAAGTGAACTGCCACTATGGTCAAGATCTAAATCAGAATCATAATACTTGTCAACACTAATCCCATAGCTATCCCAACCCTCTTGTGCATCCTCATCATCACTTTCAGTGGTGTTGTGTGGATCCAACTCACCAAGATGACTAACTTCATGCTCAAAATCAGCCTCATGTGAAGATAAGTCTAATTTCCTCTCAAGAATTAAATTATCTTCATCGGTTCTAACTTGCATATTTGTATCATGCTCTTCATTCTTGAACTAATTGGTCTCAAGAACAACATTGACTGAATCTGAATTAGGCTTCAGGATCGTTGTTTTGTTCTTTCCACAAAATAAATCATCATTATTTTTAATTTCATGCAATTTTAAGGGAGTATCTTGAGTCTTTGTCACACATTCTTCATGTGTCAAGATAGCCTTCCCATCTAAACATTTGGATTTTGTAGCACTCATTGTGTATACCCTTTCTTCTCTCCTCTTCATATGATTCATAAACTGGTCAAGAGACAAAATATTTCTGATCTCCATCGGGAGTGATTCATACTCTGTGTAACAAGCCCGTATCTCATCAGCCACAAGGACTTCAACTTCAGGTGGTGTTGCTTCCCATGGAAGGAAAACAAGCTACAAGGGTTTTGACACTGAACTAACCGATATTCCACCATTGTTATTGCTATGGTTGTTGGCATTCCCATTACCTCCTAGATTGTTAGAGGTGCTAGCATTGTGACCCTGGGTGTTTTGATTTTGATTATGGCCTCCAGTGGGATTCTGAGTCATAGTAGCTAGCAGCTGGGACATCATGTTCATCATGGTGTCAAACTTCTTCTCAACTCTTTCCATAGCCACATTTGCATCATTCTGACCAAATATTCTCTCTGCCATTAAATCAAACACTATTTCTCTATCACTCAAGGAGAACTCCGATTAATTAGAACACATAGACTGGCAGGAATACCAGCTCTAATACCACTGTAATATCCCCAACAGTTTTTTTCAATTTGTTTCCAGTTACAATCACAACAAGAACCCGTTAAGGTTAGGAAATCAAGATACAATAATGTTAAAGTTGTAACCCTTCCACTTTTTGATCACCAAGTGCCCAATATGGGAAGGTGAGAGCATACGGTGTTGAGGGGATCGTTCACTTCAAATAACTAGAATTAATACAATGCTCGGGTGGCAAGCCAACCCCTTCCTCTTTTCAGCGGGATATGGAGAATATTGAAGATCACTTGGCGGTAAACCAGCCAAGGATAATACAAGAAACTGAAGAACAATCACTCTACTACTTATGCAGCGGGAGGACTAGAAATAAAATTTACTATCAAATCCACCACTTATTCAGTGGGAGGACAACATTACAATCAACTCAACCGCTTATACAGCAGGAGGACACTATTACAAAATATTCAAAATAGGCGGCTAAGCCAGCCTCTTCCACTTACGCAGTGGGACTACAAGCAATAATCCAAAAGATAGTTGTTAGTACTACTAACTAGCTTTACAATGCACATTATGGATTATCAATACATGAAATATCACTATCCCAAAGATAGGTGGCATAGCCATCCTCTTCCACTTATGCAGTGGGACTAAGAAATAACATAACTTTGTTGTTAGTACTACTAACCAGCATTACAATCATATAGAATGAAGAATCAAGTGCTGATAACAAGTCCAATAGTTGCAACAATAATAGATAATAACTCCCAAACCAACTTAGACTACTCACACCAAAAACCTCTTCTAACACACAACTATGAAATTCTGAAAATCAATAACACACACAGAAAACACACAAACCAGCAAGCTACGGATACCCCAAAATGCTCATAACTTCTCCAAATCAACTCCAAATGACACAAAAACAGAAGCAAATGAAAGTTATGACTATGGCGATGCAACTAGAGACTCAAACCTACACCACGAACACCAAAAATAGCCAACACACAACCCAAGGCAGCCAAGAGATGGTACGACCTAGCTGGAAAGTTTGATTTGCTGCCGAAATCAGAAAGAAAACCAAATGAAATGCCAAGGTAGAAGAATGATCGCCCTCTAGATACGCTTCCAACAAGATATTACCTAGAATAATCGATTGCATAGGCAAGGAGATACGATTGAATCTTCGCTTCAGCCACACCAAAAACCAGCAACACTAAAATCCACACCACACTGAGAATCTGAAAATGCACACTAAAATAGAACCACGCATTCATAAAATCCAATCACAACTAGGAGTGATGTCTCACACTCGAAGTATGTCAATATCCCTAGGATGTACTCGCCCTCGAAGATTGTCTGGAGTTAATCCGATAGCATAACGGTGTAAATTGTCTGAGATGCCAAATGAGAAGCCCAACACTCTCATTTATAGATTTTAAGGGCTCAAATTCAAATTCACATTCCCTCCAAATGAACTCCAAACCCAAATGCACATTCACTTCACATTATTTTGAAATTACATTTCATTTCTCCTTTCTCCAAATCGACCTTCTCATAGGAGCAAATATTCTTTATAAAAATGACAATAAAATCATAATGTGGCATCCAAGGTAGATAAGTGAAATATATTATTAAATTAACTTATTTCTCCATAAGGCATCCATCTTGCCTTATTAATATTTCACTTTATAAAGTATTTTTCCTCAACAATAAATCGCCCAATATATAATTAAGGAAATGACTTATATACGAATATAACTTAAGCAATCCCTTTTAAATAAATCGTCCAACCTTTGCCTTAAGTTTTAATTTAATTTTAAATACCATTTTTCATCAAATACTGAACCTGCCAAAACAAGCTCCAAGGATATGGGGAAATAAGCCGAGAGAATTGTCCTGCTAGAAATAGTCACTGAACTGAGCTGAGGAACCCTTGCCAAGAATAGCACTGAAAAATGAGGGAAGACCAACTACTCAAACGGACCTGCCGGAAATAGCCATCTGAACAAGCCTACTGATATCCTGCTAAAAATAGAACTACTAAAAATAGTACTTACTAAAAATAGCATACTGCTAAAAATAGTAAGTTTTTCCAAATTGATTTTAACCACATTCTGAGTAGTTGTCGCACTTACTAAAAATAGTAAGCCCAGAAAAATTCACCTGATGTAGATGCATGTCGAACCATCCTGAAGCTCTCTGAAAACCCAGAAGGAATCCAGAATCCAAACTGTCAAACTCCCACATACACCCCATAAAAACACCAAAGAATCCTCCTAGAAAATAGGAAACCCTAATTTCTACTCCCAACTAATCTACGGGCCTCCGAAATAGGCTAACGGCCAGCTAAATTAATCACTGCGGAGAAGGGGACATTACATAGAATTTATATTGTTGTATTTATTGTTACGACAATGAATCTTGCCTTTGGTTTATTAATATAGTAATCACTTGTTATTTTTATTAGCAGTAAATAAGGAAGATACAATGGCATGTCTCTATTTTTGTTGCTTAAATCTTTTTACTATAATGTTAAGGAAAGGGGTTAAAAGGTATAGAAGTATTTGTTTCCTACAAAATATGCAGTAGAGTGGGTCTTTTTATATTTGGAACAAAGCTACGACATTGAAATGTCTATTTGTTAAATCTACAAATTCAATTTTATTTTCAATCATTCTCAAGTAGAGATAGAAATTATTTTCTCTATTATATACATTTGTTTCTTTAAGCATAATTTTCTTAAAATTAGATACACTCTAATGTTATACGCATGTATTGATAGGGCATATACATATTCATACATTTTATTTATTTTTTTCTATCAAAAATCTGAAAACAACAAGGAAATACTTGTTTTTTGAAAAGAGAAATGAATCTACTATTCTATTTATTAAATTTTGTCATATTTAAACAAAATATTGATATCTTTTTAAAATAATTTGATCCTCTAAAATTCCAATGAGATTATATGCATGCAAATAGAAATATCCCCTCTTTTCCCATTTCAAAAAAAACATGAAGGTAAGTATATTAAAAGAGAAGAACCTGGATTTGCAAGATGAATAAAAACCTTGTTGTCGAATCGACACTCATTTCCCCAGCTAACCTTCTTCATTCCTCTCCTTGTGACCTGGTAAAGGAAATCTTCTCCAAACCTCTAATTTCCTATCTCATACTATGCAATATGTCAACAAACTTTATCCTACGACTAACATGATTTTGAAAACAAATTCAAGAATTTTAAAGAATACTTTTTCACAAAAAAACAATGAACTCCCTTGTTTCGAAAATCTAGAATTCAATATATAGGAAAAGAGAGTCATTTCCCACTACAAAGAGAATTAAATGTTTTTCAGATTCTTTTCCCAAAATAATTCCATGCATATAACATATTCCTTACGGTTGTCATAGTGGGGGTTACATTTGACCATGCATTCAAATTTGAATTTGAATTTTGTTTCTAGAATATTTTGTTTTATCCTACACCATGTGCTCAATTAGAATATTGAGAGATTAAGTAATTTCGAGGTAAATTATGACCTCATGTGTGTTTCACCACATATTATTTCCTTTTTATTTAAAAATCTCAACCTTATTTCAATTTATCTTTTTTAACTAACATTACTCAAAAAATAAAAAATATTAATAATAGAAGTTTAATCAAGGTCTAGAAAGAGGTTTTGATAGACATCCCTTCTTTGCCATAGGTCCATATATTAGGACTCCCGACTATCCTAGGAGAAGACATAGACTTGAGGTAATCAAGAATTCAATTTTAGAGTTCTATTTTGATTTTGATGTTAATTTTTTTATTGTAAATTATATAATATAACTAATCTCAATTGTGGTTTGATTTTTTCTTGTGCAAAATCCTTCAGAGCCAAAGAGTGCTTCAAAGAATATAGATATTGATGATCCATCATTAGTTTAGGATGTGATAGAGACATTTTTGGATTTAAACATGTATATTTGGCATGTATATTTTGTATAGATTTCGAAAATGGCATATACCACATTTTGTAAAACTTTGAGTTGGCGTTTATGCCCTTTTTTTTATTAAATGTAAATAGATCACAATACAAAATATACCAGCATCGGATGTTTCACAACCACAGTTACATCATACAAAATAAGAGTATGTTTCTAGCCAAAGTATATATCCTAACGGAGTCTAAGAACTCCACTAACCCAAAATATCATCATTGTTATGTAAGTAGGCATTAGATTAGATGTATAATATAACAATTACATGAGAACAATATCAACAAAATGAACAGTGTGGGACTTCATATGTCTCGAAGGATAACTAATCAAAATATAACTCTCTATCCAGAGAGTTGCACTCTCCCATAGCTTCCACCCTATCAGTTCATCCTTGCAGACTGTCACACCATACTAGAACCTCTCCCCATATTATAGTATCAGCATACGAGTGAATAAAGGGTTCAACAAATGGAATGTTGTGTACCTATTATGGATTACCTCTGCCATGTTCCATATTAAGTTCTCTAACATATTTATCCAAACATATATCAAAAGGAGATCTGCCCCTAGAGGTTCTAGACCAAGAAAACCCATGAGATAACTCCCAAGTGAATACTCTAATAGATCCATCCTACAAAAATCTCTCAAACTTCCTTCTTGCTAATCTCATGGTCACCGTAACCTGCACATCAATGTCATGAAAATTGATTCTCCTCAAAGACCTAGTAAGAGATCTATCCCTTCCACTAAAAATATTATCATTCCTATATTTCCAAATTTGCCATAATATTTCAATAGAAAAGATAGACCAAAAAATATTAACATTTTTCTTTAGGCTTTGGATAAAACAAGTTACAACATCCAAGATACCAACACTTATACCAAAACAAAGACCAAATATATTCCAGACTTCTTTGGTAAAGAGACAATAAAAGAAGATATGGTTGATTGATTCAGGAATTCTGTACAACAAGAACAGATACTGGGTTCCCCAGTGTGCTTGCGGATGGGAAGCTTTTAGGGGATGAATTGCCAACAAAATAATCTCTTTTTGGGTTCAACGTCTGCTCCAAAGGGCCTCAAATGTTTTTTGCCAACAGGTAGCATCATGGTTAAGATTCCAAAAAGAGTTTGTATGGGAAAAGATAGAGTCATTATCAATAAGGACAATATAGATGGACTTGGCTTTAATTTGAGGTAGTAGGGATCCATCCAGCCATCTGAAGAGGCAAAATCTGGAATTGTTCTCAAAGAAAGATATAGGAAGATTAAGAGGTGAAGAAGCCTTTATCAACATATAAAAATTCTTCCACTGAGAAATGGGTAGTATCATACTCCCCCATAATATCATTCCAACTCAAAAGGTGACCATCTCTAATAATATCAGATAATTTTTCCAAACCTTTCCTTGCCCAGGTCTTGGTTGAGCATCCCTATAATAGAGCCAAGGGCTTTCCATTGTATTTTGGGTTCCACCATGTAGTCCATTCACCACAGACCTCCCCATTCTCCCAAATAATGTCATTATGAGAGATATGGCTTCTAACCACCTCCCAGGCTTTCTAAATTGATCTAAAAACAACAAAACTCAAAGTTTTAACCTCAAAACCTCTAGTAGTGATATCATTTAATGATAACCCCCTTCAAATAGGGCTTCTTTTAGGGGTGGATTTACTAAGATTGTGCCTTATAAATATTTTCTAGGGTTCCTCTCCTTGTAGGGATCTAAAGGTCCATTTAGCTACAAGGGAAATTCCTTGCCATCTTAGGTCCTTAAGGCCTAGACCACCCTTATTCTTACTCATAGTACACCACTGCCACTTAACCACATGTTTTTTCCTGCCTCCTTTCCCATCTAACCAAATAAATTCCTTGATCAACTTCTGAATATGACAAAACTAGTAATTGTTGAAGAGCCAAGCTGATGTATAATAGTTATAGGAGGAGAGAATTTTTTGACAAACTTACACTCTCCCAGCCAAAGAATGAGCCCCCCACCCATAGTTAAAACTTCATTATCCGAACAGAAGGAAGTGTCTATTCCACTTCCTGAGCTTAGTATCAATCTTACCTCTAATCCATTCCCACATAGCTTTCAAATTTGGCACAATGGCAAACAAAATACCAAGGTATCTAACAAGATAACTAGGACCACCCCATAGGAAACAGTATTTGTTGCACTAAGAAGGAGGTTTTTCTTTCCAACCAAGTAAGACAGATTTAGGGAGTGAGACCCTAATCCCTGAAGCTTCATAAAATAGATCAAGTTTGGCCATTAATGCATCTATATTATCTTCATCCAATTTGGCAAGGATTGCATCTATGAACTAAATATCAAATAAGTCTTTCCCATTAGGGAGGGTGACTCCCTTCACCTTGGTGGAATAAGTAGAATCTCTCAATAGAAAGTAAAGGGAATCAATAGTGATCACAAAAATGGTTGGTGCTAAAGGGAACTCTTATCTAATAGATATAAAAAGGTCAAAGATGTCTGATTTACAACCATTAATCTCCACATAAGCCTTAGCATCTTTCATCAATGTATTCACCATTTTGTGAAAACACCCAAGAAACCCTATACTTCCCAGCATCATATTTGCAAAGCTCCATTCAATCCTATCATAATCCTTCTCAAAGTCTAGCAGTAGTAGAGCGGTGTCTTTCTTAGACCCTTTGGCCCAATGCATGGCTTCCCAACAAGTGAGCGGGTTTTTGAGAATATACCTCCCTTTAACAAACTCAGTCTGAGTGGGGTTGATCACCTTCGATGTTATGTTTTCCAATCTATGGGCTAGGGCCTTGGCCAAAATTTTGTATGACACATTGAGCAGTGTAATGGGTCGCCAATTCTTTAATAATAATTTATCACCATCTTTAGGTGTCGGATTGATCGGGCCTTTATTGATATCCTCACCTAACGAACCCCTATTAAAAGCTTCATGATAAACCTGCATGAGGTCCTCCCCAACCCAATCAATGCATTCTTTGTAAAATTTAGCTAGGAGACCATCCAGTCCTAGCACTTTCCCATTACTAAGTGTCAAGATAGATTCCCTAATTTTTTCTAGAGATATGTCTTTATTGAGCATCTTAGGATATTCCAAGCTCACCTTCCAAGGAATGATCCCTTTTATATACTCTCTGGTCCTTCCCTTGTTCCTGTGCATTATCTTCTGAAGAGAACAACCTTTGATAGAACTGGGCAAATGCTTTTAATATACCTAAATGATCTAAAATATTGTCACCATATTCCCAAATACTATCAATATTGATCCTAGCCTCTTTAGACTTAAACAATTGAAAAAAGAATCTAGATCCTTTATCACCATGCTCCAACCAATTAAGCCTCACTCTAGTTCTATCCCCCTAGATTCTTACATTCTGAATCTTCCTAAGAGAATTCTTGGCATGCAAAATTGGTCTAAAGAGCCTCTTCCACTTGATGCAGTCTGAGGTGAGCTAGATTTTCCTCTCTCCTTGAATCCTTAGCTATTTTATTCCCAATAGGTTGAAAGAGGATCCTCCAATTGTGGACATTTTGGTTCCAACCTTGATAGGATTTTTATGCTTGACAACTATTTTATTAAACTGTCTAATTATTAGAATTGCCTGCTTGATATCCTCTCTTCCTAGTAGTCTGGTATTTAAATAAAATGTATCTCTCTTTATATCTCTTCTAGAGAACATACTATTGTGAGAAATGACAACTTGAATAGGGTGGTGATCAAATAAAGTATAAGGGGTAACCTCCACCTTAGGCCCATCATTATCTTTAGAGATTTTGAAGAAATATTTATTAAAATAAAACCTATCTAGCCTACAGTAAATCATCTTACTCCCCTTTTGGCTATTGCACCAGGTGAACAAAATCCCTTGAAAATATTTCTTATAGCCTTCCAAAGGATCCATGAGACCAGGTTTGCTAATCATCATGTTCCAAACAAAATGCTCCTCCCCCTTCTACTCAAATCTACAACCCCTTGCCTTATCCACCAGGCTCTCCACCATGTTAAAGTTTCCCCCAAGGATCTAGGGGACATTCTCCAAATAAAACATCCACCTCCATAATTCAATTCTGCACTTATAGTCATTGGGGGCATAAACTGAGAAAACTCCAAACTCCACCACCTTAAACTTTAAAATGACCCAAACAAGTATATTACAAGGTGAACAACCCTTCCTAGAAACAAATTAGTCCTTTCTCACTAAGAAGGATAGTTGCTCCAACTTTTCCTTTATCATGCTTACTAGTAAAATGTCTTGCATCCCTCCAAATACATTTCAAATTGACATCAAGCCAAAAATTAGCTACCTTGAGTTCTTGGAGTAGGAGAATATCCAAGCTTTTGTACAAATTCAAAAATATCTTAATAACATATTTTCTATATGTGGTTTCTAAACCCCTTACATTCCAAGATGTGATGTTTAAATTCATAAAGAATATTATGGGGAGATTTATATGGGTGGCCGAAAGATGGCATAACATTTAGGCAACTTTCCTTTAGGAGTCTTCACCTCCTTGGAGATATTAGAGGAACCACTAGGTCTCCCCCTCTTCCTTTCAAACACAAATTCTTGATCACACCTAGGGGGCTACAAGTCAACTTTTTGGATTTCCTATGGTTTTTAGAACCCTTCTTCCCTTAGGCCTTCCTAACCCCAATTTCTTTCATATCCTCCTCCACAATATCATCATTGGGATATCCCTAAAAGGAGACAATAAACCAACTATCACAATTCTTACAAACCTCATTATTCAAGTCAGAGTCTTCCACCTTTGTATTCATTGAGGAACCACCACCAGTGATAGGAGCACCAACCCTACAAATCATATCCCCACAACTGTTGAGCTTAATGTTAAGGCTTAAGGGGGGTCACAAGGACAATCAAGAGGCAAATCCTTATTAAGAAGAGTATCAAAGAAATCTGGGACCATATTGTCATACAAAATACCCTTATCTGAGCTCCTAGAATAATTGCTAGCCTTAATAGCAGATGGTAGTTTGGGGCTCAATGTAGATCCCTCCACATCTATATTAGTCACTATCTCACCAAACTTAGGGATAAAAATCCCAAGGGAGCCACTCCTGACACAAGAAGTGAGCTCAAGGGGAGATTTCCACCTTACTCCTATCACCTCCATTATTGACCTTCAGGCTAGAATCCAAAATATCCTGCACCCCGTTCCGAGTTTCATTTAATTTTTTGAACTTTTCAAGAATAATCTATTGAGCATTAATCTTACCAGGTTTGGGGGGGGTCTCTTTAACAACATCAGGGACATCACATGACTTTTTAGAAAAGGAAGAAGGATGAACACCAGTCAGGGAGTGGCTAACTCTTCTATTTTTTTCATACAAAGCATCCAATTTGTGCATCGTAGGATTTTTATTAGAGGGATTATTAGAATCAATAGAGAATTTAGAAGGAGAAATAGAGGCCAGAGAGGAAGGGGAGATACTCGATTCAGAATCCAAGATTGGAACATGGCTATGTTTAGAATTACTAACAGGGTTAGCAACATTATTGGATTTCTTAAGGAGAGGGCAACTTTTTATAAGATGACCTTCTCCCCTATAGAGAAAACAAGAATTTATCCCCCTAGATATTTCACTAATGAGTTCGATTTTAATATCTTTAGGGAGATCCTTTCTAGGATTCAGAGAAATAAGCAACCTAGCATTCATGTGCGGCAGAAGTGATGTCGTTTCATCCATTCACACCACCTTCCCTAGAGGTTCCACAACATTAGGAATAACCAACCACGAATATTGGGGAACATTCTAAATGGTGATCCATCTAGGGCTTGATAGAGCCAAAATATCTTCGGCATTAACCTCTAGGTCCCTAGATAAAGCCCTAAAGCACTCAGAGCCTATGGTCCAATATTGCCTCTTAATAACTTTTTTTTACTATTAGGATTATTAAAGAAAATCAGAAAAAGACCTTTTTGTATCATTCTATAGAAAAAAAAGGAAAAATCCATCTTTTTTCCCCAAGTGTTATGCAACCATGTATTAAAAAAATTCATAGAAGGTAACTTATTCCAATCCAAAGCTACAAGAAAAATGGTTGAATTCCTAAGTCTAATCTTTTCATACAAAATAGCATTGGCCATTTGAGAATTAGGAAAGACAACTATTGAAGTGTCAGGGAGATCCTTACCTCCTCCTCCACCATCTTCACCATAGACCGGCTGCACTTCTCTTGAGTAGAATTTTGCACCTTCTGGAAGGAGAGTCATCCCTACCACAACTTACTTAAAAGTCTTCAACCCACCTTTAACCAAAATGCTAGATATAATATTTCCATTACCTGGAGACTTTGAGCCCATAAATCAAGGCTTCCAATGAACAAAATTAAATTACCCCACTTCAACCAGGCTAGCCTATACGAAGCAAGCCTCACATGAGCGACCAACCTCAAATTACAGAAACCCTCGACAAAGATAGGGAGGCTTCGTCCATTTATGCCATTTTTGTATGTAGACATACACAATTATTTGACAGTTTGATATATAAAAGTTGAGACTCGATATAATTTATTCCTCATGTGCATGTCTTCATTCTTTGAAACTTTAATCTTGATTGTAATAATGAACAATATCATTTTATATTATATAATCTTGAGATTCGATATAATTTGTTCCATGTAAATCTTAAGTGTTAAATTTGGTTACCTTTGCCAACTTCACCAAATTTAATGACCATAGTGGTAGTGTTATTAAACATAACATGGAATCTTAGTAATGACCAATGACAAGTAAAAAAAATTGGGTTTGATTTCATGTTCTACCTCCTATGCACTTTGACATATTTTAGCCAAAAAAATTTATTGTTTATGTGGATATAATAAGTATGGTTAATTACACTTAGTAATGACGAAGGACAAGTCATTGCAAAATTTAAAAAATCATAATGGGTGCAAACCTTTAGTGCCAACATGTCCCATTAGGTGAATTTACCCTAGGGGTACTCTTGTTTTGCCTCCCAACTTGACCGAACGCTTAGTGCCATACCCTAGTAGTATTGTTCCTTAAGTGCAAAAAATTGTCAAACTTTGATAGGTTGTTTCTTAGAATCCATGGTGCTTGTGAATGATCTGTCAGAACCTATAGGGTCACATGAGGTCCCTGTACAATAATTTGTCTCATATTTTCAATATTTGGAGTGGTTATCCTAGGGAAACAATTTTTCTGTTGACGCAAAAAACATCAAAGGCATTCAATGGAAAGTTACAATAGAGCCTAATTCTCAATATGTTCATCATGGGTGTGAATCATCAATGCTAACATGTCAGGTTAGGAATGTTTACCCTAGGCATGATCCTATTTTGTATCTCAACTCGCTTGAACACTTAGTGTCATACCCTAGCAACATTGTCCCTTAAGTGCCCTAAGTGCAAAAAATTATCAAACTTTGGCAGGTTGTTTCTCAAAATATGTGGTAGTTGTGAATGATTTATATGAACCTATAGGGTCATATGAGGCCCCTTTACAATAATATGTCTCAAATTTTCAAGGTTTGGAGTGGTTTTCCTAGGGCAATGATTTTTTTGTTGATGCAAAAATCGTCAAAGGCATTCAATAAAAAGTTGCAATGGAGCCTAATTCTCATTTTTTTTGTCGTGGGTATAAATCATCAATGCAAACACATCTAGTTAGAAATTTTTACCCTAGGCATGATCCTATTTTGCATCCCAACTCACCTAAACGCCCAGTGTCATACCCTAGCAGTGTTGTCCCTTAAGAGGCTTAAGTGCAAAAAATTATCGAACTTTGACAGGTTGTTTCTCAAAATATATGGCACCTACAAATGATCTATCTAAACCTGCAAGATCATGTGAGGCCCCATCTACAATAACCTATCTTAGATTTTCAAGATTTGGAGTGGTTTTCCTAGGGAAGCATTTTTTTTTTTGACACAAAAATCATCTAAGGCATTCAATTAAAAGTTGCAATGGAGCCTAATTCTCATTTTGTTCATCGTGGGTGTAAATAATTGATGCCAACACATCCGGTTAGGTAGGTTTACCCTAGGCATGATCTTATTTTGCATCCCAACTCGCCTGAACGCTCAGTGCCATACCCTAGCAACATTATCCTTTAAGTGCCCTAAGTACAAAAAATTATCAAACTTTAATAGGATATTTCTTGGAATTTGTGGCACTTGTGAATGATCTATCTAAACCTACAGGGTCACGTGAGGCTCCTCTACAATAGCCTATTTCAAATTTACAAGATTTGGAGTGGTTTTCCTAGGGCATAAATTTTTCTTTTGACACAAAAATCATCAAAGGCATTCAATGAAAAGTTACAACGAATCCTAATTCCCATTTTGTTCATCGTGGGCACAAACCATCCATTCCAACACACTTGTTTAGGGAGGTTTGTAGTCTAACATGTCTAGAATATCTATAACTATAATTATATTATGTCTAACATAATCATTATCATTATTATACATAAAGGTGACCATCCTGAACAAGTATAATCAAACATCTATTTCACAAAAAAATAGCAATATTATAAAAAATATATAGATCCAACCGCCGGTACTCTCAAAGACACCTACATTGAAATATTATACAAAATATCAGTATTAAAGAAAGAATATTGAGTAAAAGTAATTACTCTCAAAGACACCTACATTGTAATATTATACAAAATATAAATATTAAAGAAAGAATATTGAGTAAAATTAATTTAACAATGAAAGAAACATAAACTCCAATGTTGGATGTATTTTCATTGCAACAAATTCACTTCTATGATTTGGTAGTTGAATCATGTATGTCCATTTTCATAATCCATGCATTCCCAAGCCATGAGAAGAATAAGTTTATTAACCAAACAAATTAATGAACCATAGGGATGTTAGTATTAACAATGCATTATACCTTCTATTATTTACAATCAATTGGTATGAGCTAAACATTCTAGTCAAGTGTGCCTAAAGGGTCATCTCTTTGCTTAAGAGTATCTAGTATTGCTCCATGATCAACACTACTAATTGTCCATAGTTATGTTGTCTTTAGTTTTTCATGATGCTTCAACAAATTAACATTTGTTTCTATAACAAGGTGCAAATACATGAGAATTTTTTTGTGTTTCTCGTAGTCTTCAAATGTAGGTATGCCATTATTTCTAATTTTGTATGTTCGCAACCAAGTTCCTACAACAATAAATGAACATGTAGGATACATGAACCCATCATTATTTGTCATCGGCTATGTCAGCATCTATTTTCCCTCTACACATCATTCCAACCAATACTATGATCTCTCTTCATTCCCCTACAGTGCAATAACTGCAAAAACATGTCCTGGCTATAGAAGATCTAAAATACGGTTGTACTCAACTAAAATTTCCCTGTCATCATTTGGCATGGATATTGTTTGAGATAAAGGAGTTAGATATTGTGGAACCCATGTATCTAGCCACTCACTTGACTCACATTGATCCCAGAAACACTGAATACAACACTGATGAAAATAAGCCAACTCTCATGTCCAAATAGTCCATGTACTTACATTTGAGATTTGAAATTAATGAATATTTAAAAAATCTTTGATTCTCTAACAATCCAGTTTGTGTCCTATTGTGCCCTCCTAAACTAATTACAAGAATCTACGCACTGTTGAATCAAGTGTCCCTCCCTGTGACATTGTTGAACTACACTAATCAACAATAAAATATGCATCAAAGAATTTGGTACCTAAAAACCTTAATTACTCCTTAATTATAGATCTCTTCAAACATGAACCTGCTCCATCATGCTCCCCCTTCCCATTCCTAGCTTCAAAAAAAATCTAAATATGAGGTACACACCTCTCTGCATGTATTATACTCAACCAATAAAACATACAAGAATTCTTGAATTGACCCTTGCCGTTATCTAACTAAATGAGATGTCCATCCATTGCAATATCTTTTTCCTGCAATAACAAAAAAAATTCTTAAAACAATGTTGCACATACTCAGAGGAGTGAGATCTATCATCACTCATATTAAAATGATATTACATGATCATTTGTTTTTCCTCTTATGTACTATCAAAGACATTTCTATATGTTATGTGGACAAAAATAGTAATCTGAATAGAATTATAATACCTAGCTTGTACCTAATTTTGTGGTTGTAATGTGTAGTTTTCTGCAAAATCGACCATTGATATAATAGTGCCAATCAAAAAAAAGTTCAGACACATCCTAAATTGTTGATCCAACCACTGAGACTATGGGTATGCTTTGCATACTTGTAGAAAATATTTTCTTTAAAATCTGAAATAAAATCAACAATATTGACATCTCTAGAGACCAAATCGAGTTTAGAACCTTCACCTCCACTCTTCAAAGTATATTTGACCATCTCATATCTCTTTTTCTTAACAATATTCTTTCCAAATTTGTGTTCACTTCCCTCATGAAAACATGAAACAAACTTTGACAAGCCACCACATTGTGAGCACTTCTCATTTAAACAATCATTTCTATAGAAAAAGCAACCATCATCTCTAGGATATAAAAATAGATCTAGCAATTCCCTCGATGATTTCGGAGGTTGCATTGCACCACACTCCTACAATATATCGTTAGTATGCAAAGAGGAACGAATATATCATAATAGTTCATGGTACATTAAAAACTCCACATAGTATTTGCAACAAGTATTACGAATCTTAAGAGGTGCAAATTAAAATGGCTTCAGAGATTCAAAAGCCTTTTGTGATATTTGCAAATTTGGATGTGTTTCACAAAGAATTTTGAACAACATTATTTGGCTTGATTCCAAGAAATGTTTAGGATGCAATGTGCGGTGTCAGTCGCCAATTCTTAGCTTTAAAACATCCTTTACATTGGGTGATAATCTAGAATTAGAGTGCCAACATTGTTGAATTTCCTCCTTTACATTATTAGTGAGCTTCTTATCAACACATGGAAGCATCCCACCAAAATCCCATGTATCATTTAGAAGAGGATCGTCGATTCCCTCTCTTCTTGCAAGTTCTCTATCCAAAGTTTTACAATTTATGTTGAAATCAACACAAGTTTGTCTCATAAAGAAATCCTTTCTCAAATGATGGCTTACTAAGGAGGTTGCAATCACTCTCTGAGAAACTCTCTTATCTTTTTTCTTACTATTATTTCCAATAAAATTGAGAGAATTAAAATGATTTTTGACAATAATTTAATTTTTCTACATCTTCTTGTTCACATGAATCTTCAATTTGGCTAGCAAAGGCCTCATCTTTTTCATCTTTAGCAATTGTACAAAATTTGGCATTTCTCAGTTGATAACTTATTGTTAAAATATTGGTTGAAATGTTGCATAGCCCACAATCGAATGGTTCGTGTTGACCTCTTGCCTTCAAGATTGTCTATAATTAATGTTCTCATAGATTTCAAGTAACGATTTTGGGGTTCTTGAAGGTCTTGAATTTGGAATTTGTCTTTCTTCCACACAAGGGTCTTCATTTCTCATGTAATTTGATGATACATAACTTTCACTTGGTTCAACATTTCACCTTCAATATCAATTCAAACATTTTCACCTTCAATGTCAATTCCAACATTTCCACTTTCAATGCCAATGTTTTCATATTTAATTTGATGTTGAACATTTTGAGTATCAAGAATATCAATTTCAACATTTTCATTCCCAATTTGAATATCATGTTCAACATTTTTAATATCAATATCCTCTTCACTTGAAATAACACTTGCAGGTGGAGCAGAGGCCTCACCTTCACCAATATTTGACACACCTTGTCTTCTCTTCCTATGAATTTCTCTATCTCTTTGTCTATATGCTTCAATTTGGTCTTTTGAAATTTTTCTTTAAATTTTTTCATTCAACAACTGTTGCTCCCCATTATACCTCAACAAAGATGCTAAAAAATGATTTCTAATGAAAAATTTGTGTCAAAGATTCTCAAAAAACAAATTTTTTGTCTATCTGTTTGAAAACCTATGTTTGTTGCAGAGAGAGAGAGAGAGAGAGAGAGAGAGAGAGAGAGAGAGAGAGAGAGAGAGAGAGAGAGAGAGAGAGAGAGAGAGAGAGAGAGAGAGAGAGAGAGAGAGAGAGAGAGAGATGTAATTAGGGGGAGGGGGAGAAGGGGAGAGTGAGAGAAGGGAAAAGGGATCTAGAGAGAGTATTTAGAATGAAGGGGAGATGGGAGAGATGGAAGTATCAACAAAGGGAGAGGGAGAGAAGGAGAAGGGAGAGGGTGTGGGCAAGGGAGAGGGGGAAAAGGGAGATAGGGGTAAACAGAGAGAGGTGAGAGAGAAAGAGAAGTGAACAAGGAGAGGGGGTGGGAAAGGGAGAGAGAGAGAGAGAGAGAGAGAGAGAGAGAGAGAGAGAGAGAGAGAGAGAGAGAGAGAGAGAGAGAGAGTTCTATATCTAGAAGTACGATACATAGGAAGAGAGAGTTGGGTACAAATAAGTGTACAAGGTGTTAGGGATAGGAGGAGAGACAGACCTATAGCTAGAGGGAAAGAGTGTCTAAATGGGAGATTATACGAGGGATCCAGGGAAACATAATTTATTTAATATAAAGCATTACATTGGGATATATATGTTTTTTAATATATATATTATATATATATATATATTAATATCATTAACTATATTATATCATATGTATTAATAATATATATAAATAAATTATTTATTGAATAAAATATATAAAATGATATTTTAAATATTATAGATAACAAGAATATTATATATTAGAGTTCTGAAAATCATCTTAGGAGGTGATTTTAATGCCATTTTGTCTCAGGATGAGAAACAAGGAGGCAACCCTACTTCTTCTAAGGTGATTGATGACTTTAGATCTTTTGTGTCTGATAATGCTCTTTCTAACACTTTACCTTCTAATGGTCAATTTACATGGACAAATCGGAGAACTTCCTCTCAAATTGCAAGTAGATTGGACAGGTTTTTCACTTTATATGAATGGATCCTTTAGAAATATACGTTCAGCTCTAATATTCTATCTTTCTCTGGATCTGACCATTTCCCTATTTCACTTTACTTGGATAAACATGAAGTTTCTCATCATAGATATTATTTTAAATTTGAAAGAATGTGGTTTCAGCACCCACACTTTCATGCTTTGCTTCGTCAATGGTGGGTAAGTGCTCCCTTCTATAGGGGGAACAAAATGTTTCAATTCTATATGAAAATGCAGTTTGTAAAAGCAAATATCAAAGTCTAGAATAGGGAAGTATTCAAAAACATATTTGCAGAGAAATCCTATGTAGAGAAGGAGTTAAAGGATATCAATGAACTTATCTTTTCTAATGAGACTAATCTTGAAACCTTCTCAAGGCAGAAGCAATTACAAAGTTACTGGGAAAAATTATGCTCTAGAGAGGAGGTGTATTGGAGGAGTCAAGAAAAAAATATTTTATTCTCAAGAATTTTAATTTAACCCATCTTGCTCTTATCCCCAAATCCAACAACCCTCAATCTTTTGCAGACTTTAGGCCCATCTCCTTGTGTAATACAGTTACAAGATCTTCACAAAAGCTATTTATCTTCGGTTGAAATCCTTGATTCCTAAAGTAATATCTCCTCAGCAAGGAGGCTTTGTTCCTGGTAGGGAAGCATTGGAAGGTGTGCTTATGGCCCATGAAGCTTTGCACTCAATTAACTCTTCAAATTCCTCTTCTTTCATAGTTAAATTAGACATGTTGAAAGCATATGATAAAGTATGTTGGTCTTTTCTTTTGAGAGTGCTTAAAAAGTGTCTTTTCGGATAAGTGGTGCAAATGGATCAAAAATTGTCTCTCTGGTGCACATTTCTTAGTTATTATTAATGGTAATCCTTCTAGGTTTTTTTGAGCCACTCAAGGAGTTCGGTAGGTGACCCACTATCACCTTTTCTCTTTATTATCATGGCATAAGCTTTTAGCAGATTGGTCAATAAGCAGCTGACTTTGGGTATTTGGAAGGGGTGTGCATCCCTAACACTTCAATTTCCATCACCCACACTTTATTTGCAGATGATACACTTTTATTTGGTTGTTCCAATATTCAAGAGGCAAGACATATTAAGAAAATGTTGGATATATATACATTCGGATC
Organism: Cryptomeria japonica; assembly: GCF_030272615.1. Classification (NCBI taxonomy): domain Eukaryota; kingdom Viridiplantae; phylum Streptophyta; class Pinopsida; order Cupressales; family Cupressaceae; genus Cryptomeria; species Cryptomeria japonica. The sequence goes on along the minus strand of NC_081409.1, from coordinate 559,191,451 downwards.
TGGGCAGAAAATCAGTGCCCAAAAATCTAAATTATTCATATTTAATACTTTTGAAATGGTGTCTAACAACATTATCTAAACCTTGGGCTTTCCAGTGGATTCTCTTCCATCTTCATACTTGGGAATCCCTTTCTTTATGGGAGCAGGGAAATCTTATTTTTGGGATTCTGTGATTGACAGATAAAAAAAAAGAATCTCAGTGTGGAAAGCTAGATGGTTATCTCTGTTAGGTAGAATCCTTCTTGTCAAAACTGTTTTGGCTACAATCCCAAACTACTACATTTTTGTCCTTCAAGCCCCAAAATATATTGTTTCCCATATCGGTAAAATTATTCAAAATTTTATTTGGAAAATCAATTTTTAAGAAGATAAAAAGATCCCTCTTGTGTCTCTTAACAAGATGACTCCTAGTAAAACTACGGGCGGGGTTGGTCTACACAATCTTTCAAAAAGGAATAAGGCTTTTTGAGGGAAAGTTGGTTTGGAATATTTATGTAAAACCACATGATTTGTGGTGTCAAATTATGCAAGCAAAGTATTTAGATACTCCTACCCCATCATGCATTTTTACCATCCTTGATCCTCCATCAAGGTTTGCAGTTTGGAACTTCATGATGGCTTCTAGGAATGTGATTACTAGATATTTATCTTGGCAAGTACATAATGGAAAAGATGTCAACTTTTGGCATGATTCATGGAGTCGTCTGCCCCCTCTTAGTATTGAGAAAACTCTAGTATATGTGATCCCTATATTTATTGCTCATTGGGGATCTTACCTTTATGGTTACATAGATGACATTGAGAAGCCTTCAAACCGTGTCATTTGAAACAATCCAGCATCACTCCCAATCTCCCCTAATCAAAAGGTAAAGTTTTCTTTGATTCTCAAGAACCACATTATATTTATTTATATATACACATAAAAATGGCTATGAGCAATTAAATAAATATTTAATATTTATTTAATAATTATTCCTCTATTAAATAGTTAATTTGAAAAGATTAATTTATTTAATTCATTTCGTCTCTTTCTATTAATTAATTTAATTGAAATATTTTATTAATTAATTCATCTATCCTATTTCTCTAAATAATTAAATATCTAATATTTAATTATTCCTCTAACCAAGCTAATTAAATATCTAATATTTAATTATCTCCTCCAATCAATTAAATATCTAATATTTAATAGTTATTCTCCTATCTTATAGTCTCAAATATTAAATAATTCTTAATTATTTAATCTCTTTTCCAACTCACCTTCCATCTCCACTTCATCTTCCCTTTGCCAACTCATCCAACATGTGGCTAAGGAAATTAATATTTCTTAAATATTAATTCATCATTTATCTCCAACCTCCAAATTCAATGAATATTGTGTACGTACACATATTTCATAACCATCTTCTATATTCTCTCCAACACCCCCTACATCTTAGGAAGGACTTGAGTCCACTTGTCCTCTCATGCCTAAATTTTCTCCAACCATCCCTAGATTCCCTCAGTCAGCAACCCAGTCAAGGTGAGACGAGTGACACTTGTCTTCTCCTTCCCCCTTTCTCTCAACCTTCACCTTTGCTCACATCCATCCAAATCTATAGATCTGATCATGGCCGTTGATCTAAGCCACATCATCTCATCCTCTCAAGGTCTATAAAATCAAGAGCTTCAGTTGAGAGAGAGTGAGTCTTCAAGTGAGTTTTCAAAGCCAAATCATTTGTAAAACTTATGCATCCATGAGTTTTAATCTTGAAGAAAATAGCAATTATCATGTAGTATTGCATATCATAGCATTTGTTAACTACCAGTTATCAGTCCATTCTTCATATGCCATCTTGGAAGCTGTCAGTGCATTGTCTAAGAGCACACCATCTGCAACAAGGAACAGTGGAGTTAGCACACAATGAGACATAAATCATGAAGGTAATATTAGTATTTTTATTTCATATGTATTTCATGTAGTTTCATTGGTTGAGTTTGGATTTCCTGTGGCATTTCCATTGGTATTTTTTGAAACTAACTTGTTGCAGGTAGCATTCTGAGGATGAAATTCAAGTCGACACAATTTCTAATGGTTTGGACAAATTGATATGGTTCCCTTCGAAGAATGGAAAGTACTCTATTAAGGAAGGGTATAAGGCAATTCATCAGATGTTTGTTCAATCCTATTCACAAAGAACTTATAACTTTTGTTGGAATAACAATATTCTTCCCAAGGCAGGGATTTTTGCTTGGTTTGCTTTACACGAGAGAATACTTACTAGTGAGAGTCTTGATAAATTGAATATTGCACCTCCATTTTCCTGTGTACTTTGTGGTGAGCATAATGAAACGTTGGATCATCTTCTCCTCCAATGTGATTTTTCTCATTATTGTTGGACGTTTGTGCTTGCAAAACTTTCCTTTAGCATCCTTCTTCCAAATAATATGTGGGATTTGTTCCAGTCCTGGCCAGTCTTATACTCATCCTCTCTTTTTGCATGCATTTGGAAAGTGATCCCATCCACAATAGTATATTCACTTTGGTGGGAAAGAAATAAGTGTATTCATAGAAAGCAAACATCTTATCTTTCTGATGTTCTCAATTACATTGGAAAATCAATGTCAGAACTGGTTAATGATCACGTTTCAAATGATTTCAATCCAAATAGGGAATTTACTTCTTGGGATGGCCAAGTTATTAATTGTTGGAAGGGCATTTCTATTCCTATATCACCTTGCTTCTCGAGAGTGAGAACTAGAAATAAAGTGAAATGGTGTCCTTCAGATTCAATGCATTTCAAATTGAATTTTGATGGCTCCTCTAAAGGGAACCCGAGTGATACAGGAGTAGGAGTATGCATATGAGACCACACAGGGTGTGTTTTTTCTTTAAAATATGCTTCCATTCCACCAGGTACTAACAACTTCACAGAGGCATATGCTTTTCTTGAAGGCATTCTATTATTTAAAAAATTGAACATTTCTTATATTCACATCGAAGGTGACTCGGCTATTATTATCAATACTTGCATGAAGAGAAATATTGACAATTGGAAGATAAAATATTTGCTTGAACAAGCATGGGCTCTTATTGATACATTTGTAAACTTTACCATTTCACATGTCTATAGAGAAGGGAACTGGGTTGCAGATCATTTGGTAAATATGGGAAGTTCTAAGGTGGAGCTTAATATGATGGGTCTGAATTGTGATCTCGATTCTTTTCCAACTCTTAGAAAACTAATTTTGGAGGACATGTGTACAGGATAATATCGCACATAGTTGTGTATTTCTCCTTTTCATAATCATAGAAAGTTTGTATTTGAGGTATTATAATTGCAGGGTTTCATGGATTTGTTGTATCTGAATGATGTCAATGGATGTCAATTTGGGCATCTATGAAGCATGTGGAATTCAAGCTGCATAAATGCTTAAGTTAGGCAGTCTGTGGGCTGCTATGTAAATGTGTACAACTTTTGTAATGTTTGGTTTGGACTTCATCTTGTTGAACATACTCCAAGAAACATTCAATACTCGGGAATGATTTGTGGCATTTGGTATTCTAGACATTATGTGATATATTGTATCTCGGATAATGTTTTTTGCATACATTGTATTACAAATGCATGCTTCTTGTATATTTGCATATTGATTTTTTGTAACTTGCCTAAGGGCTTGATGTAATACATGTAATTTGGGTTAGGGATGGGTTAGGCAGGGTTTTGATAATAAATGCAACTGGCTATGGCTAGATGGAAGATTTTTTGGCATATTAGGGATATGAACTTCACGACCTTTATATGTATTATCGAGCAAGGATCGGAGTTTTTCTTTTTGGTTCTTTTCTCCAGTAGCTCTTTGAATCAGCTTTTTCAAGGAATATATAAATAAAATATATTAAAAAAAAACCAACAAAAATAGGATATTTGATAATATCACATATCCATTACTAGTGTATATATACAATATCCATTACCTCCAATAAAAATATGTAGCCTTGGGATTTGCCTTGGGATTTCTTTGGGAGTTGGCAAGGACATGTCAAACCTAGAAAGTTAACACAAAAAACATGTTTACGAGTTTTCCTTGCTTTTTCAGACTTCACCCACGTGGTTGACAGCTTGTTTTTACCCAAATTTGATGAAACGAAAAGGGGTTTTTAAGGAGATTTTCAGCGTTCCACTAATGTAAATTATCCCTTATTTTGAATTTCATGAATAATTATTATTCATTTTCTATTTGAATTGCGACTAAAGTCTTGATTGATAGGTTGATTGAAAAACATCTATAACTTTCAAATGTGTTGGGTGAAAAAATTTTAAGCTAACGAAGGTTCATAAAATGTGTGTTTCACGACAGCACACAGAATGATATCTCTCAGAAGGCAAGATATAATTCCTCCTAATTATAAGGGAAGGCGCCCCCTTTCTATTGCAACTATTTTCTATTTTCTATTTCTCCTACCTACTTTTGTCTGAAAATCTGCGCATTTGCACTACAGGTTAACGCTTTTGTCCTCTAGTTTAGCGCATTTATTAAAGAAATCACACTTTTGTGTCCACAGGCAACACTTTTGTAGTCCAAGTTAGTGATTTTGCTTTACAGATTGGCGCTTTTGAGGGGAAAGATAGCACATATGTTAGAATAGTACTTTTGTTTGCAACTAACACAATTTTTCTTATAGGTTCGAATGTCCAAGAAATTAAATTTTTGGACTACTAACATGCATGTGCAGGATGGTGTTTGAGGCAAATTTCATGTATTTTCTCACATAGTTAATTAAAAGCCTTATTTTGGGAAGTAATATATCATGTCTTGCTCATTTAGTCTAACTAAGAGGATAAATTGACATCATGCAACTTGCATTCTTAGTAACTTCTCTAAAATAGTTGCATATAGACTTTTAAAAAGGCTAAAATAAACACCATGCTTGTTGGAGCAACATCTCTAAATAGAGTGTAGATCGCATTGCTATGGAAAGTTAAAAATAACACTTATATTTTATGTCTCGAAAGTGGTAGGTATATGCTCTCCCCTTAATTGGGTGACCAAAAAACCAAACCCACTCTTTTATGTTTTCTTTACTTTCAAGCAATTAAATCCTTTAGAGGACCTGCCTTCCCGAGCTGCCTTGAGGGAGCTAGTGAGAGGGGAATGACCTAAAGTGGAAATAGGCTAATATCAAGTCCTTCCAATCCACTCTAAATAAATCATGTTTGTGATGAAATTCTCAAACAACATGTGTTGATAAGTTCATACCGACACTATGTTTCCCCATAAACCCTATGGAGCGTAACCTCTATAGGCTGGGAACCTTCTGTATTTACAGAGCTGAAAGTTTCGTATGTATGGCCACATGACCAAAAGCCTTTTCTAAAAACCACTTGTACTAGTTGCCAAAATCCTTCTAGTTGTTGGCGCAAGAGGTCAGACCTCTGAAGCAGCTCACACACATACGGTTCTTAGTCGAGATATAAAGTTTTCCATGGGGAGTTTTCATGGAAATTGGTGCTTGGCTACCCCAGAGAAGTAAGTGCTGACAGTGGAGCCAGTGGGGTCAAGCATCTAAATATCCACTTTGAATAGCGTAGCCTCGCGAGAAACCCCATGTGAGATTCAACAACTATTGTCTCAGCCTGCCATCAGATTTGTACTTGCTTGTGCATTTTGTTTATTAAACATTGTGTCTTGTATTTCTGTTACATGTTCCAAATGGTCAAAAATTTGAAGAAAATTATCATCTACAAGTGAGCAAAAATCCAACAAATTGCTGAAAAAAATTGATCAAAAGGGTAATACAAAAGCTCTCCAACATTTGAAACACCAGATCAAAACTAGAGTGTCAAAACATCAGTATCAAAATAATTCTGAAAGTAGATTTGTCTCTAAACCATCATGTATTTTCAAACTAGCTCAACAACTAGGTCACTAATCCAACAGGTTATTCCCAAGAGGTTTCTATAAACATAAACATTCAACAAGCTATTGATTCAAACATCTTAAGTGCAAAAAAATCAACATCATTGTCAAGTCTCTCATCAAAATAATCAAATCCTCTATCACGAAGCTTGATCAATCTATACTAGGTTCATAATCTTGGATATATCTTTCCTATTTTGAACCTAGGTTATATCAAAATTAGAATCGCACCAACATTGGAATCAAACAAACTTGTAAATTGTCAAATGCTTATATGACTTTTAAGTATCACCTTAAGAAAAGAAAACCCAGCTATAAAGCTACTCAGAAAAGAATAAGATTCTTGTATATCAATCTCAAGATCTTATTAAAACATAGGACATTTCTACACCATTTTCGTCACTACTTACGTGGTTGTGGTACAGAGTTTGACGGTGAAATTTTGCAAAGACGTTCTTTTCAACAAAGAGATGCTTTATCACAACGAACAAACAATAGCGGTAAAATAGAAAAAGCATATCTTCCTAAACCAATAATCACCTATTGACTTTATCCTTTGGAAATTTTAAAAATCTTGAAATAATCACATGTCAGTTTGGACTAGAGCTCAATACGAACAACTTAGAAAACAACAACAAATGGAGGAAGAAGATAATCCTTTATTCCAAACTTTTGGGTTTACTGTTATTGACGAAGAAGTAGTCAATAGCACCATTAGAGACCTTGAGAAAGATTTTGAATTTGATGAGCTAATGAAAAATTGTTGGCAAAGCAAAAAGAGAAATATCTCTTGATGTTGGCAAAATCTGGAGCTAAACTACCACAAGACTTTAACATAGAAAGCTTGAAACAAGATGTGGAGGCAAGTAACACCCAAAACACAGATGATCCAAATAACGAAGATGTGAACAAAGAAAGTCATGAAGAAACAAAGAAAGAAAGGGATGACACAAGAAAAGAGCGTAGTGATAAAAGAGCTCATGAAGAAACAAGGAGAAACCATGTGGATAATCCATTGTTAGACCTTACTCAACAAATGCAAACTCTACAACAACAAATACAAGACATGCAAAATGGAACAAGCTCCAAGAAGTATTCATTAGAAGATATATGCCCATATCCATTCGATAAGAATTTGAATATGATACCATTTCCGCAACATTGCGAGATTCCTAAATATGACAAATACGATGGAAAATTCAATCCTCTGGATCACATTATAGAGTTTTGTACTATGAGCATGGAATTTGCTCACGGTGAAACTTACCTTATGCATCTTTTTCCTTGGATTTTAAATGGAAAATCAATGGAGTGGTTTTCAAGATTACCATCCGGAATCAAATCTTTTGAAGAACTTGTGAATAGATTTATTTCACAATACTCCTACAATATAAGGAATGAGATAACAATGTTCGATCTTTGCAATGTTAAACAAAAGAATGGTGAATCTTTTATGATCTTCTTACAATGATGGAAATGCATGTTTAATAGGTATCCTGAGATGTACTTGATCAAGAAAAATGGACATATTCATTGATAATCTTATCAGTGAAATGAGTTATCGACTAAGAATGCAATGCCCTCCCTCTTTTGCCAAAATGATTGAGAATGATCTGAAAATAGAGAACACAATGGTAAAGAAATGAGAGCTAAAACTTTACAATAATTCCTACAACAACAACAACAACAATAACAATGACAAACCTAAATTTTGGTCAAAGAATAGGAATGTCAACAATGAAGGAAATGACGATAATAGTGCTACAAAACAACAACAACCAATTTTTAATCTATCAAGTCAAATCCCAAGCAATAACAATCCAGAAAGCAATAAATCCAAGTCCTTCTTCTCTAATCCTTGGAGGAAATTCACAAACATTGGAGAACCTTTGGAATCGGCTCTAAAAACTCTGCTTGCCAACAAATTGATTGTTTTACTAGAAGCAAGAAGTTATGAACCACCAGTCAAGCCAAATTGATGGAATGACAATCATTTTTGCAATTACCATCGGAATAAAGAACACCAAATAAATGATTGTCAGAGATTGAAACACCTTATCCAAGATCTAATCGATAATGGAACCATCACAGTGGATAGCCATAAGACAAACAAATCACACCTAGCTTTCAAAACTCCACTTCCAAATTATGACAAAGGAAAAGCCAAAGTGAATTACACTTATACATATGATGATGTGGTAAATGTTTTCATTGTTAAAGATAATCCATCTTCAGAGCCGATCAATGTTATTACGAGAAGCAAAGCAAAAGTTACCTTTCCAAGTATAGCAAAAGACCCAACATCTACTTCACAACAATACAATTTAGTAGAGAAATTACAAAGAATACCCACTCAAATATCAATTCTGGAACTTCTCAAGGTTTCACCTATGCATAAGGAAATTTTGGAGAAAGCTTTAGTGGAAACAATAGTTTCAAAATATTTGGATATAGATCAGTTCCAAAACATGGTAGGACACCTCATAGCTCCTCATTGCTTATCATTTTCTGAAAATGTTGATGCATCCTTACAACATCCTCACAATGCTCCCTTACATGTTGAAGTCACCATCAATAAAACTTGTGGTAAACGTGTACTCATAGATGGAGGAGCTGGCTTAAACATTTGTACATTAAGTTTGATAAAAGCTTTGGGATATTTAGAAAATGCAGTAGACCCGAAAAAGAAAATAACCATGAAGGCTTATGATGAAGCAGAACGTTCTTCTAAAGGAACTGTTGTGCTACCAATCAAAATAGGACCTGTGGAAAGGAATACATTGTGTCAGGTTTTAGATTTGAACCTCTCTTACAACATTCTTCTAGGAGGACCATGGATTCACAAGATGCAAACAGTTCCTTCTACATATCATCAATGTGTAAAATTTCCTCATGAAGGACAAGAAATCACTGTAATTGTAGATTCTAGTCAATATTGCAATAATTTGAAGCCAACACAAGATACAAGAGTTCCACATAATAGAGAATCAGTATATCCTACCAAATAAATTCAAGCAAAGTTATGGGAAACTTTTGAGGAAAAGCTCAAATTAAATGATGAAGGAATTGTTAGGTCTGACTTGGAAAGCTAATGTACTGAGAGGGGAGGGGTGAATTAGTACTTCAAAACTTTTCTTGAAAAATAATTTTACTGATAAACACAAACTAAGTATTGTTGATCTCATAAGTATATAATACTGAAACATAATCATAGAAATGACATCCATCAAAATTTCACTCCATAACAGAAAGATTTTTGGTCACGCAAAAACTCTTGATCAGAGAGAAAAACTACGGTGGGGATGGCACCCACAACTTCACTACTGTAGTAATCAAGATTGCTCAGTTAGAGCTACATGTTTAGCTATTTCTGATAACTTACCCTATTAGGAGTATAAAGATCTTTAGATCTACCTTGCTAAAGGATTTTACAAACACCTCTACAAAAATGTTGTACCTGGTTAAAGGCTTTACAATTTATAGACTTTACTAGAGTCTTTTACCCTGTTAAAGGTTTCTAACACAACTTGATAATTCAATAAAAATCTTTACAAAATATATGCAACTTCACATCTAAAATGTTATAGCAGACTCTATATGCTCAATATAAAATTACCTTGCTCATAGCATTCCTCAATAATTGATAAATAAACTCAGTAACCACTTCTGTATACTTTGTCTCTTAAACTGTTCTCTGAAACCTTCTCGGTAACCTCTGAATATCTATGTCAATCTTCTTTCTTCACTATATCATCACTTCGTATCTTCTCTCTTGATTTTCATGTCATGTCTCAAATACTCAAATCCTTTTGTTTATATAGATCGTTGTGACGATGATCTATTCATGCTTCAATCATACAAACATGTTTTATTGAATGAATAAAAATAGAAATTATTTCATTGGATATTGTTCCTCAAAATCATACAAAATCTTTAAATGCAATTTCCTATGTAATAACGGTTTCATCTTCTCGAATCTTGTAACACATTTCACATGTGTGTCCAGGTTCATTGAATCTGGTAACACGTTTCCACTCGATTCAAATTAACTCGGTATACCTTCTTTGCTGCTCAGTAGACATATTAACTCGGTTCATAGCTCGGTGTATATCATCTTGGTGACTTGTCTCTCTTCTGTAACCGACACCGGTAGTCTTGGTATTTACCGACTAGAATACTCGGTAGTATAAATCGACTAGAGTATATAGGATGACTTTGGGCATAAAAACTAATGACAACTTAGTAAATAGCAACAGGAATGGGAAAATATTCTTTGCATAATTTTCTACTTTCCCCTAAGTCATATGGAAAGCCTACAGGTATTCAATCAAAGACATCAGAAAGATAAAAACGTATATTTAAAGGAACATTTGTTAGTGTTGGAACTCTTGAAGAAGAAAATGAAGAAAAAGACATTCTTGGTTGGTTGTACAAGGATGAAGATAAAACTATAGCTATAGTAGAAGAAGTCAATATTCCCATGAAACAATATGGCAAACGATATGAGATCATGCAAAAAATAGGATATGAAGGGAAAGGACCAATTGGTAAGCGACATCAACATATTTCAGAACCTATTTGTCCACACTCGCAATCCAATGAAGATAAATCTGGGCTTGGATATCTAAAATCCAATCAAAAGCAACATAATTATCAATAGCAAAAGTGGAGAAAGAAATCAGTTTCTGAAGAAGAAAATTAGCAAGAAAAACTACATCAAGCAGTAGAAATAATAACCAATAAACAAAAGAAGCAAGAAGAACATAAAAATAAAGAAGAGGAGATTACCATCAAAGGTATAGAAAAATCATGTACACAAATTTTGAAAATACAAACAAATGTAAAATCTGAACAAGATATTCCAGAAGCAGTGAAAATAGAGATGGCAGAAATCAAGAAACTCTTTGTACCTTACAACATTCCTGTATGGTATAGTGGAGTAATCCTAGATCATGATTCAGAGATAGATTCAAATGAGTATGAATGGGGTCCAGATGTCTTATCTACTACATCAAGTAAGGAACACAATGAAGACCAAGCATCTATCATGAAAGAAGACTTATCTATTATAAAATAAAAGATGGAGTTACAAAGAAGGCAAGAAAAACTCAGAATTCGGAGAAAAGAGGCGTATGTAAAAAGGAAAGGGAATGACAAAGACAAAGAAGTAATGCCACAAGAAATACAAACAAGGATAGATCAAGCATCTAGAAATATAATATTTTCATCGAAAGAGGAACAAGATGTATCCAAATGTGGCAGAACCATAGAAGAATTAAGAAATAGTCAACTTGGATTGACTATTAGTCCAGAAGAAGTTGAGCTTGAAAGAGGACAAAATCTAGCAAAAGAATCGTCTTTATCATGTACACAAGTATGTCAACTCCAAAATGCAAATGAGGTCAATCAAGAAGAGATTTGCAGTATTAAAGACGTGTGTGTTGATATAATCAATTTGTTTAAGGGACAAACATTAGTTGAAGAACCACTTGAGTGTGAACTACAAAATACTAATATTGATTTTGTTAGATCCAATTGGGAGACGCTTGGGAAAGACAATTCTCAAAAACATTTAATCTATGACAATACCTATTCTATACAATACAAGTCTGCATATAGAATCATCATAAAACAATAAAAAGTCCAAGTATACAATGATATCAGATAAACAATACAAGTGCCTCCAAATCAAGTCACGGTTGTCCTATACCACTACCACCTGACTTTGTCTGTCTCTGTGGCTGTGGGTGAGAAGATCCTCCAAATACCTATCTCCCATGATCACCACTCCTCTAAGGAGGTCCCATGACCCCACCACTAGTAGTATCCATCAACACAATGGTATGATAACTACCTGCTCTCTGGCTCTCTACAACTACCTCCTCATATCGTTGTTGCCAATGGGAAGTCTCCTTCCTGGCCCAAACTAATTCTCTAATAATGTCACTCGAGAGAGTACCTGATCCAACCTATTGAATATGATCAAGAACGCCCTGAGTATCATGTTGTCTCCTAACAGCTCTATCCCTCTTAGCCATGAAAGTCTATACCTGTGCTCGAAGCTAATCAATCTGTGCTCTAAGACTATCAATGGTCTCTTGCTCTGGCATATCATGCTCTGGTGCAACCTCCTCTGGAATGTCATGCTTTGGTGTATCTTGCTCTGGCAAATCCTGTTGTGGTGCATGAACCCCAATCCCCTCCTCACCACCTCCATGTCCACCTACTGGCATCTTAGTCTGAGTAGCTCTCAGAACCCATCATCTAATAAGTGGAACATGATCCTCTAGATCCTCATCATTTCCACCATGAGCTACAATAACTCTAGGGTCTGGTTGAGTCTATTCAATGCCTCTCCCGCAACCCCCATCCAGTCCAGTCATCTTGCCTCCTCCTGTCAATGGCAACCCTCTCGGTGCTCTCATCCACACCCTATCATGCTCCCTCCCAATCCATCCAACATCCCTCCCACCCATAGGAGGTGGTCTCCCAATCCTGCCCACTGGTCCAAATGGTCCTCCACGAACTCTCAATCGACCTCCCCTCTGTCCAGGTCTCCTACCACCACCACCTCCATCCCCACCCTCATCTCCACCTCCCCTAGCCTCCTGAGCAACTCTGAGCTCTCATCTCCATCTTTGTCTCCTAACACCTGGATCATCTGAATCATCATCCTCATCTCCTGAGCTAGGAGAAGGATCTACTGGATCAGTAATACGAGAAAATGGATGAGATAGTATGTACGGAGCATACTTTGTAGTAACACCAGGATCAAGAATGTGCAATCTCATATCATAAACCACTCTTGGAGTAGCAAGAAACTATGCATGAGAAATCTCAAATGACAAAGAAGGTCCCCAATCTTGCCTATCTCTGTACTGCCGAGCATATATTGTTACATCAGTAGGCATAGGCTAGATGATACCAAACTGTCTAAGAATGCGACTAATCAACTGTCGCTCAATAATATAAGGAGTCTGACCAATGAGATATCTACTCTTCATAATAAATGGTAATGTTCGTGCATCATCCATCCATGGCTCACAATCAACATATGGTCTCCAAGTGATACTATCCAATGAATCAAGCACCCAATGCCAATACTCCATCTTACCCAGCTTATGCTGAGTAAGGATACCTGCATAAAAATACACATACGGCTGCCTCTCTCCACAAAATCTATGATGGATAGGCTGAGTAACAACAATGTGCTCCCAGCACCAAATCTATAATAATGTGCATCATGTAGACAAACTAGCACACTCATCATACACCGCCTGATGAAGATCATGATATAAATGAGCAAGCATACAAACACCCCAAGCATATCGAGTACGATATTGCATCATACTCAGGATAATCGCACCCCATCCAACAACAAAACCTCACGGTCACCTATCAGGACAAATGAATCCTCCAATCAAACCAGCAAGAATCACAGGGAGAGTCTCAAAATACATCACCATATCCTCCCATCGGATGTCTCCTCTAGTGATGCTATCATCAACAAAAATGGCTCTGCAAGCCTCTATCCCAACATGATCCTGAAAATCATACTGCACTAACTCGCTAGTCATTGGGATGTGCAGAATCCTATAGACATCCTCGAGCATCACACTAATCTCACTTGTGGGCAAGTGGAAAGTGTTATGCTCACTATGCCATCTCTTGGCTAACGCCGTCAACAATCCTCTATTATGTGTAATCTCAGGCATATTCAAAAGATGACATAAACCACAGGCATCTATATGTCTAACCTCTGCCTGTGTCAGCTCTGGCACTAAATGACGTACTGCCGGTAATTTCTCCCGACACTGGAGAACATCAAGTTTCTCCTATTTTCCAAGAGAATTAGATCAATCATCACTTATCTATCTATCAAATCAAAGCGATCGCTAATCTATCAAATCTACCAAATCAATCAAATCAAACTAAAGCAACTTACGCTATCAAATCAATCAAATCAAACTGAAGCAACTTAAGCTATCAAATCATTTTAAAACCTATCAATCATGGTTTTCTATCAATCACTGAGTTCAATCAAAACTCTGCTAATCTCTTGCATCAGAAACTAAATTGGTTTCTTAGAGATAATCTATCAAAATGAATCAAATTGATCTATCCAACAACAACATCAATCAATCAATCAAGTCCCTATTCATCATACACATGCATCAAACACGTTAAATCTAATCATCAAAGTGATTTTAAATTTTGCATCTATCAAAAACATAAAATTTTGAGCATATGCGCTATCATCCTTAACATAAGCTTTAAAACAAAGCATATGCGCTAACTTTTTCAACAAAAGCACTAACCCTACTCACAAATGTGTGAAACATGCAAAAGTGCTATCGAACAATGCATATGCACAAACAAACAATTCATAAGCGCTAACCTATGCATATGCGCTATCATCCGTAACATATGCGCTATCCTAATGAGCATAAGCCCTATCATGAGAAAATGAGCTAAATCTAATGGCATATGCACTAAATCTACATGCAAAAGCACTAACCTAATACCAAAAATCACAAAAAAAAAATTATAAATTAAAAATTAAAAAACACACCTAAAAAATAATGAAAAGTTGCATGACAAGTTGAAAACAAAGCTCGATATAAGATACATACATGATACCCATACTCAGGAGGTCGTTGATATCATCGAACATGCTCAAATCGATGGTTCTCCATAGGAATCACCATTTCGCCACCTCACCAAGAAAATTTTCTTCACAAGCTGACAAGGATAACAATGAAATTACAATTAACCTTGGTTAATTTTATATTTACTATTTGAAGAGTAATTAATGCTATTCAATGGGGAAATTTAATTTGTTTTTACAAATGAATTTAATTGATGGGATTTTTTTATCAATTATCATGAGATCAATCATTCAAACCAAAGTTTTCAACAATTTCACGATCAATCTCCTGAGGGGGCATGCAATTAGGATTTTTATCTCCATCAGGTGCACTATCGAGACTTGATTTAATCTTTGAAACAATGTTGTCTCGGCATCGTTTTAAAGAGGGGCAAAATGTATACACATAAAAATGGCTATGAGCAATTAAATAAATAATTTTTATTTATTTAATAATTATTCTCCTATAAAATAGTTAATTTGAAAAGATTAATTTATTTAATTCATTTCGTCTCTTTCTATTAATTAATTTAATTGAAATATTTTATTAATTAATTCATCTATCCTATTTCTCTAAATTATTAAATATCTAATATTTAATTATTCCTCTAACCAAGTTGATTAAATATCTAATATTTAATTATCTCCTCCAATCAATTAAATATCTAATATTTAAGTTATTCTCCTATCTTATAGTCTCAAATATTAAATAATTCTTAATTATTTAATCTCTTTTCCAACTCACCTTCCATCTCAAATTCATCTTCCCTTTGCCAACTCATCCAACATGTGGCTAAGGAGATTAATATTTCTTAAATATTAATTCATCATTTACCTCCAACCTCCAAATTCAATGAATATTGTGTATGTACACATATTTCATAACCATCTTCTATATTCTCTCCAACACCCCTACATCTTAGGAAGGACTTGAGTCCACTTGTCCTCTCATGCCTAAATTTTCTCCAACCATCCCTAGATTCCCTCAATCAGCAACCCAGTCAAGGTGAGATGAGTGACACATGTCTTCTCCTTCCCCCTTTCTCTCAACCTTCACCTTTGCTCACAGCCATCCAAATCTACAGATCTTATCATGACTGTTAATCTAAGCCACATCATCTCATCCTCTCAAGGTCTATAAAATTAAGAGCTTCAGTTGAGAGAGAGTGAGTCTTCAAGTGAGTTTTCAAAGCCAAATCATTTGTAAAACTTATGCATTCGTGAGTTTTAATCTTGAAGCAAATAGCAATTACAATATAGCATAATCATGTAGTATTGCATATCATAGCATTTGTTAACTACCAGTTATCAGTCCATTCTTCATATGCCATCTTGGAAGTTATCAGTGCATTGTTTGAGAGCACACCATCTGTAACCAAGAATAGTGGAGTTAGGACATAATGAGACATAAACCCTGCAGCTAATATTAGTATTTTTATTTCATATGTATTTCATGCAGTTTCATTAGTTTAGTTTGGATTTCCTGTGGCATTTCCATTGGTATTTTGTGAAACTAGCTTGTTGCAGGTAGCATTCTAAGGATCAAATTCAAGTCGACACAATTTCTAATGGTTTGGACAAATTGATATGGTGCCCTTCGAAGAATGGAAAGTACTCTATTAAGGAAGGGTATAAGGCAATTCATCAGATGTTTGTTCAATCCTATTCACAAAGAGCTTATAACTTTTGTTCGAATAACAATATTCTTTCCAAGGCAGGGATTTTTGTTTGGCTTGCTCTACACAAGAGAATACTTACCAGTGAGAGACTTGATAAATTGAATATTTCACCTCCATTTGCCTGTGTACTTTATGGTGATCATAATGAAACGTTATATCATCTTCTCCTCCAATGTGATTTTGCTCATTATTGTTGGATGTTTGTGCTTGCAAAACTTTTCTTTAGCATCCCTCTTCCAAATAATATGTGGGATTTGTTCCAGTCCTGGCCAGTCTTATACTCATCCTCTCTTTTTGCATGCATTTGTCAAGTGATCCCATCCACAATAGTATGGTCACTTTGGTGGGAAACAAATAAGCATATTCGTAGAAAGAAAACATCTTCTCTTTTTGATGTTCTCAATTACATTGAAAAATCAGTTTCGGAACTTGTTAATGCTCATGTTTCAAATGATTTCAATCCAAATAGGGAACTTACTTCTTGGGATGGCCAAGTTATTAATTGCTAGAAGGGCATTTATATTCTTGTATCACCTTGCTTTTCAAGAGTGAGAACTAGAAATAAAGTGAAACGGTGTCCTTCGGATTCAATGTATTTCAAATTGAATTTTGATGGCTCCTCTAAAGGGAACCCGAGTCATGCAGGAGTAGGAGTATGCATAAGAGACCACACAGGGTGTGTTTTTGCTTTAAAATATGCTTCCATTCCACCAGGTACTAACAACTTCGCTGAGGCATATGCTTTGCTTGAAGGCATTCTATTAGTTTAAAAAATGAGCATTTCTTATATTCACATTGAAGGCAACTCAACTATTATTATCAATGCTTGAATGAAGCGAAATATTGACAATTGGAAGGTAAAATATTTACTTGAATAAGAATGGGCTCTTATTGATACATTTGCAAACTTTACCATTTTCCATGTCTATAGAGAAGGGAACTAGGTTGCAAATCATTTGGCAAATATGAGAAGTTCTAAGGTGGAGCTTAATATGATGGGTCTGAATTGCGATCTTGATTCTTTTCCAACTCTTAGAAAACTAATTTTGGAGGACATGTGTACAGGATAATATGCACATAGTTGTGTATTTCTCCTTTTCATAATCATAGAAAGTTGTACATGAGGTATTATAATTGCAGGGTTCTGTGGATTTGTTGTATCTAAATAATGTCAATGGATGTCAATTTGGGCATCTATGAAGCATGTGGAATTCAAGCTGCATAAATGCTTAAGTTAGGCAGTCTATGGGCTTCTATGTAAATGTGTACAACTTTTGTGATGTTTGGTTCGGACTTCATCTTGTTGAACATACTCCAGGAAGCATTCGATACTCAGGAATGATTTGTGGCATTTGGTATTTTGGACATTATGCGATATATTGTATCTCAGATAATGTTTTTTGCATACACTGTTTTACGCATGCATGCTTCTTGTATATTCACATATTGATTTTTTGTAAGTTGCCTAAGGGCTTGATGTAATACATGTAAATTGGGTTAGGGTTGGGTTAGGCGGGGTTTTGATGATAAATGCAACTAGCTATGGCTAGATGGAGGATTTGTTGGCATATTAGGGATATGAACTTCACAACCTTTATATGTATTATCGAGCAAGGATCGGAGTTTTTCTTTCTGGTTCTTTTATCCAGTAGCTCTTTGAATCATCTTTTTTCAAGAAATATATAAATAAAATATATTAAGTGGCACCGCCACCTTTTTATAAAATAAAAAATTTAAAAAAAAACTAACAAAAATAGGATATTTGATAATATCGCATATCCATTACTAGTCTATATATACAATATCCAATACCTGCAACAAAATTATGTATCCTTGGTATTTGCCTTGGGATTTATTTGGGAGTTGGCAAGGACATGTCAAACCTAGAAAGTCAACACAAAAAACATGTTTACAAGTTTTCCTTGCTTTTTCAGACTTCACCCATGTGGCTGACAACTTTTTTTTACCCAAATTTGATGAAATGAAAAGGGGTTTTTAAGGAGATTTTCAGCTTTCCACCAATATAAATTATCCCTTATTTTGAATTTCATGAATAATTATTATTCATTTTCTATTTGAATTGCGACTAAAGTCCTGATTGATAGGCTGATTGAAAAACATCTATAACTTTCAAATGTGTTGGATGAAAAATTTGTAAGCTAATGAAGGTTCATAAAATGTGTGTTTCACGATAGCACACAGAACGATATCTCTCAAAAGGCAATATATAATTCCTCCTATTTATAAGGGAAGGTGCCCCCTTTCTATTGCAACTTTTTTTAGATTTCTCCTACCTGCTAACCTTATACTAATCCAGGGTACAATAACAACTTGGTTCTCTTCTTTCAAAACCAATTATATCCAATTCTCTTTTAAGAATAGACTTTCCTTTAAATTAAATAACTTTGAAAACTTGCAGTAAAATTATACTTAACTAACTTGGAAAGTAAAGTGTCTATGAAAGAACAAAGTCTTTCGTTACTTCCCTTTTTCTGAAAATGACCTAGCGACAGGAATTTGCACACTTAAGAACTCAAAGATTCTTTTTATGTACTAAGATTCCTATCAACCACTGTGACCCAAATATATTGTTAGATCAAAGACTCACAAATATATTAAAAGATAATCTTCTCTAGCCAGATAGTTCATATACCACAAAGACTCTACTTTCTATCCTTTAAATATAATATTCAGAGATGACTTGTATAAGCTCAAAGACTTACAGCAATTTATTCTAAGCTGATTCCCAATTTCTGAATTTCCAAAGTAACTCAAAGATTACTTGTAAAATCTCAAAGTTCTTCAATATTCAACACTAATAATTGTCGTGTGTGTGAAGTAGGATACCTACAGCTGCAACACAAACACTCAATAGATCATTACAAGTATGGTTATAAAATTGAAATCAAACGAAAGATAAACCATGTCAAAGTGACCTATCACCTCCTAAAAGATGCAAGTGTGGATTTTCTCTTAGATCTAGATGAGCAATCCCAGTGACTTGACTATACCAAGATAGAGGATTTAAAATGATATGGTGTGAAAGCTAGATGAAAGCATGATTAAGCTAGATTGATCCAAGAAGCTAATTATGCTAATGATATGCATTGAATTGAACTAGATGATGATGTCATTAAGCTAGATGAGAGATGAATTATACTATATGATTCAACAATTATGCTAGAATATGATCAAATTAAGCTAGATCGAAGATGCAATAAATGATTAACAATGCTAAACTAGAATGCTAGAAATGATATGCCTATAGTAACAATGTTTAAGATGAAAATAAGATGGCATCCTTTGTGCTCCAAAATGGGGGATATTTATAGGATTTCCAAGGCCAGCGATGAGGTGGCATGAATCAATGGTCAAGATTGAGTCTAAAGATATCAAGGGTCAAATTGGAGAAGTTTGGAAAAGAGGTTGGAGGGAAGGACACTTGTCATCTCTGTGGTGATAAGTGTCAAGGAGCCTTTCTCGTAAGAGGGAAAGTGTCCAAGGGATGAGACATGTGGCATAAGTTCCATGTGTCTCAAGGGGAGAATATCCACCCCATAGGAGGTTAGGATATGCAATATAGGATAGGGTTAGCTAAACCCAAGATTAGGTGGAATGGGTTAGGTTAGGGGATGGTTAGGTTAGGTGGCTAGAAGCTAGGAGGCATGTGGGTAATTTGAATTTAAAAATTCAAATAATAGGAAAAGGCTAATTAACTTTCAACAACTCATAAATTGATTTGTTTTAATTAATTAGGGGGGGATTAATTAATTCAGATTAATTAATCAAAGGGGACTATTGAAATGAACCTATTAAATAAATCCTTAAATTTATTAATAAGCAGGTGAATGGGAAATTTAATCAAATTGCTAATTAATTAAATTAAAATAGGAAAGGGGGATTAATTAAATAATTTCTTATTTAATTAATTATCTTTAGGCCATGTTTAGGTGTATACAATAACTATAACCAACATTAATCATTCAATAACATATGATATCAATGACATAAGAACATTCAAACCACATAAAATATTAAACTCAAAGAAAATTTTGAATGCCAAGCTCTTCTCTTTCTTGATTAAATTGCAAATTTACAAAATGATCATCAAGTCTCAATTTGCTCTTCACTTTGGCAGAGTTTTGTTGCATAAACAAAGATAGAAAAATATCATTATTACAATAATAACCCTCATATATATATGAGAGGGGTGTAGTATGAAAATAGGAAATTATAACTAATTCTATGACTAAGTCAAAAGAAGAGTTCGATTTGACTTAGGACTTGTGCACTCAATAGGTTCACTTGTGGAGATACAAAATGAATCCTGAGGTGTCGATAAACATAATAAAAATACCATTGGAAAAACACTGAAATGACTAAGTGTCATTCCCTTGAGCTGAATCTTGCTTCTAGAACTCCTTGATCTTCTGCAAAACATTCTTCATTTTAATTATATTAAGTCCCAAGGTGTTTATGGTGATTATTTTAACCCCTGTAATATAATCTTCTAGCTCAGTACAACACTTTTATGTTTCATTTGAAGTGAATCAAGAAAATCTAGAATTAATTGAAGATCAAGTAACTTATCAATAGAGGACAAAGAGAAATCTTCCCTATCAACCTCGACAGTCAAGAGTAAGCTAAACTCTGTGATGATTTCATCTTCATTGAGAATATTTTTATTTTCATCAAGGAAAGAACATGGGATTTTGGAGATTTTGGCAATGATCTATGTTTTCTTATCAGCACATTCCTTTTGTGTCTTCCTCATATCTTTAACTAGGCACTCAAGAATATTCATCTAGTGTTCCAAATCTTCTTGTTGCTCGATGTAGATGCGCCACGAAGGAATGACACCATTTTGGATGAGGTCATCAGGATCATAATCTTCAAACTTCAACCATGCTTCAAAATCCTTTTCTTGTGTTTCAAGTTCCTAGGAGAAAATTCCTATGGTATTATCCACCTTTGTCCTTACAATGTTAAGGTTGTTGACAATGGTGCAAAATAGACTCAGGGCTATGTACCTATTGGAAATTTGGAGGAATTGATTATGTGTTGCATTGGTGTTTTGTCATTGATGGCAACACCGGTTGTTTTGGTTGTTTACCAGTTTCTGATTGGTTCTGGTAGAGTGGTTGATTATGATATTGATGTGGTAGGATCCAGTATGCTTTGGTTTATGGAATTGGTTTGGATCTATCATTCATGCTATTTAGATATGTATCACGATCGGTTGGTTTGGTATTTGATAACTTAGGATCTATCATTTGTTCTAGTAAGCCTTTTGGTCACCGGTAAGGGTTTTACTGGCAGAGCTTTGTTGAAGATATTTTGATGAACATGATAAGTGGTGTTGGTGCAGCTTCTAGATGGCTTTCAGGATGTTGTTGGTTATCTTTTTCATGTTCCAGTTCATTGGTCATTTTGGATTTGGTTTATGGCAACCTATTTTGGGTTCGGTGTTATCTAGGTTATGGACCGATTTCTATAAAATGCTGGAGGATGTTCCTGATGTGTTATCGACGAGATTTAATGATTGGTTTACATTGTTTCCATCCTAAGACAACTTGGTTGATCATTGGATTATGGGTTTATGTTATGAACTTATCGTATTATCTTTTAGGTGGCTGACCTAATTGTTTAGGTCTCGGGTTGGTATAAATATGATGTAAGATCTCTTTGTAGATCATGGGTATATGGGTTGATAGAAAAAGGTTATAAAATGATCTGTGTGCAAATAATATTGTAATCATATGCAGAAGGTTTGGTCGATCATAGGTGATCGAATTGGGTTTGTAAGAGAGGTTTAAGGCCTCTAGCATTGAGCTTAACTGAAACTGTACTCAGGCATAGGAGATGCTATACTTGCAGTTCACTCTTCTTTCTGGATTGTAGTTTGATGTATATGTAGTCAATGATGCTCCATTTTGTGATGAGCATTGAGCTCTAGCTTGTTGGCCTTCTAGCATGTGCAGGCCCCTCATATTGTAATCACATACTTGTTGCAGAAGTATTATCTGACTGTGAGTAGGCTTCCCACTATGGTTTTTCTCTTTACCAGGTTTTCCACATACAATTCTTGGTGCCATGTGTTATGGATGGATGGTAACTATTTGATGATTTATGTTTATGTTTAAATGCTTTATCAATCATTCTAGTATTTGGTTTATGCATTCTGATATTAGGTTTGTGTGTTCTAGTATTAAGGATTTAAATGCTTAAAGTTATATAATCTGGTGACAACTGATTCACCCCCCCCCCCTCTCAGTTGTCCTCTGGTTATTTGAGTTGTCTAAAAATTGGTATCAGAGCCTAGTCCTCTTTGTAGAAGATTAACTGCTTGAGGAAGATCCTATGGCATCTAGTAGTTCAAGTTTATCTAGTTCATCTATTGTTGTTTTCCGGAGAGAAATTCTTAGTCTTGATTGAACAAATTATAGGGTATGGAAGATTCAAATGGAGACTCATCTGAGATGCCTTGGAAAGGAGATTTGGGAGATCATTGAGAATGGTGTTACATCATTTAATCCAGCATCTAGAAATCCTCCTCCGGCTGGTCTGGATAAAGAGCTTGAGAATGATCATAGAGCTAGACAAGCCCTTTTGTGTGCACTTTCTAATCAACAAATTATGGGACTAATTGACAAATCAACTGCAAAGGATATATGGGACAAACTAGAGACTCTGAATGAAGGTGACCCTATTGTCAAAATTGCTAAACTTGATGGTTATCAGGTAAGGTATGAAAATCTGAAGATGGAAGAAGATGAAAGGATTACTTGTTTTATGGAGAGAGTGAATGAGATTGTTTTGGGAATTCAATGTTGTGGTGCATCTCTGAGCAAAGATGAAATAGTTTTTAAAGTATTGAGAGCTTTACCACCGGCTTATAAGATGAAGGCTACTACAATTAATAAGTTGAGAACTATGGCAAACACCTCTATTAATAGGATACCTTGGTTGAGAAATTATTTTCTTTTGAGCTTGAGGAATTTGGACCTTCTGGAGCTATTAAATCTTAACATTCTTTTCATGCATCCACATCATGTACTGGAAAGAGTGATTGGAAAGCTTTATATGTGAAGGAACTAGAGGATATAAAGAAAGAAGATGAAGAGTTTGAACAACTTGAAGCCATATTTTCTAGAAGAGTACCTAAAGGACCGACAGGAAGTAAGTATGAAGGACAAGCACCTTTTAAATGCTTTGCATGTAATAAGATAGGTCATTTTGAATCTAGATGTCCTGAAAGGAATTCAAGATTTGAAGAAAGAGATAGAAGATCTTTTAGGCCTAATCATGATTATCATAACAAGAATAAGTACAGGAAAAACAAAGACAAATCATGCTACTATGCGGATGAGGAAGGTGTAACTAATTCTGATGATGAACCAGCACAAGATTCAACTATTGGATTTGGCAATGGAAAGGAATCGGTATTTTTGTGTATCAAGTAAGATGATCTGGTACCTAAAGAAAAGGCCCTTGCTAATAAAATTGAATACAGGGATGAATGGGTAATTGATAGTGGATGTTCACATCATATGACTGGAGATAAAAAGAAGTTCTTATCTATGCAAGAATTTGATGGTGGTTTGGTTAGATTTGGAGAAGACAAAGCGTGTATCATCAAAGGAAAAGGAGCAATATCATTGTATGGTAAGCATAACACTAATAATGTTTATTATGTTCAAGGTCTAAGGCATAATCTTTTGAGTGTAGGACAATTGGTGGATAAGGGATTTCAGTTTCTCAAGGATGGAAAATGCAAGATTATCAACAGATCTGGTTTGGAAATTGCAACCGGTAAATAGACTAAAGGTAATATCTTTCACTTGAACTCCAGTGAGAAGACATGCTTGATTGCACAAATTGATGAGAGTTGGCTATGGCATAAGAGGTTGTGTCATGTGAATTTTGATTGCATTGTGAAGATTAGTTCTACTAAGGCAGTTAGAGATATGCCTAAGATTGTAAAGCCCTATAATCCGGTATGTAAGGAATGTCAAATGGGAAAGCAATTCAGGATTTATTTTAAGAGTATACAAGACAAATCTAATGATGTTCTTGATCTTATTCATACTAATTTGTGTAGTCCAGCTAGAATCAAAAGTTTTCAGGTTGATAGATATTTCATGCTAATCATTGATGATTAATCTAGAATGATGTGGGTTACTTTTCTAAGGGAGAAGTCTAAAGCATTTGCAAAGTTTAAAATATTTAAAGCTAAAGTTGAGATAGAGACAATATTGAAGATTAAGTTTTTAAGGTCAGATCAGGGTGGAGAATTCACATCCAGTGAATTTAACAATTATTGTGAGAATAATGGGATAAGGAGATAGTTTTCTGCACCTCAGACACCTTGACGAAATGGACTTGTGGAAAGGAAGAACATAACTATCCTGGATGCAGCTAGAACCATGATGATGGAAGCTAATCTGCCTCATATCTACTGGAGAGAAGCTATAAGCACGATCATATACACATTCAACAGAGTTTATATCAAAGGAGATATTGGTAAGACACCTTATGAGTTATGATTTGGTCATACACAGACAATTAAGTATTTCAAAATCTTTGATAGTAAATGCTATATCAAAAGAGATGATTCCATTGGAAAGTTTGATCCTAGATGTGATGAAGGAATATTTCTTGGTTATTGTAATGAAAGAAAAGCATATAGATGTTATAAAAAAAGGTTGTAGAGAATTATGGAGAGCACAAATGTCAAAGTGGATGAGAAGAACAAAAGTCAAATTAGAACTTATGAGAGAGAACTGGCAGTGGAAATGATCATTACTAAACTGGTAGCACCTATACCAAAATAGAATGTTGAACCAGTTACTCCGATAGTATCAGAAAAATCAACAGTAACTAAAGATCAGGATAGAGGAACAGAAAATGAGAAGACTCCTAGGTATGTAAGGTTGAATCATTCTGAAGATCAGACCATTGGAGAGAAAATCAAAGGAGTGATGACAAGAAGAAGGTTGGCAGTTGATGAGGTATGTTTTATTTCTCAAGTTGAACCAACATTAGTAATTGAAGCTTGTAAAGATGAATACTGGATGAAAGTTATGGAAGAAGAATTAGATCAGATAGAAAAGAATAACACATGGACTTTAGTTCCCCGACCTATAAATTAGAATGCTATTAGAACTAAATGAGTTTTTAGGAAAAAATTGAATGAGGATGGACAAGTTGTGAGGAATAAAGATAGATTGGTTTGTAAAGGTTTTCTCAAAAGGAAGGAATTGATTATGGTGAAACCTTTGCACCGGTAGCTAGGATTGAAGTTGTGAGATTATTTCTTGCTTATGATGCTCATAAGAATTACAAGGTTTATTAGATGGATGTTAAGTGTGCATTTCTGAATGGAGATCTTGAAGAGGAATTTTATATTGAGCAACCTGGTGGATTTTCACTTTTAGATGACAAAAACATGGTTTGCAGGTTAGGGAAAGCTTTATATGGATTGAAACACGCCCCTAGAGCTTGGTATGCAAGACTGGATAAATATCATTTGAAGCTTGATTTCACTAAAGGTAATCTTGACACTAATTTATACTATAAGATCATTGATGATGACATATTGATTATTGAGGTCTTTGTTGATGATATCATTTTTGGACGTGAAGATAAGTTGTGTATGGAATTCTCTAACAATATAAAGGATGATTTGAGATGTCTATGGTTGGGGAGATGAAATTTTTCGTAGGTTTCTAGATTACTCAAACTAATAAAGGTATTTTCATTTGTCAAATTGAGTATGTTAGAGAGTTGTTGAAGAAATTTGGTATGAAAAATTGCAAACCAGTTAGTACTCCTATGGTTACAAGTGAGAAATTGACAAAGAAAGATGCATCTACATCGGTAAATCTTACTAGGTACAAGTCTATGATTAGTGGTTTGTTATATCTAACTTAGACTAGACCAAATATAATGAATGCAGTTTGTATTATATCAAGATATCATAGTGATCCTAGAGAAAATCATGAGAGTGCGGTGAAAAGGATTTTCAGGTATTTGCAGGGAACAACTAAACATGGTTTGTGGTATCCTAAAAATGATGACTTTACATTATGTGCATATACAGATACAGATTGGGCTGGAGATGTTGATGACCAAAAGAGAACATCCAGTGGAGCTTTCTTTCTTGGAAAGAAACTTGTTTCACAGATCAACAAGAAGCATTCATGCACTTCTTTATCTACTGTTGAAGTTGAATATGTTATTGTTGCTACTAACTGTACACAAGTTCTATGGATGAAGCAAATATTGAAAGATATAAAGGTGGATTTTAATGAACTGGTAGTTATTCACTGTGATAACTCTGTTGCTATTGATATATCAAAGAATCTGGTATTTCATTCTAAGACAAAACACATATCTATCAAGTACAATGTTTTGAAGGAGAAGGTGGAAGCAAATGAAGTCAGACTAGTTTATGTGAACACTACAGAGTAGATTGCAGATATTTTCACTAAACCTTTCCCTAAAGAGTCATTTGAGCACTCCAGAGATAGATTGGGGGTTTCTGCCCCTTTGGTAGAGACCTGAGTGATGTTGATTGGCATCAGTCTAGTATGCATTATCTAAGTTATTACTCATTCCAGATTGATGTGGTGGTGCTACTACTAAGGGGAAGTAGTCAGCTGTATATTTCAGAGGATTTATGATTTTCTTTGATGTTTTATGCCAGATCTTTGGCATTAATGTCAAAGGGGGAGAGATATATGTGAAAAATAGAGCTTAACAGAATATTAGTCAAAAGCGAGTTTGGTTCAAAACTTCATTGCTATATGATTTTGTGGGAGATTGTTGGTTGTCTTCCATTGGGGGAGACTTGTTTGGCATTTCTTGGCACTTGATGTTTTTTTTTTCACATCTAGTGTTTCCATCAATGCCAAAGGGGGCAATTATTGGAAATTTGGAGAAATTGATTATGTGTTACATTGATGGCAACACCGGTTGTTTTGGTTGTTTACTGATTTTTGATTGGTTCTGGTAGAGTGGTTGATTATTGGTGTAGGAGCACCCTTCTAAGGTCTTCCACCATTTGATTTTGTTGGGACTTTGCTTCTTTAAGAAGCCATGTAAATGTAATAAGAGCCAAGAGCTCATTGGTTTTGTTTAGGTCCTAGTTTAGGTCCTAGGCTCACAAGTCTAGGTTGAGTTTTCTTTTTGAGTTGAGGGTATGTGTCCCCATTGGTTAGTTTGGGGTCCTTTTTAGCATGGTTATGTCCATAGGATAGCCCAATGTAGGCCTAAAAGTCAAGAAAATCAACATTGCAAAAGTTGCTCAAAAGTTGCAAAAAGTTGCATGACAACTTTTCAAAGTTGTCATGCAACTTTTCCACCAAATAGGTCATAACCTTAGCTTGGCATTGGGAACCATAACCCTGGCACACAAAATGAGGCAAAGAAATTATAAATTGGTGCAAACCCTAAAATGAGGGGTTGGATGTCAGATTGTACGGCCAAAGGAAAAAGACCTTGACTGTGATTGTGTTTTTGTTGCCAGTCGGCAGAAAGGGAGCATTAAAAGATTGACAATGGATTGTTCTACAAACTAAACTATGTTGAGAGTCTTGTATAGTGTTTATACTTTCATTTTGAGCATTTAGGTTAGGTTTATTGTGCAAGTTTTGTGTGTTTTGTAAATACTTTTTGAGTTACTCTTTTACTGTCCAATTTTGGACTATTTTGAGTAATTGGGTTGACAACTCCTATCCCCATTGTGGAAACACCATGAAACCATGGGGAATAGGAGTCCAGACCTTGTACAATATCTCAGAGGAAGCAGGGCCCTTGAAGATGTAGGAAAGCCTTTCAAAGACCCACTTCTAGGCGAGACTGGTCTGTGCCCGGCTAGGAAGGGTCAAGGTTGCAGAGGTCTGTGAGAGCAAGGAAGACAAGGAAAGAGGAACCCTTTGGAGGAGTTGTAGAGGGGTGTGTGGAGCATCATTGGTGAAAAGGAGGAGCTTCCACCAATCTAGACAAGGTGGTGAAGATAGCAAACCATCACTGTGACCTTGGCAAGCCTAAGAAAACCCTTAAAAACCCTCAAAAACCCTTAAATTCACCTAGGGTAGTGTACGGACACTTGGGGTCCCAAAACTAGGAAAATCCTTGAGCTTTGGGCAAATGAATAGCAGTCCCTTTGGGGTGTTTCATAATTTTTGGCATTGATTGCAAGAGGAAGCCCTAAAAGTCCGGAATGGAGGCCTAATAGGGGCACATTCCTTGTAGCCCTATTTTGTAGGAAAGAAGCAAAATAGTGAGATCGGTAACAAGTAGGAAGGTCAAAACCTCTTGGAGGCACATGAATGGATGGAGAAATGTGTCAAAGACCTGTCTTATCCTTGCTAGGACCTGAGAAGGTGTAGGAAGAGTTAAACCCTTATTAGCCTATGTAAGGGTTTTGAAGCTTGTGAGTAGGTGAGAGCTTAGGAGAAGAATCGCATGTTGTTGGTTGGTGGATTGGGAAAGGTAAGGGGATTCCACAACCAAGGGAAGTACTAGAGACCCTAGGGTGTGGTTGGAACACCTAGTGATCCAAGGGGAGGATCAAAGAGCATAGACTAGGCTAGTCTATCCCATTCTCATTTCCATCAGATTGGTATCAGAGCGAGGTTAAATATTTGGTGGATCGTGCATGTCTCTATCTTTTGGTGAATCAGTAGGGGAGAACATAATGGTCACTAATGCAAAGCTGGCTAGGGAGGTAGAAGAGAAAAAGGAGAAAAATAGACTCCTTGAAGATGCTATGAGTGAGATAAGGAACAAGCTGCAAGAAGTGGTTGATCAGAGAGCACAAGAACTCTGGGGTGCGGACACCAATGATAGAGGCAAGAAATATATTGATATAGATGACATCATACCTAAACCAGACCCCTTAATCAATGAAGAACCTTTTGTAAAGCCCATTAAGGCTTTGAATACAAAAGCTTTTGAAGGATTGCCACTTTTTAGTGGAAGAATGGATATTGACACTTTCATGGAATGGATTG
This sequence comes from Cryptomeria japonica, assembly GCF_030272615.1. Taxonomy (NCBI): domain Eukaryota; kingdom Viridiplantae; phylum Streptophyta; class Pinopsida; order Cupressales; family Cupressaceae; genus Cryptomeria; species Cryptomeria japonica. The sequence continues at coordinate 559,162,205 of NC_081409.1, read as the reverse complement.
AGGGTATGGAGAACCATTTTGAGTGTGAAGGGGTGACAGAAGCCCAAAAGGTTAAGGCTTCCAAATCAAGACTAAGGGGAGCAGCCTTGACATGGTGGAACTACTTGCAAGAGGAGAGAATTAGCATGGGGAAGCTACCTATTACAAACTGGAAGGCCATGGTGAGTAAGATCAAGGAGAACTACTTGCCAGACGATTATGAAGTCCAACTTCATAAGAAGAGACAGGGATTGAAGCAAAAATATCTTGATGTGGCCTCTTACATAGAGGAGTTTCAAAAGCTTTGTCTTAGATCCAAAGCCCAAGAAGAGGAATCTATCAAGGTGGCTAGGTATCTAAGTGGCCTAAAGTGGAACATCCAAGAGGAGATAATCCTATGGACTCCTACCACTGTCCAAAAGTGTCATCAGCTTGCTACTAAGGTGGAAGAGAGGAACAAAAGGAAGGGAGACTCCAACAATAGGGGTAGAGGCAGAGGTAGAGATCAAATGAGTCATCGAGGTGGTTACCAAAGCAAGGCAAGTGAGCAAAGGAATCAAGGAGAGTCCAAGTTGAGTGAGCATAATAGTGAAACCACTCTTAGAGGAGGCCATTCTCAAGGAAGAGGTGCACAAGGGGGCCCAAATAGGGGTAGAGGTACCGGTAGGGGTAATTCCTACTTTGCAACCATGAAATGCTACAATTGTGGTCAATTGGGACACCCGGCCTATAGATGCCCTAACAAGCCTACCTCATCAAATAGTGGAAAGCGGGTTGCTTATGCCCATGAAGACACATCAAGCAGCAAAACACCTGAGGTGGACCATATTGAATCAGAGATTGGAGAAAATCTGATGTTCAATAGGGTCTTGATAAGACAGCCAGTCAAGGATGAACCTAAGCATAGGAGAGCATTGTTTAGGGTGAGATGCAAAATCTTTGGTAAGGTTTGCAAGGTGATAGTTGATTCAGGGTCAACTAATAACATCATATCAGATAAGTCAGCCAAGAAGTTGGAACTCACAAAGATACCACACACTAGTCCTTACAAGGTGACATGGTTGAATCAAGAGTAGAGTGTGCTTGTCAATGAACAGACTTGGGTGGAGTTTTCTATTGGAGGGTACAAGGACAAGATCCTTTGTGATGTGCTACCCATGGATGCCTGTCATTTGCTGCTACGTAGACCCTGGAAATTTGATAGGAAGGTGATCTATGATGGAGAGGAGAACTCCATTTCCTTCAAGAAGGACAACAGAACCTATAAGATTCAGTCTCTAATAGAGAATGATGAGGGAAACTCAAGAACACCTAGTGTCTTACTTAATACTGGTAAAGAGTTCTTACACCTGCTGCATGAAGAGGAGACAGTGGGATGTGCCATCTTTGTGAAGCCAAACAAGGAGGAAGGTAAGTTGCAGATAGAGGTACCTAAGGAGGTAAAACAAATGTTGCAAGAATATAAGGACATAGTGAGTGATGGAGCACCTGCAACACTTCCACCAAGAAGGTCTATAAGCCATCAAATAGACTTTGTACCCGGTGCATCCCTACCCAATAAAGAAGCATATAAGCTCACACCTGATCAAAACAAGGAGGTGGCAAGGCAAGTGCAGGAGTTGTTGGATCAAGGACTGATCAAGAAGAACATCAGCCCATGTGCAGTCCCGGTAGTACTAGCAACAAAGAAGGGAGGCAAGTGGAGACTTTGCACTGATTCAAGGGAAATAAATAGGATCACCATAAGGTACAGATTTCCTATTCCTAGAATAGAGGATTTGATGGACTGTTTAGGAGGTGCCATGTATTTTACTAAGTTGGACCTTAAAAGTGGTTATCATCAAATTAGGATTAAGGAGGGTGATGAGTGGAAGACCGCTTTTAAGACACAGAAGGGTTATATGAATGGCTTGTGATGCCATTTGGACTTACCAATGCCCCAAGCACCTTCATGAGGTTGATGAATGAGGTGTTGAAGGACTTCACAGGTAGATTTGTGGTGGTGTACTTAGATGGCATACTCATCTATAGCAGAACCAAAGAGGAGCACCTAGAACATTTGAGGTTAGTCCTAGAGAGGTTGCATGAAGAGAAGGTGGCAATCAACTTAGAGAAGTGTGACTTCTTGAAGCAAGAGTTAGTCTACTTGGGATTTGTGGTGTCTAAGGGAACCTTGAAGATGGATCCAAGCAAAGTGGAGGCAATCTTGAATCGGCCTGCCCCTAAAATAGGGACTAAAGTTAAGAGTTTCCATGGTTTACCCCAATTCTATAGAAAGTTTGTGAGGAAATTCAGTGGCATATGTGCACCAGTACTTGACACCATAAAAGGAGGCCTTAAAACTAAGTTCAACTAGACTGAACAAGCTGATGAAGCATTCTAATTATTGAAGCAAGAAGTAGCCACAAAACCCATCCTACTCTTACCTACTTTTGACAAGCTATTCACATTGGAATGTGATGCAAGTGGAATTGTAGTAGGGGGTGTATTGAGTGAAGAGGGAAGGCCTGTGGCATTTTTTAGTGAGAAGCTTAGTGAGGCAAAGAAGAGGTATTCAGCATATGATCTAGAGTTGTATGCACTAGTTCAGTCTCTCAAGAAGTGGAGGCATTACCTACTCCCAAAAGAATTTGTGGTGTTCATAGATAACCAGGCTTTGAGTTACATTAACACTCAAGAGAAGCTTAGAAATAGACATTTGAAGTGGATGGAGTACCTCCAATCCTTTACCTTTACGATCAAGCATAAAAAGGGGCAGCTCAACAAGGTGGTAGATGCTTTAAGCCAGAAGTTATTGACTATCCAAGAAATACAATTGCAGAGCATAGGGATAGAAGGTTTCAAGGATCTCTATGAAGAAGATGAAGACTTCTCATCAGCCTACAAGGTCTACAAGGAGTTTGAGAATCATTTTCATGGTGAGTATGCAGATTGCACTCTTCAAAATGGTCTCTTGTTCAAAGGCAATCAGTTATGTGTGCCTAGAGGAACCATGAGAGAAAATCTGATACAAGAGAAACACAATGGAAGCCTAAGTGGACACTTTGGAATCACTAAAACTTTGGATCTAGTACAGAGATACTACCATTGGCCTAGGTTGCCAAGGGATGTGAGAAGGTATGTGGAGCAATGTGGTGTGTGCCAAAGGGCAAAAGGAGGATCAAGAAATGCAGGCCTCTATCAGCCATTACCGGTCCCAAATAGGCCTTGGGAGTGTGTGAGCATGGACTTTGTGGTAGGACTCCCCAAGACAAAGACTGGTATGGATAGCATCTATGTGGTGGTAGACAGATTTTCTAAGATGAGCCATTTCATTCCATGTAGAACTACTCATGATGCTAGCTACATTGCACATCTTTTTTTTAAGGAAATTGTAAGGATTCATGGACTCCCATTAAGTATTGTTTCAGATAGGGATAGCAAGTTCATGGGCCATTTTTGGAAAACCTTATGGAGAAGACTAGGAACTCATTTATCATTCAGCTCAGCTTACCATCCACAAACTGATGGTCAAACTAAAGTCATTAACAGGGTGTTAGGCAACTTGTTAAGGTGTCTAACCAAGGAGTATGGGCAGACTTGGGATCTAGTTATTCCACAAGCTAAGTATGCCTACAATGACAGTGTAAATAGGACCACTGGAAGGAGTCCTTTTGAGGTTGTCTATGGCAGACATCCAAGAGGGGTGTGTGAACTAAGAGAACTTGGTTCCATGGAGATGAAGAGTGGGCAAGCAGAGGACTTCACTCAAACCATCAAGGAAGTCCAAGAACAGGTCAAGAGAGCCATCCTAGAGTCTACTCAAAAACTGAAAGCTAAAGTGGATGAAAAAAGGAGAGAGGTTCAGTTCAAAGTGGGTGACTATGTGATGGTCCATTTAAGTAAAGCTAGAATGCAAAGCGGCAAGCCTACTAAGCTACAAATGAAGAGGGTAGGACCTTGTAAAATTTTGTCCAAATATGGTGAGAATGCCTACAAGGTGGATCTTCCTTCAGATTTGGCTATATAACCAATCTTCAATGTTGCTGATCTGATATTATACAAAGGTGAAATAGCAAGGCAAATTGAGAATCAAGCCAAGGTGCTGCAGGACTTGGATGTGAATGCCTTGCCTCAAGTGAAGCAGCCCATAGTAGAGGAGATCTTGGAGTCAAGGGTGAAGAAGTCTACCAGACACCAGGTCTACATGGAACACTTGGTGAAGTGGGCAGGTCAACCTGAGTCTGAAGCCACTTGGGTTGAAGAGGGCAGGTTCATGAAACTTGGTATTGACCCAGCTCTCATCTCTCCCCTAGTTCCTTAATTCTATGCAGAGGGGGAGTATGGTGCAGGAGCACCCTTCTAAGGTCTTCCACCATTTGATTTTGTTGGGACTTTGCTTCTTTAAGAAGCCATGTAAATGTAATAAGAGCCAAGAGCTCATTGGTTTTGTTTAGGTCCTAGGTTCACAAGTCTAGGTTGAGTTTTCTTTTTGAGTTGAGGGTATGTGTTCCCATTGGTGAGTTTGGGGTCATTTTTGGCATGGTTGTGTCCATAGGATAGCCCAATGTAGGCCTAAAAGTCAAGAAAAGCAACATTGCAAAAGTTGCTCAAAAGTTACAAAAAGTTGCACGACAACTTTTCAAAGTTGTCATGCAACTTTTCCACCAAATAGGTCATAACCTTAGCTTGGCATTGGGAACCCTAACCCTGGCACACAAACCAAGGAAAAGATATTATAAATTGGTGCAAACCCTAAAATGAGGGGTTGGATGTCAAATTGTACAGCCAAAGGAAAAAGACCTTGACTGTGACTGTGTTTTTGTTGCCAGTCGGCACAAATAGAGCATTAAAAGATTGACAATGGATTGTTATAAAAACTAAACTATGTTGAGAGTATTGTATAGTGTTTATACTTTCATTTTGAGCTTTTAGGTTAGGTTTATTGTGCAAGTTTTGTGTGTTTTGTAAATACTTTGTGAATTACTCTTTTACTATCTAGTTTTGGACTGTTTTCTGTAAATGGGTTGGCAACTCCTATCCCCATTGTGGAAACACCATGAAACCATAGGGAATAGGAGTGAAGACCCTATATAGTATCTTAGAGGAAGAAGGGCCCTTGAAGATGCAGGAAAGCCTTTCAAAGACCCACTCCTAGGCGAGACTGGTCTGTGCCCAACTAGGAAGGGTCAAGGTTGCAGAGGTCCGTGAGAGAAAGGAAGGACAAGGAAAGAGGAACCCTTTGGAGGAGTTGTAGAGGGGTGTGTGGAGAATCATTGGTGAGAAGGAGGAGCTTCCACCAATCTAGAAAAGGTGGTGAAGATAGCAAACCATCACTGTGACCCTGGTAGGCCTAAGAAAACCCTTAAAAACCCTCAAAAACCCTTAAATTCACCTAGGGCAGTGTACGGACACTTGGGGTCCCAAAACTAGGAAAATCCTTGAGCCTTGGTCAAATGAATAGCAGTCCCTTTGGGGAGTTTCACAATTTTTGGCATTGATTGCAAGAGGAAGCCCTAAAAGTTCGGAATGGAGGCCTAATAGGGGCACATTCCTTGTAGCCCTATTTTGTAGGAAAGAAGCAAAATATTGAGATTGGTAACAAGTAGGAAGGCCAAAACCTCTTGGAGGAACATGAATGGATGGAGAAATGTGTCAAAGACCTATCTTATCCTTGCTAGGACCTGAGAAGGTGTAGGAAGAGTTAAACCCTTATTAGCCTATGTAAGGGTTTTGAAGCTTGTGAGTAGGTGAGAGCTTAGGAGAAGAATCACATGTTGTTGGTGGGTGGATTGGGCAAGGTCAGGGGATTTCACAAGCAAGGGAAGTCCTAGAGACCCTAGGGTGTGGTTGGAACACCTAGTGATCCAAGGGGAGGATCAAAGAGCATAGACTAGGCTAGTCTATCCCATTCTCATTTCCATCAATTATGATATTGATTTGATAGGATACAAAATGCTTTGGTTTGTGTAATTGGTTTGGATCTGTTATTCATGCTATTCAGATATATATCATGATTAGTTGGTTCAGGATTTGATGACTCGAGAGCTATCATTTGCTCTAGTAAGCCTTTTGGTCATCGGTAAGGGTTTTACCAACAAAGCTTTGTTGAAGATATTTTGATGCACATGATAAGTGGTGTTGGTGCAGCTTCTAGATGGCTTTCATGATGTTTTTGGTTATCTTGTTTGTTTTCTAGTTCATCGGTGGTGTTGGATTTGGTTTATGGTGACCTATTTTGGGTCCAGTGTTATCTAGGTTATGGACCGGTTTCCATAACATGTTGAAGGATGTTCCTGATACGTTATCGACGAGATTTAATGATTGGTTTACATTGTTTTCAACCTAATCCAACTTTCTTTATCATTGGATTATGGGTTTATGTAATGAACTTATTGTATTATCTTTTAGGTGGGTGACCTAATTATTTAGGTCCCGGGTTGGTATAAATATGATGTAAGATCTCTTTGTAGATCATGGGTATATGGGTTGATAGAAAAGGTTTATAGAATGATCTATGTGCAAATAATGTTGTAATCATATGCAAAAGGTTTGGGCGATCATAGGTGATCAAATCGGGTTTGTAAGATAGGTTTATGGCCTCCAACATTGAGCTTAACCGAAACTGTACTCAGGCATAGGAGATTCTATACTTGTAGTTCACTCTTCTTTCTGGATTATAGTTAGTGAGGCTCCTATTTGTAGTGCGCTCTAGGTTGTTGGCCTTCCTGCATGTGTAGGCCCCTTATATTGTAATCACATACTTTTTGTAGAAGTATTATCCAACTGTGGGTAGGCTTCCCACCGTGGATTTTCCCTTTACCGGGTTTTCCATGTACAATTCTTGGTGTCATGTGTTATGGATGGATGGTAATTGTTCAATGATTTATGTTTATGTTTAAATGCTTTATCATTCATTCTGGTATTTGGTTTATGCATTCCGGTATTAAGTTTATATGTTCCGGTATTAAGGATTTAAATGATTAAAGTTCTATAATCTGATGACAACTAATTCACCCCCCCCCCCTCTTAGTTATCCTCTGGTTATTTGAGTTGTCTAGCAGTACCTTGGCTTAGCATTCAATCCATCCATTCTCTTACAGCTCTGCTCCTTGATGTGGCATGCTCAACTCTCTTAACAACTTGGTCATCCAAAGAAGTTGCCACTAGATCAACAACTTCTAAAGTCTTCATCACTTTGATAAGAATTGAGGTGAGTTTCTCAATTTGTGCCTTAAGCTGATCTTTCTTGACCTTATCCTTGTCATACCTTGAAACTAAAGCCTCCAAAGTGAACTGAGTGTCATGTGCCACAAAATCATAAGTTTACTTACCTAGATCAATCCTTTGAATGGTATAATTTGATTCCTATACTTGACCAATGATAGCATCCTAAGGAGGAATAGAAATCTTAGCATATTTATTCCTATTCTTATCAACTTTTACGCTCGAAAAAGTTTTGGCTTTCTTGACCGTCTTGAGTTTCACAGGAACAAGCTGACTGAAATCAAAGTCTTCTGGAGAAATGATTTTTTTTCTTTTATTTAGGCACATTCGATATCAACCAAGGAGGTAAAGTTGTATCATCATCCTCACCTGCTACCATCTCTTGAGAAGTATTGATAGAATCCTAAACAATGGTTCCAGATACTTCAAACAATGAGGGAAAAACAGAAAATGCATTCTCAATATTGTCATGTGGTGTGTCTAAAGCAGACTCACAAGCACTAATAGAATATACATGAATAACACTTGAAGGGTAAATACAAGTGACCACTAGAGGATCAGGCTCAGAAGTAGAAATAGAAACTTTTAACATAGATGAAGGAGACGATACTTGAAGGATTCATCTGCTCATGGAATCTCTTCTACATCCAATTCATTTAGTTCTTGTTCATCCTCTTGTCCATGAATTAACTCTTCATAGGGATGATCGCCCTCCTCTTGTTCATTCGATACCTCTAACTTTGATATTTCTTGAGCATTATAACTCAAAGGCTCTCCTTGAGTTTTACCTTTCTTCGACCCAACTGTGAATTTCAAGTTAGGAGCCTTTGCTAGAGTAGTAGGGTCCTATTAGTTCTTGGTTCTAATATTTGATCTCTTTCCCATTGGGCCAATAGTGTCACCATCAGAAGATGAAGAGAAAGGTTTCAAAGGAACACCATGCAAAGATAACCAAACATTAGTATTCATAAGAATACTCTAAAAACGTGCCCTGATGAAAGTGAATTCCTTTTGCAACCAATGGATGTGAGGAAAAGGAGTAGAAGAAACCTTGTTCTTCTCATACATTGGATCCAAGATATCACCGTCTTCCTCCAGATCTTTAAGAACATCAGCAAGACCAAAGTCCTCAATCTATTCAACTGTCAATTGACAATAATCAATTTTTCTCACATCATACTCGGGCCTATAATTAGCACAAACATCTTCAATCTGATGCACATGTGCATATGCCTTCTTCAATTTTTTTTCTCTTTCCTTTGTAATCAAAATCCTTTCTTGTCTTAAAGAGCTTCATGGTAACTCTTCTCATCTCCTCCTCCATTGCCCTACCCTTAAAGATGGAATTGATAGAATACCTACCAATGGAAAGAGAAAATTTCAAACCTGTCTTATGAGAACCTAATTGGGTCTCATATACAACATTCATCTGATGAGCTAGTTCCATCAATACAATCATATTAGAGGGGTATCTAGGGAAGATGAATGGCTCACCATTGAAACATACAACCCTGATATATGTGAAGGTTGGGAACTAAAGGAACATGTATCTATATTTATTCACTACTTCCCAAGCATGATCATAAACTCTTTTATTATATAAGTTCTTGTCCAACATAACGATATAATAACCAAAGAAAGCAGATAATTTACTCTTCATAAATGATTACAACTTTCTTGAAGAACCAACTGGGAATAGTATTTATGTACCTCAATTTGCCTCTTATCACCAATGGTATATTATCTAGGAGAATTTCCCATTGAATTTGTGGCATACGCCAAGTAAGAATTCATATATAACTTGAGTGTGGTAGGAACATTGGTGAGTTGTTCACAAATGGCATCACTAATTTGTTTTCCCCAGATTATCTTATCCTTGTTTTGTCTGATCATATTGATATACTGATACATCCATTTATAGAAAGTATTAGAAGTGGGAAGTCCTTTAACTCTAGTTAAAAGAGTTATCAAATCATTGACTTCTTCAATTAAGTCACATTTGGGAAGAGTCTCAGGCCATCTTACAATAGTATGTCTTGGGGTTTTAAGCCAAGTGTCATTCATATTATGCCTACACTTATCTGAATTTCTATCAAAGTAGGCTATAGTTGTCTGCATAGAAATATCAGTAGATTTTTCAATATTGGGACACTTGAAGACCAAATCAAAGAAATCTTCATCAATCCTAATCAATTTCTTTTTGGATTCATCCTCCACACTTTTGCTATCTGGATCAAAATGATTTGACACTGCCAATACAAATTCAGGATCCTAAGCCGACATGGGAAAAGATGCTACTAGGTGGATGCCACTATTGATAGTAGATTCCATGTCATGATATGAAGGTGGTTTTTCAATCCTTTTTCTGAAATTTAGCTAGGTCGACATGACCTATCTCCATGTCTCTAATATGCAATATTAGAAGTAACTAAAGAAGGTGGAAAAATTGGGTGAGGGTCGTGCTTCTTGAATTTCATCCCTATTTTGTTTGGAGAAGCCTCTATCATTGATATAATAATAACACTGAGAGAAAAAGACATTCATTAGCATTATAATGATATATTTAATCAAATGCTTTTGTTCATATGACTTGAGCAAATCTTCATAAAATAGTACAATTTGGCCATTAGGGTTTCCAAAACCCTATTGAAAAGTTTGAAATAACTGAGATTGATCAAATATAAATCTTAATTTTCATGTGTGCTAAGTGAAATTTCAAGATTATAATCTTAAAAATTCACTTTAATTGTGGTTAAAAGGTGTAATTATGGTCCATAACCCTGAATTACACTTTGGAAATACCAAAATTAGGTGTAATTCGGGTTTACGAATCTGAATTACAATGATATATTTGATCAGCATGCTTACGAATCTAGTTTACGGATCTGAATTATGGGTCTTTTGTTTGGAGAAGCCTCTATCATTGATATAATTATAACACTTAGAGAAAAAGACATTCATCGACATTATAAAGATATATTTGATCAAATACTTTTGTTCATATGACTTGAACAAATCTTCATAAAATAGTACAATTTGGCCATTAGGGTTTCCAAAACCCTATTCAAAAGTTTGAAATCACTGAGATTGATCAAATATAATTCTTAATTTTTGTGTGCGATAAGTGAAATTTCAAGATTATAATCTTAAAAATTCACTTTAATTGTGGTTGAAAGGTGTAATTTTGGTCCATAAACCCAAATTACACTTTGGAAAAACCAAAAATTAGGTGTAATTTGGGTTTACGGATCTGAATTACACTTAAAAAAAAGTGAAAACAATAAACCAAGTGTTGGATGGGGTTACCAACCTGCTTAGTGCTTAGAGAAACAAAGGAAAGCATATGGTGGTCAGTGGGGTTTCAAACTCGTCAAACACCCAATATGGTGTATGGCAGGTTTGCACCCCCGTCGAACAACAAAACTTGTTTGTATTGATATAAAGGAAATAGTGGTGGTTGAGGTTGCCGACCCGCCACACATGACCATGTGGTGTGGGGCAGGCCTACGGCCCCACTCAACATCGAAGTGGGTAAACAGTGAACACAGGGAAATGGTGGTGGTTGGGGTCGCCGACCCACCACACGTTGTTGTATGGTACTGGGTGGGTGGACGGCCCACCCAACACCATAGTGAATAACCATGGAAAGAAAAATAGAAATAGTGTGTCTCAAGGTCATCGACCTGTCACACATCACAATATAGTGTGGGGCGGGTCAATGGCTCCACCCAACACACAACATTAAATGGCAATAAAAACATAGGGAAAGAACTTATATGTGGCAATGGCAGCAGACCTACCACACACCACTGTATGATGTGTGGTGGGCCTACAACCATCACCTCGCCCCGATAAAACACAATGATACAAAAATCAAATAAATCAAAAGGGTTTGGGAAAACCCTAAAAACACGGGGAAGAAAACATACCCGTTAAAGAATTCGATGAAGTCTCCCTCGCAGCCTAAGCAAGATCAAGTTTGAACAAAAATAAAAGGGAGATATATAAAAACCAAATTAAAAAGAGTCCTATTTGAATTACTCAAACAATTAATTAATAAATCGAGTGGCATATATGAGTGCAAATTGGGTTTGTTAACTTGATTTGCACCTTTTAGGTGTAAATTGGGTTTACAAACCAAATCAGGTTTACAAACCCAATTTGCACTTAAATGGGCAAAAATGCATAAAAGAGGTGTAAATCAGGTTTATAAACTTTATTTGCACCTAAAAAGGCATACTTAGTGTAAATTGGACTTATGAACCCAATTTACACCTAAATTACACTCCTTAGTGTAAAAGGGAAAAACCAAGGGTAAAACCATTTTATGATGATGATGACATCTCATAAATGCATAGAGAAATTTAAGCACAAACGAGCAAAAATTTGTGGGGTATCCTCAATTTTGTAATATTAAAAACTAAGGATAACATTGGCTCTAACTACAAAACAATCTTTGATCATTCATTAAGGATGAGCGAAGATTGTAGAATCTCAGTGCTCTATGTACCTTCATCCATCCATTAGGCTAGAGTCAAGTGACAGAGAAAAACCAAAAGACACAAAACAAAATAAAAGGGAAGATCAAAAACAATTCACCAAAACTTCATTATGAAAATAGTTTGAGATATCGGCCACTATGTCGCAAAGTGAAAGGAGTTTCATCATTGTACGCAAGAAGATAACTGCCTTCGCCACAAATTTGATGAATAGTGAAAGGTCTTGTCCAAAATGAATCAAACTTGTCATGCATTCCTTTAGGTTCATGCCTTACATCCCAATGCAAGACAAGATCTTTAACTTTTAAATCTCTTTGCTTTTCTTTCTTATCAATAAGAGTCTTAACTTGATTTTGGTATTTTGATATGGTCCACCACTTGAACTCTTCTTCCTAGAGTTCAATGAGGAACATGATATGTCTATCTAGTGAACTCTCATATGTTTGATCTTTAATTGCTTTTACCAACTTTAGAGCTAGTAGCTCTAAAGTAACTGGAATCTCAACATTAGTACCATAAAGGAACTAAAAAGGTGATAACCCAATCGCTCTTTTTGGTGTAATCTTGTCTGCCCACAAAGCATCAATCAATGCTTTATGCCATTGATGTTGATTTTCATCAACTAACTTCTTAATTATTGTAATTAGATTCTTGTTGCTTGATTTTTCTTGATCGTTAGCCTATGGATAATAGTATGAAGAATTGGCAAGAGTAATATGATACTCAAAGAAAAACTGAGTAATCTCATATGAGGAGAAATAAGTAGCATTATCCGCTAATATCTTGTTTGGAACACCAAACCTACTGACAATGTTTTCTTTTATAAAATCGCATACCACCAAAGAATTAGTTTGTTCGATAGAAATTGCTTCAACCCATTTAGTAAAATAATCTGTGGAAATCAAAACATATTGATGACCTGTGCTAGATGAGGAATTGATCGGGCCAATAAAATCAATACCCCACTGCTGAAATGGTTCCTCAATCACCACTGGTTTAAGAGGAAATGTTGCAAGCTTAGATTTACCAACAAACTATTGACACAAATCACACTTCCTAACCCAATCATAAGCATCTTGAAAAAGGGTAGGCCAATAATACCTGGCTCTTAAAATCTTATGAGCCACCACTAGAGCTGAAAAATGTCCACTACAAGCCAAATTATGAAAATATTTTAACAACTTACCTTGTTGAGTTTTGTCCACACACTTTAAGATAGTATCATCAAGACTTATTTTATACAAACTATATTCCCAAAGAATATAGTTTGCAGATTTTAACTTTAAATTCCTTTTCTCTTTATATGTGAGATGTGATGGGCATTCACCATAAGTGAGAAAATAAGCAATGTTAGAATACCATTCATCTAAAGTATTCACAAACAACACTATAGGGATATTTCCTTGTGAATCCTTCTCTAGGGTAATAATTGATGAATACTAAGAGCGGGGGTGAATTAGTATGCCAAAAAATCTTTGTACTTAAACACTTAAACAGTCTAAAGATAAACCGGTAAAACAGTTTGACAGACAGACCGGTTATCACACATGCAAACCAAAATGCAAACAAAGCATTCACACATAAAAGCAATACAACCATAACACAAGATATTTGAATTGGAAACCCAAATGGAAAAAACCACAGTGAGATGGAACTCACAAGTCACTATCTGCAAAATAGAAACTAGACCAGTTAAGGTCAGACCGATTAAGGTCTTACAATGTTCTTCACCAGAACAGATCCTATTAGGAATCCCAATCTCTGTTAGGAGATAAGTCCAATTAAAGACTACCTTGTTAGAGGATTTTAGATTCATAGGAGTGAACCACCTTGTTAGAGGATTTTACAAAGGCTTTGAGGCCTACCCGATTAAGGGCTACAGACTTGTCAAAGATGTGAGTAATCAACAAGTGTTTGATCTATGTAATAGCACAAACTGCTTGGTTAGATCCAATATTGCTCACAGTTAATGCATTCCAGCATTACTTCAGTCTTCTCTATCTCTCTCTCAGTTACAAGTTGATCTTCTCAGATAAGATCGTTCTTACAACAACTCAACATCCACCTTAAACCCTAGCACGACATTAACCCTTTCAGCAATAACTTAAAACCCTAGACATGATGTCCTTTTAAAGGAATCTGATTTCATGTCAGTCCAATAGGATTATATTACAATTTCCTAGGTTCAATGAATCTAGACATACTCAGTAACAAGACACAAAAAGCACCGTCAATGTGTCGGCACCATCAACCAATCGGTGGATTGGTAACTCATCACAAAATGTCAGTTGGTAACTCATCATAGAGTATTACCGGTTCATACAAAATACCGGTTGCCGGTTTGACAAAAATGAAGACTGGTAAGAATGTGTTGTGCCGCTTTGCTCCCTCGTACTGCTTGGGATCTACGAACCGCTTGGGGTCGACATGCCGCTTCAGACCAGGAAACACATTCTGCAAAATCACCAATAGTCTAAAGACTAGAATACAACATACCGGTTGGAACAAATACCGGTTGAGCTCAAGCTCATACATATAAAGGGGATCTTAATACAAGTGTGTGTCCATCAATGACAATCACAACATAAACAACAAAAATGCCAACAATAATTCCTTCTGGTTGGTTATCTGCCATTAATTGACACAAACCTTTACCTCAAACCAACTTGAATCTCCAACTCAAATTCTTGAATCTTTGCTATCCAGTTACCTCTTTTAGTTCCAAAATCCTATTGTGTCAAAATCAACTTAATTGCAGTATCTAGAACTAAACAAATGACATGTGAATTTAGGATGTAGAATAAAAAATGCTTCACAACTTTGACCAAAGCATAAACATGCTTATCCATTTGAGAGTATTTGAGTTCACAAGTCTTGAGAGGACAACTCTAGAATGTTATTGGTGACTCAATACATTCTGAATTCTTATGAACTAGAATTGTAGAAAGAGTGTGATATGAAGCATAGTTGTACATTATGAAATCTTTAGTATAATCAGGACATACCAATACTAGAGCATGAGCGATGACTTCTTTTATTTCTTCAAAAGTTGCTTTCCCTTCTAGAGTCCAATGGAAAGCCATCTTCCCTTTCATCATATTCACAATATGATGTGTTTTCTCTGCAAAGTCTGGTACAAACCTTCCTAAGAAGTTCACTTTCCTAAAGAAAGAATGAACACTCATCTTACTTGAAGGTAAAGACAAACTTTGAATAGCTTTAACCCTTTCATGATCAATCTTGGTACCTTCCTTAGACACTATATGTCCAAGAAGTTTTCCTTCTATTACTCCAAAAATTGATTTTTTGGGATTTAAGGAAATTCCATGTTCTCGACGTCTCCTTAAAACATCTTCAAGATGAAAAAGATGATTTTCACATTCTTTCAAGAAAATGGTTAAATCATCAAGATACACAAGGTACCTTCCAATAATAACTCGAAAATCCATATCCATAGCTCATTGGAAGGGCACGCCTACATTAATCAACCCAAAAGGAATCCTTCGATAAGAAAAGGTACCCCAAGGAGTCGTGAAGGCAGTCTTATGTTGATCCTCCTCTCTAACTTCAATTTGATTGTAGCCCAAAAAATCATCAAGCATGGAGAACATATGTGAACCAGTGGCTATCTACAAGACTTGATCCGTCACTAGTAAAGGATAATTATCCTTTAGAGAAGACTGATTAAGATTACAAAAATCCATGCAAATGCAAATTTCCCCATTCTTCTTTCTTATAGGTACAATATTTGCAATCCAAGATAAATGATGAATGGGCAATATTATTTTTGCATTCAACATCATTTGAATTTCCAAAAGTATAGTACCTGATATCTTGGGATTGTACTATCTTTGTTTCTATTTGAAAGGCGTTGTCCCCAACTTAAGCGAAATATCATGTTGTACTTCTTTAGGCTTGAAATTTTTCAAGTCATCATATGAATATGCCAGCACATCAATGTATTGGTGCAACAATTGTAAAAACTGCTCCCTTTCAGTTGAGGTACAACTATTACCAATATTAACATATTTTGGATCACTTTTTGAGTTGATATTGTATTTTGTATAACCCATGGTGTCATCCGATGACAATTGTTGTTGCTTGACATACCTATCATGTTTATCAAATAGCATTTATAATGACACTAGGCCTTTTGGAATCTTGTTTCCCTTCAACTATAGGAAACCTTCATCTTGTGAGGAGTCATTACTTGCAACAGAATCTAAGCAATTACTCCCATCAAAGTACACGTTATTGAAACCATCACTAGTTTCAAGGAAGTTCATAATATGCTTATCATCATTGAAAATTTGCCAATGATCCCAATTATCTGGAACACTTGGTCTACAAATTAATTCAATGGAACAAACTTCTTGGGGAAATTCATTATGAGGAATCGAAAGAGTTTCTAACTGAGCAAGTGAATCGGCTCTAGAATTGAACTCACTTGATACCATCGATATATTGAGGGAATCAAAATTCTCAATATTTTCCCAAACTAAATTACAGTATTGTTTCAACTGCTCATTTTGAGTTTGGTAAATATTTCTGATTTAACAAACTACCAATTCAGCATCTCCTTGTGCATGTAGATTCTTAATACCTTTCATTCAAGACACTTCCATACCCAACAACAAAGATTCATATTATGCAGTATTATTAGTATTTGAGAACTGAACCTTGAAATAATATGGAGTTGTTTTACCTTGGGGAGAAATGAGAGCTACACCTATGCCAGAACTGTCAACAATACAACTACCATCAAATTCCATTAGCTATATCTAATTATCACTGTTCACAATAGAAGACTGTAAGCCGAAAACTTCATCATTAGAAGAAATTGACATGTTTTGAATTATCAGCAGAAGGAGAAATAGACATAAAATATTTGGATAGCAAATTGTCTTCATTAATAGAAAACTCATATGTCTCATAATTTGAAAGTTTGACCCAATCCTTAGCAAACTCAAAAACTTTGTCAATATAGAGATAATAGTTTCCCATTCCGGGATGATTCAAATAAAATTTGAGCTTTGTGATCATCTGATTTGATTACTAAAAATTTAACTTCCTTCTCAAGGAGTAATCTCTACATTTCACCTTTAACAAGTATCCTAGCCTTTGACTAGTCCATGTTAATTTCACCTCCAACATACTTACAAAAATTTCTTCCCAGAAGCATACCATAGGAGGATGGAATATCAGCTACTAAGACATTCATCTTGATCCTCTTGTCAGGATATGTTGACTAATAAAATGTACTTGTTTGTTTTCCATAGAAAACCATTTACCAAAAGTCTTGGTAAGGATAAGTCCAAAGGCATTATCCACCTTAGCAGCCATTGCATTATCTAAGGCTCCAGAATCTATCACATGGTTGCTAAGTTTATACCCATTTATAAGAAGAGAAATATAAAAGGGTTAAATTCTACCTAACACAGTAGATGGGAAAACAACTAAGTTATTATGAGATGCTATAGAAACTTCGGTAATTTCCTTTTCTTTGACAAATTTAGCTAACCTATCAAATTGTTTAGGATTGGCCTTAAGATATTCAACTTCTAAAATTTGAATTTTTGTTTTCTTTGCATGATCAATAATATCAAAATTTTGGTATTGCAAATGAGGTGGGGAAGTAAATACATCACTAACAAGTTTGGAATTGACTAATACATTCTTTGACACATTAGACGAAAACAAGTTGGGTGTACCTACTTGATTATTAGCAGTTGAATCTTTAGGTAAATTAGGCAAAGGAGTACCTCTCTTTAGAAGAGTTGTTGGCAATTGAGGTGCACTCTTTGCTTTAGTTTTATCACTAGACTTCTGATCGGGTTGCTTTGGAACTTATGAACGAGTGAAGACTGCAAATGCTTCACTCTCACATTTTATTTCGACTTCTTGGTATTGCAAAAACCAGATACCAAAGTTGCTAGATAATTATCCCTCATCCTTTTGAAAAGAATTAACTATGTCTTCAAGTGGAATATATTCAACAATGGATTCATCTTTCTCAGTTTCATAATACCCCACTGAAGCATTAACAGGAGGTGCCTCAAGAGCCAATCTCTCAGGAGGAGGAGGTAACTTGTTCTGATTTCTAGCCGCATAGCTAAAAGCATTGTTTGGGTAGGTCCTTCATGGAGAATATTTGTATGTGGCAAGAGAATATGTCTAAGAAATTTGCTTCTTCAAAGCGAGAACCTCATTTGCAAGTCTTTGGACCATGGAATCAGTAGTACCTGCAAGAGAAAAAATTGAAGCTTCTAGAGTGAAAAAAGTTACTTTGGTTTTATTGGGATCTTTCTTAATCTTTCCAGCTAAGATTAAGTGGTCCTTCGTCTCCACTGCTTGAGTTTGAGATACTAACACATTTGTCGGAGGTGTTCTCTTCAATAAAAAGATAACTTCTGGCAATTGTGCATTTATAAAGAAACATTTTAAATTTTCCTTAGTACGTTGAGAATCAGTAGGAATTCGATTCTTCAATCTATTAAACTTAGCCATAAAATCCCTTGTGGGTTCATGCAGCTCTTTTCTCATGGAATTCAACCAAGCCAAAAGAGCATGTGCATCTTTGTTGGCTTAAAATTTGCTTCAAATTAATTCTTAAGCAAGTCCCAAGTTGTAATTATTTGAGGTGCCAGGTGATAGAACCAATCTGCAACAACACCTTCACTAGTACAAAAACAACAATATATGACTAAATAAACTACCAAAAATTGTATATAAATGACTAAATTTGATCACGTGACCACTAGTAGTTTATTTCTAGTCATAAATCAATTTGGTCACGTGACCACTCGTTGTTTTGATTGATCAATTTGGTCATCGATTTGGTCATTGATTTGGTCATCGATTTGGTCATTCATTTATTCATATATTTAGTCACTAATTTAGTCATTGATTGTTGTTATCTGGTCATTTATTTAGTCATGATAGTCACTAATTTAGTCATATATTTAGTCATGGTAGTCATTTATTTAGTCAGATATTTAGTCATTAATTTAGTCATTGATTGTTGTTATAGTGATATATGAGCACACAATAATAACAACATAAAAATACCAATTGCATAACTAAATAATTTATAAATAGAAAGCAAGAAAAAAGAGCTCTATAATAATGAGCAAATACTCCAAATGTACATTATATGCATTAGCAAAGACTTTGTACAAGTACATAATAATCACAAGTTATACATGAGAAAAATTTATGCTCACAGTTTTCTAAATAGTGAAGAATTAACTATAATAGGTTTTCTAAGAGTATTGCATTATGAGGGCAGTGATCATTTGTGTCTAAAGTCCCATATGACCACCATCTAATTGGTCTCAAGTTTCATTTCTATAAATAAAAAAATGTTTGTCAGTCAATCACTGAAGGTATAAATGCATCAACTCTTCAATGGTACTTCAAATATTAGAAATGTAGTTTGTTGGACGATCTACCATTTCCATCAATTTTGTGGCAATGGACCTTGCATATTCACATGAGCCTTCATAGATCTGCATAAAGAAATCAAAACCAGCTATTTATATTAATATATAGAACATATGAGAAATTCATACAAATTAATATATTTTTTGAATGATGAAATAAAAATCTGGTTTTTATAGTTTTCTCTGTTATTTCCTAGGTTGCACAAGATTTATAGAAAATTGGTATAAAACTAAAGTTGTTAGAGAAATATAATCTAATGATGTAATGAACTATCTCTAGAAAAAAATTGGAGTGATTTTATTTTTTAGCATGTATATATATTAAATAAAAAAAAGAACTGTAAAACAAATGTGGAGTTCCCGACCATCATCAAAGGGCCACTGTGGGCTGAAACCCATAGGGTGGCTTCGGCCATGACCCATAGGGGTGGCTTCAACCGCACTGTGGGTTGCAACCCGCAAGGACGTCTCCAGCCACCACTGCAGGTCGTGACCCACAAGGGCGGCTTTGGTCGCACTGTGGGCCGCGACCCGCGAGGACGGCTTCGACCGCCATTGTGGGTCGTGACCCACAAGGGTGGCTTTGGTCACCCTGTGGGCCACAACCCGCAGGGATGACCTCGGCCACCACTGTGGGGTTGTGACAACACACGTAGCCCCTCCCTTTCCACCTTCCTTTCCGCTCGGCCCCTTCCTTTCCGCCTCTCTCCATGACAACACACACAGCTGCCCAAGGGGGGAAAGCTCAGCCTCCCCTCCACCGCTCAGTTTTCCTCTCACCACCCTTCATATCTCCGCCCTGCAAACAAGAATAAAGGGTAAGGAGATACAGATGCCCTAACTTAGTATTAAGCTAGGGCATTGATAAAAAGGGTCTAGCAAGTGGTTTGAAATCTTTTAAGTGGAATTATATTTCTTTTAAGAATATATATAAGCATGTGTATTGTATAGAAGGAAAATCTATATATGTATACAAGTATATATATATATATATATATATATATATATATATATATATATATATATATATATATATATATATATATATATATATATATATATATATATATATATATATATATATATATATATATATATATATATATATATATATATGAACATTTAGATATACATATATACATTCATTAAACAATTGGTTATGATTATAATATATATATTTACCTGAGTAAAGATATCTAAATGATTAAATTTATGATTGTTAAACAATTACCTATGATTTTTTTTAAATAATATTAATGTAGGGAAATTACATGAATTCTAAAATAGTTAAAATCGTAGAATTACAAATGAACGATTTAATTAACATTGGAGTTGTATTGGCATTAATGTATTGTTTCAGTCATTTTAAATTAGAAGGGGGTAAATTATTTATATACGATTATTTAAATCTATTAAGGGGATTAGTTGTCCATAATGGAAGATTTATTTTCTAGACGACTTTATTAATGACTTAGTTAATTTAATGTCGTATTGGAACTTTATTTTCAAATGTTCAATTAATTAATAATACAACAAATTTGTATTAGTATTAATTTAATGGATTTTTGGAACTATTTAATAATACAAGGAAATAATATTAACAGTAAATGTGATTAAAATTGTGATTGCCAATGGGCAATTTAATTAATATTAAAGTTGGTTTACTTAATTGTCATATTTTTACAAAGGCATGTTTAATTTTAATGTTGGTCAATAAATATTTAATATTTTGAATAGGAATCAAATTTAAACATTACAAAGTAAGTATTCTATTTTTTAATCTGATTAATTTAGACAAATGAATAATTGAGTAAATCTAATATAAATAATCATTCTATTGGGATCGTTAATGTTTATGCTCCCAATGATTCGGTTGAAAGATCATACCTCTGGCAATGGATTGCAGATAATCTTCCTCCTGCCACTTGGATCATGTGTGGGGACTTCAATATGGTTGAGGTGGCTTCTGATAAGGATGATTTTTTACCTTTCCGTTGGACAGCTAGAGAGCGGGAAGCCTAGTATTATATGCACAATAAATTGGGTCTTTTTGACCCCAACACCAACCGTCATCGTCCTAGTGGGGTCTAGCACACTTGGTCTAATTTCAAAGCTGGCTCTGATAGAATTCTTAAAAGGCTTGATCATGCTATGATATCTGTGCAATCTTTTTTCTCTTTTTCTAAAGATCTTGATATGCCAGTCACTCCTCTTATTGATGTGACGTTGTCATACCACTTCCCCATAAAGTTTAGCATTGAATGGTGGACAGCTAGGTAGCGTCCTTCCAAAATGCAATTTTACCTCAACACGTCTCTTTTGCACCTTCAGTCCACGATGGCCCACATTCAAAGAGTGTGGAATCTTGAGCCAAGGCCCCATCATCACACTGGTTGGATTGAGTGGTGGCATAATGCCATTTCCCGTTATGTGAGGTTTATGCGCATTTATGGTAGGCAACTTGCCATCTACCATAGGTAGTCATATGATGTGACCACCAAAGCCCTATGTGCTGCCATAGATGATTTGGCCTTGAATCCCTTTGATTCTACCCTACAACTCCATTTAGCCCAGCTCTGACATCAGAAGCAAGTTGTTGATAGTCACTCTTCTAGAGGAGCTCAAATCAAAACTAGATTACACTGGCTTAAGGTGGGCGATAGAGCTTCTAAGGAGTTCTTCCTGGCTCTACGTGCCCACCACACCTCTATTGGGATTAAGAAAATAAAAGAGGGATAGGCTCTTCTCATCGAGTTGCCTAACATTTTGCAAGCCTTTGTCCGTTATTATGAGAAGGTGTTCACAGCACAGGGAGATTCTCTAGCCCAAACCCAAGCCTTACAAGATTGCTTAGTTGTTGTTCCTAAATGGCTCTCTGACTCACAACAGACCTTTTTGTGATCTCTTATTGACCATTGATGATCTCAAAGAAGCTGCTTTTTCTATGGCAGATGACAAAGCCCTAGGTTGTGATGGCTTCCCTTGTGAATTCTACAAAGCTTTGTGGCCTTGTGTTGGTCCTGATCTTCATAAGGTCTATCTGAAAGCTTTTCATTCCTTCTCTTTGGGAAAATGATTAATCGGGGTAACATTAAGTTTATCCCTAAGGCTGGGGACCCAGAGGACATTTGCTTTTGGCAACCTATCACCTTGCTTAATGTCTCTTACAAAATCATCACCAAAGCTTTGGCCCTTAAGATTTGGCATCTCCTTCCGCTTATTGTCTGCCCAAAACAAACTGGATTTATCAAATCCAGGTTTATTCTGGATAATATTATTATTGTTTGGGAAGGTATGGATTGGGCTAGGTGCTCTCAACAGCGGGCAATCTTTCTTAAGATTGACTTTGCTAAAGCATATGATCGCATTGAATGGCCTTTTATCTTGGCTATGCTCAAAGCCCTAGGCTTTGGTCCCTGGTTCATCTAGTCTGTATAGATGCTCTTCATAGATGCCTCAGCTTGCATTACCATTAATGGGTGGCAATCTAATGCTTTTGGCCTTTTCAGATGCATTTGACAGGGGTGCCCTCTGGCTCCGACATTATATGTTCTAGCAACATAAGGGTTTGGTTACTTACTTGCTAATGCTATCGTTGTTGGGTGTGTTTGTGGTATCTCCCTGCCTGAGTCACCTTCCTAGCTTGTCAATGGTCACTTCGTCGATGATTCCTTTATCACTCTTATTGAGGATGAAGATAATGTGCAATCTGATCTTCAATGTCTTAACACTTTTTGCTTGGCTTCTGGTTCAGCCATTCAGTGGCACAAGATGTAATGTTGCAGATAGTCATTTCTTCCTTCTCCACCTTGGATCCTTTACTATGACTGGAAATGGCTTCAGCATGGCAAAAAATTTCACTTTCTAGGCATTCCTTTTGCCTTCCAAGCTTTGCCTTCAGATCTCTAGCAGCCGGTCTTAGACAGAATTGAGAAAAAACATGCCTGCTGGATCACCAAGCCTCTCTCTTTGGCTAGTAAATTCCAATTCTATTCCAAAGTGTTGCCTGCCACCCATCTTTACTACTCTTCATGTTGGGCTCCTTCAAATGCCTCTTACATGAAGTTGGAAAGACTTTTGCGGGCCTTTCCTTGGGCTACAGAGTCTAACCATCATGGTTTTCATAGGGTTGCTTGGGAGTATTGTTGTCTCCCTAAGGAATATGGCGGACTCGGCCTTATATCCACCCAGAACCAAGGGCTAGCCTTATGTGCCAAATGGGTTATCAGAGCCTTATCTGGCGATGAGGCCTAGAAATTTCTTCTTTGACATTGTATTTCTTCAGTCTTTCCTTCTAAAAGGCTAGCCTAGAAGGGGATAGGCTTGCAAACCTTTCTCACCATGATAGACCCTGTTTAGATGTAGGGTTCTTTTATGGTCAAAAGTATCTGGCGTTCTTGGGAAGCTATCAAGCCTTGGCTGCGGTGGGTCGGTGATGGCTTTCAGGATGGTTTATCCATGAATCAACATAATCTCTGGTGGTCCCCTCTTTTTCAGGTGCAAGGGTTACCTTTGGCTAAAATTCAAGCTATCAATGCTCTGTGCTTTCATAAGTGCGGCATTCATACCCATAAGGATCTTTTTTCCAGATCTACTATGAGCCTCCGGTCTTGGGAGGACCTCCAAGTCCAGTTTCACTTGTCTCAACCAGATCAACAGACTTATGACCTTTTGGTTTCGGCCCTTCCCTCAAATTTGCTTCATACGTTGGTATTTGGTCTGTTAGACCTTGGTGGAAAGATTGGAAATGCTATCCTTGGACTCATTTTACCAACTACAAACCCAAAATGGGTTATCTCTGGTTGGTTCCTCATTTGCCTATGGTTTATACTCTCAACCAGTGGTGGCACTTGCAGTCTTCCCAGACTGCCTGGAAATTCAGGTTTTGATTGTCTGGTCCACCATCACCAAGCCTAGGATTTCTCACTTTGCTTGGTGTGTTCTCTTTCAAGGTCTGCCTTTGGTTCCAGACTCAAGCATTTGGGAGTGCTTGACCCTCGATGCCCTTTTTGTGGTCACCTAGAAACTTTTATGCACATCTTTTGGTTCTGTAGAAGAGCTCAATAGTATTGGAGCTGGATTCATGACTTTTTTCAGTCTTTTCGGCCTGAACCATTTTCCTGGCACATGGCTCTTCTAGGTGATTCACCTAGAATCCCCTTTAAATTCTCTGAGATATGACATGCTTTTAGACTGGAGATCCTTTTCACTCTTTGGAAGGATAGAAATATTGTTATTTTTTCTCACATCTACTTGGATATTAATGTTTTGCTTTATGCTAAAGCTTGTCTTTGTAACAATGTATTAATGCAGATTCAAGTTCAAGCTAACAAGGTGACCCTTGAGGTAGCCCACCTTCAGGACCTCCTTCAACACTGGGGTAATTCCCCTTGTGTGATTACTCGAGTACCGTCGGACTCTGTCTCTATCGACCGTACTCCGCCCTATGACCACCGGCGTAGTCGCAACTCCTTTGCCCACCACTCTCAAACCCTGTAGTCCCAACCTCCTCATCACCCCTTGGGCGGGAGAGATGTTCCCTGGCACCATTGATCGACTTCCCCATTGTGGCATGGCTCTAGCTCAGGGTGGCCCTCTGATGCTCTTGTGGTCTTTGCTCCTCCTGCTGCTGATTCGAGGTGGCCCTCTGCCACCACCTCCAAGTTTCCTTGTCTGGCCTTGGTGATCTCATCTCCCAGGAAGGAGGAAGGAGAAATTGAAAGAGATCTTGAAAATGGGTGGTCTGTGCCAGACCTGACCCCTGGCCCCGTTGATGTATGGGGCAAAAAAGATGACCCTAATCCTCCTCCCTCAGCTGCCACTACTTTGGCTGCCTAAGGAAGTTTTTGATGAATAGCTTCTTGTCATGTTTTTTGTATCAGGTCATTGGTCGAGTGACTCTCACGGGGTGATCTTGTATCCCCCGGCCTTTTTTGTGAATATGTACTTTAATATTTCTTTTTAATAGAGAAGGCCTATTCATCAAAAAAATATAAATAATATATATGACAAGTAAAGTATTAATGAAATGAGAATTACATTAGGCTACTTAGTTTGTATAAGAGGTGATAGTGATTTGTTATTATAGTTATTATACTTTGTAGCTAGAATCTACTTGTAGTATTCAAATCTTATATGCGATTGATGTGTTATTGAACTCTATAAATCTATTTAACAAAATTGGGATTTGGGTTGTCTTTAAAAATCATCATCATGTCATATTTCTACAATTTGTTTATGTCTATCTTTCACCTCAAATTTGAGTCATATGTCCTAAAATTTTATCAAGATGGTATTAATTATGATCACCGTTAATGAACATGTTGTGCCATGTTATATTACTTTTATTCTTATTATATTTTAAATAGAAATAAAAAATATAGTATAATACATCTTCTAAAAAAATAAATTATTATTTATAAATAAAAATAATATTTAAATAATAAATAATTTACAAACAAAAATATTAGGATCAATTTTTTACATCATTTCCACAAGTACCTTCTTTAAGAGAAGAGCCAAATAGTTATCTTGTCATTTATTTAGTCATTTATTTAGAATTTCTCTATCATCTATCAAATTAGTCATTTATTTAGTCATTTTTATTTGTGTGATCTCACCCAATGACCAAATTAGTCATTTATTTGGTCATTCATAGCTTTTTTGTAAAAAATTGCTAAATTTGGTCTCGTGACAAAATTTTGGTCACGTAGTCATTTATTGGCCATATTTCTACTAGTTCTTGTAAAGTCTCAACAAAAAGACGTATAGCTACATCTTCATATTCCACACCAAGAATCCCACATGCAATATGGAATGATGCAATATGTTCATCTGGGTGTTGCTTAACATCCCCAAAGAATTTAAGAATATTTTTCCTCGACCATTGTGGAAGAGGATGAAGGGGTGGAGTTAAATTTAGAGGACCAAAACTTTGTCCTCATGGCACTTGTGCAGCCATAACAATTGGTTGTATTGGTTGAAAAGGAGGAATCACAAACCTTTGTACTTGTGTAACACCAACAACCTTGTTGCACTTGAAGCTTGAGTCTTGACTTGGAATAGGAAACCTCTGACTTGTAGGTGGAAAATTCCTTGTTCTCTGAAGGGAAGAACTTGCGTGTACGGGTAAGAAATCAAAATGATGTTTTTGTAAGAGTTCAAAAATAGGATCAACAACACCTTGATTTTTGCACCCCCAAGTATAGCTTTGTCCGACCAGAGTAGAAACTAGTTGTAGATCGTATCCCCAACAAAGTCGCCCAAAAACTGTTGGGTGAAAATTTTGTAAGATGATGAAGGTTCACAAAATGTGTGTTTCACGACATCACATGGAATGATATCTCTCAATAGGAAATATAAAATTCCTCCTGATTATAAGGGAAGGCTCCCCCTTGATACTGAACCTATTTTCTATTTTTCCTACCTGCTAACTTTACACTAATTTAGGGTACAATAACAACTTGGTTCTCTTATTTAAAAACCAGTTATATCCAGTTCTCTTTTAAGAATAGACTTTCCCTTAACTTAAATAACTTTTAAAAATTGCAATAATATTATACTAACTAACTTGGCAATTAAAGTATCTCTGAAAGAATAAAGTCTTCCATTACTTCCCTTTCCTGAAAATAACCTAGGGACAAGAATTTGCACACTTAAGAACTCAAAGATTATTTTTATGTACTAAGATTACTATCAACCACTGTGACCCAAATATATTGCTAGCTCAAAGACTCACAAATATATTAAAATATATTATACTCTAGCTAGATAGTTCTTATAGCACAAAGACTCTACTTTCTATCCTTTAAATACAACTTTCAAAGATGACTTGTACAATCTCAAAGACTTAAAGCAATTTATTCTCAGCTAAATCCCAATTTATGAATTTCCAAAGTAGCTCAAAGATTACTTGTAAACACTCAAATTTCTTCAATATTCAACACTAATAACTTTAACCAACTTTAATCATTCAAGAACATATGATATCAATGACATAAGAACATTCATACCACATAAAAGATTAAACTCAAAATAAAGTTTGAACACCAAGCTCTTCTCTTTCTTGATTAAATTGTTGATTTACAAAATGAAGACCAAGTCTCAATTTTCTCTTCACATTGGCAGAGTTTTATTGCATTAAAAAAAGATGGAAAAAAGATCATTATTACAATAATAACCCTCATATATATAGGAAAGGGGTGTAGCATGAAAATAGCAAATTATAACTAATTATATGACTAAGTCAAAAGAAGAGTTTGATTTGACTTAGGAATTGTGCACTCAATAGGTGCACATGCATAGTTGTAAAATGGCACTTGAGGTGTCTATAGACATAATAAAATGACACTGGGAAAATGTTGAAATGACTAAGTGTCATTCCCTTGATCTAAATCTCACTTTTGGAACTCCTCGATCTTCTGCAAAGCATTCTTCATTTGAATTCTATCAAGTACCAAGGTGTTTCCGATGATGATTTATACCCTTGTGATACAATCTTCTAACTCGGTACAACACTTCTTATATTTCTTTAGAAGTGAATCAAGAAAATCCAGAATTAATTGAAGATCAAGCAATTTATCAATGGAGGACAAAGAGAAGTCTTCCCTATCAACCTCAACAGTCAAGAGTAAGCTAAACTCTATGATGATTTCATCTTCATTGAGGACCTTTTTATTTTCATCAAGGCAAGCACATGGGATTTCAGAGCTTTTAGCAATGATGTCTATTTTCTTATCAGTGCATTCTTTTTGCGCCTTCCTCATATCTTTAACTAGGCACTCAAGAATATTCATCTGGTGTTCCAAAGATTCTCGTTGCTTGATGTACATGTACAGTGAAGGAATGACACCATTTTGGATGAGGTCATCATGATCATAATCTTCAAACTTCAACTAGGCTTCAAAATCCTTTTCTTATGTTTCAAGTTCCTGGGAGAAAATTCCTATGGTATTATCCACCTCTGTCCTTAAAACATCAAGTTTGTTGACAATGGTGCAAGTCAAACTCAGGAGTCATGTACCTTGTCTTAGCATTCGATCCATCCATTCTCCTACAACTCTACTCCTTGATGCGGCCTACTCAACTCTCTTAATAGCTTGGTCATCCAAAGAAGTTGCCATTGGTTCAACAACTTTTGAAGACTTGGTCACTTTGATAAGAATGGAGGTGATTTTCTCAATTCATGACTTAAGATGATCTTTCTTGGCCTTATCCTCGTCATACCTAGAAACTAAAACCTCCAAGGCAAATTGAGCATCTCATGTCACATAATCATGAGTTTGCTTACCTAGCTAAATCCTTTGAATGGTATAATCTAAGTCCTGGACCTGTCCAATGATAGCATTCTAAGGAGGAATATAAATCGCAACATATTTATTCATATCATTATCAACTTTACCCTCAACAAATTTTTGTCTTTCTTGATCGTCATGGGTTTCATAGGAACAAGCTAACTAAAATCAAAGTCTTCAGGAGAAATGACTTGTTTCTTTCATTTAGGCGCATTTGACATAAACTAAGGAGGTAAAGTTGTATCATCATCCTCACCTGCTACCATCTCTTGAGAAGGATTGATAGAATCCTGAACGGTGGTGCTTACTATAGGAGAGGTCATGGTAACGACATGGGGAGGATTCTCAAGAGATGATTCATTGGATCTAGGGATGGCTTCATTTATGAATTTATCAAAATCATCCATCATGGTTGCAGATACTTCAGACAATGAGGGAAAATTAGAAAATACATTCTCAATATTGTCATGTGGTGTATCTAAAGAGGACTCACTATCACAAGTGGAAGAACATGAATAGCACTTGCACGGTAAATACATGTGACCATTATGGCTTGGGCTCAGAAGTAGAAATAGGAGCTTGTAACATAGATGAAGGATAAGATACCTAAACTAAGGATTCATCTACTCATGGCATCTCTTCTACATCCAATTCATTTTGTTCTTCTTCAACCTCCTGTCCATGAATTAACTCTTCATTAGGATGATCGCCCTCCTCTTGTTCATTTGATAACTCTAACTCTAATATTTCATGAACATTAGAAATCGAAGGCTCTCCTTGAGTTTTACCTTTCTTAGAACCAACTATGAATTTCAACATAGGAGCCTTTGTTGGCGTAGCAAGGTCTTGTTTGTTCTTGGTTCTAATCTTTGATATCTTTCCCATTGGGCCATTAGTGTCATCATTAGAAGCAGAAAAGAAAGGTTTCAAAGGAAAACCATGCAAAGGTAACCAAACATTAGTATTCATAAGAATGCTCTAAAAACATGCCCTGATGGAAGTGCATTCCTTTTGCGACCACTAGATGAGAGGCAAAGAAGCAAAAGAAACCTTGTTCCTCTCATACATTGGATCCAAGATATCACCGTCTTCCTCTAGATCTTCAGGAACATTGGCAAGACCAAAGTCCTCAATCAATTCAACTGTCAGCCAACAATAATCAAGTTTTCTGACATCATGCTTGGACCTACAATCAGCCCAAAGATCTTCAATCTAATGCACATGCACATATGCCTTCTTCGGTTCATTTTGCATTCCTTTGTAATCAAAATCCTTTTTTTTCGTAAAGAACCTCATGGTAACTCTTCTCATCTTATCCTCCATTGCCCTGGCCATAAAGATAGAATTGATAGAATACCTACCAATGGAAAGAGAAAATTTTAAAGTTGTCTTATGAGAACCTGATTGGGCCTCATGTACAGCATTCATCTAATGAGCTAGTTCCATCAATACAATCTTATCAGAGGGGTATCTAAGGAGCATGAATGGCTCACCATTGAAACATCCAACCCTGATATATGTGAAGGTTGGGAACTAAAGGAGCATGCATACATATTGATTCACTACTTCCCAAGAATGATCAGACACTCTTTTATTATACAAGTTCTTGTCGAGCATAACCATATAATAACCAAAGAAATCATCATTTACTCTTCGAAAATGATTACAACTTTCTTGAAGAACCAACTAGGAATGGTATTTATGTACCTCAATCTGCCTCCTATCACCAGTGGTAAAAAATCTAGGAAAATGTCTCATTGAAGCCACGACATACACCAAGTAGTCATATAAAACTTGAGTGTGGTAGGAACCTTGGTGAGTTGTTCATAGATGGCATCACTGATCTATTTTCCCCAAAATATCTTCTCCTTGTTTTGTTTGATCACATGGATATACTAATACATCCATTTATAGAAAGTATTAGAAGCGGGAATTCCTTTAACAGTACTTAAAATAGTTATCAAATCATTGACTTCTTCAATGAAGTCACATATGGGAAGAGTCTCCATCCATCTTGCAATAGTAGGTCTTGGGGTTTTAAGCCAATTGTCATTCATATTACTCCTACACTTATATGAATTTCTATCAAAGTAGGCTATAGATGTCTGCATAGTAATATTAGTATATTTCTCCATACTGGGACACTTGAAGATTGAATAAAAGAACCCTTCATCAAGGTTGATCAATTTCTTTCTGGATTCATCATTCACACTTCTGCTATCTGGATCAAAATGATTTGCCATTGCCATTACAAATTCTAGATCCTAAGTTGACATGGGAAAAGATGCTACTAAGTGGATGCCACTATTGATAATAGCTTCCATGTGACGATATGAAGGTGGTTTCTTAAACCTATTTCTAAAATTCAGCTAGGTCGACATGATCTATCTCTATATATCTAACATGATCAATATTAGAAGTAACTAGAGAAGGTGAAAAAATCGGGTGAGGGTATTGCTTCTTGAATTTCATCCCTCTTTTGTTTGGAGAAGCCTCTATCATTAATATAATAATAACACTAAGAGAAAAAGACATTCATTAACATTATAATGATATATTTGATCAACTTCTTTTTCTCATATGACTTGAACAAATCTTCATAAAATAGTACAATTTGTCCATTAAGGTTTCCAAAACCCTATTGAAAAGTTTGAAATCACTAAGATTGATCAAAATATACATCTTAATTTTTGTGTGTGATAAGTGAAATTTTAAGATTATAACCTTAAAAATTCACTTAAGAAAAAGTGTGGTTAAAAGGTGTAATTCGGGTTCATAAACCCAAATTACACTTTGGAAAAACCAAAAATTAGGTGTAATTCAGGTTTATGGATCCAAATTACACTTAAATCAAAGTGAAAACAATAAATCAAGTGTTGGACGAGGTTACCAGTCCTCTTAGACTTAGAGAAACAAAGGAAAGCATATTATGGTCGGCGGGGTTTCAAACCCGTCAAACACCCGATATGGTGTATGGTGAGTTTGCACCCCCACTGAACACCAAAAACGGTTTGCATTCATATAAAGGAAATGGTGGTGGTCGAGGTCACCGATCCACCACACACCACCATGTGGTGTGGGGCGGGCCTACGGACCTTCTCAACACGGAAGTGGGTAAACAACAAATACAGGGAAATGGTGGTGGTCGAGGTCGGCGACTCACCACACACTACCATGTGGTGTGGGGTGGGCCGATGGCCCCGCCCAGCACCACAGTGAATAAACATGGCAAGGAAAATAGAAATAGTGTGTGTTGGGGTCACCGACCCATCACACACCACAATTTGGTGTGGGGCAGGCCGATGGCCTCATCCAACATACAACATTAAATGGCAAAAAAAATGCAGAGAAAGAACTAGTGTGTGGCGATGGTCATAGACCCGCCATGCACCACTGTGTGATGCATGGCAAACCTACAACCATCACCTCGGGTCGATAAAATGTAGTGATACAAAAAATGAATAAATCAAAAGGGTTTAGGAAAACCCTAAAAAATAAGGGGAAGAAAACATGCTCATTAAAGAATATGATGTAGTCTCCCTCGCGTCCTAAGCAAGATCAAGTTTGAACATAAACAAAATGAAATGATAAGGGGAAATATGTAAAATACAAATTAAAAAGAGTCCTATTCAAATTACTCAAATGGGTAACTAATAAGCCAAGTGACATAAATGAGTGCAAATCAGGTTTGTAAAACCCGATTTGCACCTTTTAAGTGAAAATCGGGTTTATAGACCCGATTTGCACTTAAATGGGCAAAAAAGGATAAAAGAGGTGTAAATCGGGTTTATAAATGCAATTTGCACCTAAAAAGGCATACTTAGTGTAAATGGAACTTATGAACCCGATTTACACCTAAATTACACTCCTAGTGTAAAAGGGAAAAACCAAGGGTTAAATCATTTTAGGATGACGATGACATCTCATAAATGCATAGAGCAATTTAACCACAAACAAGCAAAAATTTGTGGAGTATCCCCAATTTTTATAATATTAAAAATTGAGGATAACAAAACGGTGTCATATTTTTTGAATCTGAAATATGAGTCACATTATATGCTTCACATACTCTAGGATTAAAAAAAAAAAAATTGAATTTCATAAAGTTTTTACCAAGTTATGGTCGTTAGACGAACGAGTTTTTATATTTTTAAAAAATTGTAGTAAAAACTTCATAATTAATTATTTGCTTGAAAAAAAAAACAATAAAATATGCGTCACATTTAAACATGAGTCTTCTACTTATATATTAAATCTTATTAAAAAATATTATGATT
Source organism: Cryptomeria japonica (assembly GCF_030272615.1). Lineage (NCBI taxonomy): Eukaryota > Viridiplantae > Streptophyta > Pinopsida > Cupressales > Cupressaceae > Cryptomeria > Cryptomeria japonica. The sequence goes on along the minus strand of NC_081409.1, from coordinate 559,129,509 downwards.
TGATTGTGGTTAGGGTGGTCAGACAAACACCTGCTTCTTATCTTTTTCTTGAAATTTTAGTACTACTGCATTAAAATTTCAAATTTTCACCAAATAGATTTTTTTTTTTTAGAAAACAACTAGTAGCTTAGAAACTACATTTAAGTTGCAACAGATTCTATTCTTACATATTTTTGAAATAATGTTGATAACTTATTCATTTTTTTTATGAAAAGCTGCCTAACTCTGTTTTTCTAAATTTTCATTGCCACTTAAGGGCCTATTTTGGCCCACCATGATCCTACACATAATGTCATACTTCTTCAAAAAAGAGAAAACATAAGAAAGGAACCTAGAATGAATGATAGTATTTTTCCCTCTTCCTCAATCATGTCTCTATCAAAATCCCCACTTCCTTATATGCAGTTAGTACTAGCCCGGATCAATTTCAATTTCCCCCTTCTTAAAGAAGGTAAGAAATTCTTTTTCTTCTATGATGAATACTCGATCTGAAAATTCATGGAAAAAATCCTCTTGTTTCATTTCCACTTCCCTTTTTCTACCACATCTCCCTCCAAGTGCACTATTCGACATGACAATGTGTTAGTTTGAATTCCCTGATTGGTGTGCATGGTTTATATTGGTGGCATATTTTATTTATTACTCATAAAGACTCCACTATGATTCTTCACCTAACTAATTCAGAATAATTAGAGCATGTACAAATTTCGAGACCTTTTTATGCCAAATGTGCAAATTTAAAGACCTTTTTGTTAGGACCTGGAGGCAACTGAGAGGGGAGGGGGGTGAATCAATTGTCTATTAATTTCAACCCAAATATAACTTAATCAAACTTAATACTTAATACTGATAAACTAAACTTAATGTCGGTTGACAGATTAGTAGTCAATGTTAATACTGGTGAAACTCAATGCATAAAACAGAAAGAGAAACAACATCCACAACACATAACACAGAGATTTGTACATGTAAACCCTGTAAGGGGAAAAACCACAGTGGGAAACCTTACCCACATTCAAATGATACTACTACAGATAGTATGTGTATACAAATGGGGTTTGCACATGCAGAAAGGCCAACCGCCTAGAGCTCACTACTCAATCACAAAAATAGGAGTCACACTGACTACAATTGGATGGCTAAATCCAATGATAATGTACTGCTCAAAGTAGCATCTCCAATGCTAGATTCAGTACCGATTAAGCTCTGATAATCACCTTCAAACCTTCCTTGAACCTTCTCTATGGTCTTCTCATATGATCTTCAATATTCACACATACCATGTTACAAAACCATATACCATATACCATTATCTTCATTCTACCTATTTCATCATCTCACAAATGCGATCTTACATATATACCAAAACCTAAGACCAAATGTGTAGGTCATCTTTACCAAGAATATTGCAATAAACCAATTGCAAATGATTCAAGATGTGATGCATCATGTCGGCTCAATAAATTTACAACAATATTCAATTAATTAAATCATCTCCATAATGTGTCGTGCTGATCTAGAATAGATAATGCATGTCGATCCATAACCTAGACCAATTTGTCAGTAACAACAAATATGTCAACCCGATTAGACCAATAACCAAAATACCAAAACCAAGTATCCAAACCATGTCTTCGACATAACCAAGTGATCTCTAGATGATAACAAGTCATTTTTAGTGTTGGTGTACAATATAACCTATCCGTGAGTGATATACCAGTGACTGTGCATAAGTCACTGAACTTGTTGGTGAACATAATGTGCCGGTTCAACATAACCAAAGATCTCCAAAAGGATAAGTGTTGACATCAATGACAAAACCAATGCAACACATCCATAATACCAACAATCTCCCCCTTTGGCATTGATGGCAACACAAGATGAAAAAAACATCTAAGTGCCAAAACAGAATGCCAAAAACCAAAACCCAACAATCTCTAGAATAGATCAAAAATAAATGCAAAGAGTATATATCTCTCCCCCAAAGAGTAATCTCTCTCTCCCCATAGGATAATGTTTTTTCATAGATATCTCTCCCCCTTTGACATCAAATGCCAAAGCAATACAAATACTAGAACATACAACCAACTCTTTTTATACATGTAGCATATTTCAGTTTAAATTCACATGTGTTTATAAGAACATATTAGAAGTTTCATAAATATCCCTATTCTAGATGATTTTAAAATTCATTATTTGTCTTAAAACTTCACTTTTCTAATGCATGCACGATTTAATGCATAACAAGTAATATATGCAACATTTTATTCTTTTACTTTAATATGAATTAAAATAAGAATAAACATTTATATATATTTCTTTCATTCAAAACAACCAATTCAAGTAAAGCAAAAAATAATTGAAAGTAAATTATCTAGGCCATTTCAACAATTATGCAATTATGAAATCAACATATAGTGTGTATATAGATTTCCATCTCAACTATCGCTGCCAAAATGCTAGAAAACCTCTATTCGGGCCACATTTTCATCTTCAACACCCTGCAAAAATATTCATGGAACTCAAAGAGACATTAAAATGTCAGCTCATAAAAGACAATGTGAATCATAAAAATTTCTCGCATACAATTTATACATAGAGGAATTATAAAAAAAACATTTTCACATTGCATTTCAAATTAAAACATAGCATTTAATATGTTCATATTGCCATTCAATTTAAAACATACCAATTTATTTATTCATATGTAAAAATTAAGATATCTAAATAAATCAAAAAATCACCATCAAGGTTTTATTCTAAGTATTTATTTATGTCCAAATTATTTAATAATAATTAAGTTCATAAAATTAAGGTTATGACAAAATTGAATGTCATATGCTATGCAAAGTCATATTTTCTATATGCTTTTTGAATATTTTTGCAACTATAAAATTTTCAAGAAATATAATATGAAAGATATTTATTTGCATTTTTTTTCTTGTATATTTTTATCTAGTTTTTCTACACAAATTTATGTGTTTAGTGTTTATTATTTTCTCTACTACATAATTTTGCTAGTTTTTCCACACAAATCTATGTGTTTAGTGTTTATTATTTTCTCTACTACATAATTTTGCATTGTAATCTTCATAACAAAAGATACAAATGACAAATAAGAATTGAAAACCATCCTTAAATGACATAATATAAATAAAAAGGAAACATTTATAAAAAAAAAATATTATATTAACTTAATTTTTATTATTAAAATTGATTAAGCAACCAAATGTTGGAAAAGTGATGAGGAGAGCCATGATGTTTTTGGGTGGAGGAGGACTATAAAGATGGGTCTAAGCACAAAGAAGCTAGGAAAATAGAAATAGAACAACTTGACAAAAGTGGATGATTTATAATCCAACAATAGGTTGAAAGTAGAGGAACACTAACATGGTGGAAGGCCAAGCCATGGTAGTTGAGTTCTTAAGTTCATTGAGCTAAGTGGTTCAAAAAATTTAGAACATGGTTTTTTATTTATTTGAAGATATTTTGTTATGGCTATTGATTGTGGATTTGTCACTGTTATAATGATTATTTTAGATTTTTTTTTTAATTAAGATAATATTTTTTTATTTATGGGGGAGTGCACTATTAGACTAGAAATAGTTTTTAGGATCAAAAAAAGAGGCTATGAGAAGAAAATGAATTGTTGTAATGGAATTTAGAAACAAAAAGGGTTTTTCCATTTATGATTATGTTTTACCAAAAAGAGTTGTTTGTTGTTCTTGTTTATTTCTTATATATGTCAAATTTAAAATAAACAAAAAAAGATTAAAGAATATTAAAACTCTCTAGTCCAAATTGGAATAAATGAAGTTTAGACAAAACAAAATATATAATAAGCTTACTAACATTAAATTCTCTTAGTTGAAGTTTATTTCTTTGAAATGGAATTATGTGGTTTCTCAGATCTATGCAACATGTACCTATTAAGCTTCATTATTATCTTTAGATGAAAGAATGCCTTAGATTTATAAATGTTTGATTGTGGATGTGAATGGTGAAGATTGATCTTAAATGAATGGTTGAGATTGATTTAAAATAAGTATACAATCTTTATTGATTAGGAACAACCAATTGTAAGCAAGTTTCAAAATAAATGAAGATAATTATTTTTATTTATTTAAATTAATTAATTTTGTATAGATTAAAAAAGAAATTGTGAAAAAAATCCAAAAATATTAGAAAATAAATAAATTTTAATATTTATAAAATAAACATGAAAATAAATTTATTTTAAGATAACTAAATGAATATTACCCTAAATAATATGAACTATTTAATAAATGAAAAGAAAAATTAGCACAACATGTAGGGGAGAGGAGCCAAAACATGGGCGGGGTCCAATACGTGTGATAGTACTAGGGCGGTTAGGGGCCCACAGGTGTGCGCTTGATTACCCAGTATGTGTCAAAACGCACCCAAAATATACACATTTATAAATCAATCAACCACCCGATATAAATTTAACACATTTTACTAAAAATGTGTGTGTGTGTGTGTGTGTGTGTATAACATAAATTTCAAATTACAGTGCTCAAAAAAGTTGGACTACTTCAAAATCCACCTGTACATATCAGGTCCACAATCCAACGTGCCCAAAAATGGGCCGATTGTTCAAAAAATAAGTCTTTTCAAAGAATAAACAAGGAAAACATTAAATGTTTATAGAACCCACCACCGAACATAACAACTAACATAACATCACTACAATGCCACCTACACACCCATGGACTCAAAAGTGGTCCATCAAAGGTCACCTAAATAGACGCCTATGTCCACATGTGCATCATAAAATGTGACCTCCTTAACACATTATTGCACCCTTCATCCCATATGTCCAACTAGAACAAGCATGTAGTGGTCACTTCACCGCAAGAAATGTTCAAGGCCACCAATTTCCATGCAAAATCAATCAACTCAAACTTAAATGGTGAAAATAAATTGGCTCTGCAAATTGAATGGAGATTCAAAATTCAAATTCAACACAGTACAAACATTAAAGAGAGTAGAACATAAAATACATGTATATATACAAATAGACATGAAATCATCTCATTACAATCATGGACACAACAAGAATCAAAGAGGACCAAGAAGACAAAGCACATCGAAGAGAAGCAAGAAGACAAAGGAACAAGTAGACACATTTTTTTCTAAGTATTAATATTTTTCATAGTCCACATTTGTTGTCATTTACCTACGATAATGAGGATATGATAAATCATTTGTTTCATTCATTTTCATATAGTAATTACTATATACATATACTTGTGTAGCGTCCTAAAATTGTGACACTTGCAATTTCGACTGCATTTCGGTCTTCACGATGGCGACGCAACACGCAACCTGAATGGAGACCCCAAAACCTGATTATGACACTGAAAACTGCATTTTTCAAGCACCCTGGCCTGAACCTCCTTGCACCCTGCTGTCCCGGGAGGTGGGACCAGAGCGCCCAGCGCCCTGGTCCCCCAGGACCATGGCGCCCAGCGCCCTGGTCCCTAGGTCCTATTTTGGGCCCGGTCTCCTAAGGGGTCTCGGGTCTTTTTGTTTGCAAATTGGAAATTATTGTTTCATGGTCGGCCTAAGGTCGAGAAAATCAGTCTATCAGCCCTAAATGACAAGTATATAAACTACATTTTTCTCTCTCATTTGGCATGAAGAGGATATGTGGAAAAGGCGTGGAAACTATACTCAAGCATTCAAGCATTCAAGCATTCCTTCAAGCAATTGATCATTTCAAGTCTCCATTCAAGGCTAAGTGTTGCATTCAAGACAAGGATTCAACCATTGAAGAGGAGATCACATACTACATGCTACAACATACAACATACAACATCTATACCTTCGCACATAAGGATACAAACATCCTTACAACAAGGTATTAGTACTTGTTTTACATTACAGACATTTACATTTACAGCACTTGCTCATTTCTTGGTTAATTCCAAAACCAGGGTTTGACCTAAAGGAAAACCCCTAATCCCTAACCCCCCAATTGTCTTCGCTTTTTTGTGTGTAGGTTGCAGGTACGTGGCTGAAATTGAAGATCTGGAATCCTTGTGCAGAGACGAACAGATCCCCCTTCGTTTCGCGGATTTTTCGGAGGACTGTGGCGCTCGGGCGCCATCGTCCCTGCAACTTTCACTCAAATTTGCAGGACAGCACCGTATCGACATTTTACTGCTAATTCCAGGTCCGCAGCTTCATCCTATATCCCTATCTCAGTTTATAAGCGAATCTTTGTCACTTTCTATGCATTCCTAGCTTAATTCTTCTATGCACATTCTTTACAAAAGAGGGTAGCCTTACTTTCTTAACCCTTGAAACACATTTAGCATCCAATCTTGCATTGCGTGGGATTGGATCTTGTGGGTTTCAACCCCTCTTTTGAATGTAAAGTCTCTCCCCTAAGTGAAAACCATCAACCCTAGTGAATCTCCCTTCTCTCTCCTTGGAGTTGGAAGAGGGGAGAGCAACTAGGGTTCGATCGCGATTTTCCGCTTTACATTTTGGTGAACCCGACGTGAACATCCTTTCTGATTATTCATGGTTAGATCTGAAAAATTTGATTCCTTGATTACATTTCCATGTTGATCTTTTGCAAAATTTTAGAGGTTAATTGCATAAAAACCCTAAATTTTCTTTTTAGTAATTAAACTTGTGAAATGTTTAATTGTTAATGCTTGCTTCAGATCTGCCCTTCTATTACAAATTATCAATTCAAATTTGTGCTTTAATTTTGAAAATTAAGTGGTTAAGTGTCAAAACCCTAATTTTTGAAACCCTCTTGAATCAACCTTTGACTGATAATTTCACTGATCAAAACATCTCCAAATCAGCTGTAACTTTGGATTCCGCAATAAAATCACAATATCTTTCATCCCTGAAAATTTGGAAAAAAGTTACAAGGACCATGTGCACTCCGAGCGCCATCGTCCCCGACATTTTTTCCGAAATTTCAGGAGCTAGATCTTACTGTATTTTCCTGCTAAAATCCAGAATTTTGGCTGATTTTATCAATTTTAACACCTTCAAAATTACAGTCAAAGTTGGTCTAGGGATTGCTTGGATTAACGCTTCTAATCATTCAAAAATCATTGAAACTGAAATTTTGTGTCAAAATTGTGTTCTTACTGTCCTAAATCTGAAAAGTGTGTTTGCATTCATTCGAAATTTCAGTGCTTTATTCAAATTCTTGCAATTCGTGACTTTTGAAATTAAGTGCTTAATTACAACAACTTTGATTTCCGCTTTCAAAATTGAATTTTGCGTGAAATTGAGTCAATTTTTGAATTTCAAAACCTGCATTGCTTTTGACATTCCCTCTAAAATCATAAAATTCAAAATTTCAGTTTTCCTCTCTTTTTCAAAATTCAAATTTCGCATTTTTCGACAATCTTGGTAGGGTTCAATTTTGAGATTGCAACTTTAATTTGGCCTATCTACAGATCGTAAAATCACTCAATTTTTTCAGATTAGCTTTAAAATCATCATACCTTTCATCCCTGCAAATTTCGAAAAAAGTTGCAAGGACCGTGTTGCACTCCGAGCGCCACGGTCCCGAACATTTTTTTCAAAATTTCGGGAGACTGTCGTGATTGCATTTAACAGCTTAAATCCAGAAGATTGGCTGATTTTACTGAAAATTGCTACCTCTAAATTCAAAATCTTCTCTCTCTTTCTAGTGCATGAGTTTTACAACAATAAGCCCTACTTCCACTATTCCCGTTAGACGAAACTGTAGAATTAAGTCTTTCCGAGGTTTAATTACCGAGGAGATGGAACCTAATTTGAATAGCCTTTTTAACGAGGACATGGGTAATTCCTCTAATCCTCCTAATGATGAAGAAGCTCTCCATGAGGTTTCTAAAGAACAACTTTCAAAATTGGATAACCAATTTGACAATTTTCACCAATGGATGTCTCATGAGTATCCCGATAGTCAAGCTCTTCCTTTAATTGAGGGTCTAAAACGTATGCTTCAAAGTGATAAGAATGGAATTGATATTTTGCGTGGTATTGCACACATTGTGGATTCGAATGTGATGCCTATGAAGAGTTGTGCTGAAAATTTGGGTTATACACAACCTCCTACTCAAGTCAATCATTCTATTCCTTTGATGACTTCTATTGCTAGCGTACCTATCTTTACATCAAACATAATGACTACTTCTACACAAGACATTCCTCCTGTGATCACCAGTCATGGGGGCAACCCTTCTTCTTCAATTAACCCTCTTCCTTCATTCAATCCAACTTCTTCATACATTCCTTCAATGAGTGTTCCTATTACATCTTCACAAATGAACATGACGCAAGGGGGCAATTCATTTAACCATTCCATTCCTCCTTGTAGTGTTCCTCCTGTTCAATCATCTCCTATGACTAACTATCATAGGGTCCCACCACCTTACTCTTTACCTTCTTTCAATAACATAACACCTCCATCTCAATCTAACACGTCTAATATGAACTCTTCGACTGAAGCGACCATTAACAATCTTGCACAAATTGTCTCTTCTTTACAGCAACAAATTGCCTCTATGAATCAATCTAAGTTTAGTGTGCCCACATTTGATGTTGCGAGCCCACTTTCTCTTGACATTGTTCGAGCTATCCCTCCTAAACATGTTGAAATCCCGCATTTGGAACTTTATAATGGTAAAGGAGATCCTCTAACACATGTTAAGACTTTTCAAACAATTTGTACTGATTTTGCTTATGACCAAAGGTTGCTTGCAAAACTGTTTACTAGAACATTAAGAGACAAAGCCCTACAATGGTATTGCTCGTTGCCTTCTTATTCTATTACTTCTTTCGAACAACTTGCAAATGCTTTCATTCAACAATTTCAAAAAAATATAAGTCCTAAAGTTACTTTGATTGATTTAATGCATTGTAAACAAGGTGTTAAAGAAAAAGTGACTGATTTCATTGGTAGATATAAGCATTTGTATGCTCAAATTTCCTTTCCAGTGCCTGACAATGATATTCAAAGAATCTTTATTTCTAATTTACAAAAAGATATTCGAGACAAACTTCTATTTTCTGAGTTTACTTCTTTCCAACAGTTGTGTGCAACTCTTCACAATTATCAACTGACTGTGAGTCAAATGGAACAATCACATCCTATGGCTCCGAGTGATAAGGGTGATAGCAGTCAAAAACCATTTGGGAAGTTTAAACCGAACAAAGATTCCATCAAATTCAATGAAAACATCATCAACAACAATGTGAATGCAGCATCAGGTGTGCCTCCTATTTCTAAATTTTTCAAGAAAGAAAGAAAGTATACTCCTTTGAATGAATCATTGCATAGTATTATGAATAAGTTATTGGAACAAAATGTGCTTACTTTTCCTCCTATAAGGCAAATTGATCCTGCAAAGATTACTTCACCTTATTTTGATAACAAAGCTTTTTGTCAATTTCATTGTCAGCCTGGGCATGATACTGAAAAATGTTTTTCTTTAAAGGGTAAAATTCAAAATTTGATTGATAATAATACTATTTCTGTTTCTGGAGTGAATGATAAAGGCAACACATCTGTAGCTCCTCCTAACCAAAATCTTCAGATTTTCACTGATCCATTACCTTCTCATACCTCTAATACAATTGAGGCTAATGATTCCTCTCTCTCATCTAATGGTCTTGTGTCTATGACTCCGAATGTGATTAACTTTGTAGAGCAACAAGAAATCCCTAAAGAACCTTCCATCACATTTGATTCCAGTGAAACCATTAGGGCACCTGATGGTCCTTTATACATAGTTGCAAAAGTCAAGAATACACCTTGCCGTGGAGTGCTTATTGATCCTTCATGTATGGTTAATGTTATTACTGAAGAATTTATTTTTACTTTGCAATTGAATCAAGTGATTTATGACAAAACAGATGTGATTGTGAAACTATTTGATGCATTTTCTTCTCCTGCAATTGGTTCTATTACATTGCCTATTGAGGTCCATAACAAATCCCTTGACGTGAACTTTGCTATTATTCCTTCATCCGAACAATTTCGTGTGAAGCTTGGCTATCCTTGGCTATCTTCCATGAAAGCTATTGCTTCTCCTATTCATAAGTGTTTGAAATTTCCCCATAATGGTGAAGTTGTTACTGTCAATCATAGTCTCTTTAAACCAGCTGAAAGAACTTCTAGCGTTCCTATTGATTACTTTTGGCCTAAACAATTCCAATCTCTTCCTCCGCGAAGTGATCATCTTTTCAAATCTTATCAAAAGTGGAAAACAGATATGATCCTATCTCTAAGTGAACCTAGAACACCTAAACTTGATATTCCTATCATTCTTGAGAAGGAAGTTCTTCCTTTGAAAGATAAAACTAATGTCTTTCCTCAAGAAGATTCCCAACCTGTTCCCATGGATGTGACTATGTCTATGCCTAATAAACCTTCTAAAAGTAGACCTATACCTCCTCGTCATGATGGACTTGGTCTCCTTCCTAAACCAAATATTCCTCCTTTGTATGGAGCAGTCCCTCCTCCTTCCTTCTATAGAGAGAAGAGACCTTCTTCTTCTCCTATTATCCAGCCTAAGAGACCACAACCTAAACACCCAAGTGATAAGGATGAGAACATTCCTCCTCCTCAATCTTCTCCACTTCCTACTAAGACTAGACGTAATCGTTCTGCACGTGAATGCCGAGGAAAGCGTCATCTTAGGGCTCAAGCAGCCGCTTCTCAAACTTTGCAATCTCCAAAAACACCTTCAACAAGCATTATTCCATTTTCTCCAAAATCTCCAAAACATAAGATGCATGATGGTCTTGATCCTGTGCGAATTAAAGACCCTATTTTTATAAATCTTGATGATGCTATAGATGAAAATGTTATTCACGATGAAAATGCTACTTCTCCTGTTCATTCTGATAGTGAATATGAACTTGTTGATATTGATAACCATTTATCTAATGAATTTTCTAAAGCACTTATCCTAGCTCCTAGACAAGAACGACGTGGCTTGGAACATGAACATAGCCCTTGTTTGGATCTTGTGATAGCTCCATCTCCTGTGTTGGATGTTCCTCCTCTAGCATGTTCCCTGCCTTCCCGAAACATTGATCAGCAAGATCGGGGGGTAGATGACGTGCTAGACTAGTTACATTAGCATAGCAGATTCTCTCCTCCTCTCTTGTGTTACTTCTTCTATATGTTATTCTCATTCTTCTATTTGTTGTCCTTAGTGTTGTCTACTTGAGGACGATGCAAAGCATTGAGATCTCTCGATCTCTCTCATGTTGACTCAAAAGACACATGTGTTCCCTTCTTCTAGGTGACCTTCCTTGATTGGGGAATGACGAACAATTATGCATACATACATATGATATATATACATGAATTATCATACAGCATACTGACCCCGAGGAAAGCGAAGTCACCTCGTGCTTTGTGTTTTGTGTCTATTATCCTTGGGTTTATCTCACACTTGGGGGCTAAATCCTTGCGATAACGTGCTCCTTTCTCATTTCTTATATGTATCACTACCTTAAAGCAATCACCCCCGGTGAGGCGTGTGCGATCGCTTTAACGTAGGGGGGCATACATCCCGTTCATATCTTTTCAAGATACTTGAAAATTTCTTGGCAAATTTAACCTTGCCTTGAAATTTTTTGATATCTTTCTTGCATGACTCATAGCGAGGGAACCTTGCTACTGACAGTCATGGTTCTCCCTCATGATCTTCCCTTTTACTTTGTCAATCGAAGTCGTAAGATCCTTAGTCCACTGGGGGCTTGGTGTATCTTGCCTCCTTGACGTGGTGAAAGTTTTTCAATGTTGTTTCCTTGTACTTTACCAGAAGTATGAGCATACGCTTATACTCCCACTAAAGTGGGGGCTAAATGTAGCGTCCTAAAATTGCGACACTTGCAATTTCGACTGCATTTCGGTCTTCACGATGGCGACGCAACACGCAACCTGAATGGAGACCCCGAAACCTGATTATGACACTAAAAACTACATTTTTCAAGCACCCTGGCCTGAACCTCCTTGCACCCTGCTGTCCCGGGAGGTGGGACCAGAGCGCCCAGTGCCCTAGTCCTTCGGGACTAGGGCACCCAGCGCCCTGGTCCCTAGGTCCTATTTTGGGCCCGGTCTCCTAAGGGGTCTCGGGTCTTTTTGTTTGCAAATTGGAAATTATTGTTTCATGGTTGGCCTAAGGTCGAGAAAATCAGTCTATCAGCCCTAAATGACAAGTATATAAACTACATTTTTCTCTCTCATTTGGCATGAAGAGGATATGTGGAAAAGGCGTGGAAACTATACTCAAGCATTCAAGCATTCAAGCATTCCTTCAAGAAATTGATCATTTCAAGTCTCCATTCAAGACAAGGATTCAACCATTGAAGAGGAGATCACATACTACATGCTACAACATACAACATACAACATCTATACCTTCGCACATAAGGATACAAACATCCTTACAACAAGGTATTAGTACTTGTTTTACATTACAGACATTTACATTTACAGCACTTGCTCATTTCTTGGTTAATTCCAAAACCGGGGTTTGACCTAAAGGCAAACCCCTAATCCCTAACCCCCCAATCGTCTTCGCTTTTCTGTGTGTAGGTTGCAGGTACGCGGCTGAAATTGAAGATCTGGAATCCTTGTGCAGAGACAAACAGATCCCCCTTCGTTTCGCGGATTTTTTGGAGGACCGTGGCGCTCGGGCGCCATCGTCCCTGCAACTTTCACTCAAATTTGTAGGACAGCGCCGTATCGACATTTTACTGCTAATTCCAGGTCCGCAGCTTCATCCTATATCCCTATCTCAGTTTATAAGCGAATCTTTGTCACTTTCTATGCATTCCTAGCTTAATTCTTCTATGCACATTCTTTACAAAAGAGGGTAGCCTTACTTTCTTAACCCTTGAAACACATTTAGCATCCAATCTTGCATTGCATGGGATTGGATCTTGTGGGTTTCAACCCCTCTTTTGAATGTAAAGTCTCTCCCCTAAGTGAAAACCATCAACCCTAGTGAATCTCCCTTCTCTCTCCTTGGAGTTGGAAGAGGGGAGAGCAACTAGGGTTCGATCGCGATTTTCCGCTTTACAACTTGTATGTTATAAATAAAAACTATTACATAGCTTACCAAAAAACTTCAAAAAACCATCTCCAGATTCTCACACACATTCAATCCTTGCGGACCCCCATGGGTCCATTAACCGAGAAGTCTGCTAACTCCTATTTTTAATCTAGAGGCCACTACTCATCACCATCTTCCCCACCCACACCTCCCACCACCTTTGTACCATGCCCATGAGGGCCCAATTCTTTCTCATGAAGATATTGTTCCAATAATATCCACCCCATGACCGCTTCCACTCTCCTCAACTCCTGATCCTCCCCAATTCTCCATCTAATAAAGGGGAAGAGGGTACTAACTCCACCCTTCTTGTCCCCATCCACAAGATCAAATCCAATACCTAGGTTGGCCTTGTCGATAAAAGGTTGGAGGCCATTAACCCATTCCTCCCCCACGCATGCCTTCAACATCCACTCTATTTTGTCCTTCTTCTTCCCAATCTCTAGTCCCCACGCCACCACCATGCTAACAATATCTACATTAGTGTGTTACCTATGTGGTTTTTCCATGAAGCATTCCCCAAGAAACACCTTCAATGTAGTGATAAATTCATCATCGTGATACTTGAAGATAGATTTCAACCTCATGTCTGATATTTTGCTGACAAAAGCCGGTTGTTGTCTCATTGTGTAAAGGGTGAAAGTGGCTTCCATGCTTTCCTGCAACTTCCCAAAACCACTCATCCCCTACATAGAATTTGGAACAAACTATATTCTCTAGGTAGTACCTTCTTCACCCCTATAAATACTACCAGTATCTTATATATGAATTACAACTTAAATGCTTTGGAAAAATGGTGGCGACCCAAATCTCTCCAGTATCTTTACATAATTAATCCACACTTCCCATTTGAACATTGTAGTTCTGCCACCTCATCCCATAAGTGGATGCCATTAATTATTAAATGCATGGGAAATCACAAAGGACTATTAATTCTTCAAATCAATGGTATTTGTATTCCCTCCATCAATATCCCTCATTTATGAAGCAATTAATAGTCCCTTTTCAATTCCCATGCATTAACAAATTTTTTCCATGAATTTAACAATTAATGGCCTACTTGTTTCACATCCCATTTATCTATTCCCTAATTTTTTATTTTTTATTTTTTGATCGGTAATTGGCTGAAGCCTGAATAGCTTTTCATTGGAGCTATGAACTAGTGGGGACATAGTAGGGGGGCCGATCCCCATTACATATCTTTAAATTATTATTATTATTATGTTTGATTATATTGACCCCAAGACCTTCCCCATCCTATGGAAGGCCAAGAGTCACAGCTTAGAATTCCACTTCAGATGTCCCTATTGGGAATTGAACTTGGGTCTCCACAGTGAGAACCCAATGTTTTAACCAGTTAAGCTCAACCCCTTGGACTATCTATTCCCTAATTTGACAGTATATATAACTTCGTTATAAAAAAAAACATGTTGAATAGGGTTTTTAATACGATGGGAAATGGGAGATGCATCTTCTGGTATGTCGAACACATCTTGGAGACGTAAGATAGGAATATAGATGTTTCTTAAGTCTTGGAGACTTCCCATCTCATAAGGGTATTTCTAGGAAAAGTGTGTATCCTACCCAAAATTTATAACCTTATTGTTTCACTTCTTGTACATACATACATACATACATACATACATACATGTATATATATACATGTATGTATATACATATATGAATTTACATGCATGTATGTGCATACATAATTACATATAAAATATATAGTCTTAAACTCTTACATTGAAATGCTCAAACTCTCAAATTGAATTCGCAAAAAAGTAAAAATGAAACCCTCCACCAAGGAAATTGAAACCCTTTAGGCCAATTCAAACAATGCCATTGAAGCCCTTTTAAACCCTTACTCTTTAACACTGAAATACAAACAGTGAATCAAGAGACACTTTATTATGTATATGTATATGTATATGTATATGTATATTTATATGTATATACATTTATATACATGTATATACATATATGTATGTATATATAGATATGTACATGTCTGTATATACATATATGCATGTAAATACATAATTTTATATAATATATAAAGCATTTTGTTTTAGATTTTTATACCCTTAATGTTTCACTTCCTCTATATATATCCTCATTATCCTTTCATTGTCATCCTCATTCTTACTGTCATGTCCCCATTTGTAAATCACCACTCATTGTTGTACTAAAAATTAATGTTTTCAGGTCAGATGATATATTTTTAATCTAAACCATGATGCAAATGACTATGGACAAGTCAAAATGATACATTCCAGACAACAGACATGGACACAGCTAAGCATGGATATGTCAAACAAAGATCAATGCTATCATATGTTAAAAATTATGAAAATGATAGGGAAAACTATTTGAAGGTCTATCACACACTAACAAGTTAAGGTCTTCTAGTAGCCCTCCCTCCAAACGATGCAGGTGATAAAATCCTAAAATATCTCTACGAATCTTCCCCCTCATTCCATACACCAATTCCACCTACAAAATGGCCAGTTCGCATCCCATTTCCATGCATTCAAGCACAACAAGAATGGATTTCCAAGCATTCTCATATTGTTGACCAACTCTTGTATGTCCATACCCCTGTGATGATCTTCTCTTTCCCACAAGATCTTGTTTCTATTCAAAATTATTCAAGGTCATTCTTGAATCATGGCAAACCAACTATCTGAATAGATTTTTCTTAGAAAACTATGGTCCAGAAGTTCGACAAAACTTTGAAAATATGTCATGGAAACAGAGGCTTTGAAGAGTAGTTAATGAACAAATCCCATCATGGATTTTTACCAAATTATACATTCAACCTCATTGTAAACCTACGAGTTTATCTTCTAATATGCCTTGTTGACTATACAGTCAACAAATTCTTTGGAAAGAACCCATTCCAACTACACTACCACATCTAGTTGACCCAAAAGGTTCCAACCATGAATCCCTACCAGACTAAGTGTTACGTTTTTTTTATGTTGTTATTGTTTTAAATGCCTACTACATAAGTGTTGAACAAACTAGAAACAAAAAATAGTTTCGGGCATAATTCTAGAAAAAGGATTGTGTTTTGTATAGGGAACCATAGTTCTACTATTCAAGCATCACTATCATCTTACACTATCTTGTTATTTAATATTAAAATGCATAGCCGTTCCATAACAAGCATCAATGTTAGTATCGATCAACAGCCATTGGTCTACAACATCACATGGTTAGTTGGTTCCATCTCATAGTTACCCATTTTCTATTGTACTTCACTTTTTTAGGTGACATATAAAATTAAACATTTGATTCCTCATTGTGTATACTATCTATTGATCTATAAATTTTAAATTCTTCCACAGCTAACATACATGTTCTTCTCATTGTCTGCAGATGAGGAAGGAAAATAAGATGAGTACCCACAATGGAAAGAAAACAACATCAACAAGGTTGACGTCACATAAAAGAGGAGTCAAGTTCCCCATGGAGCCACAAAGCCCACCTCCTATTGTGACCAATCCAGACCCTATACCCTCGTCAATGGAGGATCGTGATCCATGACCTATCCCACCCATAGTGGAGGATAGTAAAACTTCAACTACAACAAAAGTTACAATGCAACAAAAGCGGTGGACTATAGTTGAAATGGAAGGTGCACTTAGAGATGTCAAGGAAAATGACATGTCCATAAGGTCAACATCAAAGAAGTGGGGCATCCCAACTGCAACACTCTTGAAATGGTCAAGTGGTCTCACAGTCACATCTAAGAAAGGTCCCCCAACAATCCTCACCATTGAAGAAGAATAATAGATTGTTGAATGGTTCCAAGAGATAGCTGCAGTGGGTTATGGCCTAGAGGTTGTCAACTTGAAGGAAGTTGTGGCTCACATATGTGAGAGTAGACCCACCCCTTTCAAGGATGGCATGCCTGGGAAGTTATGGTGGTCTAGTTTTAAGGCTCGACATCCAGAACTCAACTTGTGGATAGTTAAACGCCTTGACAAAGACAGGGCACTAAGTCTCAGACCAACAGTTGTATCTGCTTTCCACAATACATTGTCAAAATCCTTCGCAAAAAATTCATATGGTCCTACTCAAATATGGAACTGTGATGAAACTGGTATTATTGTGGGCAGAAATGGGGCTATGAGGGTGATTTCTAGGAGAGGAAGTCGAAACGTGTCTTACATAATTCCAAAGAGATTTAAATGGATTACCATTCTTTGTTGTCTTAACGCTTCCGGGCAAAGAATTCCAAGCCTCTACTTGTTCAAAGACAAGAAGCACTTAAATAATTACATCTCCAAATGTGAATTAGGTGCTTGCATGGAAGCACAAAAACACACGTGGATGACCAAGGAACTATTCCTTAATTGGTTTTACCACTTTACACACTCTATTCTAGGTGGTGTATCACCCACCAACATGTACTTGTTGATATTTGATGGCCATGGTAGCCATGTTGCAGTCACAACCATCTAGGAAGAAAGGATGCTAGGTATAGACTTTCTCACATTGTCAGCTCACACATCTCACAAAGTACAACCACTAGATGTGAGTGTCTTCTCTCTATTCCGAACATACTTCAAATCAAAAAGAGTGTTGTCGTTGGCAAGGTTTTAAAATGTAGAAATCAAGAGGGCAGAACTAGCAGAAATAGGCAACAAACCTTTGATCAAGGCATTGACAATTTCTAACATTGTATAAGGATTCAAAAGGATCGAGATATGTACCCTCAATATTGATGCCCTAATCGAGGACATGTAGCCTAGCAACACATTTGATATTAATGATGGTGAATATGCTTCCATAGTGCAGAACATTCTTAGCCTATCAGGTGTTGATGTCTCAACTAAAGTTGTTGCAGAAAACATTGCTCAAATCCGTTAGATTTCAATGCACAAGTGGACTGTGATCAGGCAACCAACAACAATGGTGAAAGCTTGGTTGACAGTGTGGAGGATAGTCTTGCTCTTCCATCCGAGCGAATATTGTCGTCATGGGTGGTGGAAGGGGTAGTGGATCTAGGAGTTGACTTGTAAGGGCAAGAAGAAGAGGGAACTTTCACTTTCCCTTCACCACCCACAACTGTCATACCAGAGGTGGTGCATTACTATGTCGATTGTGCCATATCAGATAATGGTATTGATGCAGATTTGACACAAGATATAGAAGAAGTTGGTAATGAGGAAGAGGAAATCCTGCTATCACAAGTAAGTGAGACAGATGCCTCTCAATAGGAAACAACATTGACAAGATTCTTAAAGTTGCATGTTCACATTGTCAACAAGAAACAAGCGAAGGGGCTTATAATGGAATCCACTTGAGTCACCAATTGCAGTTGTTGATATTTGATGACTATATGGATTTGGTAATGGAGTAAGAGTCGAGGAAGAAAGAACTGGAGGACATCAAAGAAAGAATGAAAGAGCAGACCAAAGAGAATAAGGCAGTTACACATATATTGGCAAAGCAAAACAAGGACCAGGAGAGAAAAGAAAGGGAGATACTGCATAAGGAAAAGGAAAGGTTGAAAGAGATAGAGAAGAAGGATATAGAGGAAAGATAGAAGTGAGAGAAGACAATGAAGGAACAGGAGGCAAACAAGGGTCATCAAGGAGAAGAGAAGGGATTTGGCAAGAAAGAGGATGCTAAAAAATCCATCCACTCCATCCACTCCCTTTCCTGAGCGACATGCCATAATGAAGGATATGCTTAACATAAACATCCTAAACTTTCCAACAACATTAAATTATGCACCTACTTCCCCATCCCTAGAATTTTGTGGTCCTGCAAATTATATTACAAGGGTGCCACCATATGTTGGCAGCCTTGGGTATTGTAGCCTAAGAGCAAGTCATCTGACTAGTAGTCAACCAAGAGAAGGTGATGAGAACATGGTACCCATCACAGACTCAAGGGCATCACCCACATCGATGACAAATTATTTTCCTCCTTGGTTTAATTGACTTCTAAAAAGACATCTGATTTACTTTTTGGCTTTCTAATTTATAATGGCAGATAAGAACTCCAAATATGTCTTATGAAGACATGGATTTGACATGATTTTTGTTTCCAATTATTTTCACTTGGTATCTTTTTCTATGTCGATGCAATACATAACAAGTAATGGGATGATTGAGGAAGATGTCAATAACTACATGTTTTTTGTTTCCAACTATGTACATTTCATAGTTTTTTTATGTCAATGCAATTCACAACATGTAATGGGATGATTGAGCAAAGATGTCAACAACTACATGCTTCGGTTTTCATCAATTTGAAGGATTCAATTTTTCATTATTTTGAAGTATTCAGTTATCTAGTTTTGACCCTCTACCAGACAAACTGCTTAATCTACCCCAAATCAAAATCTTAGCCATTGACTCGGTGATTTTCAATGTGTCTCGTTCATAGTCATCCACTGTGTCTTCCTTATGCCACTTCGGTGCATCGAGCGGAATGTGGTCGGGCCTACACCCTAGATACCTACCTGTTGCAAGATGTGTGCCCTTGGTCTCCTTGTGTTGTGCAGCACAACGCTCGGCTTTGTGACATGACTTAACTTCTTTCTATGGATTCTATAAGTCTAGTGGTTGTATCGAGCATTAACAGGTTGATCTTTTGGTGCAACGATAACTGCACTTGTAACAAGTGGTATTAGAGATTGGTCACAGGTTCAAACCCCTCGCTTGCATTGGGGGGATTGTTGCAAGGTATGCGCCCTTGGTCTCCTTGTGTTGTGCAACACAACATTTGGGTTTGTGACATGGCTTAATTTCCTCCTATGGATTCTATAAGTCTAGTGGTTTTATCGAGCATTAACTAGTTGATCTTTTGGTGCAACGACAACAAAACTTGTAACAATACCATGCTTTCTATCTGTATTGAACAAGGTGCTCACGTGGAAATCAACCACATGACAACCCAATCGACCACCTCCTCTGTCAAAAATTCCAACTGACACCTTCAAACCTGGACTGCAATAGCATTAACTATGTGTCACCTCTCCTTACTTGCACCTAAAGGCTCGCATTGATCAAGCAAAGTTCCATTCAATATGCTTGACTCATCACAGATTGATCCATGTTTCATTCCTTTCTATCCCACGTATTATCGACTCTTTGAGTGCTTTCACACCACAACGTATTCAACATGGAACTGTGCAAGTCCAACTATCAATCCAAGACATGTTGTCCATCTTACAAGTATTGATCTCCATTATCGACTACAACAAGAACACACAACCATTTGAAGACCTTTATACTTGTGAATTGTGTTGCACAAACCATTTAATTTGAATGTTTCAGTGCAACATAATTCATGACTACAAAGGTTTCAAATAACATATCCTCATTGTGTAGAACTATGACAATTTCAATCAAAAGACAAAGGAGATTTTGTGCATGCAACACATGGTTGATTGTAGTTGTGTGAGGGAATTGCATTCACCTGTGGTGTATACAATCCATCTAAAGCTTCTAATATTGCAAGTTGATTACATTGTTCAAGCTCCATGGGTACTTGTTCAAATTGTGCAAGCTCTGTGGGCACTTGTTCTAATTATTGACACCTTGGCCCAATCATCACATTACATGTGAATGGATTAGATAATAAACAAGAGTCTTGCTAGAAATTAGTTTGTGAACCTTTCAAGTTATGATGTGCACGTTATAGCCCCCGCCCCTATAAGTATTTTGATTTCTACTAGTTCTGCCCTCTTGAAATATATGCACTACTGATATGCTAATATTGGGTTTAAGGGTTTCAACTATTAAAGGGATTCATTCTCAAATGTGTGTGTGTGTACATACACATATGGAAATACAGTTACATACATATATGTATATACATACAAATATATATGCATTAGTGATATGTCAAACTTGGGTTTAAGGGTTTCATTTTCAGTTCTAAGTTACATACATACATACATGCACATATAAATATGTACATACATATAGTTAAATACATGTACATACATATATGTATATACATGATATATATATACATATATATATACATACATATGTGTACATATATATTTGTGTGTGTGTGTGTGTAGAAGTGATATGTCAAACTTGGGATTAAGGGTTTCAATTTCACTGTTTAAGGGATTCAATATTATATTTTGGCATCTTGATTTATACGCACGAGTGATACGTAAGGAGAAGGGATGCGTAGTTAATGCCAATGCAAGGAAGAGTGTACTATATACCCTTAAACCAATGCAAGGAATGGTATACTCAATTGTGTTTAAGGGTTTCAATTCCACTTTTAATGTTTAAGGATTTCAATTTGATAGTTGTAGGGATTCAATTTAATACATGCATACACTCACAAATAAATACATATACACATACTCATAAATTTTGTAGTGTCCCTCCTAGGCTTACATTTTGATTTGCATATTGATAGACTTATTTAGACATATGATGGTTACTTGGATGGTTATTTATGACTCTTTTGCTATATTAGATGGTATCTTTGATACTGGGACTTTATGTGGATTCATGTTATCTGTTATGACTCTTCATGATTGGAGACTTTTATGATTGATGATGTGAGACTTATTATATGACATGTGATATTTGATGGTTCTTATGGATGTTGATCTATAGTATCACCTTGATGGATGGATCTATATGACTACATATGATCATTGTTTACATGGATTATGTGACTTATGATGATACTAACCCTATTTCATGATGATGATTCTATGTGATGCTTTGATATTATATTGTGTGATTGTCTTCGTGAGTAGAGACGATGTCATATCACTCATTGCGAGCAGGATATGTCATCTCGCGATTCTATATCACTTTTTTGTTTATGAATATGTATCGTATATGTTGTGTTGGTCTTTGATGCAAGTTTGCAGGTACCAGACATCGACTCCACCTGGCTCCAAGGGTCTGAGTGTGTCTTTATCCCAATGGAAAGTTGTCAGAGATGACATAGTTTCCCTCACACACTCTAGGTCTAAGATGTGTACCTTGTCGGTTGCTCCACAACGCAGGTTGCGGTTAGGGTCTTGTATTGAGTTCATCCCCTTGGCATAAGTGGATTAGAGCCTATGTTTATGTGATTAATGTGTAATCGTTTAATTATTAAATTGAAAGTATTTATTTGATTACTTTGGGGTCATGATTTTATTATGAGATTTTATTTATCCAATTGGGATTTATTTAATTGGTTTATTGATTTAATTATGGTGTATTTTTAATCATCAATTATCTATTTATTGATGGTTATTTATTTAATTGATGATTGATGAGATTTAATTATTTTAATAATTTATTTATTTATTATTTGATAGTTTATCTATTATGGAATTATTATTTATCGATGTTGTTTTAATGTTGAATATTTATCTATTTATTTGAGGATTTATAAATTATGTGATATTACTTAATTGTATTGATTTATTGTTGAGAAATTTATTTACTATTTATTTATTATTGTTGAGCTTTATTTAATCATTAATTATTATTGATTTTTTATTTGTTGGCTTTATTAATTTATTATTGATAATTGTGATTTGATTTTTATATTTTCTATTAAGGGTCCTATTTTTGAGGCTTTATTCATTTAATTTATTCAATTGATTACATTGAGTAATGAATCATTGTTTAATGTGTTTTTTTTTACAAAGTTGATAATGTCGGTAATTGCAAATAAATATATTTTGCCTACCCTTGTATATGATTGGTTGAATTTTAATAGGTAGGTAAATTATATTGAGGATATAATATATGCCTTGAAACTATACAAGTTAGGTTAATATTATAGTTTTTGGAATAATTTCATTGGTCGGCTTTCAATATAGTTTTTGGGTGTAATATTTGTATTTATCTGGCTTCGTGTGCATTCACGGGGGTTGGAAAAATCAAGAGTTTTGAAGATCTAGATTTTAGAGAATTTTGCTTTTGGTTTTGGACTGAAAATTGTTGAAGGAATTTGCTAGAATTGGATTGCGCTTTCAGATTTCTCCTTGTTTCATCTTTTTCCAAGTTGGTTTCACTATTGGCACTTTGCATTTTTTATTTCAGAAAGAATTGTATGCATTGTCTGGAAAAGATTGTTTGGGGAAATGTTTTGGTGAATTGTAGTAGTTTAAATTGCTCTTGATAGTGAAATGATTTTGGAAAAATATGCATTTCATTGATTCTATTTTCTGAAAATTAAATTGTCGAGAGCTCATTGAGTATTCTATGTGTTTGATTTTGCTTTTGGCTTCTGAGAGAGTGTTGGATCATGATTGAAATTGCATTTGTTTATTCTCTTGAGTAGATTGCAAGATCTTCCTTGGATTGGGCTTCTTTTGGTGTCTTACTCTTGTTGTGTGGCAGAGAATTCTCTGTGATTGCATTGTGAATGTGAAGACACATTCAATCACTTGTATTAGCTGCAATTAGTCCCTATTTATCTTGCTTGAGTCTCCCTTGGATGTATGCAACTTTCTTTTACTCTGCTTTGCTTAGTTTGGCTCCCCGAACCTCAGTTTTGGCTCTGTGGGAGAAGACTTTCTTGATGCAACTTTTTGCAGTGACTATGTCCTTGTTATGTTTGATGTCTCTGTCAGTAATTGGATGTCTTAAACTTTTTGTATGCAATATGAGGGCCATTTTTGATCCCTAAGCCTCCCTGAGACCCCTCCTAAGCCTTATGTCTCAGTATTGTTTAGTTTTCTTCTTTTCTACCCAAAATGCTATGCAATCACCCAAAAGCATTGTCAATTGGGCCAGGGGCGCTACCCTACATACCAGGGGCGCCAACCTACACCCCATAAGCGCCATTGTACTTACCAAGGGCTCTGAGAAACATACCAAGGGTGCAGGGGGTCTTGATTTGGAGATGCAATCCCAGAGACCAAAAACACCATCCTAGAGACCCAAAAGTCAGTTTTTAGCTATTCTGGGAGCCAGGGGTGCTGAACTGTCCTGAGGGTCTCCAAAAGTTAGTTTTTAGCTTATTTTTGTGCATTTATGGATTGTGTGAGTACTCCATAGGTTTGTGTAGTTTATATTGATATTATCAGAGCTTCTTATGATGTATTGTGATCCCTTACGATGTTTCTTGTGCTCCAGTAAGAGGGTTCATGCCTTACCGTTGAGGTGTTTCTTACACGATTTGTGGCTTCAGCGAGAGGGAGAATGCCTCATTGTTGAGAGTTTGGTTTTTCGGCTCCAGTGGGATGTTTTATGCCTCACTATTGAGGATTTGATGTTATTTGGATCTTTTTTATGGTTTGCATTCATGATAGGCTTATCCTTGATGTTGCTTTTGTAAAGGCCTCTTCCTATGAGTTTAGTTTATGAGTCTCTTTTGCTCAGTTTGTATTCAGTTTGTTGTGACTGTTTTTGTATCACATTTGAGCCTTCATGATGTGGTTTTATTCTCTATGGATGTTAATTTACCCTATGGCCTTGGTTCATGGTTGGGGGAGTGGGCTCTTGCATGTGTTGGACCTAGGTTGTGAGTACTAGATCTCTAGGAAGGGGGTCTATACCTATGGAGCCACATGAAGAGTTGATGGTATAATTGCAAGTGCTAACATAATAATAATTGATTAGTGAGATGGGTATTTAGGAATACACCTAATCAAGATAAATAATATGATATTGTATGCCCCAATTGGACGGACCCAGGGAGGTGTTTTTGGGATCCTAGATTGGGAAGACCGTTGGAGCAGTATACCCGATCTCCCTTGAGTAACTCCAAGGTGGAGACAGATGCCACATGAGGTTAGCATGTGATGACACTCTACCCCACATGTATCCACTGTCCATATGCCTTGTTTTATTGATTTGCCTCTGGAGGTTGATTGCATTGATTTAGCCATGTGTTGTACTTTGGCGTTGCTTTCTTATATTTGAGTCTTGTGAAGTCATGTTGTATCCTTTGGTTGGTAGGTGTCAACTTAGATCTTGAGTATGAGTTGGAACCTTTGTCATTTCCTAGCACGGGGGGTGGTTCCTTGATTGGTTCCACATGGTCAGGTGGTTGAATGCCTTCTTCCATTGGGATACTTTCCTTGGTGTGGCGTGCGTGGATTGGATTCTTCATGTGATTTCTCTTCAGATCTGATTTATACATCCTTGGAGGAGAAGACATTGTATCATAATGAATTGTATACGTATAAAAGATGATGTATCCTTGTAAATGCTACTATCATATATTTGATGAAGGAAATTGTAATAGGACTTGATGTAGAGATTAGGGAAAGTACTTGATTATTCCTTGATGCAATGAATGTTCATTATGTAATATGGGTTTAGAAAATTAATGTGAAATGGAATGGTTATATGTATTTGAGTTGCATTGCATATATGAGTTGGATTGGTGTTATGTTATCTTGTAGAATAAATAATGGAAAGAAAGGAATAGTATGCATCGATTCTTACTTGAGTAACTAGGAGACTATTGATATCAAATGGTCAAGTGAATTTTAGAATGCTTGATAGGGATTGCTATGTAAATAATAATGATGTTATCGATGCATGAAAAGTAAATGATTATAAGATAGTAAATATGATCTTTTAGATAGATAAATGTTGTTATTAAATGATGTCAAGTAGTGACATTAGGATACCCTAGGGAATGATTATGTTGCAAGAATATAATTGACGTAATGTTTGTTTGAATTACTCTGCTTGCATAATGTAGATTATGGTTTACACATGTATTCTTATGTGATCTTGAAATTAGATGATGTTATGTTGATTTATGTTAATGTTATCATAGTGTTATGGATAGTTTAAAAAAAAAAATCAGTTTGTTAGTAGAATTTGGATTATTTCTCTAGGGTATTTTGGCGGGCATTACAAATTCTCATATAGACATACGTATTGGGTTTAACATTTTCAATTTCATAGATAATGTTGGGTTTAATATTTTCAAGCTACGGGTCTCACTAGGGAAGGTTGCAACTTCTACAGAGATAGGAAGGTCAGCAGGGAAGCTATTGAAAGGTACCTGGTAACTGAGAAAGAGAAAAAATGACTGGTAAAGTTGAGAAAAACCTACTACCCGCCTAGGGCTTTTGCCAAACCCTGACGGGAGATTCTTTTTGTTTTAATGTGATATATCACTCTAGATGGCAAGTTTACGAAAGTTTATGGGTATCACTTTGTTCTATTAAATCACTTTAGGCACAATGATAAGGTTAATTTCCCTTATTTCCTGCTTTGTTCGATGAATGCATCTCTTAAGTCTTACAAAGAGAATCCTCTAGGTGATACTACTATGCACCAAGGTCTAATGGTCCTAATTTATGACCATTTAAAGGCCACTCAAATTGCTCGTATGCAGCCCTCTGTGGATTCTAAGGAAGAGATGTCCGATTCTGCCTTTTCTGAGGAGGAATCCGATAGTGACTCTTCATCTGATACAGAGGACAGTTTTGATGACTCAGAGTATGAAAGCGAGAAGAAGAGGAAATACAGAAAAACAAAACCCTCTTCATCCAAGGGCAAAAAGCCTCAAAGCAAACCCCTGATTAGCATCTCTTCAGAAGGGGAAGATTTGGATGATTCTGAGAAGGAGAGTGTTAGGGTTTCAAGCAGATCCGAAGCAAATATGAACTAACAATTATATGCAGATTTAAATACAAAAGATAAAGAAATAAAACAGGACACAGATAACACAGAGATTTAACGTGGTTCACCCAGAATGGGTTACGTCCACCATACACAGCCGTCCAATCTTTCTTATTATCCAGCAAAAATAGTACATCAACCTTACAATGCCTTAAGCATCCTAGCCGCTTATAACATGCGTTTTTAGGGCAACAAACAAAGTCGGCCTTTTTTAGGGTTTTATTACAATGTCAGTTTTCATCAACAAAAATGGCAAAAAAAAATTTCTCGAGGGCTGCCGCCCCCGAACCCCTGCTCAGGGCCCAGCCCAGCCCCGGACCCCGACGAGGATACATGCTGAGTGTACAGTACTTTGCTGATCAGTCGCCACATTTCAACAATCTCCCACTTGGAGACTGATCAGGCTCCACACCGAACAATCTCCCACTTGGAGACTGATACTACACGACACCACTGTACATGCAACATCCGCTGGATAAAACACTAGGACTTGACTGGTATAAATTCCACAATTATTAATCAAGAAGACCAACAGAAACTGATGAAGAAATCAGCTTCTCCTGTGGAACTGCCTTTGTGAACATATCGACAGGATTCTCACTTGTGTGAATCTTCTCAAGCCGTAACTGACCCTCCTCCAAAATAGTCCGGATGAAGTGGTACCTGAGCTGAATGTGCTTTGCCCTTGAATGAAAAGCAGAGTTCTTCGCAAGATGAATGGCACTTTGGCTATCAGTATACAATGGGCTATCCTCTTGTGTCTGACCCAATTCCTTCAGAAAACATTGCAACCAAATCATCTCTTTGCTGGCTTCTGTAGCAGCAACATACTCAGCTTCAGTGGTTGAAAGTGCAACAACCTTTTGTAGCCTAGAAATCCAACTGACTGCAGTTCCCCCTATAGTAAAAACATACCCTGTAGTACTCCTCCGTGAATCAATATCACCTGCCAGATCAGAGTCAACAAATCCACTTAGAGCAGCATTAGATCCTTTGAAACATAATGCCTTCGTAGTAGTTCCTTTCAAATACCGAAGAATCCATTTCACAGCATTCCAATGTTCCATACCCGGATTACTCATAAACCTGCTCACAACTCCCACTGCATGTGCAATATCTAGCCTTGTGCATACCATTGCATACATCAGACTACCAACAGCTGATGAATACGGGATGTTAGACATTTTATTAACCTCTTCCTATGCCTTTGGACACATCTCCTTAGTCAATTTGAAATGACTAGCCAAAGGTGTACTAACTGCTTTGGCATCCTGCATGTTAAATCTTTTCAACACCTTCTTTATATACTCACTTTGGGACAAATTCAAGGTTCTATTTTTCCTGTCCCGTGTAATCCTCATACCGAGAATTTGCTTAGCTGCACCCAAATCCTTCATAGCAAATGACCTGGCTAATTTATGTTTAAGATCATTTATATGTTGCATGTTAGACCCAGCAACAAGCATGTCATCAACATAAAGCAACAAGATAATATAACTGCCATTATCAAATCTCTTAAAATATACACAATGATCAGAATGACATCTATGATAACCGTGTTCAGCCATGAAACTATCAAATTTTAAATACCATTGTCAGGGTGCTTGCTTTAGGCCATACAAACTTTTCTTCAACCTGCACACCAAGTTCTCCTTACCTTTGACCTCATATCCCTGTGGTTGCAACATGTAAATTTCCTCCTCCAAATCTCCATGGAGAAAAGCTGTTTTGACATCTAATTGTTCAAGATGTAAATCATCTGCAGCCACAAGACTAAGTACAGTTCTAATTGAAGTCATTTTTACAACTGGAGAAAATATTTCATCATCATCTATACCCTTTTTCTGTGCAAAACCTTTTACCACAAGTCTGGCCTTATATATTTTCTGACCTCCTTCCTCCTCCTTCAACCGATAAACCCATTTGTTAGGCAAGGCTCTTTTTTCTATAGGTAAAGGGACTAATTCCCAAGTCTTATTTTTCATCAAGGAGTCCATCTCCTCTTTCATGCCTAGTTGCCACTGTTGTTTGGCATCCACCTGCATTGCTTCTTCATATTCTTCTGGTTCACCAGAATCTGTTAATAAAATAGAATACAAAGAAGGAGAAAATCTTTCAGGGGGTCTACTTGTCCTCGTAGAACGTCTAACACTTGCAGGAGTTTGTGGGACAATCTGTTGTTGCTGAGCATCAGGTACCTGTGGCATTTCATTTTCAGGAATCTCATCCAACACCACATATTCTTGTTTGTCCTGTTCATGGTTCTTTTCCTGCATTTGTTCTTTATACACAACCTTCTCATTGAATATAACATCTCTACTTCTAATTATTTTCTTATTTTCAAGATCCCATAACCGATAGCCATATTCATCTATCCCATATCCAATGAAGGTACATTTATGAGATTTAGCATCAAGCTTGGTTCTGTTTTCTTTATCAACATGGACAAAAGCTTCGCAACCAAAAGTTTTTAGAAAAGAATAATTTACCTTTTTACCAGTCCATGCCTCCTCTGGAATACCACCATCCAAAGGGGTTGAAAGTTCTCTATTTATCAAATAGACAGCAATATGTACAACATCTGCCCAAAAATGTAAGGGCAATCCAGCATGCAATCTCATGCTCCTCGCACATTCCATGATGGTCCTATTCATTCTCTCTGACACACCATTTTCCTGTGGAGTTCCTGGAACTGTCTTCTGCTTTCGAATCCCATTTAAGGAACAGTAATCTTCAAATGCTTTGCTGCAATACTCACCTCCATTATCCGATCTAAGACACTTCAACTTTTTTCTATCTCATTCTCAACCAAAGCTTTCCATTTCTTTAAAGTTTCAAAAACATCTGATTTTTGTTTTAGGAAATATACCCATGTTTTTTTGGTTGAGTCATCAATAAAAATAACATAATAAAAAGAGCCACCAAGAGATGATACCTGAGCCGGTCCCCATACATCTGAATGCACAAGCTCTAACTTCTCACTCTTCTTCTCTTTCCCAACCTTGAGAAATCTAACTCTTTTCTGTTTACCATAAACACAGTTTTCACAAAACTCTAAATCAATCTTCTTTAGTCCTGGCAATAGATTTTTGGAGTGAAGGATTTTCATCCCTTTCTCACTCATGTGCCCAAGCCTATGGTGTCACATTATCGAATCTGTTCTTGCAACATCTATTGTTGTTGTCTCTGTAGTAACTTTATCTGTAGCAGCTAGGGTAGAGTAAGTGTTACCCAGATATAATTTGCCTACCTTCGCACCTTTAGCTACTACTAATGATCCTTTAGTGACCTTCTAGATATTGTCTGAGAAGGTAACTATGCAACCTTCACTACCTAGTTGCCCTGCAGAAATTAAATTTCTTCTTAAGTTAGGAACATGTTTTACCTCCTGCAGAAACCAGTCATTTCCATTCTACAACTTGATCTTTATCTTTCATTTTCCAACAATTTGACAAGGCTCATCATCACTCAAATATACCTGTCCAAAATCACCTTGAACATAATCTAGAAAATATTTTCTATGGGGTGTAGCATGAAATGAAGCCCCAGAATCTATTACCCAGGAATCATTAACATTATCCAAACATAAGATTAAAGCATCTTGTAAAGTATTACTTGCAATATTAGCTTCCTTACTGTCATTTTCATTTTTGTCTCCTTCTTTGTTTTTCCGAGACCAACAATCTTTCTTTAGATGACCAGGCTTTCCACAGTACCAGCACTCTTTCTTTCCTCAAGATTGAGAGCATCCTTTCTTTGACTTCCCTCGTGACTTCTCATTCCCAGGGCCTTTTCCTCTTTCCTTTGATCTTCCTCTATTCTCCACATTCAAAACACTACCCGATGATGTTGGAGTCTCACCTGTGCTTTTCCTTCGCATTTCCTCGCTTAGGATAACACCAACAATATCATCAAATACCAAAGCATTTTTACCAGAGACAGAGTTACTTACAGCCATAACCAAGCTATTCCAGCTTTCTGGCAAAGAAGATAAAATGAAGAGAGCCCTAACCTCTTCTGCAAAGGTAATTTTTACTGAAGACAATTGACTGGTAATTGTATTAAATTCATTTAAGTGCTCTGCTACAGATCCTCCCTCACTCATTTTCAAATTAAACAAACGCTTCATAAGAAATACCTTATTCGAAGCCGAGGGTTTCTCATACAGCTTAGCCAATGTTGCCATCAAATCTACAGTCGTTTTTGCTTTTGTTATATTGAATGCTACAGACGCCGCAAGGCACAATCGAATGGATCCCAGTGCCTTTCTATCTAAAATGTCCCACTCTTCATCTGATATTGTGGTCGGTTTCTTTGCCTTTCCTTCCAATGGCCGCCACAAATCCTTTTGATACAGGTAATCCTCCATCTGCATTTTCCATAACTGATAATTCTGGCCGTTAAACTTTTCGACCTTGAATTTGGAATCCTCCATTGCTCCCACTCAAATGTGAAAGTCCTGCCAATTTACAGAAAACCTCACTCTGATACCAATTGTTAGGGTTTCAAGCAGATCCGAAGCAAATATGAACTAACAATTATATGCAGATTTAAATACAAAAGATAAAGAAATAAAACAGGACACAGATAACACAGAGATTTAACGTGGTTCACCCAGAATGGGTTACGTCCACCATACACAGCCGTCCAATCTTTCTTATTATCCAGCAAAAACAGTACATCAACCTTACAATGCCTTAAGCATCCCAGCCGCTTATAACATGCGTTTTTAGGGCAACAAACAAAGTCGGCCTTTTTTAGGGTTTTATTACAATGTCGGTTTTCATCAACAAAAATGGCAAAAAAAAATTTCTCGGGGCTGCCACCCCCGAACCCCAGCCCCGGACCCTGGCGAGGATACGTGCTGAGTGTACAGTACTTTGCTGATCAGTCGCCACATTTCAATAGAGAGCCCTAAAGGGCTGCTAAAGAAGAAAACAAAAATCCATACCCAGACCCGGAAAAAGCACAAGAAAAAAGAGGAGACTGGCAAGGAACCGGAAGCTGACAAGCAAGCAAGGACCCTGGAAGCTGAGCACAGTCTAGAAAAGGAGACTATGGAAGAGACTCTTAGGGCTACCGACACAATTTCCACCCTCCACATCCCCAAAGAAGAACAAGTTACTCTTGGAAAAGCTGCTCCCTCATCTGGCCCTCCTCCCGAGGGTTTGCATGGTTTCATGGAAACTATGGAGTGGCTCATTAATGGTTACAAGAAAGCTGTGGATGAATACAAGAAGCTCTATAACAGAGTCTTGATTCTGGAAACCATTAATATTGGGGAGGGAAATACTATGGCCGACTATATTGAGGACCTGAAAAAAACCATCGCCAAAGATGAAGACATCAGAGATGCTTTCAACCCTAGGTTTGAGAAGATTGAAAAGGAGATGCTGGACAGAAAAAGCCTTGCAGATACTAGTGAAAAAACCCTCTTGGACACTGTCACCAAAGTTGATAAAATTGAGGAGTGCCTGAAGAACATTGTTGAACAGAGCCTAAGTATTTTGAAGATCTTGGCCAACAACACCCACACCCTCATCAGCAAGATGGATGACAAAAAGGAAATCTAGGACTTAGAACTGGAAGCTGAAGGAACAGGGGAAGCTCAAGGTCCCAGAACCCGCACCAGAGGCAAGAGGAAGGAAAAGAAACTGAACAAGGATTTGGAAGACTTGAAAGTTGTCGGGGCCACCTATGACGAGCTGGTTACAAAGGCAGAGGATCTGCTAAAGAAAATCGCTGTGTAGCGCATTCCCTGTTTCTTTGCTATTTTTTTGTTAAGTTGTTCTTTATGTTCGCTGGTCTTTTGGCCAGTCTTTTTGTCTGCGGACTCTTTTGTTCTGTTCTTCTCGGTGCTTTTTCTCTATCTATGATGTAAAGGTTTCGGGTCCTGAAAACCTATTTTTTAATTAATCAGAACATTGGGCTTAAGGTTTATTGTTTGACTATTTAAGGGTAACCCCAATATATTGGGTTTAAAGTGTTCAATTTCACTGTTTAATGGAAACTGTGTATTAAAGGAAATTCACAACTATTGGAGAAACTTGGCAACTATTAAAAAAACTAATATAGAAAGTACTTCAACAATGAAACTAATTATAAATGAAACCCTTCACAACTATTAAAGGAAATTGGTCGTACAATTGAATGAGTGTAAAGGATAGTAAGTGAATGCAACTAAGTAAATAGTGCAGATATATAATAGAATCAGTCAAGATTACATAAATTGAATCCCTAAAACATCTCAATTCAAATTGAAACACTTCAACATTCAAATTGGAACTATGTAACAATGAAAATGTAATTGAAACCCATTATAGTGAAATTGAAGCCCTCAAACCCTTAAACATCAAAAGTGAAATTGTAAACCCTTAAACATTATCTGTGAAATTGAATCCCTAAAACAATGAAATTGAAAAATGACAACATTGAATTTGAAACCCTTCATCCCAAGGACTGCAATCGAATTGTTCACCTAAAACCATAAAACAATGAAAATGTAATTAAAACCCGTTGTAGTGAAATTGAAGCCCTCAAACCCTTAAACATCAAAAGTGAAATTGTAAACCCTTAAACATTATCTGTGAAATTGAATCCCTTAATATGTTGAATTGAATCCCTAAAAAATTGAAATTGAAAAATGACAACACTGAAATTGAAACCCTTCATCCTAAGGACTACAATCAAATTGTTCACCTAAAACCATAAAACGGTGAAAATGTAAACCCTTCAACAATGACATGGAAGCCCTCAAACCCTTAAATAATAAAAGTGAAATTGTGAACCCTTAAACATTAATAGTGAAATTGAATCCCTTAATATGTTGAATTTAATCCCTAGAACAATGAAATTGAAAGACAACACCATTGAAATTGAAACCCTTCAACCTAATTGAAACACATTGAATTGTTCACCTAAAATAAAAAACATTTAAATTGAAACCATTCAACAAAGAAGTTGAAATCGTTAAGGCCAATTGAAACAGTGAAATGGTTGTTAAAATGTGGCGACTGATCAGAAAAGTATTGTACACTCAGCACGTATTGATCCAATGACAAATTGATCCAAATTGACATGATTGAGAAGGAGGACGATCGATGACAAATCGATCGCAAAATGACAAGATTAACAAGGACAAAGATTGACCAAAATCATGAACGAAGATTGTTATCGACAAGACCAAATTCGAAAGCGAGACAACTGAAGAATGTAGAAGAAGGACTCGATGCTCGCAAATAATAAAAACCAAGTGCGTGACATAGGAGAAATGTTAATGTGACGCAAAAACCTAAAATGAGGCAATGCGCAAATGTTAAAGTATGACTCCGCAAGCGTTGACCATTTTTAGGTGTCTACACCCTTAAACATTATCTGTGAAATTGAATCCCTTAATATGTTGAATTGAATCCCTAAAACATTGAAATTGAAAAATGACAACACTGAAATTGAAACCCTTCATCCTAAGGACTACAATCAAATTGTTCACCTAAAACCATAAAACGGTGAAAATGTAAACCCTTCAACAATGAAATTGAAGCCCTCAAACCCTTAAATAATAAAAGTGAAATTGTGAACCCTTAAACATTAATAGTGAAATTGAATCCCTTAATATGTTGAATTTAATCCCTAGAACAATGAAATTGAAAGACAACACCATTGAAATTGAAACCCTTCAACCTAATTGAAACACATTGAATTGTTCACCTAAAATAAAAAACAATTAAATTGAAACCATTCAACAAAGAAGTTGAAATTGTCAAGGCCAATTGAAACAGTGAAATGGTTATTAAAATGTGGCGACTGATCAGAAAAGTATTGTACACTCAGCACGTATTGATCCAATGACAAATTGATCCAAATTGACATGATTGAGAAGGACGACGATCGATGACAAATCGATCGCAAAATGACAAGATTAACAAGGACAAAGATTGACCAAAATCATGAACGAAGATTGTTATCGACAAGACCAAATTCGAAAGCGAGACAACTGAAGAATGTAGAAGAAGGACTCGATGCTCGCAAATAATAAAAACCAAGTGCGTGACATAGGAGAAATGTTAATGTGACGCAAAAACCTAAAATGAGGCAATGCTCAAATGTTAAAGTATGACTCCGCAAGCGTTGACCATTTTTAGGTGTCTACACCCTTAAACATTATCTGTGAAATTGAATCCCTTAATATGTTGAATTGAATCCCTAAAACATTGAAATTGAAAAATGACAACACTGAAATTGAAACCCTTCATCCTAAGGACTACAATCAAATTGTTCACCTAAAACCATAAAACGGTGAAAATGTAAACCCTTCAACAATGAAATTGAAGCCCTCAAACCCTTAAATAATAAAAGTGAAATTGTGAACCCTTAAACATTAATAGTGAAATTGAATCCCTTAATATGTTGAATTTAATCCCTAGAACAATGAAATTGAAAGACAACACCGTTGAAATTGAAACCCTTCAACCTAATTGAAACACATTGAATTGTTCACCTAAAATAAAAAACAATTAAATTGAAACCATTCAACAAAGAAGTTGAAATCGTTAAGGCCAATTGAAACAGTGAAATGGTTGTTAAAATGTGGCGACTGATCAGAAAAGTATTGTACACTCAGCACGTATTGATCCAATGACAAATTGATCCAAATTGACATGATTGAGAAGGACGACGATCGATGACAAATCGATCGCAAAATGACAAGATTAACAAGGACAAAGATTGACCAAAATCATGAACGAAGATTGTTATCGACAAGACCAAATTCGAAAGCGAGACAACTGAAGAATGTAGAAGAAGGACTCGATGCTCGCAAATGATAAAAACCAAGTGCGTGACATAGGAGAAATGTTAATGTGACGCAAAAACCTAAAATGAGGCAATGCGCAAATGTTAAAGTATGACTCCGCAAGCATTGACCATTTTTAGGTGTCTACACCCTTAAACATTATCTGTGAAATTGAATCCCTTAATATGTTGAATTGAATCCCTAAAACATTGAAATTGAAAAATGACAACACTGAAATTGAAACCCTTCATCCTAAGGACTACAATCAAATTGTTCACCTAAAACCATAAAACGGTGAAAATGTAAACCCTTCAACAATGAAATTGAAGCCCTCAAACCCTTAAATAATAAAAGTGAAATTGTGAACCCTTAAACATTAATAGTGAAATTGAATCCCTTAATATGTTGAATTTAATCCCTAGAACAATGAAATTGAAAGACAACACTATTGAAATTGAAACCCTTCAACCTAATTGAAACACATTGAATTGTTCACCTAAAATAAAAAACAATTAAATTGAAACCATTCAACAAAGAAGTTGAAATTGTTAAGGCCAATTGAAACAATGAAATGGTTGTTAAAATGTGGCGACTGATCGGAAAAGTATTGTACACTCAGCACGTATCCTTGCCAGGGTTCGGAGGCGGGAGCCCCCGAGAAATTTTTTTTTGTCGTTTTTGTTGATGAAAACCGACATTGTAATAAAACCCTAAAAAGGCCGACTTTGTTTATTGCCCTAAAAATGCATGTTATAAGCGGCTGGGATGCTTAAGGCATTGTAAGGTTGATGTACTGTTTTTGCTGGATAATAAGAAAGATTGGACGGCTGTGTATGGTGGACGTAACCCATTCTGGGTGAACCACGTTAAATCTCTGTGTTATCTGTGTCCTGTTTTATTTCTTTATCTTTTGTATTTAAATCTGCATATAATTGTTAGTTCATATTTGCTTCGGATTTGCTTGAAACCCTAACAATTGGTATCAGAGCGAGGTTTTTTGTAAATTGGCAGGACTCTCAGATTTGAGTGGGAGCAATGGAGGATTCCAAATTCAAGGTCGAAAAGTTTAATGGCTAGAATTATCAGTTATGGAAAATGCAGATGGAGGATTACCTGTATCAAAAGGATTTATGGCAGCCATTAGAAGGAAAGGCAAAGAAAGGGACCACAATGTCAGATGAAGAGTGGGACATTTTAGATAGAAAGGCACTGGGATCCATTCGATTGTGCCTTGCACCGTCTGTAGCATTCAATATAATAGAAGCAAAAACGACTGTAGATTTGATGGCGACATTGGCTAAGTTGTATGAGAAACTCTCAGCTTCAAATAAGGTATTTCTTATGAAGCGTTTGTTTAATTTGAAAATGAGTGAGGGAGGATCTGTAGCAGAGCACTTAAATGAATTTAATACAATTACCAGTCAATTGTCTTCAATAAAAATTACCTTTGCAGAAGAGGTTAGGGCTCTCTTGATTTTATGTTCTTTGCCAGAAAGCTGGAATAGCTTGGTTATGGTTGTAACTCTGTCTCTGGTAAAAATACTTTGGTATTTGATGATATTGTTGGTGTTATCCTAAGCGAGGAAATGCGAAGGAAAAGCACAAGTGAGACTTCAACATCATCAAGTAGTGTTTTGAATATGGAGAATAGAGGAAGATCAAAGGAAAGAGGAAAAGCCCTTGGAATGAGAAGTCACAAGGGAAGTCAAAGAAAGGACGCTCTCAATCTAGAGGAAAGAAAGATTGCTGGTACTGCGGAAAGCCTAGTCATCTAAAGAAAGATTGTTGGTCTCGAAAAAACAAAGAAGGAGAAAAAAATGAAAATGACAGTAAGGAAGCTAATATTGCAAGTAATAGTTTACAAGATGCCTTAATCTTATGTTTGGATAATGTTAATGATTCTTGGGTAATAGATTCTGGGGCTTCATTTCATGCTACACCCCATAGAAAATATTTTCTAGATTATGTTCAAGGTGATTTTGGACAGGTATATTTGGGTGATGATGAGCCTTGTCAAATTGCTGGAAAATGAAAGATAAAGATCAAGTTGTAGAATGGAAATGACTGGTTTCTGCAGGAGGTAAAACATGTTCCTAACTTAAGAAGAAATTTAATTTCTGCAGGGCAACTAGGTAGTGAAGGTTGCATAGTTACCTTCTCAGACAATATCTGGAAGGTCACTAAAGGATCATTAGTAGTAGCTAAAGGTGCGAAGGTAGGCACATTATATCTGGGTAACACTTACTCTACCCTAGCTGCTACAGATAAAGTTACTACAGAGACAACAACAATAGATGTTGCAAGAACAGATTCGATAATGTGACACCATAGGCTTGGGCACATGAGTGAGAAAGGGATGAAAATCCTTCACTCCAAAAATCTATTGCCAGGACTAAAGAAGATTGATTTAGAGTTTTGTGAAAACTGTGTTTATGGTAAACAGAAAAGAGTTAGATTTCTCAAGGTTGGGAAAGAGAAGAAGAGTGAGAAGTTAGAGCTTGTGCATTCAGATGTATGGGGACCGGCTCAGGTATCATCTCTTGGTGGCTCTTTTTATTATGTTATTTTTATTGATGACTCAACCAAAAAAATATGGGTATATTTCCTAAAACAAAAATCAGATGTTTTTGAAACTTTAAAGAACTGGAAAGCTTTGGTTGAGAATGAGATAGAAAAAAGTTGAAGTGTCTTAGATCGGATAATGGAGGTGAGTATTGCAGCAAAGCATTTGAAGATTACTGCTCCTTAAATGGGATTCGAAAGCAGAAGACAGTTCCAGGAACTCCACAAGAAAATGGTGTGTTAGAGAGAATGAATAGGACTATCATGGAACG
Source organism: Cryptomeria japonica (assembly GCF_030272615.1). Classification (NCBI taxonomy): domain Eukaryota; kingdom Viridiplantae; phylum Streptophyta; class Pinopsida; order Cupressales; family Cupressaceae; genus Cryptomeria; species Cryptomeria japonica. Next base: position 559,091,171 of record NC_081409.1, on the reverse strand, counting down.
CGCGAGGAGCATGAGATTGCATGCTGGATTGCCCTTACATTTTTGGGTAGATGTTGTACATACTGTTGTCTATTTGATAAATAAAGGACCTTCAACCCCTTTGGATGGTGGTATTCCAGAGGAGGCATGGACTGATAAAAAAGGTAAATTATTCTTTTCTGAAAACTTTTGGTTGTGAAGCTTTTGTCCATGTTGATAAAGAAAACAGAACCAAGCTTGATGCTAAATCTCATAAATGTACCTTCATTGGATATGGGATAGATGAATATGGCTATCGGTTATGGGATTTTGAAAATAAGAAAATAATTAGAAGTAGAGATGTTACATTCAATGAGAAGGTCATGTATAAAGAACAAATGCAAGAAAAGAAGCATGAACAGGACAAACAAGAATATGTGGTGCTGGATGAGATTCCTGAAAATGAAATGCCATAGGTACCTGATGCTCAGCAACAACAGAATATCCCACAAACTCCTGCAAGTGTTAGACGTTCTACAAGGTCAAGTAGACCCCCTGAAAGATTTTCTCCTTCTTTGTATTCTATATTATTAACTAATTCTGGTGAACCAAAAGAATATGAAGAAGCAATGCAGGTGGATGCCAAACATCAGTGGGAGCTAGGCATGAAAGAGGAGATGGACTCCTTGATGAAAAATAAGACTTGGGACTTAGTCCCTTTACTTATAGAAAAAAAAGCCTTGCCTAACAAATGGGTTTATCAACTGAAGGAGGAGGAAGGAGGTCAGAAAAGATATAAAGCCAAACTTGTGGTAAAAGGTTTTGCACAGAAAAAGGGTATAGATTATGATGAAATATTTTCTCCAGTTGTAAAAATGACTTCAATTAGAGCTGTACTTAGTCTTGTGGCTACAAATGATTTACATCTTGAACAATTAGATGTCAAAATAGCTTTTCTCCATGGAGATTTGGAGGAGGAAATTTACATGTTGCAACCATAGGGATATGAGGTCAAAGGTAAGGAGGACTTGGTGTGCAGGTTGAAGAAAAGTTTGTATGGCCTAAAGCAAGCACCCTGACAATGGTATTTAAAATTTGATAGTTTCATGGCTGAACACGGTTATCATAGATGTAATTCTGATCATTGTGTATATTTTAAGAGATTGGATAATGGCAGTTATATTATCCTGTTGCTCTATGTTGATGACATGCTTGTTGCTGGGTCTAACATGCAATATATAAATGATCTTAAATAGAAATTAGCTAGGTCATTTGCTATGAAGGATTTGGGTACAGCTAAGCAAATTCTGGGTATGAGGATTACACAGGACAGGAAAAATAGAACCTTGAATTTGTCCTGAAGTGAGTATATAAAGAAGGTGTTGAAAAGATTTAACATGCAGGATGCAAAAGCAGTTAGTACACCTTTGGCTAGTCATTTCAAATTGACTAAGGAGATGTGCCCAAAGGCACAAGATGAGGTAAATAAAATGTCTAACATCCCGTATTCATCAGTTGTTGCCAGTCTGATGTATGCAATGGCATGCACAAGGCCAACTATTGCACATGCAGTGGGAGTTGTGAGCAGGTTTATGAGTAATCTGGGTATGGAACATCAGAATGCTGTGAAATGGATTCTTCAATATTTGAAAGGAACTACTACGAAGGCATTATGTTTCAAAGGATCTAATGCTGCTATGAGCAGATTTGTTGACTCTGATCTGGCAGGCGATATTGATTCACGGAGGAGTACTATAGGGTATGTTTTTACTATAGGGGGAACTGCAATCAGTTGGATTTCTAGGCTGCAAAAGGTTGTTGCACTTTCAACCACTGAAGCTGAGTATGTTGCTACTACAGAAGCCAGCAAGGAGATGATTTGGTTACAATGTTTTCTGGAGGAATTGGGTCAGACACAGGAGGGTAGCCCATTGTATACTGATAGCCAGAGTGCCATTCATCTTGCAAAGAACTCTGCTTTTCATTCAAGGACAAAGCACATTCAGCTCAGGTACCACTTCATCCGGACTGTTTTGGAGGAGGGTCAGTTACGGCTTGAGAAGATTCACACAAGTGAGAATCCTGTCGATATGTTCATGAAGTCAGTTCCACAGGAGAAGTTGATTTCTTCATCAGTTTCTGTTGGTCTTCTTGATTGATAATTGTGGAATTTATACCAGTCGAGTCCTAGTGTTTTATCCAGCGGATGTTGCATGTACAGTGGTGTCGTGTAGTATCAGTCTCCAAGTGGGAGATTGTTCGGTGTGGAGCCTGATCAGTCTCCAAGTGGGAGATTGTTGAAATGTGGCGACTGATCAGCAAAGTACTGTAAACTCAGCACGTATCCTTGTCGGGGTCCGGGGCTGAGCCGGGCCCTGGGTGGGGGTAATAAAACCCTAAAAAGGCCGACTTTGTTTATTGCCCTAAAAACACATATTATAAGCGGCTAGGATGCTTAAGGCATTGTAAGGTTGATGTACTATTTTTGCTAGATAATAAGAAAGATTGGACGACTGTGTATGGTGGACGTAACCCATTCTGGGTGAACCACGTTAAATCTTTGTGTTATCTGTGTCCTTTTTTATTTCTTTATCTTTTGTATTTAAATCTGCATATAATTGTTAGTTCATATTTGCTTCGGATCTACTTGAAACCCTAACAATGGTTGCCCTTAAACCCTAAAACTATAATAGTGAAAGTCTAAACCCACTTTCAGGTAACAATAAAATTGAAACCCTTCATCTGTTATGTTGAAGGGTTTCAAGTTTTTTGTTGCACAGATTTAATTTAACTATTTCAAACAATGAACTTGAAACCCTTAAACCCTTAAACATGAAGGGTGAAATTGACAATGCAAGGATCGAAACAATTAAACCCAACATGAACAATTTATTTTAAACCCTTATGTAGGTTAACATTGAGATTGTAAACCCGTAAACATCAACAGTGTAATTGAATCCCACACATTGTTAATATTAAACCCTAAAACAGTTAAATTTAAACCCATTGAACGAAGAAATTGAAACCCTTCAACGCAAATGAAATATTGAATTTGATCCCCTAAAACCCTAACACATTTACTGTGAAATTGTAAACACATAGCCATTGAAATTGAATCCCTTAAACTCCTACATTATATCCGCAAAAGAGTGAAAATGAAACCCTGTGGCAAGGAAATTGAAATTCTAAACCCTTAAACATTGACAGAGAAAACGAAACCTTTAATCTGTTAAACCGATTCCGTGCAACAAAAAAGTGAAACCCTTATACCAAATTGAAACAATGAATTTGAAACCCTTAAACATTAACAATGAGATTGAAAACCATTAAACCAAATATTGATAATGATGCTCGAAATTGAAACCATTAGTCTCAATATTAACAGTGATGTTTGAAATGAATTTTTTTGTATTCATAGGTCACCATTAAAATGCTAGTAAAGCTAGAACAAAGGAATATGATTCCCTTTTTTTTATGTATTTGTGTTTATGAACACAGAATGTAGTGTTCAGAAACACAAAGACATGCACAAACATCGCAAGGCAAACAAACTAAACAATTGACGACATCACAGTTAGAGCACAACTGCAAAAAAACATAAAACTAAAAAGATAAATGCATAAACAAGAACTACAACACAAAAAAACACACTGGGTGAAATTGGTGGGCCTTAGTGAGGATAAATCCTCACCTGGGTCAAAGGGGAAAAGAGCCATTGTGTCCTCTGTCATTGCCATTCCTTCATCCTCGCCATTCGGCTCCATTCCTGCAAATTCGAGCACGTGAGGAAGTAATGCAAACAAATGGGCAAAACGAAACCCATAAAAGCTATGAAACCCCATAAAAAATGAGTGAATGCGTAGAGGAAGGCATGCATTACCTGCATCATGATGAACACATTCTGGTCCGAAGACGTATTTGCGACGTCCCATAGCGAATATGTTGTGGTGTGAAAGAAAGCAAAGAGTCGAGGATGCGCGCCAAACAAAGGAAGCAAACATGGCTATCTATGAGGAGTCAGGTGTATTGAATGCAGTTGTGCTCGATAAACACGAACCTTTGGGTGCATGTAAGGAGAGGTGGCGCGTAGTTAATGCCACTACACACCAAGTTTGAAGGTGGCAGTAGGAATTTTTTACGGAGGAGGTGGTCGATTGGGTGGACATGTGGTTGATTGCCACACGGCCACCTCGTTCAATACAGACATAAAGCATGGTAGGTATAGGGTGTGGGCCCGAGGTAATGGCTACGCAACAGACAAAACGACCCGCCCATGCCATGCCTTCCCATCCCTGTCGCTATCCCCATCCCCCCTACCATCACCGTCCACTCAAAAGGTCCCATCAAACCGTACCGATCTGCACAACTTGTACCTTCACTCGGGAAGTATTGACTACCTCGTGCCGTGAAAAGGAAGGAGTGATTTTTAATGTTTTTTTTTTATTTGTTCATTTTTATATGTTTATATTATCATTTTATTTGTTTTTTTATATGAATTTTTAAATGTCTATATAATGTATTGTTTAATATTTTTTTAATAAATATTATATAAAAAAATTTCATATGTTATTTTTTTAATGCTTTATAAATATGTATAATTTTTTAATTTAATTATATATAATTTTGTATTGTTATAATATTATTTATTTAATAGATTTATTAAACTATAATGTTTAAATTTTAAGTAAATCTATAAAATAAATTATTTTAAAATTTACTTAAATTTAAAATATAACTACAAAAAATTACTTAAAATTATAATGCTTAAATTTTAAGTAAATCTATAAAATTATAATGTTTAAATTTTAAGTATCATTATAAAACTAATTTTAAGTAAATTTTTATAGTAATTTTTTTTTTTCTCATAATTGTTTATTCTTAAAAAATATTTGAAATTTAATAAACAATTATGGAAAAAAATATTACTATATACAATAGATAAAGTCAACTATGGTTATATTTTAATTAGAGTTAGAGTTCAACTAGGGTTATATTTTAATTGAAGTAAGAGTTCAATTAGGGTTTAATTATTATTCAAGTCAGGATTACCATTATTTGATAAATCTTAGAGTTATGGTCAATTTTAGAGTTCAAAAAGAATTAGAGTTACCATAAAAATTATAATGTTTAAGTTTTAAGTAAATCTATAAAAATATAACTCTAACTTTAATCTTAAATTTTTATGGTAACTCTAATCCTATTTGAACCATAAAATTGACATAACCCTAAGATTTATCAAATAATTGTAATCCTAACTTGAATCATAAGTAAACCCTAATTGAACTTGATATAACCCTAACATTTATCAAATAACCGTAATCCTAACTTGAATCATAAGTAAACCCTAATTGAACTTTAACTTTAATTAAAATTCAACCCTATTTGAAATCCAACTTTAATTAAAATATAACCCTAATTGAACTTTAACTTTAATTAAAATTCAACCCTATTTGAACTCCAACTTTAATTAAAATATAACCCTAATTGAACTTTAACTTTAATTAAAATTCAACCCTATTTGAACTCCAACTTTAATTAAAATATAACCCTAATAGACTTTATCTATTGTATATAGTAATATTTTTTTCCATAATTGTTTATTAAATTTCAAAGATGTTTTAAAAATAAACAATTATGAGAAAAAAATTACTATAAAAATTTACTTAAAATTAGTTTTATAGATTTACTTAAAATTTAAGCATTATAATTTTAAGTAAATTTTTGTAGTAATATTATAAGTTAAAGTAAATTTAAAATTATTTCTTTGATAAGTTTCCTTAAAATTTAAACATTATAATTAATAAATCTATTAAATAAATAATATTATAACAATAAAAAATTATATATAATTAAATAAAAAAATTATGCATATTTATATAACAATAAGAAAAATAAAAATATATATAATTAAATAAAAAAATAATGCATATTTATATAACAATAAGAAAATAAAATATGAAAAAAATTCTATATCATATTTATCAAAAAATATTATATAATACATGATATACACATTTAAAAATTCATATAAAAAAAACAAATAAAATAATAATATAAACATATAAAAAACTTCATATAAAAATGAACAAATAAGAAAAACATAAAAAAAAAGAAACCTCCTTCCTTTTCAACGCATGGAGTAGCCCGCACAACAATTGAGGCAACACGAGGCATCTTCGTTCCCCAGTAAAAAACAATAAAAACATTTTGATGGGACCGTTTGAATGGACAGTGATGGCATGGGGGTGGGGATGGGTTAGGCATGGCATGGCATGGCATGGCATGGGCGGGCCGTTTTGTCCGCTGCGTAGCCATTGCCGTGGGCCCGGCTACATTCCGGTTGATGCACCGAAGTGACATAAAGAAAAATCAACAGTCTACCTAAAGAGGGTCAAAACTAGTTTTTGGGTTCACACGCCACGTGAACCCCAAAATTAGGATGCGCACATTCTGGGCACCGTCTACCCAGCCCTTAGGATGCACTTGCATCTTATGCATACATTACATGTTATATATACATTAAATGTTATACATACATATAACTGCATGGCAACGTCTACCATATCTTATGCATACAATACATGTTACCCATACATTACATGTTACATATATCTAACTGCATGCCTGCATGCTAATGCATCCTAAGGGCTGGTTCTGGCTCCTCTCCCCTGCGTCCATCCTCTGTTAGAAATCCAATTAGAGTCTCCCCTGCAGATCAGTGAAAAATATGCATCAGTATCTTACTTTGCTAAACATATTATTTATACTGGATAGAGAGAGCACACCCCGGGCTTCTGCTCAACCCGCATGCTGCGATCAATGCATCAGGACTGTTGCTGATTTAATTGCTTTCCTCGATCCCATTCAGAACTCTGAGGCTTATGATTTTAATGTACTTTTCTGCGATTCCTCTTTTCACAAGGAAGTTCTAGTTCTTTTGTATTGAGTAATCTGTGCTCTTTCCCAGTTTCTTATATATTCACCGACTCCCCACTATGCAGAGAAATCTTGAACATCAACTTTATTTTGTTGAAAGTTATGATACAGTGTTTATTAGGCGATTTTCTTTCTAGCCAAGCCAGGATGCTTCCTTCATGTATCAGATTTCTATGGCAAAAAGAGCACTTAAAACTCATGCACATTGATTAAATTTTGTGTTTACTCATGACCAAATTCAGAAGGAAACCAAAGCTTATCATTACATCTACCACCCAGAGAACTATGGTAAGCAGAAACTTGTTTATACTATTTGATGGGTTTCAGCGGAGTAAACCCTACATGCGTGTTCGGTATGTATCATTTCTTAATGCCAATATTTCCTTGGAAAAAGACAAGTGGATACATGAGGAACAGTTGAAGAATCCATTGCAAACATTACATATTATGGAGCAACAAGGCATTCCCACAGATTCAAATATCTACGCTCTCCTCTTCCAGGAATGTGCAGAAACATGTTCTCCTAATAAAGGGAAACTGCTCCATGCACATTCCATCATAAAAGGAATAGTGCCCACAGTGTTTATGAGCAACCATCTGGTCAATATGTATGCCAAGTGCGGAAATATTGAGGATGCACGCAAAGTGTTTGATAAAATTCCTGTTAGAAATATGTATTCATGGAACACTATGATTGCAGGTTACGTAAAGTGCGGGAGCCTTCATCATGCACATGATTTATTTGAAAAAATGCCTCAACGTAATGTGGTCTCATGGAACACCATCATTTCAGGATGTGGGCTTAATGGGCAAGGTAAGGAAGCATTGAATCTTTTTTGTGAGATGCGAGAGAAAGGCATTGATCTTGACCATTTTACGTGTTCAAGTGTTATAAGCGTGTGTGCTGAATTGAAAGCTATTCCACAGGGAAAGCAAGTCCATTCTTATGTGACCAAAGCTGGGTTTGATTCACATGTGAGTGTCAACAATGCCCTTGTTACAATGTATGTCAAATATGAGGACGTAGAGGATGCATGCCAATTGTTTGCCAAAATGCCTGAACGAAATGAGATTTCATGGAATGCTATGATTGTTGGGTTTGCCCAACACAGGCTTAGCGTGGAAGCCCTTGAACTCTTTGATCAAATGGTTGGTGTAGGATTGAAACCGGACCACTTCACCATGGCCAGTGTACTCACTGCCTTTGCAAATCTTGAAGATCTGCACAAGGGGATTCAGTTTCATGCCCACATAATTGTAAGTGATTATGGAAGAAATGCGGTTGTGGGATGTGCTCTGGTTGATATGTATGCCAAATGTGGTAGCATAGCTGGTGCTCAGAAAGTGTTTGAAAGATTGCATGCGAGAGATACAGTGGTGTGGAATTCAATGCTCTCAGGATATTCACAGAATGATTACTGTGAAGATGCGCTGAAGTTGTTTACTCAAATGCGGCGAAAGAGCGTAAAACCAGATGAATGCAGCTTTGTCTGTTTACTTAGTGTATGTGGTGGTCTTGCAGCTTTGGAACTGGGGGAGCAGATTCATGCCCTTCTCATGAGAACTGAATTTGGTTTATATGTTTCTGTTGGCAATGCTCTTATTACAATGTATTCCAAATGCGGATGCATAGAAGTTGCATGCTACTTATTTAACAAAATGCCTAAACGAGATGTAGTCTCTTGCAATGCCATGATTGCAGGCCATGCCCAACATGGTTGTGGTAAGGAAGCTCTCGAAGTACTTGAAAAAATGCTAGATGAAGGCAGCAAGCCGACTCATGTGACCTTCATTGCTGTTCTCTCTGCCTGTAGTCACACAGGGCTAGTGGATGAAGGGAGGCGCTATTTTGAATCCATGAGCCAACACCATTGCATTAGTCCCACTGTGGACCACTACAACTGCATGATTGATCTTCTTGGTCGTGCTGGACAATTCGAAGAGGTAGAAAATTTAATCAGAAACATGCCATTTGATCCTGGTGCAGTTGGATGGGCAGCATTGCTTGGTGCCTGCAGAAGCCATGGAAATGTAGAGCTAGGGAGCCATGCAGCAGATCGCCTTTTAAAGTTGGAACCAGAAAATGCTGCATCATATGTCATGCTGGCAAATATGTATGCTGCTGCTGATAAATGGAATGACGTAACTAGAGTAAGAAGAATGATGAAAGACAAGGGAGTCAAGAAGAAGCCTGGATGTAGTTGGATTGAGATAAATAAGAAAGTTCATGCTTTTGTTGCTGGAGACAGATCACACCCACAAATGAAAGAGATATATGCAACTTTGGAAATCTTAGCATCAAAGCTGAAGGAGGCAGGGTATGTACCGGATACAAGGTTTTCCCTGCTTCATGACACAGAGGAAGAACAAAAAGGACACACGCTCTCTCACGATTGTGAAAAATCTGCTCTTGCATTTGGGTGAACTCTCACCTTTCGCAACCCCACAAATTATTAAAAACCTTCACATTTGTAATTCATGTCATACAACCTTCAAATTCATTTCCAGAATTTCCGCACAAGGATACTAACCACTTTCATCATTCTAAAAATGGTCTATGTTCAGGTACATGCTATTGTTGACATCAACTAAACAAACGACCAATTATTTGAAGCCTGTTTTCTATTGGGCTACGTTGTGTTCCAAAATATTTCGAAGACAGCCAAACGGCATAAACATTTTAGCCATGCCAGCCTTGGCAATACATGAATTGTATATGAAGTAGTGAAAAAATGGGTAAAAATGCTACACTCGCCATTTTTATCCAGCATATAGGTAAACATTTAGCCTGTTGAGAAGAATTATATTTCTTGGATGGCTCTGATGAACTCGTTTAGTTTTTCATTTTTCCTAAATTCCTGTAGATATTTTCCAGTGGACTTCTCCTGCCCCAAAGTCATCACTCAATTATAAACATCGAGACTCTCAATGTCAGCAGTGAACTGTTCACAGTAATGAAACAAGGGTACACCAATCTCTCTTCATAGTTTTTCTCTTTTTGTCTGTCAGCACCAAGAAGTCTTTAGTGTTATCTCCTTGTCTACTGGAAAAGTATGAACCGTAAAGTATCAAAACGAGAGCCCATGAATTGCCTTGTATGTTGCTTTTCAAACCTTCCAATCATTAACAAGCATTTAAAAGAGGTTATTCTCTGATTTGTGCATGAAAGCACATATCACTCACATATTGTCACTGGCGCCGGCCATGTGTGACACAAGATTAATGAGACACCCAATGTTTTACTCTTGAAACCATTACAAATAATTCGCCATATGCATGACTCACCTCAACAATCTTCTATCTCTCCAAAGTTCTGATCAATGCAGACATTAAAGAAGCCTAAACAAGGTCAATGCAACAGTCAGTTCTCGATAACCACTTGGGAGGCTACTTCACGTCAGAATCAGATTTTGAATGCTTTGATACAGTCTACCTAAAGTCCTCACTTTATGATGCAAAGATGAGGTTTCAAAGATTCATATTTGCGTATCAATTGCAAAAGTTTAGGGTTGATGGTACACTATTTGGCCTGGTTAGCAATTCACCTAAATTAGCATTTAATGCCAGTTCAGTGAGACATAGAACAGATGGTATATATTCACAATTTTAGAAAATTCATGAGGAAACCATTAAGCTGATTTTATTAGTATTTCTTGGACCTGATTTGTATGTCTCGTTATTTATCCTATATCAAGTTGTCCTGAGTAGTTTATGTATGCAATTTATCACCGCCTTTCAAAGAGGTTGCGTAACTCTGGTGATAATGAAGAGACGGCTTATTAACAGTACGAGCTGGAGCTATTCCACCATATTTGAACAAAGTTCTGAGAGTGAGATATCCCGCACCTTCAAAGATTGGGATATTAAAAAGACGTAGAAGTTTATCCACACAAATAATTTTTTAAAGAGATTCAAGCTAGTCGCTTTGCTGTTGGTAGGTGTGCCAATTACTCCCAAAGTCTGATGAGTCAACATATGCATTCAGTGCACAGTTATTGCAAGCTGTATGTATGAGGTGTGATTTTGAGTGTCCAGCAAATTTCCATTGTCTGCTGAGAGTGAATGTACACAGCTGTAGAAATATATGTAAATTGTTCTATAGTCAGATAGAATTCACAAGTCTTCTTCTTGGGGAAACTGCTGTGTATATTGTGTCTTTTTCTTATTCCACTTTTGTGCAGGAACATTTGCCTTACATGCATATGTGAGTTTTACTTTAGAATGTTGCTATATGCATGCTCTCTTTTATTTCCCATTGTTTACTCTCTATTTTCTGCTATAAACTCTTTTACATCATTGTCATTGGGTTGCTAGAGAGCGAACAATTGATATCAGAGCCATCTTGGCAGCAAAGAAAATTGTTGTCAACTGAGGAAACTCAGGTTTGGTTCTAAAAAAAGCTATTGTTTCACTGTGCATGCATGTGGAAACTTTTGCACTTTGTTTGCAGGTTTGTAGCTTGGTTGAAGATTCTCAGGCTGAGTAATCTATGGTGCTGCATTGAGTTTGGAGAAGATTCAGCTTTAGTGGTAGGTTGTGATATACCTTGTAGCAGAAAATGAACTCATTGAAATCTGGCATTGAGAAGTTTGGAGGACAAAACTTCAGTTTTTGGAAGCTAAGGATGGAATAACTGTTTGTTGAGATAGATCTGAAGTAGTTAGTCATGAAAGACACAAAGCCTGCTGTTGTCTAGCAAGATGAATGGGATAAATAGAATTATAAGGCATTTGCTTTGATTGATCTTAACCTTGCAGACTCTATTTTGACTAATGTCATTGGTGCTAAGACAACTAAGGAGTTTCGGGACAATCTTAGAAATCTATATAAATTCAAATCTCTCATGAATATGATGTTCTTGAGAAAGAAATTATATTCACTGAATATGAAGGATGGAGAGATTGTGGCCGAAAATTTTGAATGTGTTCAATACTCTTGTTAACCAATTGAAATCTGTTGGTCGTGAGGTTAAAGATGTTGAACAATGTATTTGTTTGGTTTGTAGTTTACCAAATTCTTAGAATAACCTCATTGTAGAATAAGGGATAACACCAAAATAGAGAATCTCCAAAAGGATGAGATTGTTAGACAACTTGTGGATTCAGAGGCTTTGGTGACAAGAGGACACCTCAAAGAAAGAAGAAATGACAAATCAGCTGGAAGCATATTCAAATCAAGAGGAATATCGTAAAGGAAGAAAGCTAGAATTAGTCTGCTGGAGAGGTCACAAGAAAAGCGAGTGTAAAGTTGATTTCTCCGAGGATATAAATGTGTCTTCAGCAGCTATTACTAGTGAATGTAATATATGCTATTTGTATATGTTTAGTAGTACATGTGAAATAACAGGCATGGCTGACAGATTCAGGAGCTTCCTTTCACATGAGACCACACAAGAAGTGGTGAAAGGAGTATGTAGAAACTCATAATGGCAGTCTTCCTTGGTGACAATTCAGCCATGGAGTTGTTGGTGAAGGCAATGTCAGAATCAAATCTAACATGGAAGAGTGACGTGCATACCAGATGTGAGGCATGTGCCAGGTTTGCCACGTAGCCTGCTTTCAGTAAATCAGTTTGCAGGAGTTGAAATAACATTTAACAAAGGAGGTTTTATGGTCGTTTGTGGAACCATGGCATTGTCCAAAGATATGAGGCTTGGAACATTACACAAATTGGATGCAGCCACTGTTGATGTTGATAGTGTTAGTGCAGCATCTATAGAGAATGGAAAATGAATGGAATGTACAAAGATATGAAACATGATCCTATGGCATGGAAGGATGGAACATCTTGGAGAGAAGCCTGCGAGAAATGTGCATCAAGCAAACAGTTTGCAAATTGGAAGATATACAGTTTGGTTGTATTGAATTCTATTAAGCATGTATCCTAAGTTAAACAAAAGAGAGTTTCATTTGCTTCAAGTGAGTATAGAACCAAGTAAATCCTTGAATTAGTGCACTCAGACATTTGGACCATTGCAGGTTCAAGATACTTAGCCACTTCTATTGGAGATTCAAGATACTTTATCACCTCCATTGATGATTTTTCAAGTCATGGATTTATTTCATGAAGTGGAAAGACAATGCTTTGGATTTTGTCAAGAGATTTGTGGATGAAGTTCAAAGGCAAACATGGAAAAAAGTGAAGGCTTTCAGAATGATAATAGCAGTGAGTATTGCTGTAAAGAATTCGATGCTTCTTGCAAGTTGAATGGAATTACAAGGAAAAGAACAACACCATACTCCGCACAGAAAAGTGAAGTTGTTGAAAGATTCAATAGAACCTTCATGGAAAAGGCAAGAAGAATGAGAGTGGATGCAGGCCTAACCAAAGGGTTTTGAGATAAAGTGGTGCGTACAACAAATTGTGTGAACAAGTGTCCTAGCTCCATTTTGAGTGGAAAGACACAAAGGAGGCTTGGAGTGGCAAGAAGCCTTTTCTAGCACATCTTAGGTTGTTTGAATGTGAAGAATACATGTATGTACCCAATGATGATAGGGTAAAGCTTGATAACCTGTTATATGCATCCACATAGGATATGATGAAGGAATCAAGGGCTACAAGCTATGGATCCCTTTGGAACATTGTTTGTGCATACAGACATGATGATATCCTCAAAGAGGAACTTCTTGGTGGAGATCAAACAAAGCATTTTTCAGTAGAAAGCCATGTACAAAAGGAGTAATTTCTTTTCAGAAAATTACCATTAAGCGGTGTCTAACAAAATTTTGAGCCCCATTTCAATGCCTTTGTGTGAGTTACAACCATACACAAGTGACCTTGTTGTGAGAGACAATTGCATCGATGAGATGAGTATTTGAATAGTTCAACCTTTGTGTGATGCAAGATAGTCTAGAAATAGAAAACAACTTAGAAATTTAGAAATTAATCAAGGAGATAAAGTAACAAGAAGTCAATAACAAAGGAGAGCACCTAATAGGTATAGTTTTGAGCCATCTGATTTTTAGCTATTTTACATTATCTTACATGTTTGATTAGCCCAAGATTGTGCAAGAGGCTCTTAACAATGATGATGCAACTCATTCGAAAAAGGCCATACAAGATGGAGTGAAATTTCTTGAGAAAAAACAAACTTGGAATTTGCAACAATTGTTGAAGAACAAAAGGGCAATTGGTTGCAAATGGATATTCAAAATGAAATACAAGGCCAATGATTTTGTTGAAAGGTACTATTGACCATTTTTATGTCAACCTTAGCCATGTAGATAACCGATCTAAGAAATCATCAATGGCTAAAAAACTCTGTAAAACCTCTAAGGCCTAAAACCCTAAACCCTAAGGCTTTTGCCTTAAAACCTTTTTTGGTCGTATTCTTTTCAGTCATTGACTAGTTAGGGTGGTCATTTCACTTAAGGGCTACCAGTTGGAGAGTTCCCTTTTCATTATGGGGCCGATCCTTTTCACCCGCTACCGGCTGGCAGAAGTTTTATATTGGTTTCGCTATTTCGTGGTGATCAAGACTTTCCTTTTGGTTCCCTTCACGAAATGGTGATTACCTCTTTGGTTTTGCTATTTCGTGGCGGTCAAGGCTAACCGCTCGGTTAGGATTGCGAAACAACGATGTGGATCGCGATGATGTTAAAGGTGTTTTCACAGTTTTGTGGCGGTCAAGGCAGACCGTTGGGTTGAGGCTGCGAAATAGCGATAAATGTTGACCAAGAAGAAGGTTTTCGTTGTTTCGTAGCGGTCAGAAGCAAAGAGTTATCTCTGGCTGTGAAACAGTGATAAGGCTCGTAGGGCTAGTTGTTTTAACTGTTAATCTCAGTCATCCGATTTCACTTAAGGGGGAAATCGACGACCCTGTTTTAAACTCTTTTGGGGGGCCTTTTGAAGGCTTCATGGCGTGATCTTGGTCGCCTATCCGCGCGCGATAAGGAAGATCTAGTGACTCAAATTCAAACCTGGAGTGAGCGTTGAAATTCAAACAACTATGCAGGGTAGTTGCCAACTTAATGGGTTGAAAATAAGTTTCTGACTCGTCAATTGCCCAAATCAAATGAGATCTGCTCCAACCACTCTCAGAAGCCCAAGGGACGATCGCCATTACTTTGATATGCTCTTGCAAACGTTTCTTTTAAACCGCCATACTCATTTATTGCAAACAAAAGACTTTTTGGGTCTAACAAAAGCCATTTTGATGCTATCTAATACAAAGGTCTCCCTATTTTCAAGGATTGTTGCTCTTTCCCAATTTGGGAGATATCTTCAGGCACACAACATCAGATCAATATGTTCGGATCTGATTCTCTCATTTTGTAACCTAACCCAAGTTGGTTAGGGTTTTTGAGCCTAGGGTTTAATTTTAGTTATGTTTGAACTATAAAGGCAATTTTGTAAGCTTTTTTCAGCATCCTCTCTTCTTTTCTTTTACAGAATACACGTTTCTCTATAATTGTAAAATTGCTTAGCCTTTGCATTAATAGAATTTACTTATTTTGCCTTCATTCAATTCTTACAATTTGTGTAATGCTTTTACCTTATTGTTTGAATGCATTCTTATTTGTTTTTCTGAGTTGTATGTGACTGTGTTAATCTCTCTTTGGATGCCACATGTGGACTGAATCAGTTCCTCTTGCCATCTTGCAAGAATTCCAACGTTCACTCTTCACTTAGGAAGCTAATTAGGATAGGATCTTGTGCATGCTTTGGGTAGTCCTATTGGTGTTTTGTGTACTTATAGGCAGGGATGATCACATTTCAATCTAGGTGCAAACCTCCTTTTTTCTTTCATGCATTCCTTCTTCTCCCTTTTCCCCCTCAAATCAATAGATTAGGATTTATATGTGAGGGTTCGTCCACCACCTGCAACAGATTGATAAGGAAGTCGACCTTCTCCGGAGACTCAACCTCACATTTAGCAAGGTCACACACTTGGAGGTTGTTTCAATGTGTTACAGGGTTGATGATCTCAAGAGTTCATCAAGGGTGCAAACTTTTGTGACAACAGTTTCTGGCACACCCGGTAGGACTGACTGAACTAGTTCTAGTTCAGGCTTTCTTATCTATTGCTGATAGTTGGTGTGTCTATCAGCAAACCTAGCCTTTGGAAGCAACATTTCACATACCTGGCGACTCTACGGAGAAGATCTACCGGTTAAGCAAACCAAAGCTCAAGCCAACTAAAGATTTGGCGTGTTCTTCAATCTTGGCCTTTGGAGGCATCATTCTTCAAGCACCCGACTCAAACAAATTTTGGCGAATCATGGTATGTCGTCTTCCTCTGGTTGGGTAGATCCTTTTGCCCTTTGCAAGCATTTTTTATAGCATAATCTATCTCTTTTGAATGCTTTTGCAATGAGTAAATATCGCGAGTGTAATTTCTATTCACCCCCCTTTTTTGAAAATGCAAATCTTTCGCCCTCCCCCCTACCAACAAGAGCAAACTAGGACTGCTCCTTGTTTCAATCCAAATGGCTTTGCTCCAGCAACAAGTGGGTTTTTCCTAATGCTTACCACCCACCCACCCCTACTCAACCTTCTTGGCAGCCCAACCATCCTCAAAACAATTTTGGGAACCTTAATTCAGAGATGGATAATATGATGACATACTTTAAAAAACAATTTGAAAACATTGACAAAGAGCGAGAGCTTGAGGCACAACAAGATCAATGGGATTATCAATCTTATCTTCAAGATCAGCAGCTTGAAATACAAAAGAAACAGTTTGAGGAGGGTCTCAAACAAAGGATTGTTGCAGCTAAGGCTGAGATTAAAATATCACTTGCATGTTGTGAGAGCCCCAAGTTCAAATTTTATAATTTTAGACTAGATAGGCCTTGCGTGTCTCCCAAGCCTGAGATTCCAAGTTTTAGGAGTCCTCCCTCTTTTCAAAAGTTTGTTCTTGAACAAATACATCCTTATGAGGATCCTATTCAAGAGAGCCCCAAATTCAAAATCCCAAGTTTCAGGGGAGCTCTAACTGCTATTATATAAGAACCCCCTATTCAGACCCCTTAGTGCCCTTTGGAAATTTCCCCACCACCTAGGCCCTTTCTGAATACCATCTGCCTTTTCAAGGGTGGACTGGTTGTTTGCAGGGCAAATGGTAATCATCCTCATCTTAAGCACGATATGCAACTAGTTGCTAGTGAGGATAACATGGTAAAATGAGAGATGTTGCAGGAGGACATTGGGAATAATTAGTTGCAGCCGACCAATGTTGAAGAAGTCGCGGGGGGTCATGTTTTTGCAGCAAATGGCATGGCGGATTGATCAGGCCATGAACCTAAGGTTATTGCGGTATGTTGTCGAGAGGAAACAAAAACTTAAAGACATTCTAAAGATCTTAGATCTTCCTTTGAAGTGTCTCATGAACCTGAGATTTGTGTTGATGAGCTAGGTGTCAACACATGTGATAATGATGTATGTTGGTTCTCCCTTGTCCCTGAATGTGATGATATGGAATATGAGGTCTTCATTCAGTATGAAAATGTTTCTTTTGGCATTAGGGATAATGTGCCTAAGCTTGAGTGTTTCACTTGGGACTAGCATACCAAATTTGATGACGTTGAGAAACAACATGGTGGTCATGCAAATAGCCTTTTGGTTGCTCAACTTGACAGTGTACTCGAGCTTCAAACTTTCCACTTTGATGTGTCTGAGGAGCCCCCTCATGCAGATCAAGACAAAAGTATGGTATACTTGTCATCCCCGTGTGAGTTTGAGGCCTTTTCTTTTGGTTTCAACTCATGCCTGGAGCAGGACAGTTATGATGGCAGCGACTCTCCCTTATGTGAAGAGGTTTCTTTCTCTTCTGTAAGGGATAAATCCGATTCTGGCCTACCCCTGGTGTATCTTCCCTTTACTGTTGAACCTGTATTTGATGTGCCTCCATGTGTTTTAGAGGCTTATTTTATATGTATTCCTTGCAGTAGCAAAGTGAATGGTGAAGTGTTCTTTCACCACATAAGCAATATATGTGATCTAATGCATGCATATAGGAGACGTTAGTTGAAACAACCAGGTGGTGATTACAACTATGGTATGAGGGAGATCAACTCCTTCACAAGGTTTATCTTTGACAGAGGCAAAGACATCAATTGCTTCTTAATTGTAATAATGTAAATATTAGTTAGGTTTCTTGTTTTCCAAGAAATGCACGACAACAGGCTATTCCTCCCTGGAATGGCAAAAATTTGATTTTTACAAGTTGCAAGGCAGAGGATTTATCATGTTTCAATCTTGACTATGTGCCCAATGGATTTTCCCAGGCAACTGATCATTGTGCCAAGCAAGCTTGCCATCCCCTCCGAGTCATTATAAATGACCATTTTTGTGTCAATCTTAGCTATGTAGATAACCGATCTGAGAAATCATCAATGGCTAAAAAACCATGTAAAACCTCTAAGGCCTAAAACTCTAAACCCTAAGGTTTTTGCCTTAAAACCTTTCTTGGCCTTATTCTTTTCAGTCGTTGACTAGTCAGGGCAGTCATTTCACTTAAGGGCTACTGGTTGGAGGGTTCCCTTTCACCTGCTACCAACTAGCAGGAGTTTTATATTGGTTTTGCTAGTTCGCAGCAGTCGGGACTTTCCTTTTGGTTCCCTTTGCGAAATGGCAATTACCGCTTTGGTTTCGCTATGTCATTGTGGTCAAGGCTAACGCCCGGTTAGGGTTGCAAAACAACGATGTGGACGGTGATGGTGATGTTAAAGGTGTTTTCGTAGATTTGCAGTAGACAAGGCTGACCGTCGGATTGAGGCTATGAAATAGCGATAAATGTTGGCCAAGAAGAAGGTTTTTCATAGTTTTGCAGCGGTCAAAAGCAAAGAGTTATCTCTGGCCGCAAAACATCAATAAGGCTCGTGGGGCCAATTGTTTTAACTATTAGTCTCGATCATCCAATTTCACTTAAGGGGGGAATCGACGACCCTGTTTTAAACTCTTTTTGGGGGCCTTTTGAAGGCTTCATGGCTTGATTTTGGTCGTCCATCTGCACACGACAAGGAGGATCTAGTGACTCAAATTCAAACCCGGAGTGAGCATTGAAATTCAAACAACTGTGCAGGGTAGTTGCCGACTTAATGGGTCGAAAATAAGTTTCTGACTCGTTGGTTGCCCAAATCAGACAAGATTTTCTCCAACCACTCTGAGAAGCCCAAGGGACGATCAACATTACTCTGATATGCTCCTGCAGATGCTTCTCTTAAATTATCATGCTCATTTATTGTATACAAAAGACTTTTTGGGTCTAACAGAAGCCATTTTGATGCTATCTAATGCAAAGGGATCCCTATTTTTAGGTATTGTTGCTCTTTCCCAATTTGGGAGATATCTTCATGTACGCAACATCAGATCAATTTGTTCGAATCTGATTCTCTCATTTTGTAACCTAACCCGAGTTTTCCAAGCCTAGGGTTTAATTTCAGTTATGCTTGAACTATAAAGGCAATTTTGTAAGCTTTTTTCAACATCGTCTCTTCTTTTCTTTTACAGAATACATGTTTCTCTGTATTTGTAAAATTGCTTAGCCTTTGCATTAATAGAATTTACCTATTTTGCCTTCATTCAGTTCTTACAATTTGTGTAATGCTTTTACCTTATTGTTTGAATGCATTCTTATTTGTTTTCCTAATTTGTATGTGACTGTGTTAATCTCTCTTTGGATGTCACCAGTGGACTGAATCAGTTCCTCTTGCCATCTTGCAAGAATTCCAACATTCATTCTTCACTTAGGAAGCTACTTAGGACAAGATCTTGTGCATGCTTTGGATAGTTCTATTGGTGTTTTGTGCAATTATAGGCAGAGAAGATCACATTTCAATCTAGGTGAAAACCTCTTTTTTTTCTTTCATGCATTCCTTCTTCTCCCTTTTCCCTTTCGGATCATTAAATTAGATTCTATATGTGTTGGGTTAGTCCAACACTTGCAGCTAGATTAGTAAGGAAGTTGGCCTTCTCTGGAGACTCAGCCTCACAATATGCAAGGTCCTACACTTGGATGCTATTTCAATGTGTCACAAGGTTGATGAGCTTGAGAGTTCATCAAGGGTGCACACTTTTGTGACAATAGTTACAAGGCTAGATAAATGGAAAAATGATACTCTTAAGTTGAGGATTTAGGCTTTCATGAGACATTCTCTATAGTAGCAAAGTTAGCTTCAATTAGATTGCTCATAGATTATGTAATGTACCCTATTTGTGAATGCCCTAATTTTGCCCTAAATCACAATTTCCAAGTGAAACAAGAGTAGGATTAGAGATATCATTTTCCTAATTGAGACCCTGCAAATAGGTTAGAAACCATTTATAACCATAATCCATAAAATAGATCTTCTTAATCAGGATTCGTCAAAGCATATATTAGAAATATAAATTTAATTATAAAATATCTTAAATCTAATTGGGAAAGCTCAACCATAGTGAAGCTAGGATAAGGTGACTTGATACGGTGCCCTAGAGATCCTCTACCTTAGGCCCAAGAGCGGATATACCATCCATCTTGGCCTCATGTGGCCCATGCCATCCATACAAAGTGGTGTACATACTGAGGTGTCCTTTAACCATTCCCCTTCATCATGCTATCCATCTCCCACTTCCTATGATTCTCCTTAGTATATTGATCCACCATAATAGAGGGTCAAGATGTATTCACAATAGGGTGCCCCAGAAGTCCACCCCTTCTAAGCCCAAAGGTAGTACCCCTTGTACCCCCTTGGTCTCATGGGATTCCCTAGTCTACTACCATAAGGTGGCATACCTAGAAGAGGACCCCAATGTCATCTCCCCTGGTAATCCCTCGTTGCCCCTATCATGGCTAATTATAATAATTAAGCAGAAATTTTATATATATATATGTATATATATATATACATATATATATATATATATGTATATATATATATATATATATATATATACATACATATATACATACATATATATGTATGTATATATATAGATATATCTACACACACACACACACACACACTGTATATGTGTGTGTGTGTGTGTGTGTATGTGTGTGTGTGTGTGTGTGTGTAGATATATCTATACATATATCTATACATACATATGTGTGTGTGTGTGTGTGTGTGTGTAGATATATCTATACATATATCTATACATACATATATATATATGTGTGTGTGTGTGTGTGTGTGTGTGTACACACACACATACACACAAGTCATAAACAGTAACACATTATTAATCAACAATGAGCAAATATAAATAACATTCACTATGCTATGACATAACAATCGTTACTTGGTGGAGGGTCTGCAACTTTCCCGCTTTGCAACGATTTTGAATTTTGAATCTCCTTCAATGGTGTTTGTGGAAGGTGGGGGCCAGACCCCCTCGCCTGCTAATCCTCTACCAGACTCTACTACGGTGACAAACTTTGTCACAAATTTTTTTGCTAAAGTTTATGGGGATAATGCTTCCCTTGGCGATAAGGTGGCTTCTCATCCCATGGGGGCCCTTGCGAACACTCTGCATGTGAATGAGACGACAATAAATGGTACTGAGATGATGGTTTTGATGGGACCTTTGGAGGGTTCCCAACTCGGGGATTTAGGGCCCCTTTCAAATTCCAAGGCGACTGTCGCTCATGATGAGACTGTTTCCAAGGTTGGGGAGATAGAGAAGGTGCAGCCAAATGGTGGCACACTTGACAAGGGTTGAAAGAATGTGTTTGTCAACAGCACTCAAGGAGGGGGTGTACGCCAACTTTGTCCCTAAACAATTACAAACTGAGGAGGGCATGACTATTGTCTTACCGGACGTGGTTGTCGATTGTATTGTGTCCAACATGAACAATACTCTTGTGGGAAAATTCTTCTCCCTCAAACCTACCGTCGATATGGTTAGGAAATTGGCTGTTGCAAAATAGAAGCTTAAGGGTAGTGTCTCTACTAGCGTCATGCCTAATTCTCTCTTCCTTCTTAAGTTTACGATGGAGGAGGATATTGTCATGGTTCTCTTAGGATTTTGGACGTATGGCAAGCATCATCTTTCTCTGTGTAGATGGAAACCAGGCTCCGACCCTGCAGATTATTTGCATAAATCTTTCCCTGTTTAGGTCTGTCTTCTAGGACTACCTTTGGAATACTATGATAAATCTATGTTCAAATGCATTGGAAATACATTCGGGCACTTTGTGGTGGTGGATGAGATTACTCGGGGGATAAGTCCAGGTTGGTGTATGCTCGCTTCAGTGTTTTGGCTACAATCAGTAAAAATCTCCCCAACTTTATATCTCTGAAATCCAAGTTGGGAAGTTGGACCCAAGATTTGGTTTATGAAAATGCTACTCTCATTTGTAAAAAATGCTCCAAAGCTAGCCACCTAGTTTGTGAATGTAAGGTCGTCAATCCCAAGCCTCTCAAGCTTAAAGGACCTTCGGCTTAGGTTGACTCCTTAGCGAAGGGAGATACTGGTTATATGATGGATAGGGATGACTATCCCTTCCGGGAAGGAATTGATAAGTTACTGGAAACCCATACTAACCTTGTTGGTGGGACTATTATAACCCATGTACCACTCTCTACGGATGACAAGCTTTCACAAGGGAGTACCTCACCCTCTGCCCAACGAGGATGGACAAGCGCTTTTGTCTCCCTATGGTTTGTCTGATTCTGGCCCCATTTTGAGGAAGACACCTCTAGAGGAGGGGGAGATCCCAGACCAACCTTCAACTCCTGCTAGCAAACTAGGGATGCCCTAACCCCAAATTACAAGGCTTCAAATATGACGACTATGCAAACCTGCTCAGTTGGTGCAACTGTCCCCTTTGCACCCCTGAAGAATTTTTCTTCGCCAGGGGCCTCATCCAACAATTGTCTTCTCTTGGGTGATGATGGTTTGATTACGCAAAGGAGAAAGACTAGGAACATGGAATTTGATGTTAGGACCAACCCAAAAATGGGCCGCCCATCGCAAAGACTATCTAGATAGAAGGAAGTGGCTGGGGAAATTGCCAATGAAAGGCAAAGGACCTTGGAGGCATCAACCAAAGGTAAGGAATGAAGATCCTATCATGGAACATGCAGGGCCTTAATAGTCCCCAGAAACAATATGCCCTTAAGAATTGTATTCTGGAAAACAAGATTGATGTTCTCTTACTTCATGAAGTTAAAATGACCGATACCTTGTTTACTTCCATTGCTGCTAAAATATGGCATGGTTTCCAGTTTCTCATCAGTGATTCCATTAGGGCCTCTGGCGGGGTAGTTACCATGTGGAATCCATTGCGATTTTTTGGCATTTTTATCTCTTCCTCAACCAAATTCCTTGCTACTAAATTATCTTCTCATAATGGCTCCTGGTTTCTTATTAATGTCTATGCCCTCAACACTAGAATGGGTCGTCTTACCCTCTAGAATGACATCTCCCTTTTAGTCCATAGTGATAGTGACGCTCACTGGATGGTTGTTGGTAATTTCAACTCTCCTCTTTTCCCTTTTGAAAAGCTTGGGGGTCTCTTGGATTATTCCAATAGCATGACAGACCTAGTTGACTTCATTCACAAGAATGGGTTGATTGATGTGGAGTTGGTCGGGCAAAGGTTTAGTTGGTCCAATCATTGGAAAGGTGATCATCTAATTCAGGTTTAACTGGACAAATTTTTTGGGTTTGTGCAACTAGGATCTTGGTTTCAATGCCTCTTGTTTGCGCTACCTTGGACGGTGTCTGGCTACAATTTCATACTCCTAATATGTCTTGCTCAATGGGCCAAGGGGGGTTACCCTTTCCGTTATGAGATAATGTGGACCTCTCATTCAGAGTTTAGGGATTGAATCAAACAATGGTGGAACACCCCTATCACAGGAACACCTATGTTTAGGGTGACTCAAAAACAAGACTTGATTCAAAGAAATGTGAAGGGATGGAACAAAAACACTTTTGGAAATATTTTTGTCAAGAAAAAGGAACTTTGTTGCAAAATGTCTATAATCTAGGAGCAAATTGATCAGGGAGACCTATTTGATGCCACACATTGCGAGGAGGAAGCTTTAAGAAGAGAATGGAAAGAAAATTTGAGGCAAGAGGAGATCTATTGGAAGCAAAAATCAAGAATCTAGTGGTTGAGAGAGGGAGATAGAAGCTCTACTTTCTTCCATAGATTGACTAGTAGGCATAGGAGAATAAATCTAATTACTTTCTTAAAGAATGATCATAATCAGGAAATTAAGGATGATGATGGTTTAGGGTCTATGGCCTCAGACTACTTTGGAAAGTTGTTTGAAGATGATAACAGATTCAGTGATTCTTCTTCCGATGAAACTCTCCTTGAATGCCTCCCGACTCCCCTAAATGAAGAAGACAATGCTATCATAATGGCCCCGGTCTTTGATGGTGAGGTGAGGGTGGCAATCCTCTCTATGGGTGCCAATAAGGCCCCAGGCTCGGATGGCTTCCATTCTGCTTTCTTTCAATACTTTTGGGATATCGTTGGTGTTGACATTGTCAAGGCCGTTAAGGATTTTTTCAGATTAGGAAAGCTTCTTAAAAATATAAACAACACTTTTATTGCTTTGATTCCTGAAGTTCAAGAACCTACTTGCCTCAAGGACTTCAAACCTATTAGCCTTTGTAACATTGTCTACAAAATATTTTTCAAAGTCCTTGCCAATAGGATTAAGCCTTTTCTTGACAATCTTATAAGACCAAGCCAAAAAGGTTTGTTCCAGGAAGACAAATCCTAGATGTTGCCATCACTACTCACAAGGTTATCCACTCTATGGACATGATTTGTTAGCCAGGTATGGTCTTCAAGCTTAACATCTCTAAGGCATACGACAGAGTTAACTAGAATTTCTTGTTTAAGGACCTTAAAAAGCTTGAGGTTGGTGATAGATTGCTTAACCTTATCCGAGAATGTATCACCAAATTCAAATACTATGTTCTTGTTAATGGCATCCCTAGGGATTCCTTTGGGGTGTCCAAGGGACTTCGCCAAGGTGATCGTCTATCCCCCTACCTCTTTATTATCGTAGTTGAGGTTATTGGCAGGAAATTCAGTTATTTACTCTACAATGAAACTATAATGGGGATCAAGCCAACTTCTTCGCCCCCCCCAACTGTTTTACAACAATTTGTTGATGACACCATCCTTTTTGAGGTAGCTTCGATGGTTGAAGCTAGGGGGTGGAAAACTATTCTTAATCATTATGCGGATGTGTTTGGGAAACATATCAATTTTGACAAAAGCAACATGTACTTCTTCCATACTGCTAATAGGCTCCAAAACAAAATCAAGGGGATTCTAGGATGTCAAATTGCTTCTCTCTTGAGCACCTATCCTGGCTACCACTTAAGGAAGTTTCTAACTCTTTTTGGAACTCCATACTTGAGAGAATGCAGAAGAAACTTGCAGGTTGCAAGGGGAGGCTTCTCAGTGGTGTATGTAAACTTTAACTCTTGACCTCCTCTTTGCAAGGGAACCTTCTGTATTTCCTATCATTATTTAAAATCTCTGCCTCAATGGTTGAGAAATTGGAAAGAACCTAAATAAATTTTCTTTAGACGAGTATAGAAGAAAAGAAAAGGTTAGATTTGGTCAATTGGGACAAAGTTTGTCACCCAAAAGGTAATGGTCGATTGCGAATCCAGAAAATTTCTCTTTTTAATAAAGCCCTTATAGCTAAAACTGCTTGGAAGTTGGCATGCCAAAATGTTGATTGGGGTCGCATTATGTGTGCAAAGTATCTCGGTCAAGATAAATTCCACAAGATTTTGGATTTGGATGGTATCTCCAGGGGCTCCAAAACTTGTAACAACATTCTAACGTGCAGAGACATTGTCTCCCATGGTCTGAGGTGGCTTTTAAGCAATGGAAGAAACATCCTCTTTTGGGAGGACTACTAGTTGGGAGATAAACCTCTGTCTTCCTTCCCTTCTATCAACCTCTGTCTTCCTTCCCTTCTATCAAGAGACTTCAAGGTTGCGCAACTACTTTCTTTCATCATCAGGTTTACAATTAACTCTCTGCAAACACTTGGAAAGATATTTCAGCCTGTTGCCGCAACTAGCCCCACCTTCTCCCCTTTGCCCAGGAGTTGCATAACATGCTTGGTAAAGTAAGACTACCCCTTTTCCCTCAGGAGGATAAATTCATATGGATATGGAACCCGAGTGGGGACTTTTTTAGTTAAATGAGCTTATCACAACCTTCTTAGGGATATAAACCCCCCCAATTGGTGGAAGCAAGTTTAAAACCCCTACCTCATCCTTAAAATCAACTTCTTCTGGTTGACTTCCCTTCATAACAAAATTCTCACCCAAGACAATATCTCCAAAACAAGCATATAGTTTTCTAACAGATGTGTCATGTGCAAGCTGGATGAAGAAAATATTCCTCACTTACTACTGCATTGTACTTTTGCTAGAACCCTTTAGGGGATGGTTTATCAGAGGCTTAATCTTTACTGGACCTTGAATGAGAATTTGATGGGTCCATGGTTCTCAAAGAGAGTCACACCTTGATCAATAAGTAGTTAAATGATGTTTTATTGGGATCCTATCACTCTTTACTTGTCCTTTAACAAGTCAAACACTCAAACTCTCTCGGAATGCTCCCTATCAATTTGTGCTCTTTAGTTGCTTCAAGCATGATTGAGATTCACAAGGGTAAATCCAACCATTATGCTATCCAACTCTCCAACATGTACTTGCAGGGGTTTTAGGGGGTGTTTTATGAGTGTTTCAATTCCAATCAAATGATTCTTCAACAGGTTTTTCACCATTTTCTCATCGCTCCCTTTTTCTTCTATTTTCTAGGCCTAGTAGCCCTAGCGCCCCAATTAGCCCTACCTTACCGGTTTTTGGGGATTTACTAAAAAATCTCTCAAATAACCTTCCAACACCTTTGGTGATCCGAGTACCCTTTTGGAAAAAATTTATGATCCATTAGGTTAGGTAGTCTGGTATGTCCGTACTGGTACGAATCCCAAAAATGGCATTTTTAGAGGGTTTAGGACTTAGTAGTCTTCTCCAATGGGTTTTTATGCTCTCTCCACCCTGTCACGCCTCCACCTTTTCACAGAGAGTTTGCCACAAATCACACTTTCAAGCCAAAGACTTGGCACATTCACAACTCTTCTTCCCTGCAAGAAAATACAACGTTTTCAATCATTTTCCTAACCGGGCTATGAACGAGATCGCCTAGGAAATGATAAAAAGATGCTTCCCAACAACTTCCAGGACATTACAAAACATATTTACACTGTACAAGGGTTCCATAACTTGAATCCCCAGGGCCATTGAGCAAAACTCAAGGTATTTCAAGTTGGAACCATGACTGGGCTCTTGAACCCTTGCTCGGGCCAACAGCAATACAAATTTGCAAACACACTTCAAACTTGCACTAAAAGAAATTACAAACACCTTCTGAGAAATAAAACAACATACACTAAGACACCATAGAAGAACAATAGCAAAGTCAATCCATCTGGTACACACTGCTGCTACAAAAATGACAAAATTACAAGGCAAAATCTGGAAATTGTCTTCAAATTCTATTCAATCTTGCTCACAAATGTTCCAACCCATGTACAATCATTCTCAGAGCATTTTATATTCCATTTTGGTCATAACCAACTCTTCATCGGTTGCCTAACCACCGATTTGCTCAAAAATGCAAAGGTGCAAAAAGTTGTCAAGCAACATTGACAACTTTTGCTCAAATGCGCATTTTTGTCTTTTATGCCTTTCTACTCAAACTAAACCTCATAGAATGATTCCCTAACATTAAAATGAAATTCCTAAATTCCTAATGAGGCTTTACAAGACATTTTACATCATAATGCAAATTTATGCCATTTTTAGGCTTACAAGGGCTCATAGGCCAAATTTGTGAAAACAAACGACCTAGGTGACAATCATCCTTCAAATGACTATCAAACACACATGTGCACCTCTAAGCAGTCCATTATTCAAACACCTAATCCAAAATATAGACTATCAAACCAAAATTGTGAAAATGCACTAAAAACTAGGTGCTCCTACACCATACTCCCCCAATGAGAAAGAAGTCGAGTGACTCCTTTAGGAAACAAAGAAAGGGTAATTCCAAGCTTAGAAAAGTCTGCTTTAGGTACCCAAGTAGGCTCAGATGCTGGAAGTTCTTGCCATTTGACAAAATGCTCCATATAAACGGTGTGCCTTGTCTTCTTGAGAATCCTAGAATCCAATACTTTCTCGGCTTGTGGCATGGTTGCAGGTGGTAAGGGCATGTTTGAAAGTGATTGAGAGACCTCTGAGACTCTGATACATTCATCTAGAAGTGTGCCCTTATACTGCACCAAATCTACAACATTGAATATGGGAGATAAATCCATATCTCTAGGTAGGTCTAGTTTGTAGGCATTGTTTCCATACTTGGCCAAGACCTTACAAGATCCAATTCTCCTCGTCTGAATTTTACTAGGGACACCTTCCTAAATCCTTTCTTTGTTCAAATGAACCATGACCAAGTCCCCAACAACAAATTGTATGTCCTTTCTCTTTTCATCTACTTTATCCTTGATCTTTTGAGAGGGGTCTAGTAGGGCTGTCCTAACCTGCTCATGAATCTCTTGCATGGATTGAGCCATGTCCACTCTGTTGTCCCATCTTCCCAACATCTCTGAGCTCCAAAAACACCTTTGGGATGAAGGTCATACACTATCTCAAAAGGGCTCTTATTGGTTGATCTATTCACACTGTCATTGTAGGCAAACTCAGCTTGATGGATGATCTGATCCCAAGCTTGTCCATACTCCTTTTTCAAAGACCTAACAAGGTTTCCATGTAGTCTATTAACCACCTCTATTTGGCCATCTATTTGGGGATGATAGGTTGAACTGAAAGACAAGTTAGTACCTAATCTTTGCCATAAAGTCTTCCAAAAATGACTAATAAACTTTGCAACTCTATCTAATACTATCCTAATACGTAAGCCAATAATCCTAATGACTTCTTTGAAAAACAAATGAGCAATATGACTAGCACCATGAGTCACCTTACATGGAATAAAATGGGCCGTTTTGCTAAATCTATCTACCACAACATAGATACTATCAAAACCTGATTTGATCTTGGACAAACCAACAACAAAATCCATACTTACACACTCCCATGGACGGTTTGGGATAGGTAAATGTTGATAAAGACCAGCATTAGAAGAATTACCCTTGGCTCTTTGGCAAACCACACATTGCTTCACATATTTTCTAATATCCCTTTGCATCTTAGGTCAATAGTATAATCTTTGGACAAGTTCCAAAGTCTTGTTCAATCCAAAATGTCCACTTAAGCAACCATTATGCTTCTCTTGCATCAAATTTTCTCTCATGGACCCTCTAGCTACACAAATTTGTCCTCCTTTAAACAAAATGCCATCTTGTAAGGTAAAATCTACATATTCACCATGAAAATCATTCCTAAACTCTTGACAAACCTTGTAGATGGCAGCAAAGTTTTCATCATCTTGGTATAAACCCTTGAAACTATCCACTCCAATGCTCTTAAGCTGCTCTTCTTGAACTATTAGCAACCTTCTACTTAATGCATCAACAAATCTATTACATTGTCCTTTCTTATGTTTAATGGTAAAAGTATATGACTGCAAATACTCTACCCATTTGATATGCCTATTATTCAACTTTTCTTGAGAATTGAGGAAACGAAGAGCTTCATTATCAGTATAAATCACAAATTCTTTAGGCAGCAAATAATGCCTCCATTTCCTAAGTGATTGAAAAAGTGCATATAACTCCAAATCATAAGAAGAATACCTTTTCTTGGCATCATTGAGCTTCTCACTGAAAAATGCAACCGGTCTAATGTCTTGACTTAAGACTGCTCCAATTGCTATATTACTTGCATCACATTCAATGGTGAAGAGCTTGTCAAAGCTTGGAAGAACTAGTACCGGTTGAGTAGCCACCTTTGTCTTCAAGAGATAAAATCCTCTTTGTGCTTCTTTGGTCCATTTAAACTTAGTCTTCACACCTCCTTTGATTGTGTCAAGCATAGGTGCACATATCTCACTGAACCCTCTGATGAACTTCCTATAAAATTGTGCTGCCATGAAAACTCCTCACTTCACTTGGTATCCTAGGTGTAGGCCAACTTGTTGATGACTGCTTTTGACACACCCACCAACAGTGAAGTAGCCAATGTAAACACTCACCACCTCTCCTGAAAAACAATGAGTTTAGGAAAACTCACTACTCCAAGGTCTCTATAGTCGGGTCATGACGGTGATGGGTAGCCCAATGATTGATGTAGTTATACCTGTTAAGGGACCTGCTGGTTGAAACTAATCTTGATGGTTATTAGTGGCCAAATTTCCTCTTCTTCTTTTTTGTATTTTAAAATTTAAGATTCTCTGGAAAATAAACTGCAAAAGATAGATCAAGGAAACGAGAAAATAACAATGAAACCAACACAATAACAACTTAATGAACTACTTAGTTAGTTCCCCGCAATCCAAGAAATTATCAAATATCATCCAAGTTAGCATTCAACAATGAACCTCCAGTAAATTTGCAAAATCACCAATTTCACTAACTCATGGAAATAAAATCATCAACAATACGACCTATCACAATAATCCTTATACACCAATGGCACGCACACTATGATTCATAAAGTAATAAACGAAAAGATCAAACCACGTTGCTAAATCCAAATAATAAACATTACCAGATTACATAGAACAATTTCGTAGAATATAGAAGTAGATCAAGCAATCTACAAGCTACTTTTTGTATTAATCTCAATGAATGTATAACAAAACTAAACTTCTTAACAATCTGCAAAATACTCTAAAAATCTCTAAGTGGGCCACAAATCATCAATTTGGGGACCCTTACAAATGAATCCAACTTCTCAATTTATAGAAGTTCTCTGCCCTATTATCTAGGAAATAAACCTAACCTAAATTAAGAACTGAAACTAGGAGTCGCGGTTAACTTGCAAGTTTCTGCCTTGATACTCCACTTAACAACTACAAAATGGGGACTGCATGAGCACTATGAAGACCATGCTGGGTGAGCCACGTTTTCATAGTCATGCAGTATTTATCTCAAAATTGGAACTTGAGTAGGAGCTGCAGCTGAAAATACAAAATTAAGGATCTATGAAAAGGCTTTGCTATCTTTAGCAACTATGTGTTTATTCCCTATTTCTTGGCAAAAGCTTTATAATTATTTATTATGCATGCGACCACTACATGTTTAAATATAAATTTATATTTCTTCAAAATTCCATCTGCATGCTTCTTTCCCTCCTCCAACTCCTTTACTATGTCGGCCACCTCTTGACACCGAGTGATCAGATATGTATACCTATCAATGAGGGTGACGTCAAATTGAACTGAAGGTCCTAAGTGATGCGCCTCATATGTATCCCACTGATGTCAAACTTGTTGTTGCTCCATTATCCCAGTACTGGTCAGTCCTAATCTGAAGGCTCCAAGCATATTCCTTACAAAATTCTCATATGACAAAATTTCCCTGAGGAGGGGGACCCGAATCTTTGCCATATCCTTCATATACTCCTGAATAATTTCAATCTTCATCTCCAAAATGTATACATAGGACTATGAGTTTTCATAAATGTCACCTCCTAAGAGGTCCTCCTCCATTACTGTCTCTTCCCCTAGCCGCAATACTTTATTCAAAACTCGGAACTGCTTATTGAAAATACTTAGCTTCCGTTCCCATTGCGTAGCACAAGAAGCTAAGGCTCCGCCTACCTATACTGCCCTCCGATATATCTTCATTGTATCCTATATAAATAGTCTAATCTTAGCCGCATTTATTTGGGTCCATGACTTGGCTGCATTGGCCACTCGTCTCACCTCCACTAGTGCCTTGACTTCTCCCTCTGGCAGTGATGAGGTTGAAGGTAGGTCATCGGCTCTACAGGAGTCCATAGGTTTGCTCATTTCAACTAAGAGCTTCTTGTATTGTCCCACTTGTTCTTTGAGCTCTAGATTCGAAGTATGCTCCTTCTCTACACATCCTCTGACGACACTCGTGGCTAGCTCCAAACTATCTAGCTCTCCCCACTTGGTTTATTTACCCAAATTTATTTGGGATATTTGATACTTGGGAGAAGCTTGTCCCTCAGCTTGGAATGAAACTGCCACATCGCAATCACTTCACCAAAACCAGTTTTTGATAAATGATGAACAGTTTTTAGCTTCGTAGCCTTTAGTGGCTCCTTGGTGATTACTTCTTGTAGAGTGACCTTGGGAAGCTTCGTTTTTCTCTTTTTCTTCTCAAAGGTAAACTCAAGCCATTGCGGTATATCTTCATCCTTGTCACCTTGATGTGACACTATATCTGCAGTTACAACATGGACATCTGCCTACTCCTCTGCTTCATCTCTTTCCTTTGCCTCTATTTGCTCGAGATCTTGAGGTGAGTTAACTTGGCGGGCTAGATTGGTTTGGAGAGCCCATTTCTTATGTAACTCTCCCAGTTTGCCACTGACCTCTTCATTAAATGTCATCTCTTCCTCACCTGCCTCTGTTTCACCTTGCTCGACTGCTATATCCTTGAGGAGGTCCTCTTGATCTTGAGGGGTTAGAACTAGTCTTTCATTCAATAGGTCTTCTGCCTCATCCCCTTCTTTCTTGCCTTCTAGCAGCCAATGTTGCTCAAGATCCTCTTTCTCCTGATCTAAATTAGACTCGATGTTCTTATTTTTTACTTCTTCAGTAGTAGACCTGAAGCCTTGCACTCCAGGTTTCCCTGCGGGTATATTGACTGGTGGTGGTACAGGGGCGTTGGTGTCTGGGTCTTGTGTGGCAGCTGTTGAGGTGGGTATATCTTCTGTAATCTCTATTTATTCTTCATGCTCTTGGGTACCCTCTCCTGCAGTTTTCCCTATAGTCGTCCTTGGTGGGAGAACTTTGGCAAGTGGTACCACTCCCAATCCATCGGTCACTCCCAGGTTCGCTGCCTACTTTAACAATTCAGACTCCCTCATCTTTTCTTGGAGTTTCTTCATTAAGTCCTCGGTATTTTATTGAGGTTTGTCCCCCTCATCCGGATCGATGGATGTATTTTTCCTTGAGGCTGACCTCATCTTCCGAGCATACTCCTTATGGCCCCTTGATTGAGGTACCCTTGAGGTGGTCTCCTTTTCCTTTCCCTTTGAGGCACTTGGTCTCACCCTTTAGCTTAGCCATTGCTTGGTCCTATGAATTACCACTTGAGAAACCTTTTCCATATTAGTGTCTTCATTTGCAGACCACTTTAGTGGAGAGAGAGGTTTCTTATCAATTTCTAGCCCTTTGTATGCCGCATCGAGCAAGTCTCCATCGTCTCTGAGGTCTTTGGGGAGATTGGTTTCAATTCCAAAATCTCTTATTTGTGGCACAGACAACCGACTATAACACTTTTCTCTGACTTCAAAAATATCCTGAAGGTTATCCCAAAAATCCTCCAGTCTCGGCTTGTGTCCCTCATATGCCTTAGGCATAGCTTGTTTGAGTTTCCCGTAGGGGTCATAGAACTCCCTAGCATAATCATATTCCTTCAGGTTCAAATCATGAAGCTCTAGCTCTGCTAATTTTGCAACCTGTATTTTTGAGCATGCAAAATATCCAATTGATACCGAGAAATTAATACCGGTTTTATGTTTTCAAGACAAAAGAGACTGGAGGCCCAAAAGTTGCCTTACATACTCCAGCAAAATTACTCTATCATTGCAGTATCGGGGCAGCAACATTGGGTTCCCCGTAAATCCACTAACCCTGATGTAGGTTGAGCGTGGGTTTTGGATGAACCAACATACCCACTCTTGGATAATAGCCATGGCCTCCAGGCTAATTCGGTATCCTGCGTCCCCTGTTAATTTGATTATTACTGGGAAAATGAAGGCATCATTAATTCTCTTGAAATGAGCCTTTGCATTGGCTAGAGTGAGTTGGGAATAGTATTCCCATACCTTCTTCTATCCTTCCTCCTCTCCCAATTGACCTTCTACCTGTCACCCTGGAAACTTTCCTGCTCTAGCAGCTACCTAGATGACATAAGATGTGAAAATGAACTTTTGGGTTTGGTGAACTTCTTTCATTTGTTTGCAGATATTGTCGAAGAGGATCTGCGACCAGTCAAAATATTGTTTCCCTATTAAGATAGTGGTCGTAAATTGGAACATCCATGGATGGAAATGTTTACAATCCATCTTGCCAAAGGCCCTACTGAGCATAATGATTAAGTCTCTCTAGGGATCTTTGAAATCTGCCCTCAGGATCTCTGTTGCCTTAAGACCTGTTTTTCTTTCTTCTTCCAACCAGTTTTTATTCATGTGCCTTTTATTTGATACAACTTTTTCATTCCATGCCTTTAAGGCCTCTTCTTCGGTTAACAGGAATATCTCTTCTCTGATTGGGATGTCGAAAACAAACCCCAGCATATCAGGAGACAAGACTATAATCGTTTTACCTTGTGCATATGTGCACTTTCTAGTATCCGGGTTATAAAATGGGGAAATTGTCATTATGAACTCAGGTGCTTGTACTGACTGCGGAAAGGTAGTGGCTTCCACCAGGCCCGATCTTTTGATTCTCCAGTGGAGGGCCTACAAACTAGGTTTGTCTAACTGAGTCCTGATATCCTCAATTTCTATATGGCCATTTTTTGTATCTGTGACCAACTTGATTTGATCATCCAACTTCGAAGCGTAGACCTGTCCCTAATAATGATACTTCATGGTGGTTGGGAGTCTATCAATTTCTTTGCCTCTTTTGTTGGAGGATGAGTCCATCTAACCACTTGAATCTGCCAGAAGAAAACAAATTTTTAGTCCTTGATTATAATCATAAAAGTTCATTTTCTTCAGGAATTCGGGGATCCGGGGTTCCGGTCTTGGGAAAATCCAACTAACCAGAACTCTGGAGGTCCGGAGTTCTAGGCGCAAGAAAAGCCAAGTACCCGGAACTCCGGGGGTCCGGGTTTGGGAAAACTAGGGCACGCGGGCAAAAAGGACAAAAGAAATGAAAAACAAACAAAAACCAACAAAAAAGGACGAGGAAAGAAGATCTAGACTACAAACCACCAAAATGGGCAAGAAAAATCACTAACCTAGTGAATCGAAATGCCCAAAAAGGCCAAGGAAAACTCGAAAGTCTGGAGGTTCGCAGCTTGGAAGCAAAGGAGAAGGAGCTCTAGATGCATAAATGAACTTTAAAAGTTCATCATTCCTATTTATACCCCTTCCCAAGCCCGCCCGTACAAAGGCTTTAAACACGACCTCGAGACTCTGGGGTCCCGAGGTTCTGAGCTTGACACAAGAAAGGAAACACCCTACCTTGAAAGTCCAGGGGCCCAGGGTTTCGAAGCAAGCACAAAAAGATTCCACCTTGGGACTCTGGAGTTTCAAGGAAGAAGACACAAAACCTCAGGACTTCAGAGTTCCGAGGCAAAAGAAAAAAAACCAAAGAGACCAAGGGACCAACCTTGGGGCTCCAGGGATCCGGGGTTGGCAAAAAGAAAAGAACAAAGAAAAGGGACCTCAGGAGTCTAGGACTCCGGAGTTCTGTGGTGAAAGAACAAAAACAACGAAGGAAGACACCAACCTCGAAACTCTGAGACTCTGGGGTTCCGAGGTCCGAAACCAAAAGAACAAAAGAAAAGAAAAGACAAGATAGAAATAGCGGGTGGATAGGTTTGCAAGGCATAACACAACTGATTAAGGCTTCCACCTTAGAGGTATCCATTTTCAAATCACCACTTGAGATTACAAACTTGAGATATACCAACTCCTATTTCATGAACTCACATTTCTCCAAATTGATGGTTAGTTGTTCATCACAAAATTTCTTCAATACAATCTCTATATGCTTAAGATGTTCATCTTTAAACTTTCTAAAAATCAAGATGTCATCTAAATACACAACAACAAATCTATCAATATAATCCTTGAGTACTTCATTCATGAGTCTCCTGAATGTGCTAGGGGAATTTGTGAGTCCAAATGACATAACAAGCCATTCATAAAGTCCTTCTGTGGTCTTGAATGTTGTCTTCCATTCATCTACCTCCTTGATTCTAATTTGGTAGTAACCACTCTTGAGGTCTATCTTGGTGAAGTATTCAACACCTCCTAAACAATCCATAAAATATTCGATTCTTGGAATGGGAAATCTATACTTGATTGTAATCCAGTTTATGGCTCTAGAATCAGTGCAAAGTTTCCAAGTACCTCCCTTCTTTGGGGCCAAAATGGTGGGAACTGCACATGGGCTGATGCTCTTTCTTATCAGACCATTATCCAAGAGTTGTTGTATTTGCTTAGCTATTTCTTTGTTATGCTCCGGTGTCATTTTATAGGCTGCCTTATTAGGCAATGAGCCTCCGAGTATGAAATCAATTTGGTTACATATGGCATGTTGAGGAGGCAAGGTTGATGGTGTTCCATCACTGATAATGTCCTTAAGCTGATTTAGGATTTGCTGCACTTCATTGGGAATGCATACTTTCTTCTCCTTGCTTTCTTCTTTTGGTTTTACTACAATTGCAAACCCCAATCCTTCTCCTTCCTTGAGAGTGTTAAAGAACTCCTTCTCACCAACTAGCAGCACATTGGAACCTTTTGATCTGCCCTCTTCTTGGTCTCCTATGGACTAAATTTTATAGGTGATTCCATCTTTTTGACAAGTATAGGAATTCTTTTCCCCATGGTGTATTTCTTTTATGTCAAATTGCCAAGGTCTACCAAGGAGTAGGTGGCAAGCATCTATTGGCAAGATGTCACACCATATTTTGTCCTTGTAGCCTCCTATAGTGAAGTCCACCCAAATTTGTCCATTCACTAGAACATGTTCCCCCTTGTTGAGCCAAGTAACCCTATAAGGATCACTATATGGGATTCTTTGTAGGTTGAGATTACTCACTTCTTCTTCTGACACTATGTTATCAATGGAACCTAAATCCACCACCACTCTACATACTTTACCCATAATCTTGCATTTTATTCTAAACAAGGATCTTCTTTGCCTAGGTTCCTCCTTAACTGGTTCTTTAATCAAGACTCTTCTTATCATTAGATTCTCTCCAACCTCTGAATCTAAAATCACTTTTGATGCCTTCATGTTTTCTGCATCTTCTTAAATATAACTCACTCTCCTCTCACCTCTTTGGTATGAAGAATATTTCTCAGGACATCTATAGGCCAGGTGTCCAAGTTGATGGCAATTGTAGCACTTCATTGTAGAGAAATAGGACCCTCTTCCTGATCCACTAGACCTTCCTCTACTAGAGTTGCTAGATCCCCTTCCTCTATAGGTTCTCTTTCTATTGGAATCCCCACTTTTCTCTACCAACTTGGATTCCCCTTGGGATATTTGGTTTATACTTCTTCCACCATAGCTACCTCTATGAACTTTGCCATCTCTTCCCCTACCGCTACCTCCTTTTCTTTTCTCTTGTTTCTTTTTGCTCTTCTCTTCCACCTTGAGTGCCAAGTGATAGCACTTATAAACAGTAGTAGGACACAACAAACTCAACTCTTCTCGTATATTCCATCTCAAGCCATTCAAGTACCTAGCTACCTTGATGCTTTCATCTTCCACCACCTTGGATCTCAAACACAACTTCTGAAATTCCTCAGTGTAGCTGCTCATATCTAGTTCTCTTTGTCTCAAGTTTTGTCTCCTCTTGTGCAATTGAATTTCATAATCTTCAGGGATATATGCTTATTTCACCTTGGCTAGCATTCCTTTCCATGTGGCTATTGGGTTCTTACCCTCCTTTTCCCTCTCCTCTTGGATGAACTTCCACCAAGTCAAGGTTGCTCCTCTCCATCTAGGTTTGGCTACCTTCACCTTTTGTGCCTAACAAATCCCATCAGATTCAAAGGGACTCTCCAATCCTTCAATCCATTCCATGACTAATTCTGGTTCCATTTTTTCACAAAAAACTGGTACTCCTAGGGATTTTCCTCCTAAGGCTTTGATGGCTCTATTAAAAGGTTCTTCAGGTAGAATAGGATCTGGTTCAGGTGTGCTATCCTCTTCTACTACTTCCTTACGCTTCCCTTCATTGATTTGGATTGTTACTTTCTTAGTCTTGTCTTCTACTACGTCTAGTTTGCTCTCCAATTGTTGCAGTCTTACCCTGAGGAGTCTATTCTCTTCATATTGATCTTCTACCTTCTTGTCTAACTCTTTATTGGTCATCATCCTTAGACTATTTTCTCCTATTGACTCAGTCTCTGACATGAACTGGCTTCTTCCCAAATCTTAACTTTCTTTGATACCACTTTGATGGGCTCGAGGTTCTCAAAGAGTCACACCTTGCTCAATAGGTAGTTGAATGATGTTTTAGTGGGCTTCTATCTCTCTTTACTTGTCCTTTAACAAGTCAAACACTCAAACTCTCTCAGAATTCTCCCTATCGATTTATGCTCTTTAGTTGCTTCAAGCATGATTGAGATTCACAAGGGTAAATCCAACCATTATGCTATCCAAGTCTCTAGCATGTACTTGCAGGGGTTTTAGGGGGTGTTTTATGAGTGTTTCAATTCCAATCAAATGGTACTTCAATTGGTTTTTAACCATTTTCTCATCGCTCCCTCTTTCTCCTATTTTCTAGGCCTAATAGCCCTAGAGCTCCAATTAGCCCTACCTTACTGCTTTTTTGGCATTTACTCAAAAATATCTCAAATAACCTTCCAACACCTTTGGTGATCCGAGTACCCTTTTGGACAAACTTTTTGATCCACTAGGTTAGGTAGTCTGGTTTGTCCGTACTGGTACGGATCCAAAAAATGGTATTTTAGAGGGTTTAGGACTTAGTAGCCTTCTCCAATGGGTTTTGTTGCTCTCTCCACCCTATCACACCTCCATCTTTCATAGAGACTCTTCCACACATCAAAATTTCAAGCCAAACACTTGGCACATTCACAACTCTTCTTCCTTGCAAGCAAATACAACATTTTCAATCATTTTCCTAACCAGGCTATGAAGGAGCTTGCCTAGGAAATGATAACAAGTTGCTTCCCAACAAATTCCAGGCCATTACAAAACATATTTAAATTGTACAAGGGTTCCATAACTTTAATCCCAAGGGACATTAAGAAAAACTCAAGGGATTTCAAGTTGGAACCATGACTGGGCTCTTGAACCCTTGCTCAGGCCGAGAGCAATACAAATTTAAAAACACACTTCAAACCTGAACTAAAATAAATTACAAACACCTTCTAAGAAGTAAGACAACATACACTAAACTACCATGGAAGAATAGTAGCAGGGTCAATCCATCTGGTACAGACTATTCCTACAAAAATGATAAAATTACAAGGCAAAATCTGGAAATTGTCTTCAAATTCTATTTAATCTTGCTCACAAATGTTCCAACCCATGTACAATCATTCTCATAGTATTTTATATTCGATTTTGGCCATAACCAACTCTTCATCAATTGTCTAACCACCGATTTGCTCAAAAATGCAAAGTTGCAAAACGTTGTCAAGCAACATTCACAACTTTTGCTCAAATGTGCATTTTTGTCTTTTATGCCTTTCTAATCAAACTAATCCTCCTACAATGACTCCCTAACATTAAAATGACATTCCTAAATTCCTAATGAGGCTTTACAAGATATTTTACGTCATAACGCAAATTTATGCCATTTTTAGGCTTACGAGGGCTCATAGGCCAAATTTGTGAAAACAAACAACCTAGGTGACAATCATACTTGAAATGACTATCAAACACACATGTGTACCTCTAAGTTGTCCATTATTCAAACACCTAATCCAAAATATATACTATCAAACCAAAATTGTGAAAATGCACTAAAAACTAGGTGCTCCTACACCATACTCCCCCAATGAGAAAGAAGTCAATTGACTCCTTTAGGCAACAAAGAAAGGGTAATTCCAAGCTTAGAAAAGTCTACTTTAGGTACCCAAGTAGGCTCAGATGCTAGAAGTTTCTGCCATTTGACCAAATGCTCCATAAAAACGGTGTGCCTTGTCTTCTTGAGAACCCTAGAATCCAATACTTTCTCGACTTGTGGCATGGTTGCAGGTGGTAAGGGCAGATCTGAAAGTGATTGAGAGACCTCTAAGACTCTGCTACATTCCTCTAGAAGTGTGCCCTTATACTGCACCAAATCTGCAACATTGAATATGG
Source organism: Cryptomeria japonica (assembly GCF_030272615.1). Taxonomy (NCBI): domain Eukaryota; kingdom Viridiplantae; phylum Streptophyta; class Pinopsida; order Cupressales; family Cupressaceae; genus Cryptomeria; species Cryptomeria japonica. The sequence continues at coordinate 559,051,174 of NC_081409.1, read as the reverse complement.
GAGATAAATCCATATCTCTAGGTAGGTCTAGTTTGTAGGCATTGTTTCCATACTTGGCCAAGACCTTACAAGGTCCAATCCTCCTCATCTTAAGTTTACTAGGGACACCTTTCTATATCCTTTCTTTGTTCAAATGAATCATGACCAAGTCCCCAACAAAAAATTGTATGTCCTTTCTCTTTTCATATACTTTATCCTTGATCTTTTGAGAGGTGGCTAGTAGGGTTGTCATAACCTGCTCATGAATCTCTTGCATGGATTGAGCCATGTCCATAGCATGTCCACTTTGTTGTCCCATCTTCCCAACATTTCTAAGCTCCAAAAACACCTTTGGGATGAAGACCATACACTATCTCAAAAGGGCTCTTACCGGTTGATCTATTCACATTGTCATTATAGGCAAACTCAACTTGATGGATGATCTAATCCCAAGCTTGTCCATACTCCTTTGTCAAACACCTAAGAAGGTTTCCAAGTGTTCTATTATCCACCTCTGTTTGGCCATCTATTTGGGGATGATAGGCTGAACTGAAAGACAAGTTAGTACCTAATCTTTGCCATAAAGTCTTCCAAAAATGACCAATAAACTTTGCATCTCTATTTGATACTATGCTGATAGGTAAGCCATGAATCCTAATGACTACTTTGAAAAACAAATGAGCAATATGACTACCACCATGAGTCACCTTACATGGAATAAAATGGGCCATTTTGCTAAATCTATCTACCACAAAATAAATACTATCAAAATCTGATTTGGTCTTGGGCAAACCAACAACAAAATCCATACTTACACACTCCCATGGTTGGTTTGGATAGGTAAATGTTGATAAAGACCAAGAAGAAGTAACCTTGGCTCTTTGGAAAACCACACATTTCTCCACATATTTTCTGATATACCTTTGCATCTTAGGCCAATAGTAGAATCTTTGGACAAGTTTCAAAGTCTTGTTCAATCCAAAATGTCCACTTAAGCAACCATTATGATTCTCTTGCATCAAATTTTCTCTCATGGACCCTCTAGCTACACAAATTTGTCCTCCTTTAAACAAAATGCCATCTTGTAAGGTAAAATCTACATATTCACCATGAAAATCATTCCTAAACTCTTGACAAACCTTGTAGATGGCAGCAAAGTCTTCATCATCTTGGTATAAACCCTTGAAACTATCCACTCCAATGCTCTTAAGCTGCTCTTCTTGAACTATTAGAAACCTTCTACTTAATGCATCAACAAATCTATTACATTGTCCTTTCTTATTTTTAATGGTAAAAGTATATGACTGCAAATACTCTACCCATTTGATATGCCTATGATTCAACTTTTCTTGAGAATTGAGGAAACTAAGAGCCTGATTATCAGTATAAACCACAAATTCTTTAGGCAGCAAATAATGCCTCCATTTCCTAAGTGATTTAACAAGTTCATATAACTCCAAATCATAAGAAGAATACCTTTTCTTGGCATCATTGAGCTTCTCACTGAAAAATGCAACTGGTCTATTGTCTTGACTTAAGACTGCTCCAACTGCTATATTTCTTGCATCACATTCAATGGTGAAGAGCTTGTCAAAGCTTGGAAGAACTAGTACCGGTTGAGTAGCCACCTTTGTCTTCAAGAGATCAAATCCTCTTTGTGCTTCTTTGGTCCATTTAAACTTAGTCTTCACACCTCCTTTGATTGTGTCAAGCATAGGTGCACATATCTCACTGAACCCTCTGATGAACTTCCTATAAAATTGTGCTGCCATGAAAACTCCTCACTTCACTTGTTATCCTAGGTGTAGGCCAACTGATTTAGGCTTCCACCTTAGAGGTATCCATCTTTAAATCACCATTTCAGATTACAAACCCAAGATATACCAACTCTTGTTTTATGAACTCACAGTTCTCCAAATTGGTGGTTAGTTGCTCATCACAAAATTTCTTCAATACAATCTCTATATGCTTAAGATGTTCATCTTTAAACTTTCTAAAAATCAAGATGTCATCTAAATAAACAAAAACAAATCTACCAATATAATCCTTGAGTACATCATTCATGAGTCTCATGAATGTGCTAGGGGCATTTGTGAGTCCAAATGGCATAACAAGTCATTCATAAAGTCCTTCTGTGGTCTTGAATTTTGTCTTCCATCCATCCGCCTCCTTGATTATGATTTGGTAGTGACCACTCTTGAGCTCTATCTTGGTGAAGTATTCAACACCTCCTAAAATATCCATCAAATCTTCAATTCTTGGAATGGGAAATCTATACATGATTGTAATCTGGTTTATGACTCTAGAATCAGTGCAAAGTCTCCAAGTACCTCCCTTCTTTGGGGCAAAACTGGTGGGAACTGCACATGGGCTGATGCTCTTCTTTATCAGACTATTATCCAAGAGTTGTTGCATGTTCTTAGCTATGTCTTTGTTCTGCTCTGGTGTCATTTTATAGGCTGCCTTATTAGGCAATGAGGCTCCAGGTATGAAATCAATTTGGTGACCTATGGCACGTTGAGGAGGCAAGCTTGATGGTACTTGGAGAATCACTTATGCCTTCCTAAAAAAACTAAACCTCCTAGAATGACTCCATAACATTAAAATGACATTCCTAAATTCCTAATGAGGCTTTACAAGATATTTTACGTCATAATGCAAATTTATGCCATTTTAAGGCTTACGAGGGCTCATAGGCCAAATTTGTGAAAACAAACAACCTAGGTGACAATCATCATTCAAATGAATATCAAACACACATGTGGACCTCTAAGTAGTCCATTATTCAAACACCTAATACAAAATATAGACTATCACACCAAAATTGTGAAAATGCACTAAAAACTAGGTGCTCCTGCACCAGGATTTGCCCCCCTGTTGCAGGAATGGGGGGGTTTAAATTCTAATCCCCTGATTCAACAAATATGGAGGCTCATACCACCACATCAGGGTTGGTGTATCTGGAAGTAAATGAATAACAGGATCTTCTACAATATTGTAACCCCTGCAGAGATGGATTTTTGTTCTTTCCTCAAGTTCATGCTGGAGAATATCTCTATTACTATTGTTAACCCCCCTTCTGCTAGTGACATTGAGGTAACTCTTCAATGGAACCTCCTAGACTCTTTTTCAGCTTTTGATAAGTCAAAGCATCTGCTCAAAATGGATACCAAGTGGTCTCTATCATCCTCTGGCTACTTCAAGATAAACTTTGATGGTGCTGCTAGACACTCCATGGGACTAGCAGAGGGTGGAGGAATTTTAAGATCTCACTCTGGAGAGCTTGTGGCTGCTTATATTGGAAATTTAAATGGTTGTTCTAGTAACTAGACTGAAGGTATGGCCCTTTCTTGAGGTCTTTGAATCGCCCTCTCTATTGAAATTCATGTTATTGATATTGAGGGGGACTCCAAACTCATTGTCGATGTTGTCAAAGGGCTTAACACAATCAACTGGTCGATTGATAACATAATCATAGATATTCTCAGGCTAATCTTAAATTTAGATTCCTTCTCTATAGGTCATGTTTTCAGGGAAGCTAACAGGGTTGTCGATGCCTTGGCGACACTTGGCCTTCCTGGCCAAGGACTAAGATGTTGGAGGAATTTGAACTCTTTACCTATCAACGTCATACTACTTCAAGAAAGAATAACACTTAGATCCCCCATGGATATCCACCTCTCTGACTTTATCTTGCCTCCTCATCTGGTCCGTGGGTGTTTCCAGAAGAGGGAGTTTTCAAATTTGAATTATCTTGACTCAATGTTGACTGGCAACAATAGTCATATGATGTGGATTGCCAATTGGGCTTCTATGTGTGACGACCTCCTCGCCATCCTCACTTGGTATTGCCTCCTTGGGTTTCTTTTAATAATGCATTGTACTTGGATTGGAGCACATGTGACACCTCTGGAAACTTGTGTGCTTGTGTAAAGAAAAGACATTAGATGGACATGTGGGTGTCTCATTAATGATTATTCCTTATGGCCCGATTACAAGGTGGTGTCATTATTTCTAAATATCATTTCACAAGGCTAGAGTTACCCTTCGTAGGTTAATCTATGCAATAATTTCTTTGTTGGCTTGTATGATTTCCATAATTTTGATATTTTTGTTAAAGGTACTCTTATTTTTACAAGGCAATTTTTTTTGCCAATCTTTCATGCTAAAGGGTTAATGTCGAAAGTTCAGGAAAGTGCTCTTGTTGTTAATTCCTGCAATTTCTCTTATGGGAGGGGATAGAGTTTTCTTTGAGCCAAATAAACTTGACAATTTTTAGAAGGACCTGGAAGTTTGAAACTATTGCATTGAAGGTGGGGTGGTGGAGTTCATGGAAAGCTTGCGTGGACATGATGTACAACCCTCTATTCGATTTTTTGTTTTCTAGAATAATCAGAGAGTTATTGTTGATGGAATTTCCTTTGAGGTTTTTGAGAAGTTATTGCTCGTGCAACTAGCCTTTCTTTGGAAGGAAGGAGATGGAAGCGGGCGAGTCATGTGGCAAAAAGAAACGACCTTAATAGATTTTTCAAAGGGAATGAGGCCCCTGTAAAATTGCAAGGTAGTTTTGCCAAGGAAGAACTCAAACATCTGTGGGACATAGTATGTTTAATGATAATAAAATATTTCACTCTTGAAATCCACCACAAAACTTATTATTATTATCATTCGCCATTGCTAAATCATTCCAGAAACCATGATCTTTTATGTTTTCCTTTCTATCTATTGCATTCTCTAGAATGCTCTATCAAGGAATCCCTTAAAAAGAATGAAGATAAACAACATATCCCCCTGCAACAGGGTCTTATTTACAGGCTCTACCACTACCATTTGGCTTTATACCCCCCTCTGGTTGCCCCTATAATGTTATGCTTGTTCAACCCCCTTTGCATGCCTCTCACCCTTGGGCGGCATTTGTGAGTGGAGTAGCCCCTTCCAGATTTTTTCAGCTCTCCAATGAAGCTTTTGTTTCCTCTCCACTTCCCTCTTCTTTAGTTACCATCAATAAGTTTATCCCCCTGCCTTCTCTTCCTCCTTTGCTACTAGGGAGTGGAAACCCCTTTGCTCTAAAGGCAAGGGTAAATCTGCGGGAAAGCGGAAACAAATTGTGATCGATAATTCTAGCTTGAAGGAGACTAAAGAAGATGACCTTTTCCTCAAAACAAAAGGAAGGAGAAGATACTAAAGGCTTTCCTACAAGGGTGCTAGTGAGAAGACAGATAAGCATCAAATTGTTGTTGATACTGAGCATGATCTTGGAGTGGTTGAGGGTGATAGTAATTTAAATGAACTTGAGGGGGAAGAGACTGACACTATTAGCAATGTGGATGACTTTGGTCCCCCACTAGGCCCCCAAGATTTGAATGCAACAAATAAGCCCCCTACTAAGAAATTTGAAGATGTGGCCCTAGAGAAAATGATATAGAAAATTATATAGAATATGGACCCAGTCTTTTTGAGGGCTTCTTATTTGGATGAAGGGATCGAGGTCACTATGGAAGGAATGGAAAAGGGTAATAAAAGTGACAAGAAAAAGGGAAAGAAGAAAAAATACAAGAGATACTCTCTCGTGGAAGAGGACCAAAAGGAAATGCAGATGGATGAGAAAGCGGAGCCCACTGACCACCCTAGGGATTATGAGATTCAGACCCTCAAATCCGAAGTTCATGAGCTATGAGACCATTTGAAAACTTTTAAAATCGACAAGGAAATTCTAATTCTGAAAGAGGAACTAAGGGAGATGAAGCAGAATTGGGACATCACAGACAAGTAGTTGGTCAACATCAACAAATTTTGCATAAGAAGCATGCATAACTCGGCAACAACAATTTGCCTCCTTCACGACAAGGCTATTGATGATGATGCAAACAAATAGGCCTGCAAGGAATTCTACAAGTTCCTTACTGAGAACTGGGTTAGTGTCATTGAGATGGATGGGCTCCATAAGCCATCCCCCTAGGTCCAGGTCTATGTTTTTTCTAGTTGGTTAATGTTCCTTTGAACTTATGGGGTATACCTGTTGTCACGGAGGATGCACCTGCTTCTAAAAAGCAAATCAATACTAGTACTTATGCAATTTTGTGCAACATGTAAATGAATCTTGAGTTGTGGGTGAACTCAGAATGAGAAACAAATCTTTGGGTTGTGGGTCGGCTCCCTTTGAATATCTCCTAAACTAATGATGCATATAGAAAAGAGTAAGAAATGATTGGAACAAACTGAAAATTGAAACTATTCTAGGAGGTGATGCACCAAACTATGATGATGAAACTTGTCATAACTCACAAAAATCTATCAGAACCTCTGCCCACACAAGGTAATTAACTTTTCAATCACATGAGAATTTCTTAGAAAGGTTAAGTATTTAGTAAACTTGAAGGAAAATTTATTTCACAACATAAATTGACTAAAACCTGCAACACAAACTAAGACTTGTGATTCTAAAAAGCAATGATGCATGCACACTAAGGAGATAGAAGATTCAAGGTTTCAGATGAAACACAAAAATTACTTCTATCAAATCTTTCATGAACAAACACAATCACAAAGGCAAACTTGTGAAATTTTGTAAATAAAAGGAGTCTTTTTGCAAAAATAGAACTGAAACACTGTTGTAAATCTCTCTATATCAATGAATGAGTTACAAATCTTTGCAAATTCTCTTAAGGCAAGAAAATAACAAAGGCAAGAACTTAGGAAAAAGCTAACAAGCTTTCCTCTATATACAAAAAGTTAGGGTATGAAAACCCTAATCAAGAACTGCATTCTCCAAAAACCAACTAAAGTCTGAAATCTGAGCTTAGAAGAAAGGACTTAAAAATAGGTGCCAAATCTACATGAAAAGATGCCAAAATGTTGTCAAAATTCCCTCAAGTCAATGTGAAACCAAATAGATCTCCCAAAAAGAGCCCAAACTACTGAGAACTACCTCATCTCCACTCGAACTGTTGCCAAAACACTCTTTCTATTTTATGCATGTATGTGTAATAAGCAGAATTTTAGAATAAATATTAAAGTCTAGTAAAAAAGACACTCACTTTTAATATTTATTTTATCTACGTGACCTCACCCCTTATTATGTTTATATAAAAAATGTTAAAAGTGATTTATAATGATATCACTTTTATATTTATTTTACAATTTCAATTATTGCATGAATGCATAGAATAGAAAGAGAGGGATTCTTTAAAGTGCACTTATTAAATTAATTATTTTATTTAGATAAATAGAAGCTCTTAAATAAAGATTAAAATAATCTTTATATTACTTTTTGTTTTACTTCTATTTATATAGATAAAATAATTAATAATTTTTCATTGCTATTTACTTACACTTAAAATAAAATGGATTTTAATCCCCCTCGGCTACCATGACTTAGGACTTAAAGTCCTTGTGGGAGCTCAAGACTTCCGCCATCATATATAATAGCCAACAACAGTGAAAATTAATAAAGCCCATAAAAATCTTGGGCACAAATTAGGGCATAGAGAATAAAAAGCATAGAAAACCCTAAAAGATTTTTATTCCTTATCATTTTGTCTTCTCGGAGAAGACTCTTCTAGTGGCCATTTGCATTCTTATGCTTGCTAGATATGGAGTTCGAACTGAGGCTTTGCATGGTAAGGATTTATTTTCCTCTTCCTATCTCGACCCTTTTCTCTTTGGAAAAAGAAAAATAGAAACTTTCTATTGATGGATGCATGTATTTCATGCATGTGTTAGGGTTTCAGCTATACATGCAGTGCTTTATTGATATTTCACTATTATTGTATATATGTGTTTGACTATTCATGGTCGTGATTATGAGCTAATGATTTCTCTCTATGCATTTTTTCTTATCTTGGGGTGCTTGATCCCTATGACTATACTTCACTCATACATTGTCTTTCTTGTATGTAACTTCCCATTTCTCCGTGCATATTCTTTTCAACGGGTCTGCAACAATATTGATAATATTATCCATTAATTTGGATGAGCTACATTCATCTTTATATGACTGGGACTATATTACATGGATTGTCAAATCGCTACGCTATCGTTCATAACTATCTAGAAGCCCTTATGTTGATCTTTGTGCACTTTGCCCTGTGATTGTCTTTTGAAACCGCATTTTATTAATGTCTTGTGGTTGCGACTAAACCTTTGATCTTGAGGATATGTCAAGCATTACTTCCCTATTAAGATGGCTGCACCTTAATACAAGCCTTTGAACTTCTCTGTTTTGGCTTATGGTGAATAAGCACTTCCAATCCTCTATGAATAGTGTCTCCTTTCCTCAAGTTGTAAATGATCTTTGGAGTCATTGTTTCATAATAACCAATTCTTTATTTTATGAGTATCATTGGTACTGTATACTCCAAGCAGAGAAACTATGTTTGTGGGAACCTTCTCTTGATCTACAACTTGGTCAACATATGCTTTTCTTACTGTGTTATTGATGAAACTTTGTCATCATGCACAATTTCAAATATGGTCTATGACACTTCTATTAGGTTTAGGCTATCTGTGTGTATCCTTAAGACTGTGTATATGCCCTCTTGTTGTAGGTTATTCTTTCAAAGATATACTGTTATTTTTTGAAAATTATGTATGACTGTATTTTGGACTCTTAACAAACCTTAAATCTGCCACCATATGTTGTTGCTGTCCTTTTGATTCAAGGTGGCTATGTTAAAGATAGTTGCTCTTATACTCTAATTTCTTTGATTGCAGGTTTTCTCAAAACTTATGCACATATGGTTACTCTCATGAGCATGTTCTTGATGATGAGTAGGCTTCTTCAATGATTTGCTCACCTTCAACTGTGTATTGATATTCATACTGGATTTTATCACTGTTATTGGTATGTGTATAAATTGATTGTACATGACTATCATGTAGATGAATGCCCTTATTTTGGTGGTTGTATTTACTAATCTTGGGACAACTGTAACTTATCTTTGTTCTATTGGTTGCTCTTAATCTGGAAAGACAACTAGAACTGATTGTTTCTTTGAATTGATACAAGACATTTCCTTCTTTTGTATCTTCGTTATGTGCACTTGATTTGATCAAACTTCATACATCTTCTTTGTTGCTTTGCGTCAGTGGGTAACATTGTCCTTTAGTATTAACTGTCATGGGGATGTAATTACAATTAGGGCTAGTGACTTTGTCTCTTCATTGAAGTTGTAATGCTCGTGAATGTTTTAAACATGTTTTGATTATTGTTTGATTTCCTAAACACCACCCTTCAATGATTGATCTTTGTAGCTTCATACATGACTATTATAATCTCTTTATTGACTATCTTTTACTGTCGAGTATGTCGTTAGAGGCAATGAATATGCATTATTTAAATGTGAATGATGCTTGATAGCTTCCATTTCATTGATTGCATAGACTATATGTTTAATTATTAGCTTTGAGGATTAAATAATAACATGCAAACTTCCCTTAATGTTTTATATTGGATTCTATACCTCTGTGCATTGGCTCAGTCTGATATCATCTATGATTCAAAATAGTCACTGTACTTTTTGACTTTATAGGCATTAACTGAGCTTTATGCTTTCATTAACTGATCTCTCATGATAGATTTGACGTTTACTGTCAAAACTAATAGTCACTAATTGTTTTAATCCTCTTTTAGGCTTCTATGATTCTCTGTTGTGACTGTGTAAATCCACTTGACTATACATATTATTGTTAATTGTCTTTCTTATGTGCCATGGGTAGAGCTGCTTATGATCTTTAATATCATCATTTATGTGATTATGCTATAAGGGCCTACTCACTACTTTCATAAAGGTACTGATAATGTCTCTTAATGGGCTATAGTTTGAGCTATTATCTTGTTGAAGACTATTCTTCAATGGACTTTTTCTCCAATTATTTCAAATATGGGACTACATTCTGACCACACATTCCGATCTTATATGGTTTATGATTGAGACACTGTATTTTGATTATATTTAAGAAATTTGCTCCTTTGTATGACATTATAGCTATCCTTGATGACTTTATATCTTCATGGTTGGTATCAGCCTTCTTTATGTGAATTTTCTTGTGTATTTGTATTAGCTTCTCAAAAAATCTTTATCACTATAGTAACCCTCTTCATTACTGATCTTTGTGACAGTGAATTGATTGCTCTGCTTTAATGTTCTTTTGTAAAGCTTATTCACCATCTCTGCGGATATATTTTACATTTTCAATCAATTTCTTTTGTGATAATTTTAAATGATTGTCCTTTCATCATTTTATCTATGGTTTTAGCTTGGACTGCCGTACTGCTTTGTAGAAGACTGTCTACTACTATCAAGCTTGTTGTCCTTTTGGATGATGATACTCATTGTTTGTGGCTCATAAGCATTTTTCATTGTTATTTAAGATTTCCTAGAGTCTTTTTTTATCCAAGTTTTAAACAAATACTTCTCACTGTGACTATATTCTTTGGGGGATGTCTTTGCCCATTGTATGATATGAGGGTTCCTCAACTCTTTAGGAAGTCTACTGGTGTATTATCACTATGAATATATTATCTGTCATTGTAGTTGAGAAAATACATTTTACTTTCTGACAATGAAACTATGCAATCTTGACCCTAGAAATTGTCCTTCAAAGCCCTAATCACTGTCTTTTGATTCTCTTATCTTCATAGATCTTTTTCTTTGGCTTAGATATATTATTGTGCTTTGTCATCAAGGTATTATTTTTCCTTTGTGACCATTGAGATCTTTTATCACTTATGGCATCACAAACATTAATAACTAGCTTGACTTTTAGAAGTTTTATCGCTGTTGTTGATTGATTGCTATCTCTGCTTTTGTAATGCCCATTATCTATCAATATGGACTGCAACTTTATTCATTTTTGAAAAATCAACCTTTCTCTATCTTTGTGCTTTCTATGATTAATGACTTTAAGCTTTAGGGTTTACAACATTGTATGTTTGCTCTTTATAACCAACCTTTGTGATTAATACTAAGAGGGGGGGTGAATTAGTATGCCAAAAATTATTGTACTTAAACACTTTACTAGACTACCAGTAAACCGGTAAAACAGTTTAGCAAACAAACCAGTAAGCACACGTGCAAACCAAATAGCAAATAATGCATTCACCCACAGAAGCACAAACACCATAACACAACAGATTTTGACGTGGAAACCAAAATGGGAAAAAACCACGGTGAGATGAAACTCACAAGTAACTATTTGCAGAAAAGGAACCAGACCGGTTAAGGTCATAAAATGTTCTTTACCAAAACAGATCATGTTAGGAATCTCAATCTCTGTTAGGAGATAAGTCCGATTAAAGACTACCTTGCTAGAGGATTTTAGATCCGTAGATGTGAACCACCTTGTTAGAGGATTTACAAAAGGCTTTTGGGCCTACCCAATTAAGGGCTTCAGACTTGTCGAAGATGTGAGTAATCAACAAGTGAGTGATCTAGCAAATAGCACAGATTGCTTGGTTAGATCCTTGATAGCTCATTCCTAATGCATTCCAACATTACTTCAGTCTTCAACACATTCACACTCTATTTATCTTCCACAGACCTAAAATTGTCTTTTGTGTGCTCTCTTACAAAAATTCATCAACCACTTTAAACCCTAGCAACAACCTAAAACCCTAGACATGATGTCCTTATAAAGGAATCTGATTTCCTGTTGGTCCAATAGGATTACAATACAATTTCCTAGGTTCAATGCATCTAGACATATTAGGTAACATGACACAAAAAGCACTGCTAGAGTGTTGGCACTGCAAAACAATCAGTGGATGGTAACTCATCACAAAATGCTGGTTGGTAACTCATCACAGAGTATTACCGGTTCATACAAAATACCGGTTTAAGAAAAATATCGGTTGCCGGTTTGACAAAATGAAAACTAGGAAATATGAGTTGTGCCGCTTCGTTCCTTTGTACCGCTTGAGATCCTCGAACCGCTTGGGTTCTTCATACCGCTTCAGATCGGTAAACACTTTCTGCAAAACACCGATAGTCTAAAAGACTATAATACATCATACTGGTTGGAACAAATACCGGTTGAGTTTTAACTCATACATACAAAGAGTGATCTCAAATCAAGTGTGTGTCCATCAATGAAAATCACAACATCAATCATCAAAAATGCCAACAATCTCCCCCTTTGGCATTGATGGCAACACTTAGGAAACATTTTGATATCTAAGTGTTTTACAACAAAAATATGTCATAATCAAAATTACTCCCCCTAAGCATATACACTATCCCTTTTGCAAAAAATATAATATATACTACTCCTTAACAGAAATAACATGAAAGTATACATCAAAACATTCAAAATTTATACTTCTCCCCCTTTGCCAACAATGACAAAAGTATTGCAGACTAACCCCTATTTCATTAGTATTAAAATAATAAGAGTTTATGACAGTAAAGAGTAAAACTTATCAAAAACTAATTTAAAGTCCTGCAAAAATTGCTTCATGGATAAGGACCATGAGTCAAGTAGGGATGTAGCCACTTCTTTCTCTATCTGCATCTGGGAGACCTATTCTTCCATGGCATCTATCGTGCTCATCTCTTGAGTGACTGTTAGGGCATCAAGATTTAGATAGCATTTCTGGAGAATTTGTAGTATTGGCAGTAGGACCAGTTGAAGTTCCTGCAAATTTTGTCTCTGGTTGCTTATCTCTGCCTCTAGTCTTGCAGACTGCAGTTGAAGTCGGTGAACAGTTTGACCATATGTGGAAAAGCAATCATATGGCATCTTGAAGGTGCTAATAAATGACTGCATATTAGATTGCAGTTTGTCCTTCTGAGTGAGCACATCATCACAGAATAAATGAGGTTGGCAAATCTTGCTGAGTAGTAGATTGTCCTCATTTCTTGCATTTCTAATGTCTTTTTGTGCCTTCTGGAGATCAGACCGGAGCTCTGTTAACTTTCTCACCACTGCAGTGTCCAGAGCCTTTTGATGTTCCTTCTTGGAATTTGCTTCTGCAACCTCTTCCAGGCTTTGTACCTGGTCTTCTACAACTGTGCATAGGAGCTTCAATTGTGCAAGTGAGGAGTCGGTACTAGGAAGGTTCATACCGGATATCAAACTGGTAAGTGTTTCCACCGCCGTTTGGATAAAATCTTCCTCCTTTTTCCTCCTTAGATCATCCAATCGCTCTTGAGCAAGCTTGATGCTCTGCAACAGCTTTGATTCATTTGCAGACTGGAGATCAATAGGATTGGTGATGCCAGCCGGTTTATCCTGACTACCGGTTTCCATTGGAGTCTCCACATGTGTGCTCTTTTCCGCTACTTCCTTGTCCTTGGCTTTTTGCTAGTCTTCTTGAGCCTTCCTCTGCTCCTCTTCTTCTTTCTTTCTTTTCTCTTCTCCTTGTCTCTTCTCTTCATCTTTTCGCTTCTTCTCTTCTTCATCCTTCTTCTTCTCCTCTTCCTTCTTCCTCTTTTCCTCTTCATGTTTCTTCTCTTCCTCTTTCTACTTCTCCTCTTCTTTCTTTTCCTCTTCCTTCTTCTTCCTCTCTTCCTCTTGTTTCTTATGTTCCTCTTCTTTTCTCTTCTTCCCCTCTTCTTTTCTTTTATCCTCCTCCTCTTTCTTCTTTTTCTCCTCTTTTCTCTTATCCACTTCCTCTTTCCTCTTTTCCTCTTCTTTTCTCTTATCCTCTTCATCTTTCCTCTTTTCCTCTTCTTTTCTCTTATCCTCTTCATCTGCCTATTTCTTCTTTTCAGCTTCCTATTGCTTCTTTTCTTCTTCTGCCTTCTTTTCCTATCCTATTCCTTCTGATGGTGTGTCCTGAGTAACATTTTCACCATCTAAGGCATCAACATCAATGGGGTCCATTTTTTCTGTGACCGGTTCTTCTTCACTATTATACACCTCATCCAGTTTTCCAGTTTCTGGCTCTCACTCATCTTTTCTATTGACTTCAACCACTTGATGCATCTTAAGAGCTTCTTGAGCATGAGTATGTGTATCTTTGATCACTTCATTAACCTTTCCTTCCAGTAACAGGAGTCTTCTTCATCTCATGAAGAAGAGGCCTTTGTATTTATTCATAACTTCAAAAAGTTCTGAATTTGATACATCAGGAAAATGTTGAGCAAATCTTTCCTCTCTCATTTCCTGCTTTTTTTCTATGGCAATGCACCATTTATTGTCTAAAGAATTATACAAAGAATCTGGTGTCTCGGATCTAATTTTTGAAGGCAACCAGTCATTAACACACAAATACTTAATGATTTCATGTTCAACTTCTTCCTTTTCATCATCATTGAAGTCATCAAAACAATCAATTAAATCATTCAACACTTTTCTCCTAATACTCTTTATAGTTCTTTAACAATGTGTCAAAGGTTTGTAAGAAGAAATGTCAATATTTACCAGTGCAGATGATGTCGGTTCATTCTTTGTCTTTTTCTTTGTTTACCTGATCTTCTTAGGCAGTTCTTCTGACACAATTTCTTCTAAGTCAGGTGTATTGCTTTTTGTCTTCTGCTTCCTCTCGAAGACTTTTGCAAGTACAGCTTCCGGTTTCTTCTTAGATGGTGATCGCTTGGTCACTTTGGGACTGGCTGCAGTAACTGGTGCCAATGCTGAAGGCACTGTCTTTCCTTTCTTTTCTGAGGGTTCTGTAATTGGTGTAACCCTTTCCAAATAAGTGTCGGTTCTCTTTGCCTTAGGATCAAGGGGTGAGGCAATTAGGGTAGAAGCATACCCGTCCAGCATATCATTCATTACCTCATAGCCCATAGGCTCTACTTCTTCCTGCCTAGGCTCAACGGCCTCCATTATGCATTCATCCACTTTGATGATGAAGCAGATGTCTTCCTCATACTTTTTGACTAAATCACCAGATATTCTTATCCTTTGCCTCATCTTGCGTATGAACTCATCAAAGTATTTGTTCAGTGCTTCCGGATAGCCGGTTCCAACCGCTTGTAGGCTTTCCTTGATTTGTTTTATCACCGGTTGGTCGGCAGACCACTGAATGTCACCTACTCCTGGAAAGTAGCCTTGCATGTAAAAGAACAACCCAACCAGTAGTTGTCTGAACTTGAATCTCAGTGCATTTTCCTATTTGATCGACTTAAGATTCAACATAAGTTGTCTTTGCATACAAGTGCACAAATCAAATGATGCATCCTCCTTCATCATCCTGTAAGCAGCATTTATTGTTGCAGCAGAGACAAAATTAATTCTGCTGGCAGAGAATGTCCGGTAACCTATCACCATGCAGGCATACTTGACCAGATCATCCTTGATTGAGTTGACGGTCATACCATGTGATACGCTCACTGAACAGGTGAGCTTGGACATTACAGTCTTGCTGACCTTCCTTAGGGCTGGCACTTTCCCTATGTTACAGAAAGTGGTGATGGCATGAATCGCTTCTGGTGTGATATCATGCGTCTACTCAAGGTACATCTTATCACCATGTACCCTGCTTAGAATAATACAAATGTGATCATCTGAAAATTCTTCAAGAAAGTAAACTGCATTTTGAAGTTTCTTCTTTTCTAGAATGCTGAATTCCGGTTTAATCTTCTTATCCTTTCCGCAAAACAGGCTCAGTTGGGAATGGATCACAAGAGACCCTAGGTCTTCAATTTTGCAGTCTATGTAGTTGGAAATTCCTTCTTCTACTATTACACTAGTAGGTACTTGAGACAGGGCATTGTATTTCGACTTTCATTGTATGAAATCCATAGAATCAACAGCTGCACTAGAGCTATCATGAGATGCGGAAGCCACGATAAATGAATAATTATGAGAAATACCTTCGCAGATTGAAATTTAGGGCTTCGCAATTTGAACTTTGCTTCACACTCCTTTAGTTGCAGAGATACCGCTTTGCCTTCTACACTCCTCCAACATATGTTTGCTTCAGATTCTTCTTCGAGAATTTGATAAATTCTTTGATTCGCAGTGTAAATCGCTTTCCTTCGCTCTGCACTTGAAAAACTTCTTCGCTCGAAAAATGATAAGTGAGAAATAATTTCAAAATTCCTTTTAAATAGGTTCTCCACCTACCATAATAAATGCTCCAATATTAGGGCATAAACCCTAATTTGCCTTTTACCATTTTTGATCTTCTGCCGACTGATAGGTATCTCATACTGTTTAAGGTTTTTTACCGGTGTAAACCGGAGGTTCGAGGTATTTCGTCATTTTCTCCCCCTAAGCTTTTCTGATGCTTAGTTTACCGGTTCCGTGATTTCCACACTAGGTGCAGAAACCGGTTCTTCTTCCAACACCGCTGGTTTCTTTTTCCAGGTTTTGTTCATATCTGTTTGAACCATTTCAATATCAATCTTTCCTTCCAGAGTGACCGATATGTCATCCGATGTGTTCATTCTTGTTCTGCAGAATCTGGCAATGTGACCTGGTTTGTTGCAATGATAGTAGACCATTCCAGGCGCTCTCCAAGGTCCATTATTTATGTTACCATTCTTCCTTCTGCATGTTGCAGCAGTGTGACCATGACAATGACAGATCAAACAGTTTGGTCTCCATCTGGTTGCCGCTTGATAGCCATCGCTTCCTGACTGATGATTAAAGGTATTAAACTGGTTGTGTTTCTAGTTCACAAAAGGTTCCAGACCAACTCCTTGAGTCCTCTGAGGATATCTTCCAATGTTGTTCATAACAGACCTGCATTCAGATGCTCTATGCCCAAACTTGTTGCATGCATAACAATTACCATTGAACTTATTGGATCTAGGTACATTGTTTATAAAGTAAGGAAAATTATTGTAGGCTTTGCTCCTACACACATTAGCAATATGTCGTTCTTTAAGATAGTTAAAGCAAACAGGTTTAAACTTTTCCTTACCTTTATCCTTTAATGCCGGTTATTTCTTCAATGCTTCAGTATTTGCACCAGAGGTCTCACCTTCCTCATGACCAGAGTAACCAAGTCCATCAGTATTATTGACAGGTTTGGCCGATCCAAGCTTTTGCTCTAGATTAACAGTACTCTTGTTGAACTTAGCAAGTATTTCCTTTGACTCAGAGAGTTCTTTGGCAATAGCAGCATTTGTTTCCATCAAGTTTGCATTCTCGGAGATGGCTATGTTTAGTTATCCTTGCATGTCTTCCTTTTCCACTTTGCTCGCATGGAGTTGAGCAGTTAGGGCATTGATCTCTTGCTTTAGCTTGGAGATCTCATGATCTTTGTCTTTTACCAGATCTTTAGCTTTCCTCCGGTTCTCAAGTTCTTGGCACATTCGAATAGTCAGTCCTTCCAACTCTTTTTTCAAGTTGGAATTGGATTCATTCAGCTTTTCTACTTCTTGAATTAGGGCTTCCATGTCCGCTTCATCAGAAGAACTATTTTCAGATAGCTCCATCAGTTTTTCAGCATGTTCTCTCCTTTTTGCCTGAGAGGCCTTATATTTGACCATAACATCATCATAGGCTTGCTCAGACTGAGTGAGCCAATGAGTAAGTTCCCTCACAGTGTATTCCCCCATATCTCTTTCCAAGTGGTTAGACTTATAGAAAGGTTGGCTTATAGAAAGGTTGGCTCTGATACCAATTGATGAATACTAAGAGGGGGGATGAATTAGTATGCCAAAAATTACTATACTTAAACACTTTACTAGACTACCAGTAAACCGGCAAAATAGTTTAGCAAACAAACCGGTAAGTACACATGCAAACCAAATAGCAAATAATGGATTCACCCACAGAAGCACAAACACCATAACACAATAGATTTTGATGTGGAAACCAAAATGGGAAAAAACCACGGTGAGATGAAACTCACAAGTAACTATCTACAGAATAGGAACCAGACCGGTTAAGGTCATACAATGTTCTTTACCAAAACAGATCCTGTTAGGAATCTCAATCTCTGTTAGGAGATAAGTCCGATTAAAGACTACCTTGCTAGAGGATTTTAAATCCACATATGTGAACCACCTTGTTAGAGGATTTACAAAAGACTTTTGGGCCTACCCAGTTAAGGGCTTCAGACTAGTCGAAGATGTGAGTAATCAACAAGTGAGTGATCTAGCAAATAGCACAGATTGCTTGGTTAGATCCTTGATAGCTCATTCCTAATGCATTCTAGCATTACTTCAGTCTTCAACACATTCACACTCTATCTATCTTCCACAGACCTGAACTTGTCTTCTATGTGCTCTCTTACAAAAACTCATCAACCACCTTAAACCCTAGCAACAACCTAAAACCCTAGACATGATGTCCTTATAAAGGAATCTGATTTCCTATCGGTCCAATAGGATTACAATACAATTTCCTAGGCTCAATGCATCTAGACATATTTGGTAACACAACACAAAAAGCACCACCAGAGTGTAGGCACCGCCAAACAATCGGTGGATGGTAACTCATCACAGAGTATTACCGGTTCATACAAAATACCAATTTAAGAAAAATACTGGTTGCCATTTTGACAAAATGAAGACTGGGAAATATGAGTTGTGCCGCTTCGTTCCTTCATACCGCTTGAGATCCTCGAACCGCTTGGGGCCTTCATACTGCTTCAGATCGATAAACACTTTCAACAAAACACCGATAGTCTAAAAGACTATAATACATCATACCGGTTGGAACAAATACTGGTTGAGTTTTAACTCATACATACAAAGAGTGAACTCAAATCAAGTGTGTGTCCATCAATGACAATCACAACATCAATCATAAAAAATGCCAACACTTTGAATCTTCAATTGTTGTTAACAGTGATTGTAGTAGCATACTAGAGTTGGGACTGCAAATACAGTGAAATGCCACTAATTTTCCTTTTTCTCTCTTATTGACATGATGGCTCTAGTTAGTTGTTTTTCCATTGAGTGCAACCTTATTCATTGTTGTATGTGGTGTCAATGGAAGGTATTTTATACTGCCATCAAATGACAGTATATGGGAGCATGAATACAACTGCATTATGTGGTTAACAATTGAGTAGTGTCACCCTATGAGTGATGACTTGTATGTTGAGCTCAACCCTTGTGGGAGCCCATTTTTCCCCACATACTTGATGTGCTTTATCATTTGATCTTATGCTCATTTTTAGTAGATGTATACTTGAAAAGTAGAATATATTAGAGATAAGGATCCTGAGGTGTAACACATCTCTTTCCATATCTGTAGGTATTGTCGGAGCAACCTATTTTCGAGAGTGGAAGATGGAGCCTCATCAGCTTCAACCGTTCATCATTTGCAAGGCAATGACAGATCTCTATCTTTTCTATATTCCATTTTACAAGTGTTTCTTTATTCTTCTGCACTTGTTCAGTTATACCCACGGCTTGTGTGGGCCCTTGCACATTTATGTAAATAAAGAGATACTCTATGCAATCATTTTTATATACATTCTTTGAAATACTTTGCACAATGAACAAAAATTTCATATTTCTTGCCAAACTTATGAAATGAAGAAAGTTTGAAAAGTTTTTTGTTTGTGTACCTTCCTTTAGTTTCATGTACAAGGCCTGTAATAGGCCACTAAATTTAGTTGGTGCAAAATTTAAATAACATTATGGCGACCTCTCAGGGGTGTTTGCCTCCTAAACATAGTGAGCTTGACCAGTAGCCTTTGTTGCATCCATTGATGCAGAGTCATGCCTCTTCACCTTTTATCTTGAAATCACTTGTAACTCAGCTATTATAGAAAACAAAACAACAGGAAAAAATGAAATAGAAAATAAAAGGATGGCTCCACAAATGAGCCTACAAGTTGTGCAACAACTGCTTATTGAAACAAACTAGCCTGAAATAGAGCTAGAAGATGTGCAACAAACACACTTATTGAAAAAAAAACTAAAAATAAACCTATCCTATGCTAACCAGAAATGGGATCGAATCAAAAGAAATCATTGACTAGTTCTGAAAAGTAACTACCCATTCTTGACAAAATTCCATATTGATGTTTTTGGGTATCTACAAATAACATTAGGCTGAAAATATGCCTTAGACAATGTTGGATAACCTCTTTAGGAATGATAAACAGACCTTTTACCTCTTTCAGTTGTTTTGATTAAGTAAAAACAGGTTTTTGAAAGGAACTCGAACCTTATTACATATCAGGAGAAAGAAAGCATTAAAGCAGAAGAAAACCGTGCCTGATCACCCAAACAAAAAATAGTTCCCAAGCAAAACAAAAAGGGAACTCAAAACACATAAAGCCTTTCAAAGATAGCAAAACGATAGCAAAAGGACAGCACAAAGACAAAGACAGAGACTGAGATAGCTAAATATTTTTCATAATATCTTCTGCATGAACTGCCATCTGCTTCATGTTGTCCACAGAGTTCTTCAATTCATCCAGCTCTCATCCCTTGATATCACCCTGATTCCTGGTGTTGGCCCTAGTTCTCTTCTCGTGACCTTTTTTCTCCATCTGGTCCTTGTCGCCCTCCTTGTCTTTAATGTTATCAAATTTATTAATCAGAATATTCATTTTATCCACATAGGCCTTAAGAATTTAGAAATTTTGTTTAGCAATCCTCTTCACAGTTAATTCCATCTTGTCGACTCTATTGACCAGGTTGTTCATGGTAGTTTCCAGACCATTCGCCTCTCTATTCCCTTCCATTTCCTTAACCTTCGGTTATGTTTCAAGAATTTTACCGACCATGGCCTCAATAGCTTCAGCATTGTTGATAGCAAGCACTAATTCTTTAACATTTTTAGAAAGAGGCTTCTCGCCTATTGTGGCATTTTTTATAACATTAATATCATTCTTCAGGTTGCTGATATCTTTCACAATTTTGTTGATGGTTTTACAAAATCCCTTAATACTCACAGTTGTTCATACTCACATCCTTTTGCAAATGAAGAGATGATTGGGATGTAAACCTCTTCTGCTATAAGTTCATGATCAGGATCTTCAGCCTTCAGACTTTCATGCTCAATTGCAAGCATGATTTGCAATGCTTTGTTGTCCTCTTCTCTGGATAACTGCCTAATAGGACAACCTCTTGAGAGTGCAAGCTCTTGTGTCATACCTATTTTTCCTTGATGAATTATTTCATTATTGCCTCCTGTTGTAAAGGTCAGTTCACATTGTCTTGATCATCATCAACAAACAAAGGAAGCTCAACAAATAGTTCAACATGAATCATTCCTTTCTCTTGGGTTTGTTGTTCTAGACTGCTAACCATTTCCACCTCAAACAATAGATCTGCCTTATCATATTGAACATTTTCTGCATGTGTTACCTCTTCTATCATAGGTGAAGATACCATGGTTGGAGGTTCTTGGAAGTGCTTGGCTGAAACTAGGTACTGAAAGAATCCGATCTTTCTAAAATTGAACTGAAAAAGACTTCATTTTCTCATTTTTTGCTTACATTACCCTTGTAATCTTTTCCTCGTACTACTTTCTTTGGTCCTACATCTCTTTCTCTCAAAGATGAATCTGATAAGCCATCTCATCTTCTTCGACACTATCAACCTTCTGTCTAGAAACCATGATATTTTCTTCCTGTGGTAGATCCTCATCATCTTCTTGTCGGTTCATAAATACACAAATAGCAATATTTGCGTGAACTTGTGGACCCTTTTTCTCATATGTGTCATGCACTCAATATTTACAAACTATGGAATTATGATGCTCCTGATGGGCTTGACCTTGGATTTCTTTGGGATAAGTACAGTGATTTTGAATCTCAGGTTGGCAAAGCAGTGACTTCCCTATATAAATTTGTAACATATATTTTAACTCTTGGATTTCCTGGGAGGGGACTGATACAACAAGACTTTGGAGTGCTTCTTGATAATCTAAGGCTGGGATAGTAGTTAAAAGTGGGGCTAGTAATAGCATATTTGGCTGTATTTCTAGAAGAATTGGCATAAGAGCTCAAGGAGCTAACTTTCCAGCCAGAATTAAACTATTCTCTGCTATAATAGTGCCATTAAAAGCATCTGGCAAGGTAAAACCTCGCATAGACTGAATCATTATAGATATATCACTATTAAGAGATCTCAAAAAGTATAAGAAAGCATGGTCATGTGTAGGTCTTACCGATGTCAGAATCCTGCTCCATGTCTTTTGGAAGCGATCATTGAAATCGGACATGAGCTCATGTTGTGCTCTCTTTATTGTAGATAGTTATTCTATCAATAACATAATGTTAGATCTATCTTCAAAGTGTTTGTTCAAAGCAGCTCATAATTGATCCCAAGTTCTGATAGAAGCTACAGGTAGCTGTCTGAACCATTGCAATTTTTTTCCCTTGAATGACATGGCAAGCAATCTGATTGCAATATTCTCTTGTGTGATATAGTGAACTGCACATAGTGATGCAATATCTCTGATATGATCTACAACTCTTGTTTGGTCTTCACCAGTAAAATATGCTAATCTTCAATGTAACTTAAGGTATGTCATCATATTGTGTCAAAATCAAGGGGGTGCCTTGATAAAATGACACGAATGGCTAATTCCTTGGTGGATTATGAGCCATCTAAATTAGTGTTGGTACATCTTTTGAATGCTGATAACATTTGGTCTCGAAACCAAGATCACAGAGTCGCTAGGTATTTGTGTTGAAAACCTCCGAGAGGTTGAAAATTGTTGTTCAATACCCAAAACAATAGTATGAAATAAGTCTTTTCCTAAACTGAGAATTAGTTTAGGGTCCCACCGGGCGTGCCAAAAACTATTGTCATGAAGGATGCACCCACTTCTGCAAAACAAATCAATACAAGTACGTATGCAATCCTGTGCAACATGGAAACGAATCTCGAGTTGTGGGTGAACTCAAAATGAGAAACGAATCTCTAGGTTGTGGGTCGGCTCCATTTGAATACCTCCTAAAACTAATGATGGGTATGGAAAAGAGTAAGAAATGATTGGAACAAGATGAAAATTGAAACTATTTTAAGAGGTGATGCACCAAACTATGATGATGAAACTTGCCATAACTCACAAAAATCTATCAGAAACTTTTCCCACACAAGGTAATTAACTTTTCAATCACATGAGCATTTCTTAGAAAGGTTAAGTATTTAGTAAACTTGGAAGGAAAAATTATTTCACAACATAAATTGACTAAAACCTATAACACAAACTAAGACCTATGATTCTGAAAAGCAATGATGCATGTACACTAGGGAGATGGAAGATTCAAGGTTTCAGATGAAACACAAAAAATACTTCTATCAAATCTATCATGCACAAACACAATCACAAAGGCAAACTCATGAAATTTTGTAAATAAAAGGAGTCTTTTTGCAAAAATAGAACTGAAACACTATTGTAAATCTCTCTATATCAATGAACGAGTTACAAATCTCTACAAATTCTCTCAAGGTAAGAGAATAATAAAGGTGAGAACTGAGGAAAAAGATAACAATTTTTCCTTTATATACAACAAACTAGGGTATGCAAACCCTTATCAAGAACTGCACTCTCCAAAAAACAACTAAAGTCTGAAATCCGAGCTCAGAAGAAAAGCTTAAAAAATAGGTGCCAAATCTGCATGAAAAGATACCAAAATACAGTCAAAATGCCCTCAAGTCAATTTGCAACCAAAAAGATCTTCCAAAAAGAGCCCAAACTGCTGAAAACTGCCTCCTCTCATCTCCACTCAAACTCCTACTGAAACACTCTTTCTATTTTATGCATGTATGTGTATTAAGGGGAATTTTAGAATAAATATTAAAGTCTAGTCGAAAAGACTTTCACTTTTAATATTTATTTTATCTTCATAACTTCATCCTTTATTATGTTTATATAACAAATATTAAAAGTGATTTTTAATGATATCACTTTTATATTTATTTTATAATTTCAATTATTACATGAATGCATAGAATAGAAAGAGAGAGATTCTTTAAAGTGCACTTTTTAAATTAATTATTTTATTTAGATAAATAGAAGCTCTTAAATAAAGATTAAAATAATATTTATAATACTTTTTGTTTTACTTCTATTTATATAGATAAAATAATTAATAATTTATCATTGCTATTTACTTACACTTAAAAGAAAATGGGTTTTAAGCCCCCTCGGCTACCATGACTTGGGACTTAAAGTCCTTATGGGAGCTCACGACTTCCACCACCATATATAATAGCCAACAAAAGTGAAAAGTAATAAAGCCCATAAAAATCTTTGGCACGAATTAGGGCATGGAGAATAAAAAGCATAGAAAACCCTAAAAGATTTGTATTCCTTATCATTTTGTCTTCTCAGATAAGACTCTTCTAGCATTCATTTGTGCATGATTTTTCTTGTTGGATCTGGAGTTCAAACTGAGGCCTTTGCATTGTAAGGATTTATTTTCATCTTCCTATCTCTGCTCTTTTCTCTTTGGAAAAAGAAAAATAGAATCTTTGTTTTGATGGATGCATGTATTTCATGCATGTGTTAGGGTTTCATCTATAGATACAATGTTCTATTGATATTTTGTTGTTATTGTATATATGTGTTTGATTGTTCATGGGCGCCATTGTGAGCTTATAATTTCTCTTTGTACATTTTTTCTTGTCTCAGGGTGCTTGATCCCTAAGACTGTACTTAACTCATACATTATCTTTCTTGTATGTAACTTCCCATTTCTCTGTGCATATTCTTTTCAATAGGTCTGTAACAATATTGATCATATTCCCCATTAATTTGGATGAACTGCATTCATTTTTATGTGACAAGGATTGGATTACATCGATTTTCAAAATGCTACGATATCATTCATAACTATCTTGAAGCCCTTATGTTGATCTTTGTGCACTTTCCCCTGTGGCTGTATTTTGAAACCACATTTGATTACTGTCTCATGGTTGTGACTAGACCTTTGATCTTGAGGATATGACAAGCATTACTGCCCTATTAAGATGACTGCACCTTAATACAAGCCCTTGAACTTTTTTGTTTTGGCTTATGATGAATAAACACTCCCAATCCTCTATGAATAGTATATCCTTTCCTCAGGTTGCAAATGATCTTTTGGAGTCATTGTTTCATAATAACTGGTTATTTCTTCTATGAGTATCATTGGCACTGTATACTCCAAGTAGAGGAACTCTATTTGTGGGCACCTTCTCTTGATATACAACCTAATCAACATATGCTTTTCTCACTATATTATTGATGAAACTTTGTCATCATGCACCATTTCAAATATGGTCTAAGACATGTCTCTTAGATTTAGGCTATTTGTGTGTATCCTTAAGACTGTGTATATGCCCTCTTGTTGTAGCTTATTCTTTCAAAGATGATATACTCTCTTATTTTTTGAAAATTTTGTATGACTATATTTTGGACTCTTAAAAAACCTTAAGTCTGCCACCATATGTTGTCACTATCCTTTTCATTCAAGGTGTCTGTGTTAAAGATAGTTGCTCTTATACTCTAATTTCTTTCATTGTTCATTGATTGTGGGCATTCTCAAAACTTATGCACATATGGTTACTCTCATGAGTATGTTATTGATGATGAATAGGCTTCTTCAATGCTTTGCTCACCTTCAACTATGTATTGATATTCATACTAGATTTGATCACTGTTATTGATCTCTGTACACATTGATTGTACATGACTATCATGTAGATGAATGCCCTTATTTTGGTGGTTGTATTTACTAATCTTGGGATAGATGTAACCTATCTTTGTTCTATTGGTTGCTCTTAATCTTGAAAGACAACTAGAACTAATTATTTCTTTGAAATGATAAAGGCCATTTCCTTCTTCTGTATCTCTATTATGTGCACTTGATTTGATCATACTTCATACATATTCTTTGATTTTTTGTGTAAGTGGGTAAAAATGTCCTTTAGTATTAACTATCATGGGGATGTGAGTGCAATTAGGGTCAGTGAATTTGTCTCTTCATTGAATCTATAATGCTCATGATTGTTTTAGACATGTTTTTATTATTGTTTGATTGCCTAAACACTACCCTTCAATGATTGATCTTTCTAGCTTCATAAATGACTGTTATAATCTCTTTATTGACTATCTTTTATTGTCGAGTCTTTCCTTAGAGGCAATGAATGTGCATTATTTAAAGGTGAATGACATTTGATAGCCTCCATTTCATTGATTGCATAGACTGTATGCTTAATTATTAGCTTTGAGGACTGGATACTAACCTACGGACTTCCCTTAATGTTTTGTATCAACTTCTAAACCTTTGTGCATTGGTTCAATCTAGTATCATCATTGATTCAAAATAGTCACTATACTTTTGACTTTATAGGCATTAACTAAGATTTATGCTTTCATTGACTGATCTCTCATGATAGATTTGGTGTTTACTATCAAAACTGTCACTAATTGTTCTATTCCTCTTGGAGGCTGCTATGATGCTCTGTTGTGACTGTGTAAATCCATTTGACTATACATGTTGTTAAATGTCTTTCTTGTGTGCCATGGGTAGAGCTGCTTATGATCTTAACTATCTTTATTTATGTGATTACCCTATAAGGGCCTACTCACTGCTTTTATAGAGGTATTGAGGTTGTCTCTTAATGGGCTATACCTTGAGTTATTACCTTTTTCAAGACTACTCTTCAATGGACTTTTCTGCCAAGTATTTCAAATCTAGGACTACATTTTGACCAAATATTTTGATCTTCTATGGTTTATGACCGAGCCATTGTATTTTGATTATATTTAAGAAATCTGCTCCTTTGTAGGACATTATAGCTATCCTTGATGACATTATATCTTCATGGTTGGTCTCAGACTTCTTTATGTGACTTCTTGTGTATTTGTATTAGTTTCTCAAAAAATCTTTATCACTGTAGTAACTCTCTTTATTACTGATCTTTGTGACAATAAATTGATTGCTTTGCTTTGATGTTCTTTTGTAAATCTTATTCACTGTCTCTGGGGATATATTTTACATTTCCAATGGCTTTGTTTTGTGACAATCTTAAATGATTATCCTTTTATCATTTTATCTATGCTTTTAGCTTGGACTGACGTACTACTTTGTAGACTGTCTACAACTATCAAGCGTGTTGTCCTTTTGGATGATGATACTCATTTTTTGTGACTCATACACATTTTTCATTGTTATTTCAATTTCCTTGGAGTCTTTATTATCCAAGTTTTAAACAAATACTGCTCACCGTGACTATCTTCTTTCATGGATGTCTCTAACTATTGGATGATATGAGGGTTCCTCAACTCTTTAGGAAGTATGCTGATGTATTATCACTGTGAATACATTATCTGTCATTGTAGTAGAGAAAATACCTTTTACTTTGTGATAATGAAACTATGCAATCTTGACCCTATAAATTGTCCTTCAAATCCCTAATCACTGCCTTTTGATTCTCTTATCTTCATAGATCCTATGCTTTGGCTTAGATATAATATTATGCTTTTTCATTAAGGTATTATTGTTTCTTTGTGACCACCGAGATCTTTTATCATTTATGGCATCTCAAACATTAATAACTGGCTTGACTTTTAGAATTTTTATCACGATTGTTGATTGATTGGTATCTCTGCTTTTGTAATGTCCATTGCCTGTCAATATGGACTGCAACTTTATTCATTTTTGAAAAATCAACCTTTCTCTATCTTTGTGCCTTATATGATTAATGAGTTTAAGCTTTAGGGTCTACAACATTGTATGTTTGATCTTTATAACCAACTTTTGAATCTTCAATTATTGTTAACAGTGAATGTAGCAGCATACTAGAGCTAGGACTGGGAATACAGTGAAATGCCACTATTTTTCCTTTTTCTCTCGTATTCACCTGATGGCTCTAGTTAGTTGTTTTTCTAGTGAGTGCAACCTTATTCATTGTTGTATGTGTTGTCATTAGATGGTGGTTTATACTGTCAGTGAATGACAGTATATGGGACCATGGATATAGTTGCATTATGTGGTTAACAACTAGTTAGTGTCACGATGTGAGTGATGACTTGTATGTTGAGCTCAACCCTTGTGGGAGCCCATTTTTTCCCACATACTTGATGAGCTTTATCATTTGATCTGATGCTTATTTGTAGTAGATGTATACTTGAAAAGTAGAATATATTAGAGATAAGGATCCTGAGCTCTAACACATCTCTTTCCATCTTTGTAGGTACTGTCAAAGCAACCTATGTTCGAGAGCGGAAGATGCAACCTTGTCAGCTTCAATGGTTCATCATTTGCAAAGGCAATGATGGATATTTATTTTTTCTATATTCCATTTTACAAGTGTTTCTTTCTTCTTTTGCACTTGTTCAGTTATACCCATGGCTTGTATGGGCCCTTACACATTTATGTAAATAAAGAGCTATTCTATGTAATCATTTTTATAAACATTCTTTGAAATACTTTTCACAATGAACAAAACTTTCATATTTCTTGCCAAACTTATGAAATGAAGAAAGTTTGAAAGGTTTTTTGTTTGTGTACCTTCCTTCAGGTTCATGTGTAAGGCCTATAATAGGTCGCTAAATGTAATTGGTGCAAAATGTAAATAACAATACACCTGCAACTCTCCCTACTTCTCTAGACTCTCATTCTAAGTTTTTTTTTGTTTTGTGTTAAGATGACGTTAAAGTAATGTTGATTGTCCCTGGACTATGTTAAGTGTCGGTGCCCTACTTAATGTTGCTTATATAATAAGAAGCATTTGTTGTCTTGATGACGATTTTAATGTATTCATCACTTGTTGTCATTGATGAAACACTCTCACACACACATATGATTACATTGACTACCAGTGTAACTTCATTGGTTTACACTGTTAACCGGTATGTTTAAGGTTCATCTCTAACCGGTACTTTGTGTCAACCGGTATGTGCATAAGAGACAATCTATGGCTACACTAAGTCAGCATCAAAATGAAGATGAAGATGAAGATGAAGATGGAGATCAAGCAGAAGATTCCAGGACAATGGATCACTTGTTTTGTTCCAACCAGTATTGACTGTTCTAACCGGTATCTAATTTTGTGATGAGTTACCAGCACCAACTTCTTGGCGGTCATTTTTATGATGAGTTATGATTACTTGTCTACATACACTGCACCTAGGAAATTGTGTTTTGATTTCCTTAGGCTGACATAAGATTTTAATGTCTATATTAAGACATCTTAGTGAATCATTTACTAGTGATAAAGAATGATGTTATGCGAATAATGATATGCATAAAGAGTGAAAGATTTTATTGAAGAGCAATAAGTGTTATGATGAAGAGAAGTGTTGAATGTACTTAGAATGATCTGATCAAGCAAGTATTGTGCTACTCAAAACAAATCAAACCATTCTTGTTGTTTTCTAATCATTACAACAAAATCAAAATCCCCTAACTGGGTAAGCTCTAGCAAGCTTCATTGTAAAAATCCTCTAACAAGGTAATCCATTAGTTTGGATTCTCAAATCCTCCAACAAGGTTACTCCTAACATGGTAGTACTCTTAACAGGGTATAAGCTTCTAATCAATATTGGGATCTCTAACAAGATTCGCTCCTAGCAGAGAACTTTGTAATACCTTAACCGGTCAGTTCTCTATTACTGCAAATAGTTAACTTGTGAGTTCCATCTCACCGTGGTTTTTACCTTTTTGGGTTTTCCACATATAAACACTTGTGTTATGGTGGATGTTTTACTTTTTGTGGATGTTGTTATATCATTTCGGATAGCATCTATTTTGTTTAAATGCTTGATTAAGTTCATCTACCGATTAGTGTTTGAAGTAGTGTTTTATTTGGTGTCACTGATTCACTCCCCCCTTTCAGTGCTTTTCAAGTCCATCAATTGGTATCAAAGCCTAACTTCTTTGAATCCTAACCACTTAGAAGGGAGTCTTGAAACTACCATGGGGGACAGGAGATACTTCGAGATGGTTAGAGAGCTAGAAGCTAGCAGAAATGAAGTTGAATCCCTTAGGGGCAAACTGAAAGCTTCTCAAGTCAAAAGGAGAGAGCTATATGAAAAAATGTTAGAAATATCTGATAATAGTTCTTCAGATGAAGCCAATATTGAAGCTTTAGCAGATGAAGTTGAAAAGGTGAACGATGAGAAACTGAATCTAAGGAGGGAGCTAGAAGGTCTAACTATCCACATGAGTCAGGAACTAGAAGCCAGAAGAGCTGCTGAAGACCTTATCAAGGAAAGAGATCAAGAGATTATAAAGATAAAACGGGAAAAAGATACTATGCATGAAAACTTGATTGCTAAAATAGAAGAAAAGGAGAATCTAAAGCTAGATCTTGAGTTGGCATCACCTCTAAAAGAGAACCTGTCTAAGCATAATGAAGATCTTGTCAAAAAGATTACTGAAGCCAATGAGAAATTGGATAAGTTCGTCAAAAGCTCTACCATGCTGGAAGAACAAATTCAATCATAGAGAACGAAGCATGATATCTCTGGACTTGGTTTTCATACAACTGAAAAAGGTGAATCCTCTGGTTCAAAGAGCAACTATCCAAAGAACAAAACTGCTCCTAGAGTCAATAAGATACCGGTAAGAAGGTTTTTAAACCTGTCTGCTTTATTTTCCATAAGCCTGGTCATACTACAAATATCTATAGAGACAAACCTAACAGAAATACAAATTACAATACTAATGCTAGGTATGTGTCAAGAAAGTTTGAAGGTCATTGCTTCACATGTGGAATGTATGGGCATAGACATATTGAGTGCAAATATGGAGCAAACAATCTTGTACCACACATGCATCCTAGATCAAATGGTGACCGGATGAGGAGCTTTGATAATCGGGTAAACCTGACTTGGCAAAGATCCTACGACAACTGAGTCCATTCGAGATGGAAAAGGTAAAAAATGTTATTTGCACCATCTGTAATAACTTTGGTCATGTGGCTATGAAATGTAGGAGAAGAACATGAGGAGGAAATGCAGGACCTTGGAGATCATCTGGTATGGTCTGTTACCACTGCAACAAACCGGGGGACTTAGCAAAGTTTTGTAGATCAAGAAATAGAAGACTGGTCAACTCTTTCAAGGATCAGAAAGGAAAGCAAGAAGTTGATGTTGAAGAAACTAGAGAGGATATGAATCAGATTTGGAAAAATAAAAGTGATGACTCGCTTGGAGAAGAAACTGTTCCTTCACCTAGTGAAGAGAACCCAGCACCGGTGACTTAAGCCTATTTAACATGGCTAAGGGGAGCTTAACGGTAAAACATCTCTGAACCCCTTGTATAATGAGCGGGAAAGAATTTTTGAATTATGAATTTTGCTGACTTTTTTATTGACGTGTTATCAACCAGTTTTTCACTTAAGCGATGAAATTAGGGTTTGTAACCTAAAGTGCGATCATTTATTACAATTGGTAAAGAGGATAAAAACAAGTTTTACTTTATCATTTTTACTCTAACTCTTTCGAGAAACAAATTTGAAGCTATTACAAAGCCGAATAAGATTGTCTTGTTGTCAATTGGCGAATTGTTTCGTGATTAGAGGAATTGAGCTGAATTGAAAGTTGCAGAGAGGTGAACAGGTGTGCATTTGGGCATTTCAACCAGGAAACAGAGCAAAGTGCAAGAAACAAGGTATTTCCTAAGTTTACCACTTTGAAACTTGCTTAACTAGAATGGCATCTACTTCTAAGTCTGTAGAGAGGTTGATGATCACTGTTGAGCCTGAGAAAGCTCTAAAGGTAGACCAAATTATGTCTTATAATGCATTGTCGCAAGTCCCGAGCGATGTTGTGTTCAAAGGTAACTTGTCCAACTATATAGATTGCAAGATAGAGGATTTAGGAACTCTACACATTGATGCACAACTGAAATCACTCTGTAATAAGAACGGAAAGATTGAAACAAAATATGCTAGGGTTTTTGAAAAAGGTTTTCATAATTCCGCCTACTTTCTTGAATATTTTGAGGAAGAACACATCAAGATCATTTTGAGTCGAGTCCACAGAGAAAATATGTATTTGGAGAGGACTCACACAATAACCAAGGAATTTATTCAGGCTGTAATGGGTTATTTTTCAACCGGGGAAATTCCTGTGCTAAGACGAATTTCAAAGGATACTGTCTTCAAATTAACCTGTTCTACATCTGATAAGCGTGTTTTTTCTATCAACAATATTAGAGACCCTGCAGTGAAACTAGCAACAATGGTGATAGGCTATCAGGTATTTTACTCCAGTAGACTTAGCAGTGTTCCATCTGCAATAATTCACACAACACATAGAATGATAGTTGATAATGCAGATTATGATATCTATGAAGCCATCAAAGTGCAATTATTTCAAAATTTGCAATCCATTAAGAAGGACAACACTCAAAAGTTCAAATATGGTCAGCTATTAGCCGAATTATTTTTCTATTTCCAGAACTTCCTACTGGGAATTGGAGACATTGAATGGTCCAAAGACCTACCGGTCAATCCATAGATCAAGAACAACATCAAGGCTGTGAAGAATACTTTTTCAGCTACCTTTAATATGTATTTTAATGAATTTCAGAAAAAGATGAGCATGAGAATGAGGTTACCTGAAGATGTGGTAAGACATTTTGCAAAAGACATAGTCTTCAATGTTACCACTGACTTTTTCTTGATGCAAGCGATTGAGCCTAGAAAGGAAGAGATGGAAGAAATGATCTATGACGTTAATCATGATTTACTAGTTGGCTATGCTAATACCCTGTTAGCATTGCCTAAAGATAAACAACAGGCAAAATTGGACATTGTCGTAGTCCAAGTTGCACCAATAGAAACTAGTATTGTACCTGTAGGTAATGTGAAAGGAAAGAAAAAGAAGTCTGTTGAAACATCTCCTGTGAAAAAGACCACAAGGGTGACTCGGAGTGTCCTAACCAAAAAGGAACCGACACTTGAAGTATATGTAAAGAAGGAGAGTGCACCAAAGAAGAGAAATCGGAAATTGATTTTGCAACCAAAGTCTGAGGGAATAGATTTTGAAGGCGAACCAAAGAAGGAAAAAGCAACCGGCACAACACCCAAGAAGGTAAAGGTAGTGCCAAAGGCAACTACACCTATAGATATTGCTACCTACAAACCTAACACAGTTTTTGAGAGAACTACGAAGACACTAGGAAGAAATAGGTTTGACAATGTCAAAGAGTATTTTGATTCTTTCACTGAAGATGAGTAGAAACATGTCATTCAATAGGTAATAACCTATTTGGGTCATTACAATAGATTTCCACATGACTTGGAAAAAGATATTTCAATCTCTTTGTATAATACTCTTTTAGATAAATGGGATGAAGTTGTTCAATTGGAAAAGAAAATTATTAATGAAATATTTGTACAATATTTTCCCAATTTAACTTCGGATGGAATTAGTGCTTTGGTTGAGCAATACAAAGTACATTTTGATTTAAAAATGAGAATATTGAAGCTTCTTAATGCAAAAAAGGTAGTTATTGAGTCTGAGACACATCAGATAGCCTATGTAATCAAACAAAGGAAGAAATCATCCACTTTAGAGATAAGGATAATACTACAGATGATGTTCCTCGAATGGAAATGGATGAAGAGAAGATTGTTCAATCTGACATAGTCTATCCAACCAAGAAGAAGGATGATTCCATTATTCTTGTTGATGAAGATGATAAAAACACATTGGACCTATCTAGAGACAACACTGCACTAGATATGGAGCCTCCTACAATTACTGAAGTATAGGTTACATTAGTTGATAAACCGGCTATTCAACTAACAGTGGACAATAAACCGGCAACAGAACAACTGGAGAAACCCCAATCTCCACCGGTCATTGAAAATACTCAAAAGGAGTCTATTGAGGAAGTTGTCACTCAATAAACTAAAGAAACAATAGAGTGGAATACAGAAAGAGCTATCATTAAAAGTGTACCTCCTGAACCAGCTAAGCAGAAACTACTTGAAGATGATGATGATGATGATTCTTTAAGTATTTCAGGACCCATTGACATGAACACTTTGAGTGCATCAGAAATGATGAAGATTGCTAATGTTATACAATCTCGAGAACACAGAAAGAGACTAAAAGAGCAAAGGATTGAAGCAGAGACAATCCAAAATGCAGTAGAAATTTTGTCTGGTTTACTACCGAAAATAGTTGTTGCACATCTTCCTACACCCATTAGCAAACTTGGTCAGTTAGTTGCAGATGCATCTAATCAAATCAAGTCGCTTGACGATGTTGCTCAAATGACTACTGAGAAGAGCCACAAGAAGAAATATGGAGATAAACTGGCAAAGAACATTGAAATTGGCAAAATGGCTCTATCTCATAATGGAAGTCTATTGAAGAAAGCTATTGAATTTGGAGGAAAGTATCTTGCCTCTACCTCCAATGTTTCTTTCTTTTATTCTGACATTTCTAAGAGTCAAGTTGAAACCAAGCAAAAAATGGAAAGGATATGCAAGGCATATGTCCCACTCCAGGAATCCATTCATACCTTTCACCGATCTGTAGATGATTTGCATGACAGATTGGTCAGGAATGATAATGAGAAGGCTAAGAGATTCCGATCTCTAAAAGAGCTCAAGAGTCTGCTTACATTACAGGTCGACATTCTTCAGAGAGCCTACTCCAATGCAGAAGCTATTCTTGCTACTCTTGAAACTTGCATGCTAGACTCAATGGAAGAATTCCATTCCCAGCTGATGTCTACATTTGAGTACACTGCTAACATATTGGAATCATGGGAAAATGCTTTATCCCAGATGAAGCAAAACTTCAATGATATTTTTATGAAATTAGCCAATGCATGAAATTTTTTAAGTTGTAAATATATGTTGAACACTTTGATACAAATTTTCTATATATATGTATATATTTTACTTTTTCATTTTGGCATTGTTGTCAAAGGGGGAGTAGAAATATATATGTGTGTTTTTGAAAAATTTATATTTATGCATGCATTAACGGGGAGTATGAGTATATGTGTAAATTTGTTGTGTATGCACACTTAGCAGTATTGTATTACTCTAAAAAAATTCTAAGTGTTTCCATCAATGCCAAAAGGGGAGATAGTTGGCTTGATGATGATTGTAATGTATTCATCACTTGTTGTCATTGATGAAACACTCTCATACACACACATGATAACATTGACTACCGGTGTAACTTCATTGATTTACGATGTTAACCAATATGTTTAAGGTTCATCTCTAACCGGTACTTTGTGTCAACCGGTATGTGCATAAGAGACAACCTATGGCTACACTAAGTCGGTATCAAAATGAAGATGAAGATGAAGATGAAGATGGAGATCAAGCAGAAGATTCCAGGACTACAGATCACATGTTTTGTTCCAACCGGTATTGACTGTTGTAACCGGTATCTGATTTTGTGATGAGTTACCAGCACCGACTTCTTTGTGGTCATTTTTATGATGAGTTATGATTACTTGTCTAGATACACTGCACCTAGAAAATTGTGTTTTGATTTCCTTAGGCCGACATAAGATTTCAATGTCTATATTAAGACATCTTAGTGAATCATTTACTAGTGATAGAGAATGATGTTATGCAAATACTGATATGCAGAAAGAGTGAAAGCTTTTGTTGAAGAGCAATAAGTGTTATGATGAAGAGAAGTGTTGAATGTACTTAGAATGATCTGATCAAGCAAGTATTGTGCTAATCAGAACAGATCAAACCAATCTTGTTGTAATCTAATCATTACAACAGAATCAAAATCCCCTAACCGGGTAAGCTCTAGCAAGCTTCATTGTAAAATTCCTCTAACAAGGTAATCCATTAATTTGGATTCTCAAATCCTCCAACAAGGTTACTCCTAATAGGGTAGTACTCTTAACAGGGTATAAGCATCTAATCAAGATTGGGATCTCTAACAAGATTCGCTCCTAGCATAGCACTTTGTAAGACCTTAACCGGTCAGTTATCTATTACTGCAGATAGTTAACTTGTGAGTTCCATCTCACTATGGTTTTTACCTATTTGGGTTTTCCACGTATAAACACTTGTGTTATGGTGGATGTTTTACTTTTTGTGGATGATGTTATATCATTTTGGATAGCATGTATTTTGTTTAAATGCTTGATTAAGTTCATCTATTGGTTAGTGTTTGAAGTAGTGTTTTATTTGGTGTCACTGATTCACCTCCCCCCCCCTCTCAGTTCTTTTCAAGTCCATCAACATTCACTATGTTGTGTATAGGGAACTCATACCAAAACCACAATATATATTTGAACTGTTGTTTACTTGATTTATTTTTTATGTCTGATCTAGTCTTCTTCATGTCTTCATCTACATAAGTGCAAGAAGTTGAGTCCACTTAATGTGGAAGTTTTACTCTTAAAAAAAAAGTTAAAATCAGGCGGAGCGCATGGGAGATGAAACAGGATCCTGATGCTACTAAATATGCATTGGGATCCCATTAGCTTTGAGGTATCGAGCCTAATTTTAGAAACGAGGTCCTATTCTAAAATCAAACGAGATTTCTATTTTGAAATAAAAATAAAAATTTAAAAGCGGGACCCAATTCATTATTCTTAAACGGGATCTCGATTTGTAGTGCCCACCAAGCCTTCCAAGTAGGCCAATTTGTCCCTTTTTTCCTATTTTAGATTTTAATGTCTTTTTTTCAATTTATGAAAGAAATGTTTTGTTTCATTTAGTTTTTTTATTGAAAAGTAATTGTTTCATTGAAGTTTTTTTTCAAATCAAAAATGAAAAATTATTTTTAAATTTAGGTTTTTCTTCAAAATTTTATTTAAGGGTTTAATATTTAAGCAATTTTTTTATAAAATTCTTTGTTTTGCATAATGAATGAAATTGAAAATGTTCAAAAGCAAAAATGAAAATGAAAACAAAAACCAAAACGAAATCAATAATCAAAACGAAAACGAAATCAAAAACAAAAATATATTCACCTATAGATAATTAGGACCCTTTTGTTGAAATTGAACCCCTTAAACATCCTCAATTTCACATACATGACCCCTACAAACAAATTGAAAGAATGTACACATGTGGATTTATTAAATTTAATTTCTAGTGTAGGTCATGTGTATTTTTAAAAAAGTTTCAATAGATAGAGATTGAAATTTTGAATTTTTTATAAAATTCTTTGTTTTGCATAATGAATGAAATTGAAAATGTTCAAAAGAAAAAACCAAAATGAAAACAAAAACCAAAACGAAATCAATAATCAAAACGAAAACGAAATCAAATACTTGAAAATAAAAATGAAATCAAAAACAAAAATGTATTCACCTATAGATCATTAGGACCTTTTTGCCGAAAAAGATCCCCTTAAACATCCTCAATTTCATATACATGACCCCTACAGAGAAATTGAAAGAATACACATGTAGATTTATTAAATTTAATTTCTAGTGTAGGTCATGTGTATTTTTTTAAAAGTTTCAATAGATAGAGATTGGAATTTTGAATGAACTATTTAAAATAAGCATGTATACATACACATGTGTGCACTTGAAAGTTTCAAATTTGAAATGTACACATGTGATCATATGTAATATGTCTATGTGCTTAAAAGTTTGAACACATCTCTCTCTCTCTCTCTCTCTCTCTCTCTCTCTCTCTCTCTCTCTCTCTCTCTCTCTCTCTCTCTCTCTCTCTCTCTCTCTCTCTCTCTCTCTCTCTCTCTCTCTCTCTCTCTCTCTCTCTCTCTCTCTCTCTCTCTCTCTCTCTCTCTCTCTCTCTCTCTCTCTCTCTCTCTCTCTCTCTCTCTCTCTATATATATATATATATATATATAGTATTTAAACATGTATGTCATGTATGGTCTCTCTCTCTCTCTCTCTCTCTCTCTCTCTCTCTCTCTCTCTCTCTCTCTCTCTCTCTCTCTCTCTCTCTCTCTCTCTCTCTCTCTCTCTCTCTCTCTCTCTCTCTCTCTCTATATATATATATATATATATATATATAGTATTTAAACATGTATGTCATGTATGGCACTCATGACAACTAGCTATATACACTTGTATCAGACTTAGTTATAATATGTGGGGTCATCTTATAGCCAAGTACATATAATCAAGATATAACGAGGATTTACAAACACTAGATAAGTCAAGACATCATTATATACCACAAGAAGTTATCCATAAACCTACACATAGATTTTTGTGGGTCTTTGAGTCAAATTGTACCAAAAGGAGATAACACATTGAACCCACATGAGATGGTCTCTAATCAACACATACACATAAACAAATACTAAATTATGAAATAACCAAGTCTATGAACATTTAAAAATCAAATTGTCAATTGGGAATGTATATTAATTGAAAACACATTATATATATTGGACAAATATTAAACCTGTGGTAGAAATTTGTTAACTAATTTATCTAGGTACTTCATGGCATGTGTATATATTTCATACATTCAATTTGTAGTTTATATGTATGTGATCTCTAGCATTTAATTTACACGTGTATGTATTTGGACCTAGATTATTTTGTTTTGTGTTTTATTTAATAATTTGAATTAAATATATATTTGTATATAAGATCTCTAAGATTCATATTTTGAAAGTTATTTTTTCAAATTTGTGTACATATATGTATTGTTTGTGTATATAAATGTAGAGCTCTTACCCATAGATCATAGACACATCTAGACATCAAGGATGAATTTGGCATTCATGAGTTACTTAATCCACCACCTCCACCTCCACCCCCTGGATTTGATGAGGCTCAATATCGAGCCAGGATCAATGAAAATATTGGATCCATTCAGGAAAGAGTTAATGAGATCCTTAATTCACGATACATGTCCTCCCATCTAGTGTGTTTTACATCAAAGATGCAAAACCTTATTGATGTTGTTTGGGCTATTGATCTATAGCTTGACTCATATTATGCATGGAGGGAGGAGAGAAAATTGGTTCTATTCTATTGGTCTCTCCTATAGGGATATTTTATACTTGAAAAAAAACCGAAGCCCACATAGCTCCATATTTTGTTGACCTTGTCAAAACCTACCTATTCCTTCAAACAAATCATGAATATAAATGAGGTGGTGTATACATCAGCCAATGGTTGATAATTTCTAGGACCGGTGGTATATTTGTTAGGGTTTCAAGCAAATCCGAAGTAAATATGAACTAACAATTATCTGCAAATCTAAATACAAAATATAAAGGAATAAAACAGGACAGAGATAACACAAAGATTTAACGTGGTTCACCCAGAATGGGTTACATCCACCATACATAGTCGTCCTATCTTTCTTATTATCCAACAAAAATAGTACATAAACCTATCTATGCCTTAAGCAACCCAATCGCTTATAACATACATTTTTAGGGCAACAGACAAAGTCGGCCTTTTTAGGGTTTTAGGGCAACAGACAAAGTCGCCACATATCAACAATATTGTCTTTGACCAACCACCACACGCTAACTTGGAGTTCCCCTTATACTTTTTGAGGAAAATATATGTAGATTTTATTTTGGATTTAAAACCCAATTATTTTGATATGAAATCATTCTAGGATTGTGGTGGTGGCATGCCACAACATAGGTTGGGGGCATGTATTGACCCCAACTGACTTGTTCCTCATCAACCCATTGTGTATCCCCCTTCTTTTTTTATACCTATTCCTATTCACCAGCGCTCTGTGATCTTGACATTACGCACTTTGACTTCACTCATTGCTAACCTTACTAAGAAGACATCTGATTTGGCAGTTGATCCTAATGTTGGTGGAACATTATGAGGATATGATGATGACATTACATCCATGCCCCATACATCAACACCCCATTTTTGTACTAGTTGTCATCAATTATGTTATGGGCTCGGTGGTGATCCAGGTGCATTCAGTTGTTGCACAGGGAGCATCCGATGATCATGATAATATTGTTTCATATGTTTATTTCCTATGTGTTGATGATCATCTGATGGATCATCGTGATAGATAGGTACATAATATAGATAGAAATTTGTTCAATATTAAATATATATAACTTCAAATATATAAACTAAATATATATCTTAAATAACGTGTTTCATACATGTGTCAATTGTGTCTCTAGGCCATGACTAGGGAGATGTCGACTAGATCTGTTGATCAATTTAGTCTACTATCGACACCTATGGATCTCGACATGCCTTTTAGGGTAATTTATTTTTAATACGATTGATTTTAACTCGAGTAACTTTTTTAAATGTCTACATGTATATAGTAAT
The DNA here is from genome assembly GCF_030272615.1 of Cryptomeria japonica. Lineage (NCBI taxonomy): Eukaryota > Viridiplantae > Streptophyta > Pinopsida > Cupressales > Cupressaceae > Cryptomeria > Cryptomeria japonica. The sequence continues at coordinate 559,011,174 of NC_081409.1, read as the reverse complement.
TTGTTGGTATGTATTAACTTTTAAAAGGAAACTATGACATTGACTTCCACGTTGGATCATCCACCTACAGTTGTGGTGAGTGCTCCTCCAGCATCGGTTGTTGTAGATGAACTTGCAGTTAGTGTACATTGAAACTAAACTTGATTTCGTATCTAGATATATATTATATATTATAAAACATGTACATGTATATATATGTGCATGTACACATTATATAGAACTTAAGTTGTACTTAAAAATTGAATTTTGTAAACAGGTGGACACGACTATTAGGATGGGTTTTCACACCCATATGGTCCTCTTGGTGAATTTATGGAGACATCAATTGCATTTTAGGTGAACAATTTTAAATACTTAAATAATATTATGTGCATGTACATATAGTTATAAATTGTAGCTCATACACAATAATTTATGTGGTCTTTTCAAATAACCTTGTAGGAACTAGTTAATACCACTTTTGCTCCTAGTGATATTACAACCACTCAGACCATAGCACCTACACATACTGATGCAGAGCACATGGATGTGTGTGAAGGAGATGATCAGGTACACTATATATATATATATATATATATATATGATTTTAAAAAATTTAAAGCTCGCCTAGTTTTTGGACATGCATGTAAAATTTGGAGGACATACAAAATTTTATTTATTTATAATCATTAAAAATTTAAATATTTATAATTTTTCATTTTTATTGTACTATACTATGAGAGAGGAGGGACTTTGACAATCCCCCTAGCACCTAGTTGAGAGAGGAGATTACCAGACTCATGTAAAGTTACATTTTAGTACTAGTTTTGATAAATTATAATTTATATTTTATAACTTGAATAAAATGTTTTAAATCATTTTAAATATTTTTTAAATTTATATTTGATTTCAATTTCATTTTTTATCTTGCAGAGAGATTCTCCTCGTCGTGGTTTGCGCGGCTTGAAGAGGAGTCTAGATTTTAGGGAGTCCTCTTGATTTTAGGGGTTATATATACATTTAGTACATGTTTCATGCAGTTTGTTTCATCATGGACTTATTTTACATTTCAAGACCTACATGTTATACTCATTTTATAGTTTATTTGTTTCCTCGTGGACTTGTTTAGTACATGTTTGGTATGTGCTTTAGTATGAAATGATATGGTTTAGTACATGTTGCGGGATCTACATACATATTATAGTTATTTCATGGGCATTATATATATGCTTTCTACATGTACATGTATGGACATTCTTGCTTTCTAGTACTTTGTTTTACGTATGTATGGATTTTATAATATATATGTCTTTTTAAATGTACATGTGTTAAATTATATTGATTTCTAACAATGCTCGTATGTACCTTGATTATAAATTCAAAGCAATAGATAATAGTCACATAACTTTTAAATAATATACACAGATTTAATTTAAATAATATACATGCATTATTTAGCATTATAAATGAAGCAATTGACATATGATAAACACAATTTAATGTATGTACATATCAATCAATTTACATGAATCAAATCAATTTAATATACACATAAGCAATTTACATGTTGCAATCAATAATATAAACATGAACTAGAATATATCATGAAGCAATATAAATAACATATATGTAAATTTAATAAATAATATATATACACATTTAAATAATAACATATTGTAATACAATTAAATTACATGAAGAAATTCACATGTGGCTTAAGGGGATGGGCCTAGTTAGGACTTGGCTTAAAAGGGTGAATCTACTTAGGATATGGCAAGTAAGGGGATGAACCTAATTAGGACATGTGGCTTAAGGGGATGGGCCTAATTAGGACATGGCTTAAGAGGATGAACCTACATAGAACCTATTATGTCATATGACCGTTGAAGAGGACCTATTATGACTATAATAGGACCGATTATCACATAGTAGGACTAATTATCACATAATAGGACCTATTATGTCATATTAGGTCCTATTATGTCATAATAACCATTGAGAGGACCTATTATGACATAATAACATCGATTATCACATGAAGCAATTTACATGTGTCTTAAGGGGATGGGCCTAATTAAGACATAGATTGAAAAGGGATGAACCTACTTAGGACTTGGAAAGTAAGGGGATGGACCTAATTAGGACATGTGGCTTAAGGGGATGTGTTGATGAGTGTTTTGACACATTCACCAACAGTCAGGTAGTTTATGTGACCACTCACCACCTCTCCTGCAAAGCAATAAGTTTCAAGAAACTAACTACTCCAAGGTCTCTATAGTTTGGTCTCGATGGTGATGGGCAACTCAATGGTTGATGCGGTTGTACCTGTTAAGGGGGCCTGTTGGTTAAACGGATCCCAATAACTTGCAATAACTTCACTTTTTTTGTATTTTATGATTTAAAACTCTTTTGAAATAAACTACAAAGGATAGATCAAGGAAATAAGAAAATAACAATGAAACTAATGCAATCACAACTTAATCAAATACTCAATTAGTACCCTACAATCCAAAAATCATCAGTATTATTTAAACCGACATTCAATAATAGACCTCCCATAAACCTGCAAAGTTAACAACCTCACAAATTCATGGAAAGAATATCACCAGAATATCGTCCTATCACGGTAATTCTCATATACCACCTACATGCGTAATATAATTCATAAAGTAATAAAACATAAAACTAGAGCAAGTTGTTGATTTCAAACAATAGACATTACTAGACTGCAAAGAACAAATTAATAGCACATACGCATAGATCAGGCAATCTATAAGTTGCTTCTTGTATTAATTTCAAAGAATGTATCACAAAAATATTCTAATTTATAATAGTATACATAAAATAATCTAAAATCTCTAAGTGGGCCTCAAATCATCAATTTGTGGACCCCTAAAAATGAACAGAAAACTCCAATTTATAGAGTTTCTTGTCCTACTTTCTAGGAAATAACCCTATCTAAATTAAGCCCTAAAAAAACAAGCAGTCGCAGTTTGCATGCAAGTCTCTTCCTTGAACTCCAGTTAATTATTACGAAACTAGAACTAGAGGATCATTACGAAAATAGAGTTGCATGAGCCAACTTTTTATAATCATGCAAAAACCCATTCCATAATCCATTTATATGCTAAAGCAATAGTTAAAATCCCAGCTCTGGTGTCTTGCAAAATTCCAAAAAAATATGATGCTATCATTAGTAACTGCCTTTTTATTCTTTACTTCTTTTTAGAGCTCTTATAATTGCTAATGATGCATGCAACCACTTCCGCAAGAGGATCCGCAACATGCTTGATTCTGAACTTGTACTTCTTCAAAATATCATGTGCATTCTTACTCCTATCTTCTAATTTTCCTATTATTTCTGCAGCTTGTTGACATTGAGCTATTAAGTATATATATATGTCCATTAACTCAATGTTAAACTCAACACGAGTTGTAAGACATTGTGTTGCATATACATCCCATTGACGAAGTACATTGCCTTCCTCCATGTATCCTGCACTACTAAGACCGAGCCAATTAATACCCAACAACTGGCCGACAAACCTTTCATACTTATTTACTGCACCTAGGAGAGGAGAACGGGCATCTGTTATATCTTTCCCATATTGTTGAATCATGTCAATCTTCAACTCCAAAATATGTATATATGATTGTAGATTGTCAATGCTTTCCCCTCCTAACAGGTCCTCACCTAATATGATATCCGAACCAAGGTTCAAAACCCTATTCAAAATTTGACACTACTTACCAAAAATGTTAAGCTTTCTCTCCCATTGCTGAGAACTTGAAGCTAAAGTTGCCGCAACCTGTGTAGCTTTCTTATATACCTCCATAGTATTTTGCAAAACTAATCTAATTTTGGAGGTATTTGCCTGCACCCATGCTTTTGTAGTGGATGCCACATTCCTTACCTCCATAAGTTCTTTCACATCTTCTTCTGGAAGTGATGAGGTTGAAGGTAGGTTATTGTCTATTCGTACACCTAGGGGCTTGCTCATCTCTACCATCAACTACTTGTATTGCTCCAATTGTGACTTCACCTCAGAGTGAGAAGTGTTTTCCTTTTCTATCTTGCTTATCACTACACTAGTTGCAAGCTCCAATGTATCCAATTCTCCCCATTTAGTCTATTTACCCAATTTTACCTGTGAAACTTGGTATTTGGGGGAGCTCTGGCCTTCAACTTGTGTCGGAACTACAACATCAGCAACCACCTCACCAGAACCAGTTCTTGATAAATGATGTATGGTCTTGGCTTTCTTCATTTTCCTCGGCTCTTCAATGATTTCTTGTTTTAATGTCATCTTAGGCATTACCACTTTCTTTTTCTTCTTGAAGGTGAATCTTAACCATTGTGGCGTGTCATCATCCATCTCCCCTTCATGTGGTATGATGTCTGTAGTCACCATATGTACCTTTTACTTCTCTTCTGCTTCATCTTTCTGATGATATGATGAAAGAATAAGGATCCAGTAGAATACTGAGAGGGGGGGGTGAATCAGTATACTCAAAAACTGGTACAAACTCCCAAACTCAAAATAAACTTATCAACAAATAACTCTGTCAAGATAATGTCTCAAATATTACCAACATCAACCAATCATTAACCAGTTTGACTGTTATACCAACTTAATAGTAAATAAATTCAATCTTGTAAACATCAACAATGCTTAATCAAATATCAACATATTCATCTTTCAATGCTTCTAGTTATCATGCTTTATCAGAATAGTTAAGTAGTTAATCAAATCAACAAATAAGATCATAACCACAAAAGCATTCACCACTTGACACAAATATTTATACGTGGAAAACCCAAATAAGTAAAAACTACGATGAGATGAGACTCACAAGGATAGTTATCTGAATTCTTCTAAAGTTTTCCTTGTTAGGAGCCAAGCCTATTAAAGCTTTACAATAAGTCATGTTAAGAACTAATTCCGGTTAGGAATCACCCGGTTAAGGGATTTACAAATATGCCTTGATAAAAAGCACAATACCCTGTTAGGAGTAACCTCAATAGAGGATTTGAGAATCCAAACTAATGGACCACCTTGTTAGAGGATTTAATAAGTAACCAAGCTTGTTAGAGCTTACCTGGTTAGGGGATTTTGATTTCTTCTGTAATTGTTAAAAAACAACAGTTTTTCTTGATCTGTCTGAATAGCACTACATCTGCTTGATCAGATCCTTCTTAAGCTTCAATCCGCCTTTACACAAACTACAGATCCATCCACCAGTTTTGCAACCACACACTTGACTAATTTCTGCCAACTTTGCCAACTCTTTTTACAAACAACTTCATAGACCTTAAATACAAATCAACTAGGTCGGTAACACAACAAAAACCTAATTCTCATCATCGAGATTACAAACAAGTCGGTACAATCTTGACCGTTAGAAATCATAACAATCTCCTCACATTCTTCAATAAAATTTCAACCGCTCCATGATCACGGCTTCATCGGACTTGAAACTCATCACACACTATGCATTTGATGTAATCCACTTTGCTCCTTTCCAAGATAATCAAACGTGCCAAATAAACCTGAACTTGTCCTCATACAATGATCACACATGTCTCCATCATTACCGCTCAACATAAACCAACAAACTTGATCAGTTAGGGTTTAACACAAAAACAATTGGTAGGGTTTACCGGTTTACATAACATAGAAATGTTTATCCTTATACACCGGTTCAACTTACAAACTACCATATACCGGTTTACAACATCTTCCAAAAAATTTATCATACCGGTTACAATACAAAAGCAATATCAACAATAACATCAGCAATATCATGAATACCATTCACTAGTTCAATTGACATCAATGACAACATATCATTAATGCAATCTATATGCAAAATTCCAACAATCTCCCCCTTTGGCATTGATGGCAAGACAAATATCAACGCCTATGATTGCTCTTGTGATTGGTGAATAGGAATCTTGGTTTACATACCAAATATTAACCATGCTCTGTTTATCTCCAGCTTGTTGTTGGTTCACCAAATCAGACACATAATTCTTCTCCTCAATCACATAATTCTTCTCCCCCTTTGACAACAATGGCAAAATGAAAAGTAAAATATGTAATATCAAAATCTAACTGTGCATCAACATACTGCAACTTGATGGTCCCTGTGTGGAATACAACCACTCCTTCATCAATCCATGTAAAAATCTGCAAGTGGTTCAAGGACTGATGCAATCAGCATCATGCTCAACTGACTTCGTGAAGGGGGACAACCCCCAACTAGCTTCTAAGATACTCAAAAGTGGTCTTAGGAAGAGGTTTCGTAAAGATATTTGCAAGCTGCTCCTGGGTCGAAACATGCTCTTAGATAACATCTTTACTATGAAATTTCTCCCTCAAAAAGTGATACTTCAATTCAATGTGCTTAGTCCTTGCGTGCAAAATAGGATTCTCAGAAATATTAATTGCACTTGTATTATCACACAAAATCTTGATAGGTTCTTAGATCTTCATCTTAAAACCTTTCAAATTGTGTCTCATCCAAATAGCTTGTGTGCAATTCATATAAGCTGCTACATACTCAACTTCAGTAGTAGATTGTGAAGTACAACTTTGCATTTTACTACTCCATGAAACTAGCCTTCCTCCTAAAAAGAATGCTCCACTAGTAGTACTCTTCCAGTCATCAATATTTCCTGCCCAATCAGCATCAGTGTATTCCTTCAAATCAAAGTTTCCACCATATGGATACCATAACCCATAGTCAACTGTACCTTTCAGATATCTAAAAATTCTCTTGGTTGCTATCAGATGTGCTTTTTGGATTTCTCTAAAATCTAGCAACAATACCAACTGCATGGGCAATATTTGATCAACTATGAACAACATAATGTAATTTGCCAATCATGGACCTGTACTCCTTCTCATCTACAGACTTAGATGCATCTTCCTTGGACAATTTACAACCTGTAATCATTGGAGTTCCAACAGGTTTACAGTCACTCATGCCAAAAGTCTTCAAAACTTCTTTCACATACTTGGATTGAGTAATGAAAATACCATTCTTCATCTAATGTATCTGCAAGCCTATGAAATTTTTTATTTCCCCTACTAATGACACCTCAAAATCATTCTTCATTTCATTTGCAAAGTTGTTTCTCATGACATCATTACCTCCAAATATAATGTCATCAACAAATACTTCACTAACCAGTATTTTATCTCCTTCAGACTTGAGATAAATGTTGTTGTCATCACTGGTTCTAGAAAATCCTATCTTCATCAGATGTGTATGAAGCCTTTCATACCATGCCCTGGGTTCCTGCTTCAATCCATATGAATCTTTATGCAATTTGCATACCATGTCTTCTTTGTTTGTCAATGCATAACCATCAGGTTGTTCTATATATACCTCGTATTCCAATATCCCATTCAGAAATGCAGACTTAACATCCATCTAGTATACCTTGAACTTCTTGTGAGTTGTGAATGCAAGTAATGTTCTTACTCCTTCCAGTCTTTCTACAGGTGCAAAAATTTCTCCATAATCCTCTCCTTCTTCTTGCGCATAACCTTTGCATACTAATCTTTCCTTATTGTGAACTACAACAGCATCCTCATTTAACTTTTTTCTGAACACCCATTTGGTACCTATGACATTCTTGTTTATCGGTGATGGTACTAGGGTCCAAGTGTTCTTTTTCTCAATCTGATCCAATTCCTCTTCCATTTCTTTCACCCAATGATCATCACCAAATTCCTCCTTAGCACTTCTAGGTTCAAAGGTGGAGATAATGCAAGAGTTCTCTCTAACTCTTCTTCTAGTAAGTACTCCAACATCCTTATCCCCAATAATCTGCTCAATACTATGATTCAGTCTCACATATCTAGGAATAACATGATCATTCTCCTTAGGTTGAGCTTCTTCATTATCTTCTTCCTTTGAAATTATTTGTTTCGGTTGAACAAGTACATCGGGATTTTCCTTACCGGTTTCAGATTTAAGTGTTTCAGGTTCCAAAACCAAAATGCAAGGATCTTCATCCTTTCTCTCTGAACTGGTTCCTTCTAAAACTTCAAGACATTCATCCACTTTCCCTCCTGTACTTTTTATTTCACCAACTATTTCTTTAATCCTTTGACCATACTGTTGGATATTTTTGCCTTCAAACATTCTCATGTCATCAAACTTTCCTCTTAAACTCTCTTCTTTAGCAATCTTTACATGTTCATCACCCCTATAAATATATTCAAGTTTTTTCCACACTTCATATGCAGTTTCAAGACCATGAACATCTACATATTCAGCATCAGACAGGGAATTGATAATAGCCTCTAATTCTTGATGATTCTCTTGTTATTCTTTCTTCTGATCATCAGTCAGAGTACCAGTAGGTGCAACATATTGATTTTCTGCATGCTACCAATACTGACTACCAAGACTTTTAGTGTAAATCTCCATTCTATCGCTCCATATCCTATAGTTATCTTTGTTGAAATTGGGACCTTCTTTCTTCATCATTATCTACGGGATATTTTCCTCAAGCTATTAGGCTTAGAGATCTAAGAGTACCTGATATGCTCTAATACCAATTGATGATATGATGAAAGAATAAGGATCCGGTAGAATACTGAGAGGGGGGTGAATCAATATACTCAAAAATTGATACAAACTCTCAAACTCAAAATAAACTTATCAACAAATAACTCTGTCAAGATAATGTCTCAAAGATTACCAACATCAACCAATCATCAACCAGTTTGACTATTATACCAACTTAACAGTAAACAACTTCAATCTTGTAAACATCAACAATGCTTAATCAAATATCAACATATTCATCTCTCAATTCTTCCAGTTATCATGCTTTATCAGAATAGTTAAGTAGTTAATCAAATCAACAAATAAGATCATAACCACAAAACCATTCACCACTTGACACAAATATTTATACATGGAAAACCCAAATAGGTAACAACCACAATGAGATGAGACTCACAACGATAGCTATCTAAACTCTTCTGAAGTTCACCCTGTTAGGAGCCAAGCCTTATAAAGATTTACAATAAGTCTTGTTAAGAACTCATTCTGGTTAGGAATCACCCAGTTAAGGGATTTACAAATATGCCTTGATGAAAAGTACAATACCCTGTCAAGAGTAACCTCGCTAGAGGATTTGAGAATCTAAACTAATGGACCACCTTGTTAGAGGATTTAATAAGTAACCAAGCTTGTTAGAGCTTACCCGGTTAGGGGATTTTGTTTTTTGTTTTAATTGTTAGAAAGCAACGGGTTTTCTTGATCTGTCTGAACAGCACTACATCTGCTTGATCATATCCTTCTTAAGCTTCAATCTGCCTTTACACAAACTGCAAATCCATCCACCGGTTTGGCAACCACACACTCAACTAATTTCTGCCAACTTTCACAACTCTTTTTACAAATCAACTAGGTCGGTAATACAACAGAAACCTAATTCTCATCATCAAGATTCAAACAAGTCTGTACAATCTTGAGTGTTAGAAATCATAAAAAAAAATTCGCATTCTTAAAGAAAATTCCAACCGCTCCATGATCACCACTTCATGGGACTTGTAACTCATCACACGCTATGCATTTGATGTAATCCACTTTGCTCCTTTCCAAGATAATAAAACACACCAAATCAATCTAAACTTATCCTCATACAATGATCACTCATGTCTCCATCATTACCTCTCAACATAAACCAACAAAATTGATTGGTTAGGGTTTAACACAAAAACAACTGGTAGGGTTTATCGGTTTACATAACATAGAAATGTTTATCCTTATACACTGGTTCAACTTACAAACTACCATATACCAGTTTACAACATCTTCCACAAATTTTATCATACTGGTTACAATATAAAAGCAATATCAACAATATCATGAATACCATTCACCGGTTCAATTGACATCAATGACAACATATCATTAATGCAATCTATATGCAAAATGCCAACAATCTAAAAATACCAACACTTTCTTCTCTTCTTCCTGTTCGGGGATCTAAACATCTTGGGTTGAAGTACCTGGCTGAGCTTGGCTGGTTCGGAGAGAGATATCAATATTTAACTGCTAATGATTATGCAGCTCCCCTAACCAATCACTTATTTCTTCCTTTAACTCTTTATCCCCTATGTATGTTCCTTTTATTTCTCCTCCAACAGCTATCTCTTTCAACAAATCCTCTTGGTCCTTCGGAGTTAAGACCAATCTCTCATCTTGTGAATCCTCGGGCTCGTTTGTTCCTTTTCTCCCCCAAGTAGTTGCTCAGCTAGTAAACCTTGTTTATCAATGTCCATGGGGTCAATCAGTGCCTATTTCTTAAGCCTAGTAAACTTCTTTTCTTTCTTCTCTTTATTCCTTCTTTGTACCAATTGTACAACAAGTTGTTCATCCTCCTCGTCAGAATATGACTCAATGTTATGAATGTTGACCTTTTCAGCAGTAGGAATAAATGATTGCATTAAGGAAGGCAATGTTGTTGATGTCCTAGCAAAAGTATAAGTTGGGGCAGACACGGGTGCTATCCCAAGAATGGTAGTGGTTGATGTTGTGAAAAATGGGGGTTTTCCTGTGGAAGTAGGTCGAGATGTTACCATGGTATCAGGAGGAGATTGTGTACTTTCATCAGCTTTTCTTTGCTCATCTTCCTCCTGAGTGCCTTCTCCTAGCGTTTTCCCAATCGTTGCTCTGATGGGATGCACTTATACTAGTGGCATAGCTCCTAACCCTTCTATTATTCTAAAATCGACAGCCTTCTTCAAAATTTCAGCCTTTATCATCTTCTCCTTGACTTTCTTTAGGATTTCCTTAGTATTTTGTTCAAGTTGGGCAACTTCCTCTAGGTTCGTGGATGTATTCTTTCTGGAGCTAGAACTTGTCCTATTGGCATACTCTTTATGAGCCCTTGATTGAGGAACACTGGAGTTTGATTTATTTTTCTTCCCTTTTGAGGTGCTTGGTCTAATCCTCAAATTCAACCATAGTCTAGTCCTCTCTATATCATTTTGGGTTACTGTATCTATGTGTACCTCCTCATGTCCCAACCATCTTATTAGAGAGAGAGGCTTCTTATCAATTTCCTTCTCTTTATATGTTGGGTCTAGTAATTCGCCATCATCCCTCAATTATTTAAGGAGATTAGTTTCTATTTCAAAATTTCTTATCTGTGGCACTGAGAGTCTAGAATAATTTTTCTCTCTGACTTCAAAACCGTCTTGGAGGTTAGCCTAAAAATCCTCCAACCTTGGCTTATGCCCATCATATGCTTTATTTTACCATATGGGTCATAATATTCCCGAGCATATTTAAACTCCCTTAGATGTAGATCTTGCAGCTCTTGCTCTACCAACTTTGCTACTTGAATTTTGGAACAAGAAAAATAACCAATCGAAATAGAAAAATCAACACCTGTCTTGTGTTTTGAAGGTAACACAGATTGTAGCCCAAGCATCTACCTGACATACTCTAAGGGTATGATTTTATCATTACAGTATCTGGGGAGTGGCATGGGGTTCCCTGTGAATCCATTTGGTTCTGAATGAGCCAGCATGCCCATTTCCTGGTTATTGCCATGGCCTTTGGGCTTATTTTGTACCCTGTATCACCTGTGAGTTTTATTATAATGAGGAAGAGGAAGGCATCATTTATTCTCTTGAAATGTCTCTTTGCATTGCTCATCAAGAGTTGACTATAATACTCCCACACCTTCTTCTTTCCCTCTTCATCTCCGAGTTGGCCTTCTATTTGCAAACCTAGAAATTTGCCTACTTAGGCAGCTACCAAGATGACATATGAGGTGAAGAATAATTTCTTCATTCTGTGCACATCAACCAATTGCTTATATATGATGTCCAACAATATTTGAGCCCAATCAAAGTATCATTTCTCGATCAGAATATTTGTCATGAATTGGAACATCCAAAGATGGAAATGTCAATAATATGTCTTGCCAAAGGCCTTTCTCAACATAATGATTAGGTCTCATTGTGGCTCCTTGAAATCAGCCCTTAGAATGTCACTAGCCTTCAATCCTATCTTTCTCTCCTCTTCGAGCCAATTTTCATTCATGTGTCTTTTACAAGAGGTGGTATCATTATTCCACACCTCTTAGGCTTCCTCCTCAGTTGTCAACAACATCTCTTCCTCTCTTGAAGGAATGACAAATACAAACCCTAACATATTTGCTGACAAATCTATTATAATTTTGCCTCGATCATCTGTGCACTTCCTAGTGTCTGTGTTATAGAACCTTGCAATGGTCATGATGAATTTTGGGGCTTGGACAAATTGTGGAAAAATGGTAGCCTCTACTAGCCCTAGTCTCTTAATTCTCCTTAAAGGGGCCTCCAACCTTGGCCTATCCAACTGTGTCCTGATGTCCTCTATTTCAATGTGTTCAACTTTAGTATTCGTCACCCATTTAACCTGATCATCCATCTTGGATGCATAAACCTGCCCTTGATAGTGGTATTTCATGGTTGTGGGGAGTCTATCCAATTCCTTGCCTTTCTTGTTGGAGGTTGGGTCCATCAGATTGCTTTGATCTACAATAAAGAACCATAAATGATCATATCGCATAAAAAAATATCAATAATATCACCCACTTCGGGACTCCGGAGTTCCAAGGTGAGTAACTCCTTCTAGAACAATTGACTTCAAAACTCCAGGGGTCTAAGGTTTCGAGGTCAGAATAGGCTAAAATAATATGGCTCAGAATTCTGGGGTTCCGGGGTAGACAAAACATTGGAGTTCGGAACTCCGATGTTCCGGGGTTGAAACACGGCTCATTTGGGACTTCGGGGTTCTGAAGTCTCGGGTAGTTTAAATGACAGCCCAAAAGATGGTCCAGAACTTCAGGGTTCTGAGGTGTGTAAAGCATGTCCGCAAAGGATCAAGAACTTTGGAACTCCGGGGTTCCAAGGTTGGGGGTAATTCATCACAAAGGGTGGTTCGGAACTCCGGGGATCCGAACTTCTTGGATGAAGGCGTGGCCCAAAAAAATATCAACCTCAAGACCCTGGAGTTTCGAGGTGAAGAGAACTATAGAACCTGGAACTCCGGGGTTCTGGGGTTTGAAAACCTAGGGCACATAGGAAAAACCATGCAAAATGAGGAAAACCAAAAAGAAAAATATATGCTAAAAAACTAGAAAATCTAAACAAGAAAACCACGAAGAGGGAGAAAATCCACCAACCTAGCGGAAGAAAACCCACGAAAAACTTGGCAACATGGAGGCACAAAGTTAGGAGATCACAGTTGGCAGACTAGAAAACTTGAATGCACAAATGAGCTTTAAAAAATTCATTTCTCCTATTTATACCCCCCCCCCCTCCCGATACTTCATCTGTACGGTCGCCTTAAACACGACCTCGAGAGTCCAGGGTTCTGGACTTCCGAGATGGAAAACATGAAAACCGAAATCCCACCAAAGAACTCACCTCAGGACTCCAGGGTTCTGGGGTGCCAAGGCGAAAACAAAGAAAGACACCTTGGGACTCTAGGGTTCCAGAGTTTTGAGGTAAGAACAGAACGCAAACAGAACATGAAGAAGTCAGAATTTTGGGACTCCAAGATTCCAAGGCTTCCACAAAAAGAACAAGGCAAGACCTCGGGACTTTGGGGTTCCTGGGTTCCAAGGTAAAACATAAAAACAAAAGCCAACCTCGAAACTTCGAGGCTCCGGGGTTCTGGGGTGAAAAGGGCAAAAAATAAAAAAATGAAAACAAAAGGGGACCCATATTTTCAAGACAAGGAAATTAGCGGGGCTAGGTATGCAAAGCATAAAAGGATGAACCTAATTAGGACATGTGGCTTAAGGGGATGGGCCTAATTAGGACATGTTTTAAGGGGATGAACCTACTTAGGACCTATTATGTCATAAGACCCCTTAAGAGGACCGATTATGACTATAATAGGACCGATTATCACATAATAAGACTTATTATCACATAATAGGACCTATTATCACATAATAGGACCTATTATGTCATAAGACCCCTTAAGAGGACCTATTATGGCATAACAGGACCTATCATGTCAAGTTATATGTCCTATTATGTCATAAGACCCCTTAAGAGGACCTATTATGACATAATAGGACCGATTATCACATAATAGGACCTAGTATGACATAATACAACCTATATTATGTCATAAGACCCCTTAAGTGGACCTATTATGATATAATAGGACTGATTATCACATAATAGGACCTATTATGTCATATTAGGTCCTATCATGTCATAAGACCCCTTAAGAGGACCTATTATGACTGTAATAGGATCGATTATCACATAATAGGACCTACTATATCATAATAGTTCCTATTCTATCATAAGACCCCTTAAGAGGACCTATTATGTCATAAGACCCCTTAAGAGGACCTATTATGTCATAATAGGTCCTATTATGTCATAATATGGATTCAATTCAGATCTTAGAATCCTTAGCTGATTTCAGCAAGGATAAATTTGCCTTCATATACTTATATTATATCCCCCACATAATCTTATTAATTCTAGATTGACAGTAGTAAGTCTGATTTCAACATTTTATTGGCTTATTCTCCTTATTCAATATTGAATGCTTATTTCACTCCTATTTATTATGCCCCTTAAAATAATATTTCTCCTCCTTAAATACCCCCCTCCTCAAGAGGCAATGGTCGCACCCTTTCCAAATAGTTGTTGCCTTTGATAAATTATTTTTAATTCACAACCTTTCAATTGTTGCCCTTTGTAATGGTGAAAAATTAGGGTTCGCATTAAAATAAGATAATTAAAACCACTTAATTACCTAATTAACCGTTACATTAGATAGGAGAGGAATCTAATAGATCTAGCCTTGCAAGACCAAGATTTTCATCAGATTCCAAGTTCCTTTTGTTAGGGATTTCTCCTCCTTGAATTGAATTGAATTTAATTGAATTGTTGATGATTAGGGTAAAATAGGTGATTACTGAAGTGATCTGGCATAAACAATGAGCTACAGATGTCGTATGGAGCCACCAGCCTAGACCTGGTGCAAAAGAATATGTTTTCAGATTTGTTCCCAAAAGTTTGGCCTAATTTTTCGGGACCATGTACTATCAATTCACCATGCTCCTCTGAATTTCTTGTCTTTGAAAGCTAAACCTATTCATCTCTATGAATTTTTGTCAACCCTCCCAAACACAACTCTGCATTTGTTTCCTACACATAGAAAGAAGGGGGACATTGTTGGGAATAAGGGTTTTCCTAATTAAACCCCGATTTAAGGAATTAACCTTGAATGAAATAATGCAAATATTGAAATAAATGATAAATAGATATACCTCAGATTTGCAATTGTTGATGATGAAGCTTTTCTCTTTGAATGTAATCACAAATGTTGTATGAAATGGCATGACAAACACAAAACCCTAATCACACACACATGCTTGCATAAGATTGATGTAATTTTGCTCTGCAATGGTTGAAGAATAAATATGCAGCCTTGAAGATCTTTGAAAAATGCTTGATAATTAATGCTTCATGGATGCATGAATACTTTAGATAAGGTGTGGATGGATTCTTAGATTGCTTAGATGAAAATGGGTTGATAAAATGTCTTTATATAAGGGTTTCTAGGTAAATTACCAATTAGGCCAACCTCCAATAGTCATGTATAGCCATGGAGATGAATTCCCATTAGATAAATATAACACCCACCCCATTTCAAATTTGGGCCCCTTTGACAATGTGTTTTAGGATGTACCACAACCTGTTTTCACTACAAAGGGTAGCAAATAAGGTGCTGGGGAGGTGGGTACCCCCCTATGGGACCCACAACACATTGTACATGACATTAAAGTTGGATAATTAGCACAAATCAAATCTGGAGAGGGGATGACGATAGATCATGCTAAAGTGGAATCACAATCATAAAGTGTAAATTGGATCGGTGACAATCTACAACGTTGCATTTAGCCCCCACTTTAATAGGAGTATGAGCCTATGCAAATACTCATTATAAAGTAGATGAAAGATGATAGAGAGGAACAATTAGGAGTGAGGAACCGAGCCCCCAATCTTAGGATCTTAACTCACACAATCGCATGCAAGGGAACACAAAACAAGACATAGACAAAAAAGTCAAACAAAGACAAAAGGAAAAGATAGACAACACAAAATCTAAAAACCAAAACAAGACCTCAAGTCAACTAGCCGAAGAGACCTCGATCAAAATGTCTTAACCACTAATATCATTCTTGAAATGTCATCACAAGCAAACAAGCGATCACATAAAAAGAGCAAGAGCATGCATCAAATCATGAAATACAAAAAGAAAACCTATGAGCTCATGATGAGAAGAAAGGGAAGACATGGATATCACATTCTAGTTATTTTTTTCTAGGCGATCCATGAGAAGAAGGGCAAGAGAGGACATGGATACCACGGGCTAGCTGTGTTTTGCTAGGTGATCCATGTTGGGGAGGAGAGTCAAAATATTCTAGCTATATTTTGCTAGTTCCTCTCATCTTGTTGTGTATGCAACTATGTGGTTTTAGGTGTTAATCATCATGTATAAGATTTTGTTTTCTCTGGTTTCAAGCATGCAACAACCTATTTAAGACATGAAATAAAAATGTAAATGTGTCTGGTTTCAAGAACATCTCATGTAAGACTTTGTTTTGTCTAGTTTTGAGAATGTGTAACCCTATATAAGACATATAAATGTTGCATCTAGTTTCGGGCATGAAGCATATCGTGTAAGACTTTGTTTTATTTGGTTTCAGGAATTAACACCCCATTTAAGACATGAAAAAATATAGTATAATACAATACAAAGAGGGTGATATGTATTCCCCCCCTTAAGATGTCAACATAGCCCTATGTTGATGTCTTAAGGAAGCTAGAAACAAGCATACCCACCTTCAACACCAAGGAGATATCTTTTTAGACAACAACGTTCATAAATCCAAGCTAAAGAGGTTATACTCTTACAAAAAAGGATAATATAGTAGAAAAAAACATATCTTTCTATAAGTGTAGAGGGAATCCTCAAAGGAGAAGAGATATTTGTTCAAAAACATCTATCCCCAAGTGGGATTTCTGTAACAAACATAACATCTTCTACCAAAAGAAAGGAAGGGGAACAAGAATTCATACCTTTCCCTTATTTATAAATGAAAGGGATTCTTGATGATGGATGACACACTTTTGACCCAAAGTGAGGGATTTATTTATAATAGATATACATTTCCAAGTGTAAAAGAGTTTGTAATCAAGGATACACTCATCTTGCATAAGAGAGAATCCTTGAGCAATCACAAACTTCACAAAAGGAATGACATCAAATCATAAGCAAACACCACTCAACAAAGGAAAAGTGGATCCTTATAAATGATAGGAAAGATCAATGCCCCCTATGCATAGGGACAATGAGAAGGATTACACAACCTCTAAGGAGAGATTATACATAATAAAATGCACTATTCCAAGAAAAGAAATGTCCCAAAAAAGGAACACACATGTACTCACATGAAGGAATTTTTAATGCAATAAAAGACATAAAGATATGGAAAATGCAACTCTAAATTAGAGGTAACCTTCAAAGAGAAAGATAGAATTGGATGTGTATTGTCTTTGCCCCCCAATCGAGGAAACAAGGAAGAAAAATGTGTTGCTGCCCCATGATGTTTGCCATAGAAATAGAACCACCTCTCATGAAAAATAAATTTGTTGGCAATTGACACTCATTGGATTTATTTTGTTTTCATTTATCTCAACAGGATCTGATGGAAGTCATAAACTGACACTAGGAGGCATATACCGGAAGATATCGACTTTGGAGCATTCAGGGCTACACCGGCACCCGCACCTGCACTCGCATCGGCATCAATACTTCCTTGGAAGATGACATCAAGGAGGATTTACTTAATAAATCATTTTGTAAATATTTTCAAGGCCGACATTGAATATCTTTGTAAATGTATTGTAAGCCGACATAAGGCATATCATTTGTAATAGGTATATAGGTCAATCTGCTAGGTTATTTTTGAAATGATGTGATAGATGATATATGTGGATATAGGAGAATATAGAAGAATTGTATAATGTGAAATGTATGTATGAAGATCATTTTGTATGCAAATTTTATATCATGCAATGGTCTATAGATAGCTTGGAAAGCATTCTTGGAGGAAAAGAGATATCGGTAGCAGTTCAGGGTTTATCAATCAATACAGAGCAGAGACAGAACCGAAACTCTATTTGGCATAGCAGATGCATTCTTGAGTTCATTTTTAGTAATTTCCTTTAGCAGAAAGCTTGTATTCAGTGAGGCTCTTTAGTGATGAGCAATATGCTCTAGGAAGTATGCCTTCCTGCAAGTGCAGGCCCCTATTATATGTAATATCTCTGGATATGGCTAGTGAACTGAAATTGTGGGTCACAAATCTCACCATGGTTTTTCCTCATTGAGGTTTTCTGCGTATAAATTATGTGTGTTATGGTGTTTATTTATGTGGATGGTTTATTTTCTTCTTGTTATATGCTTATTTTTACCGGTTTATATATGCATGGTATAAAAGGATATAAACTGTTCATACCGATAGAACATTGATTCACCCCACCTCTCAGTGTTCTTGTATCACAACAATTAGTATTAGAGCTTGGTACCTCGGAAGAAGTTTAACAGCTTTAGGAAGATCCTGAAACCAAAATCTTTGAACATGGCTATGGAGAAGCAACTTGAGATGGCTCTTGAGGAGTATGATGCTGAAAGGATGAAAAACTTGAAATTGCAAGAAGAATTGAATTCTACAAATGAATTCATTCTTATCCTTCAAGAAAGGTTATCATCTGCTCAAGCCAAGAGAAAAGAAATTTTGCAAAAACTGGATGATGAGGAGAAGATTGCTCTTAAGGAACAATGTCAGAAACTAAGTCAAGCAAACATGCTCATGAAGAATGAAATGCAAAATCTGACTATGAGGTTATTAAAAGATATTGAGGAGAGAAAGAAGAAGGAAGATAATCTTTCTATATCTCTGAAAAACAAATTTGATGAATGTGGCAGATTGACTCATGAAAATAATATGTTGAGAACTGATTTGGCACACTCTCGGAATAATGAACAAGAACTTGAAAGACAAATAACTACTCTGAGAGATGATCTGACTACTACAAGTGAGTATAAAGAAAAGTTTAGGATCAATGCTACACAGTTGGATGACTTATTGAAAAGACAAAGACAGATTGATGATTCTAGAGGACTTGGATTTGTACAAGGTGAAAGCTCCGGTATTGAAAATGAAGATCAGACAACCTGTATGCAGAACTCATCAGAATAGAGGAAACCGATAAGGCAATCTAATGCTTATAAATTCAATGGTAGATGTTTTGTTTGCAATAAATTTGGGCATATGGCTAAACAATGTAAAAATAAAGCAAATCAAAACTACAATTCAGTTCCTGGTCAATGCACAAATTACAAGAAATATGGCCATAGATCAGAGGATTGCAGAATGAATGTTAAATGTCATGCATGTGGAAAGTTTGGAAATTTTTCTAATCATTTTAGGTCAAGAAATGATACTGGATATGTAAAGCAATTTAGAAGAACAATGTTACATGTTATGCATGTAACAAAATAGGTCATATTGTTAAGTACTGCAGAAGCAAGACTCAACCGGTTAATAATGATAAAGATAATGAGAAAGGATAGCAGAAGGTAGATGAAATACAACAAGATTGCACCAAGAGATGGGTTAGAAAATTTGAAGAACCAAGTGGAGATGGCTCTACACCGGTAACTCCACCGATATAACAGGGTATTCTTCCACCGGCAACTGAGGCATAATCCTTAGGGGTTGGAAAAGTCATTGCTAAATTTTACATATTACTCTAAAAGAGACTTAAGGAGATCTGAAAGAGATCTGGAGAGTTGTGTTCATCATTGATAAAGGTTCACTTGGAACATGACTGTGAAAACGGCATCTGTAGGGTTGTTGGTGAAGCATTTATTACACAAAATTAGGGTTTTTATTCGCTAATAAAAGGGGGTAAGTGAATTCATTTTCACTCACCGAGAATTCAAGCATTCAGAGCGAAGTAAAGGCAAGTTAAAAGTGATCAAAAGAATTGTGAAAGGATTTCGCACAGTTATCTGAAGCACTCAATCTTCCACCGGCATTCACTTTCAGGTATTTTTCGAAATGGCATCTAGATCTTGAGCTACTACTTTTATTGCAAATCCCACCATTGTCAAAGTCAAGGATAGGTTAAGGCCAGTATTTAAGGAGGTTCCCAAAATTGCTAAAAAGCAAGACTCGGCGGGAGCATTTTCTAGGGTTCCTGACGGCATAATGTATGTTGAAGATGTGAGGGAATACATTCACTACACCCTTGAGGATTTGGGCACAGAGGACATCAAAAGAATGTATCAATCCATGATACTAGGAGACTCTGGAACCATCAAATTGGAATACAAAGCAATTAAGGATCTAGGGTTAACCAGTATTCTATACATACAGAAATTCAAAGATGAGGTTATCAAATACGTTCTGAGAAGGGTTCAAAATGAATTTATTTGGTGAGATAGGCCTTACATGATCACAAAGGAGGCTATTCAAGTTGTCACCGGCTTACCCAAGGTCAGACAAGAACCTGGCAACAAAATTTCCAACACAGAGGTCGAGAAACTCACTGCTGTAACACCTGATAACAGATCAATGAGGATAAGCACAATCATCAACATGGATATAAAGTTTGTGAGCATGATCATAGGTTATAAGGTAACTCAATCCAATCGATTGAATTATGTTGCTAGTTCATGCATTCATGTTGCATATCAGATGCTAAGGAACAATGTGAAGTATGATTTATGTGAATGGATGAGGAGTGAGTTGATGTTAAACCTTGGTAAGATCAAAGGAATCAAGAAAGACACCTTTAGATATGGAAACTTGATTGTTTGTTTAATGCTTTACTTCCTGAATGAGCTACCCAGTCTAGGCAAGAAGCATTGGGCTCATGGCATACCAGTAGGTATGCAGATCAAGGAAGCATTCACTGGTCTTGGTACCAGCAGAGATGAGAAACTTTGGGGGTATTTCAAGACATTTGAAGAAAACATGAGGCAAAGGGAGAGAATATCAAATAACATTGTGGAGAAGTATTCCACTAGTATCTGTTTCATGGTAAAAACTGATGAAACTCTCATGGAAGTAGTTGAACCTAGGCAAGTCTGGATTACTGAGCTTGGGTATGAGGTGGATGATAGCATTTTTGAGCTATATGCAAAGATGTTGTTAGATGCCCCATTAGATGATAAAACAGAACATTTTGGTACAACAGGAGAGAAGGCTCTTGAAGTGAAAACCAGTTTTAACAGGAAGAGAAGAGAGAAGAAAATAGAAAAGATGTTTGCATATGTACAAGATGTGATTTATAAGATAAACACTCAATTAGGTTCAAAATCCAAACAGGCAGCGAAACTGACAGAGGTTGGTACTACAGAAGTGAAGAAGCCACAAGTTCACATTTCCCCTATCACTTTTGATTTTGATTCTAAGGATAATCAACCTCTATCTTTTAGAAGGGTACAAAGGAAGAATGTGGTAAGACTATCGGTAGAGCAGAAGAAGCCAGAGCCTAGGAGGAGACTTGTTAGAAAGGCAACTAAGCCTACTGCACCTCCACCACCAACAAGGAAGCCTATGCAAAAGAGGAAACCAGTCACACCAACCACCACAAGCAAAAAGAAGAAGGGTGATGATACTAGAACAAGTAAGACCACAATGACCTGTGCTGAGCTTATTGATAAAATTACAAAAGATGGAATATTGAAAAATATATCAAAGTATTATTAGTATTTAAAAGAGAATGAGAAAAATTAATTAGAAGAGGCTATTTTGTTGTATATAGACATTTATAAGAAATCCTTAGTTGAAATTTTGAAGGAGATACCTTTATCCTTGTATAATAAACTTGAGGGTAAGGGACTTGACGTTGTCAAGAGAGATAGGGAGATCAAAGAAGTAGCACTTTTGGAATTGTGTGGTGCTGTAAATAATGAAGAAATGAAAAGATGTATAGATACTACAAATAGGACAGTTTTCAGTAGTAAATCCCGACAGATAAGCCTTATGATGGGGAGAGTAAATGAGGTGATAAATGAGACAAGTAAGGGATGGACTAAATTCTTTCAGAAAAACCCAGACTTTATCACATCTCAAGAAGAATTTGCAAGGGCAACAAGTTCCACCATTCCTAACAAATCAAAAGGGAAAGGTATTTTGGGTAGTTCAACTCCAATTTTGACACAACCGGCAGTAACTATAGATATTCAAACACAACTAACAGCTAAGGAGAGAGTACAGTTTGTACTGGCACAAACCATTTTTGAGCAAGGCAATGTACAAGACACTGGAGATACTGTGGATAATACTCCACCGACAGTAATTGATAGTGCACCAAGTGTCGAAGCCACTGGTGCAAAAGAGGTTGAGATGGACAAGGTAAAATCAATTGAGTCCATACCGGCAGGTAAAACTGATTCCCCGGCAAAGGTTTTGGCAATTGACACTTCTCAGGTTGAGAAGAAATCAGTCTCTTAGTTGAGTCCAACTAAATTGATGATGATGGCTACTCAGAAATTACTGAAGGAAGGTACTACATATAAAGGAATAATTGATCAATTGGTCTTAGTATTGCAAAGACTAATACCTGACTACCAGATTGAAGATGGAGCAAGCCCTTTCGGCAAGCTCAAGACTCTAACAGAGCATATCTCTAACAAATTTTCAATCTCTGAGGCAGATTGCAGACCGATGGGCTTTGGATAATTTCATGGCAGATAAAAGAAAAACTTTTGATCAGATTATAGAAATAGAGAAGAAGAAAATTGAGGACAAACTTATCCTATTGAGGTTTGTTTAAAACAATGTACAAATATCTACAGAGTGTGTTGTAACATAGAAAGTCTTACAGCTAATGTAGATAATAGATTGAAGGAGTTATATGATAGGATGGCTAAAATTGCTAATTCTTTTGATGGATTGACTGCACTGACCACATTTGTTGATGGACAAATTTTGTCCTTGGAGAACCAATTTTTTGTTTTTGAGAAGGAGAGAGATAAAATCATGCGAAGAGAATGAGATCTAAGTGGATTGGTAAGTCCTAGACTAGATTCATTGGGTGTTCATAAGAAAGAGTGCATGGACATGATAGCTAAACCCACACCGACGGATATCAAAGAGAAGGAAACACTTGCCCACTTACTAGGTGGACTAGTATCTATTTCTGATACTTTCAATTCTGACTGGGGTACATATCTTTAGTTATTGAAAAAGGCATACTCGGAAATCTTGAAGATGACTAAGCTCTAGTGAAACTAACAATATTCTGAAATTCTGAAATTCTTTCAATTCTTCCACCGGTATTTGGCATTAATGTCAAAGGGATAGTATGCATATATATGAAAAATATCAGAGAAACACATGGGAAGGATATTAGATAGAGTGTATTACTCAGAGGAATCATACCGATAGGGAATCCATTTTTCACATGAGTGTTGCCATCAATGCCAAAGGGGGAGATTGTTGGCAATTAACACTCATTGGATTCATTTTGTTATCATTGATGGCAACAAGATCTGATGGAATTCATAAACCGGCACTAGGAGGCATATACCAGTAGATACCAACTTTGGAGCATTCAGGGCTACACCAACACCGGCACTGGCACTGGCATCAATACTTCTTTGGAAGCCGACATCAAGGAGGATTTACTTATTTATAAATATTGTCAAGGCTGACATTGAATATCTTTGTAAATTTATTGTAAGCCGACATAAGGAATATCATTTGTAATAGGTATATAGGTCAGTGTTCTAGGTTATTTTTGAAATGATGTGATAGATGATATATGTGGATATAGGAGAATATAGCAGAACTATATAACATGAAATATATGTATGAAGATTATTTTTTATGTGAATGTTATATCATGCAATGATCCGTAGATATCTTGGAAAGCATTCTTGGAGGAGAAGAGATATCGGTAGCAGTTCAGGGTTTATGAACTGATACAGAGAAAAGACAAAACCAGAACTCTATTTGGCATAGAAGATGCATTGTTGAGTTCATTTTCAGTAATTTCCTTTAGCAGAAAGCTTATAGTCAGTGAGGCTCTTTAGTGATGAGCAGTATGCTCTTGGCGGTGTGCCTTCCTGCAAGTGCAGGCCCCTATTATATGTAATATCTCTTCATATGGCCAGTGAACTGATATTGTGGGTCACAAATCCCACCGTGGTTTTTCCTCATTGAGGTTTTCCACGTATAAATTTTGTTTGTTATGGTGTTCATTTATGTGGATGGTTTATTTGTTTCTTGTTATATGCTTATTTGTTTACCGGTTTATAAATGCATGGTATAAAAGGATAAAAATTGTTCATACCGGCAGAACACTGAGTCACCCCCCCCACTCTTCGTGTTCTTGGATCACAACAAAATTAAGTTTAATACTAGTGTCAAAAGGTGAGGAGAAATATGAAGGGTAAATATAATGCTAAGACACTACCTCTTTACAAAGTCAGAGTGCAAGATCGGTTGTAAGAGCTATGTGAGCTCTATCATATGGTTGTGAAGAAATGTTTTAAATGCTTTACAATTTCTAAGAGAATGATAATAACTACGATGAAAAAGACAATGTTCATCACCTTCCTTATGCTTATAATTGTAATTAAGTCTAATGAAAGGAAACATAACATTCTTATCATACTTCAATCTCCAAAAGATTCTAGTAGCTAATTTCTCTTGTTCATCAATAGGAGTAGGTCTTGTCTCTTGAAATGTAGGACAAGGGTCACTATAAGAAGATGGATTGTTCTCAAATATTTTAATTATGCCATTATCAATGAGTCATTGCATTCCATTTTTAAAATAACGACAATCATTGGTATCATGGTCATTATTTTAATGATATGAGCTAAAAGAAGTGTTTGAGGGAGAAGCACCTTTAGATCGATGACAGAGTTTATGTATTGTAAAGTAGTCCTTAAGTTTTTGAACCCTAAGGAGATCATCCATAAGTTATGATGAGGATGTACTAGACCTCCAATACTATCTTGTGTAGGAGGATTTATAGGGGCTTTGATTCCTTGTTCAACTTTTCCAAATCCTTGTCCTCTATAACCTTGTTTAGATATTATGTTATAGCAACTCTTATAAGAGATTTTCAATATATAAGAAGGAGTATTATAATGAATTTCTTTAAATTTTATAGTGTAAGTACATCTAGAGGGAACAAAGGGAGAAGTAGATGAAGAAGGAATATCCATTGCAAGAAGAGTCTCCTTTCTATCATCATGCATATAATTTTTAATAGGTTGGGAAGGGAGATCCTTATCATCTAAGGCCTCATCTTTACTTGATGTTATGTGGGGAGACATAACATCACTAGTACATTCGGAGCTGATTTCCAACGGCCGTTTGACAGATTTGCGATGAATTTTCGTCGGAGTGCCGACAAAATCAACCGTCAAAAACTCAGCGTCGGATTGGTCGACAATGCCATACCTGTCGAAAATACGACAATCCAATGGACTCTGCCGACACTGTATGTCCACTGATTACATCATGGGTTGAAAGCTTGGTAGTCATCGTAATTCCGACGATGATAATTTTTTATCAAAAAAAAATTATTATTATCGATGTCGGCATTTCCTTCCTTCGATGGCTCTTTTATATTGATGAGACATCTGTGAGGCCTCACCTTGACTCAGTCTGACATTCAGTGGATTTTATATTTAGACTATTATGGATACTTTATTTTGATGCATTTTGAAACTTAGAACTTATATGATTTCAAGATTTGGATAACATTGTTATGTTTTGATGATTTACTTATATGCTTTATGAGATATAACACTACATGATGGTTAGATAAGATGATATTGCAATGATAGATGTCGTTATGGAATTTGCAAGACTTTACTATGATAATAGAACTATGATGTATGGTTAAGTTTATGTGAATTAGGATGAAATTGCTTATGTGATATTGTTTGATAAGAGATGTATTTAATCTGTGCAGATGTAAATTGTATGCAAGTAATGATATGTATTGTTATTCTTTTGAAATTCTATTATATGTGGATATTTGAAAGTACTAATGTGTAAATTGAGATGCGCAAGAAATTAACCATGTGACCATGGAAAATTTACGGAGAACCAAACCTAGACTTATGTATGTTCGTAAGCCAGGGGTTGTCTATTTGGAGAGACAACACCCCGTTTGTGTTGTATTTTATTCGTAACAGTATATGTTGCATGTGTGTTAAGTGTTATTTAAAGTTATTGTGTAAAATCCACAAGAGACAATTTCATGTTTTAAATTGTAAAAGTGTTTTATTTGTGTCACTTGACACATGTGTGGATTTAAGTTTAAATGTTTTATTTTTGTCTCTTGGTGGGAAAGTGTTCAACTATAGCTTTTTCAATTAATATAACGTGATGTCACAGACACCTTGGGAAAAGAATCTTTGGAGAGGTCAACATATGTCTGACCCGAAAATAAACTTCAGAGGGGTTTAAAATGGGTTAAATGAACACCTATGGGTAGTTTAATAGGGTTTCCTAAAGTCCATAAGGTATACCTAAGGGTTAGGGGTGATTTTAGGCAAGTTTCTACTCCTAAGTGACCTTTTAGACACTTTAAAATTTGGCTTTTCTGAATTGTGCGAAAATTGAAATTAGAAGTTGAACTTAGTTGTAAACTTTCCTATTCGAATGAGAGTCTTTTTCCCATTCTGTCTTACTTTTCTTTTTAGTTTTTAGAAACTTGTGAGAACTGAGAGAATGAGCTTCTTAAGCAATAATTTGAAATTTTGAGGGTAATCACCCACTCTCCATTTTTGGAGACAAAAGAAATTTTGAAAAGAATAGAAAAGATTTGAATAGAAAAATTGGCTAAGGGTAGAAGAAGAAGATCCGTGGATTGGGCAGCTCTTCCTCAAATATTATCCTACCTTTGGGTAGATTAAGGTTGGTTTCATTATTCTTTAAAATGTCTTCTTTCTTTGCATGTGTTTGAAAGTATGTTAGTGTAAGAAATCTGGTTTCTTGTCTGTCCTTTTTAGGAATTTCTTTTGGTATTTTGCATTATGTTTTGTCTGTGTTTTTGGGAGTTTTCTCAAGACCTCTTACTCTTGGGAGAGAGGAGGATCTTGTGGGTGGTAGCAGTGACAACCCTCGAGTGAGAGACTCTCATTTTGAGAGCGATCACAAGGGATTTTTGTGTGACCCTTGCTACATGGCCTGTTTGTGCAATGGGGGTCATAAGGAGGGATATAAGGCTAGAATGCCTTGGGGGGCATAAGGAATAAGGAGTTAAAATTCTTGATGTATTTATTGTGCCATGAGGTGGCTACTGGTTTTCCATACTTGCAGTTCTCCTCAGGGTATTGGTCCACTACCACCCTTGAAAAGGTCATCACCAAAGTGTGGTGCAGTGTAGCCAAGTTGGGAGTGTGTTTGAAATTTGTGTGCTTCCTGCCTTCTATGTGTTTGCATGATTGTTACCCATCTAGGGCTTGGTTCTCCGAGCTCGGGGGTGGCTACCAGTTAGCCTAGGCTGGGAGGTGAGCACTCCATGGTCATATTTGTGATTTATTATGCAGGAATGTCAGGAGAAAAGAATAGGAAAAGTGAAAAGTTGCAGAAGATTATTGTTGAAGAAATCTAAATTCATTTGCAATTATTAGTTTGATAGGAGAAATACACCCTCATTCGTTGAAATGAGAGGCAAGTTGTAAATTTGAAATATAGACTTGAGATTTGTTATTGTAGTTAAATAAAGAAACATCCTGTAATTTTGCAGAATATCTTTAGAGTTGTAAAAAGCTAGTTATATTTCTATTTTTTGTTTTGAAAAAAAAAAGGGGTTACTTTTGAATTGCATGCAATAGTCTTTGTAATATGGAAAAATCAATTTTAATTAAATCTGTGTTCTTCTTTTTATCTGAGAATTTTATCTTCATTCTACTTGCAGAAAAATATGAGTTGTATTTGCTGTTAGATTTTAAGTATAAAAAAAAGTGTTTATTTAGTTGTTGTATTAGTTTGTAAAATCAATGAATGTATTATTGCATAAAAGTATAATGTATTCCTAAAATAGTATTTCCTAAGTTCAGAAAAAGAAATATATATATATAGTCGATGTGTTATGATAAATAGTTTAGCAGTAAATTTATTCCATTTTTAAGCATTTAAAATAAAAATAAATAGGAAAGGCATTAACTAGATTTGCATGCATATTGTAGAGTTAAAAACGATTTTATAATTATGTTTTCTGTAAATCAATAGAGTACAAAATAGTTCTGGAAAATATCTCTCCATTAAACAAACTTATTACTATATTTCCTTTCCTACATTTGTAAATCAGAATCTTCCATGATTTCGATGTTAGTTTAAGAAAAGAAATAATACTATAAGTTATATATATATATATATATATATATATATATATATATATATATATATATATATATATATATATATATATATATATTTATTTATATACATGTAGAAATCATGAATATATTTATATATACTTTTATATTAACATGTCATATAAATACCCTGCAAAACAAATGAAAATGTAAACCCTAGTGTATATATATATATATACATATATGTATGTATATATATATATATATGTGTGTGTGTGTGTGTGTGTGTGTATGTATATATATATATATACATACATATATGTATATATATATACATATATGTATGTATATATATGTATATATATATATATACATATATGTATGTATATATATATATACATATACATATACATATACATATACATATACATATAAAATAAAATAAAACATTTTTTTTAACTTTTAAAAAAAAGGGGTTTCTTGAATGTTCGCGGACCCCACTGTGTGTACACACAGTGTGGGCCTCGCGGCTTCCACTGTGTGAACACACAATGCGGGCCGCGGCTTTCGCTGTGTGGTCACACAGTGTGGGCCGCTATGGCTCCCACTGTGTGGACACACAGTGGTGTGGGCCGCCAGCGGCGCCCACTATGTGGACACACAGTGGTGTCGCGCCGCCACTATGTGGACACACAGTGGTGCCCTCGGCTCCCGTCGCCCCTGTCGCTCCCTTAAAAAAAAACCCTGCAACAAAAAAATTCATGGCCGCCGCCGGTTTCGGCCCTGTGTTTAAATGTTCATAAAAATATATATATATTAAACCCTAGCCCGGGTAGGGATAGGGTAATAAAGTAATAAAGTAATAAAATAAAAGGGGTAACTTAGGGCCATTTTATAATAAAAAAATCCCTAATTAGGGTTTGAAGGGCATAATGGCCATTAAGTTGGAAAAATCTTTTAGAAGATTATATATATATATATATATCTGTGTGTGTGTGTATGTGTGTGTGTGTGTGTGTGTGTTTATAAATTTGGGTATGTATTTATATAGAGTTTATATATTTAAATACCTCTATATGATTTACTAATAGGAATTTTAAAATATATATATATATATATATATATATATATATATATATATATATATATATATATATATATATATATATATATATAAGTTTAAAGAATAAAGCCTAGTCTTATATTTCTAAATGTATTTAGTGTGATAAATACTTGATTATGCCCTAGTTAATTTAATTAGAGCATTAAATTTTAAGTTGGATTTTAAAGGAATTAATTTAAGCACCTTTCATTTTGAGGTTAGAATGGATGCTAGAAAAATAATTTTTAATTAGCTTTCCAAGTCAATTAATAGCTACTCGTAATTAATTTTGCCTGTTTAAATTAACTTATCTAAATTAAATGACACCTTAAACGATTATTATAATTAGTGGTTTAAAAATGGATTTTTAGACTATATAGTCTTATTGGAGATTAAATTTATCTTCATCTTCTAATTTTAATGAGTTTGATTTAATTAATCTATTGACTAGGTATCTTGTGAAAATAAAATTAAATCATTTAGTTTTCTGCAAATAAAATTTAATTAATTTCGATACTTGGTTTGTATCAGACTTAGCTCGAATATAGATATGGCAAATACATTAGTGCATGTCGTGTTAGCGAACTTGTTAATTAATTTGTATTTAAAAAAAAAAAAATCATTCCGTTTTTGCCCTAAATTTTGGGCATGACAACATCGTTGGGTCTCATCGATACCTTTTGAATTCGGATCGATGAGACCCAGTGATGTCTCATCGATATAAAAGAAACATCAAAGGAAGGAAATGTCGATGAATTCCAGAAAGGACTCACCGAAGATAATAACTTCATCGACAAAAGATATCGAAGAAAGTAGAGAGGGTCTTCATCGACGGGAAAAGTTCTCGAGGAAATAATATTATCGGTGCAACATAAAAAGGACCCACCAAAAGGAGCGTTTTCATCGAAAGAATAATATCGATCAGACAAAAGGAAGCTACATCAATAAAAGATATCAATGAGGATATAGGTTTTGAGGAGGTTAAAAGGCATATTCTCGATATGCGTGGTTTTGCCGATGTAACTTTATCGGTGAGATAATAGACTCATTCATCGACGGGGCATAGTGATATCAATGAAAGAAGTATTTCGATGGAAAAATAAAGGAGGACACCGAAGCCCAAGGTTTCTTCGACATAAGACCCAATGGATATCAGATATGTTTCGATGAGGAGACAGCCATACTGCCCAAATACAGTATTTCGATGAAGGGAAAAAATACTTGATCGAAGTAATATTCAAAACAAAAGTATTGTCGATAGAAACAAAGAGATTGATGGACTAAAGAAACAAATGATCAAAAGACATATCCTCATCGAAATGATTATTGATTGCTGTGAAAATTAGAAACAAATCCCACGAAAGGTCACATCGCCATTAAATTCGAACGTGTGCCCGAGTGACCGTTGTCCAAAACGGCCATTACTAACTGATTAAATACGCCATAAGTAGTGGATCAACGTCAAAGGACACAACATTAAGGAATTCACAGGTGACGAACTGAAAGCAAGAACTGGGCGAATTCATAGATAAAGATCAGTAATTCCAAGTAAGTTGTTTGCACACAGACCTCTTTTTTAACATTCAAATGGAATCATCATCTAAAACTAATAAGACCAGAAAGGGAAAAGAAACTATCGCTACAGAAGAAAAACCTAAAAGACAGAAAAGGGAAGGGCGTTCTTTGGCCTAGGACCTGATTGACCAGTGCCCATCATCCAGTTTGAGGTCCAATAAGATTAGAGTTGATGAGGAAGGCCTGGAGGACCGGTTTGAGGATCTTGGAGACATATGGATAGAATTGAGAGGGTATGAATTATTCATATATGGGTACAACAGAAGAGTTGCCCCTCAACCTATCAACAATTTATGGCGATTGAACTTAGGAAGGTTAGTTGTGGCTAATGTATTCGTGAATGTGGAGCTCATGAAGGCATTGGCAAACAATTATGACCCTAAAACCAGGACCATATATAACTACATGGGTGAGCCAATTCTTGCAATCACAAAGGAGGTTATTGACTTCGTGTTCGAGTTGGATTGGGGATTTGAAGAATTGATTGACCTCAAGAAGTTAACAAGTGAATATTTTAACCTAGAGCACATTTACAAAATGTGGAGACTCCCTATACATAGACCTAGGAATGCAGGGTCCTTAGTGCCACTAGGTCAGGATGACAAAGCTCCCTATGATGTCAACTCTTTCCATCCATATTTCAAGTATACCTATTACTGTGTTGCCCAAGTGCTAGGGATAAAATCCCATCCTTTGATGGATATTGCAGCCATGGTCATTTGTGCCGATTTGCAGTCTAAGGACCCCCACTTCTTTGATTTTTCTGCTTATTTGGTTGAGGTTTTGATTCATGGGTTAGAAAAGTTAAAGGGGGATGTCATCAATGTTCATTTCAAGCATTATTCCTTACTTATGCATATGCTATTGTATGTGGGCCAAGATGAAGGGTTATGGCTAGAAGAGTTATGTGTCAGGACATATGACAATGCTAGGATGAGAAAACCAGTGCAACTATGGGTTTCTTCATGGGACTAGAGGTCTGTGAATAATCAATATTGGCATTTTGAGGAGTTCTTTGTCAAGCCATTATATAGACTGTTGCGATGATCTTGCACCAGAGGTTCAAAGATTCCTAAGACCAAAAGATTTCGCTGAAGATCCCTCAATTGAACATAATTGGGGAGATTGGTATTGTTTTTCAGACTGCACACAAGTCAGGGTATACGGGTTCGAAGGGATACCATACTTACTACCACTTACAGTCCCTAACAGAGTGGCTTGTCTGGAAATTGTGAGGCAACTATCAATAGTGAGTATAGAACATCTGACAAGCCATGGGAAACAATCAATTGTACCTGGGTTGTTAGTATTTTCAGATTTTATTGTGAAAAGTTCAAAGAGTTATGACATGTTGCACATAAAATTGGATTATTATGGCATGGCTATGGGGGATCCAAGGCCCAATTTCGATCCTGAAGGATACATAAGGATAGCCCAATCATCACAAAAGCTAAAGGCTGGAGAGCATAAATCTTACCTATCGGATGACCTCATTAAGAACATTGGCAGAGAAGAGGCTAGAGTGAAGCAAATAAAGTTTGAGAAAGCAATGCAGGCTTATAAATGGAAGCTTTTTAGAAAGAAAATGGATGACAATGTGCTACAAAAGATTGAAGACCCCTTGGAGTTGGCCAACAAACTTGTGGAGCATGAATTGGAAATACTTGAGGGTGTCCTGCCTCATGTTTTTAGGGATTACATTGATACTATTAGGAATACAGAGCCTTTGGCTCATATGTCTCCTGCTTCCACATCTAGCATCGTTCCATTCACTCCTTGAGAGGATTACCCCCTGGTTATGAAGAGGATACATCCATAGACTTGGCAATAGGACAACTGAATGTCCGAGAAGTGTCTGACATCAGATTCCTAGAGCATGAGGATTTCATTGCTGATAGTGACTTCATTGCTTCCAAGGAGTTCACCGCATTCCTCTATCAACATAAAGGATCTCAAATTAGGAATAACATGAGAAATAGTGAAGAAGAGCAGCAGCTTCAAAAGTTACAAGAGGAGATGGATCTTGTGATGAGAGAAATGACACCTGAGAAGGGAAGACAGTTGATTAAGGAAGCTGGTGTGCTATTATACTCTGGATGGGACATGAACTATGACTTGTTGTTTGATGGATTCCTCAAGAAACAGGACCCAAGTAGGCAAATGATGCCAAAAGATATTGATAAATT
This sequence comes from Cryptomeria japonica, assembly GCF_030272615.1. Taxonomy (NCBI): domain Eukaryota; kingdom Viridiplantae; phylum Streptophyta; class Pinopsida; order Cupressales; family Cupressaceae; genus Cryptomeria; species Cryptomeria japonica. Next base: position 558,977,898 of record NC_081409.1, on the reverse strand, counting down.
CTTTAGAGGATCAGGATATGATCCAGATCAGAAGGCTCTTCTACAGTGGGCTATCTATCCCAAAGATAAAAGACCTATATTGGTTGATATAGAAGAAGCTTTTGGACATTTGATGGTGCAGCAGGTTGGAAAGACTGACCCTAGAACAACTACCAAACTAAATTTGGATGTCGCTAAACTGAACCAAGATCAGATAGAGTTTCTGGTCCAAGAAAATTCTACATACAAAAGCCTATATGAGAAAACCGATGAAGAAAAATAGAGGCTACAAGAAAGATTGCTTCAGATTGATACAGGTACCAGTCAAACAGGGATGACATACGGTGTTGACAGAGATGCCATGGATGCCTTGATAGATGCTATGTATTGGAGGAATAGGGCCGAAAAGACATCTCGGCAAGTAGAAAAGGTACAGCAAAAGATGGATAAGTTGATTCTGGAGATCATTGAACATAGGTTCAGAAGTATGATGCAAGTTATAGAAATCTATTGGAAAACATACACTGGAACAGTCAGAGCTTTGAAAGAGCATGAAAGGCTTAGGTCTCAGTTGGAAGACATGATGAATGACAACAGTCTGATTAATCCAAGTGAGAAAATTGAAGTCGAGGCTTACTTGAAGTCCCGTGATGAATTGGAAAATCAATTAAGGAAAGAGCTTTAGAGGCTGGATGATGGGAATACCCCTAGGGTGCCCTCTTTTTACAGTAATGGTGAGTTAGTATCGTTGGAACAGTGGAAACAAGAGTTCAGTGATGAGAAGAATCGAGCAGTAGCAAAGTTGGATCAGGACAAAGAATTGTCACTCTGTGTTAACCATTTTCTATCCAATCATTTCCAGACAGAAAGCGACATGAGGACACTAAACAATGACATTGTAATGTATAAAGATGATAAGTACATTAAACACATAGGAATGCTGAACTTGTTTATCTCCCAGTTTTTTAACAAAAGTGCTAATTAATAGTTATGTGTTGAAAAGCCACGATGCTTGGTGACAATGTATACCCTCATATAAATGAGGGAAATTTTGTAAAAATAAGGATCATTAGAGAAGAAGTAGAATATAGCCTCAGGCTTACTATTGTACCATTTTACGAACATACATAATATAATTAGTCGTCTTTCCTTTGTGTATATGTTGTGGATTACTGCATCTTTCTATAGGCAGTTGCTTGTGATATTATCTAAAGGAGATAAGGTTACTTGCGTTCTTCCAGTAAAACTTTGTGTTTCATATTGTGGATTTGAATAAAAGATTTACTTGCGAATATAGTTTTGTATATAGTGCGCCTACATATTATCTCAACCATGGTGCGCCTGCATATGTATATAGTTGTGTTTATAGGTGGAAATCCTAAGGTTCAATGTCGAACTTGGTTGCTCTGATACCATATGTAATATTCCATTAATTCTATACTTAAAGAAAATAAACTGTGATCTATATTAAGATAAAAAAATTGAGCATTTCAAAATAAAACATAACTACTTCAGTTGAAGGAGAAAACTAACTAAATGTTCTTCAACATAATAAGAATCTGACTAATTTATCTAAAAGGAATGTAATCTTTTAACAATAAAAAAAATTGAACAAATATTATTAAGCTAATCAATATGAGAAAGGAATTCACATGGCCAGTTTCATCACTTAGATAAAGCATCACCATCTTAGCCAAGGTTTTAACATTGCAAGCACCAATGTGTTGTTAGTGTTCACCTCCCTTGCTCGACTTGTACATCCAATTCTTGAGCTCAACAAACTCACTAGTTACCAACCATCTAAACAAGCCATCTGCTTAATGTGTACTAACAATAATGGTTATTAACGACCATCATATGATAAATAGCATACACTTGAGCCAACTAACTCACTGGTTTAATAACCAGCTATCTAGCGAACTGCTTAATGTCTACTAAGAATAACGGTCATAAATGACCATCATAAGATAATTAACATACACTCAAGTTAGTTGATTCATTGGTTACAGAACTTCTAGGTTTAGCTGATCCAATTCGTTACATAACAGTCTCATGTCTACAGACATTAACGGTTTACAAGGACCTTCATGGGATTGTGACATAACCTAACAAGCCAACTGCTAAAAATCCCCTATCTCTAACAAGCTTCAACTGTCATCATGGAATTAAACCTAATACAACATTGGTTCCCTTATTTAGCTAAATTAACACATCATATTATGACTCAACAAAAAATATGATTCTAATATATTTTTTTGTCTTTCTATATTCCCAAAAGTATGCATATAATTGATGATAAGAATCCTTCTTTAGGTCTTGCAACCGTGGAGACTGGTTATAATCTGATTATAACCAATGTGCATTGATTCCAAGATGAACCATATTCGGTTGAACTATGAGTTAAGAGTGGAAAACAAATAAACATAGAATAGCTACAAAATATAGCAAGGTATTGTGACTATAAGATAGAAACCATCCTAGGAGCCTCCAATATATCAAAAGTTGAGAAAGTAGCAAGCTTACTATACAAAGACAGTGATCACTATAAAGTTTCAGTCAAGTTCAAAGCATTGATTTGTGGGAACAAAGGGTTTCATATGGGGATAGAGCAGTCTCATGAAATATCATGACAGTCATAATCATAATCTAAAGAGTAGTCAAATCTCTCTTTGGAAGAAATCATCATTTTCATTGATACCGTAATAACCCATAAGTTATCGAACAAGTCTAAAAGCATTCTATCGAAGTATCTAAGATTCAAATAGTATCGATGAGACCCAGCGATGTCTCATCGATATAAAAGGGGCATTGAAGAAAGCAAACGTTGATCAACTTCGAAAAGGACTCATCAAAGATAGTAACTCCATCGATAAAATATATCGAGGAAAGTGGAGATGGTTCTCATCGACAAGAAAAGGTCTTCGAGGATATAACACTATCAGTGCAAAAAGACTCACCGAAAGAGATGGTCCCACCAACAAAAGGTATCGAAGAAAGCAGAGGTGGCCCCCACCGATGAGAAAAGGATTTTGAAGAAACAATATCATCGATGCAATATAAATAAGATTCACCGAAAGAAGCATTCTCATCAAAAAAGTGATATCGATAAAACAGAAGAAAACTACATTGATGAACGATATCGATAAGGATATGAGTTTCGATGGGAGGACAAAAGAAGTCATCGAAGTCCAAAGTCTCTTCGACATGAAACCCGGTGGACAGCAAAAAGATTTCAATGAGAATATGAGTTTCGAGGAGACTAAAAGGCATGTCTCTGATACACATGGTTTCATCGATACAACTTTATTGGTGGTAGACGACAAAGAGAGGATAAAAGGGGCTTCGGTGAGACAACAGACCCATTCATCAAAGGAGCATATTGATATCGATGGAAAAAGCATTTCAATGGAAAACTAAAGGAAGTCATCGAAGACAGTAACTCCATCGATAAAAGATATCGAGGAAAGTTGAGATGGTTCTCATCGACAAGAAAAGGTCTTCGAGGATATAACACTATCGGTGCAAAAAGACTCACCGAAAGAGATGGTCCCACCAACAAAAGGTATCGAAGAAAGAAGAGGTGGCCCCCACTGATGAGAAAAGGCTTTTGAAGAAACAATATCATCAATGCAATATAAAGAAGATTCACAAAAAGAAGCATTCTCATCAAAAAAGTGATATCAATAAAACAGAAGAAAACTACATCGATGAATGATATCGATAAGGATATGAGTTTCGATGGGAGGACAAAAGAAGTCACCGAAGTCCAAAGTCTCTTCGACATGAAACTCGGTGGACAGCAAAAACATTTTGATGAGAATATGAGTTTCGAGGAGACTAAAAGGCATGTCTCTGATACACATGGTTTCATCGATACAACTTTATTGGTGGAAGACGACAAAGAGAGGATAAAAGGGGCTTCGGTGAGACAACAGACCCATTCATCGAAGGAGCATAGTGATATCGATGGAAAAAGCATTTCGATGGAAAACTAAAGGAAGTCACCAAATCCCAGGGTTTCTTCGACATAAAAAGGGACCGATGGATACCAAATAGGTATCGGTGAGGAAATGGCAATACTCAATTTGTTTATCTTCCAGTTTGTTAAACAAAAAATGTTGGTTGCCGGTTATATGCTAAAAAGCCACAGCGCTTGGTAATAATGTAGCTGACAGACTCATTGAGAGGTGGTGGGTTTAAAAATTGTCTCATAAGTTTACACAATAAGTCCTAAAGAAATATAAAGACTCTGTAGCCCAAACAACGAAGAAAGGCACTGGTCATCTATAGAATACAATTCATCAATTCACATTTCATTTTAAAGCAATAGGAGTAGCTAAGTAGGAAATATAGAGTGGACTATAAATAGTGTATATACATAAATTTCAAGCACAGAAATCGAATAATTTCTACAACAACAATCTTGAACTCGTCTGCTATATCTCCATCCTGGCAATTTATACCATTTTGAGATACATTAGGTTAGTCTCAATCACTAGAACACAATTTACAACATGCATTAGGAGTTGTCCTCCTTACAAATAGTGCAACATTAAAAAGGTGTTATCAAAGCTACAACCACAATTCAAAGAGGAAGCTTACAAAGAACACAATTTGCAACAATTCAAACAGGAAGCTAGGTACTATTCTAAGATGCATTAGGTTAGTCTCAGTCACTACAACCACAATTCAAAGAGGAAGCTAGGTATTATTCTGAGATGCATTAGGTTAGTCTCAGTCACTAGAACACAATTTGCAACATGCATTAAGAGTTGTCCTCATTACAAATAGTGCAACATTAAAAAGGTATTATCAAAGTTACAACCACAATTCAAAGAGGAAGCTTACAAAGATAGGACAAAGCTAGGTATAGTCATAAGTCAAGGCAAATTAAATAATAAAAAGATTATTGTCATCAAAATCATTGTACATTTGTAAGTTGATAAACAATAAATACATATGTATCATAAGCATCAGAAGCATCACATGATGTGTCATCATATATGTAATTGAGCATCACAATTACCATCACATATCATGTGTCATCATAAACATGTAATCCATCACATATGTATCATAAATCACCATCCATCACATAGGTAATAAACAATCCACGTTCTATAAATAAACACAAAGTTCAAAAAATGTCACATGCATCAGCATAAACACGTGATCCATCACATATGTATTTTAAATCAACATCCATCACATAGCTAATAAAAATCCAATTTTCATAAATAAACACAGTTTAAAAATTGTCACATAAATAGTCACTCTCCCTATCTCCATCTCCATATTAAAAGGTGCATCATGAATTAATTATGTAATGGCATTAGAATTCAAAACATAATGAATTAATTATGTAAAAAAAATTCTATGAAGAAGTCAATATTAAATAGATAATATACTAATCGCATACCTCATACATTTCATTCTTCATCATCATGAACATCAAGGTCATCATCGCCAACACCATCATCATCATCATCATCATCATCATCATCATCATCATCATCTTCATCATCATCATCATCATCATCATCATCATCATCATCATCATCATCATCATCATCATCATCATCATCACCATCACTATCACCATCACCATCACCATCACCATCACCATCACCATCACCATCATCGTCATCATCATCATCATCATCATCATCATCATCTTCTTCTTCTTCTTCTTCTTCTTCTTCTTCATCGTCATTGAGAAACTATCGATCGTGATCATCATCCACTTCATCTTCTACTTCTTCGGTATCTTCTTCTTCCATCACATTATACTTTATCGGCCTTCCTCTTGGATCATGTCTAACAACAAATGACCAACCCGGTTTATGTGGAACCTATGAGTAAAAATACTTGCTCACATTGGCTTGGAAGAACATAGGGCTCATCCCCAACTAGTTCAAATGACCTTGTATGTAGCATTATAAAACCATTATCATGTTCAATAACAGTTCTATCAGGATCATTTTTATTCAATCGTAGCCTGTACCATTTGACGACGAACAAAACTAATTTCAAGGAATTAAAGTCACACTCAAGTATATCATCCAAAATGCCATAGTATCAATTTTGAGACTGTTGAGGATGAATGTCATTTCTTGATGAAATATTTGTCACCTCAAAGACTGCAGTGATGCCAGAATCACAAGTTTTCTTCATGTCATCCAACTTTTTTATGCAAAATTATGACCATTGCAGCACATAGCGTTGTGGTGTTTGACCTACGATATGTCAAACATGTAAAATTCATTGTATTGTGAGTTGATAAACATATGGGTGGTTAATAAATTTATACATACCTATTTATCTCTTAAACCATATGCTAAATCAATTTCCCTTTGTGTAACATTGGAATCTCCATTACGATGTGCTTCTTTAACCAATGAAGCCACACCTTTCCATGTTAACGTGCGTCCAGAATGTTGACAACGTTCAATCCATACCATCATCCAATCAATATTGTTTGCCATATACAAATGTAGTGCATCCCACTCTCGACCAACTATACAAAAAATAAATAGATGTCTTACAATCGATTTATTTTGAAGATTAAGAATTAATTAACTACAATAACATCTTATAATTACCTCTCACTTTCCTCAATATACCTTTCCCCATCAAGTACTCCCCTTCGAATTTGTTAATGGTGTTGGGATCCCAAATGTGATCCACGTGGATCTTTGCTGCAAACTTAGGAAGATATTCATAAATGTACACCATAGTTTGGTATACCATATATCCCTCCACCATAGAACCCTCAGGATGTGCTCTTTGTCGAACCAAAGCCTTAAAAAATTTCAAGTGCCTCTCAACCATCCACATTGACCTAGTGTGTACAGGTCCACACAATTCAATCTCCTCAACTTGGTGTATGAGGTAGTGTTCTTGTGCATTGAAAAAAGCTAGAGCTAGACACTTTTGCATTTCACACATTAAATGAGGAATTTTTCTCTTCCAATATTTTATATCGTCTTTATGGATTTCTTTACATGACAACCACCTACAAGGTATTCAAGACGCAAAAAAAAATTATTACATAAGAAGTAAAACAAATCGCAAATATAATATCTATACAACGAACTAAACAAATATCACTACTTACCTCATGTATTTTCCAATATCATATATGACTTGCTTGACATTATTGTCGAAGTCGTCTGGGAGAGATAGAGGTAGAACGTATTGCAACAATTATAAAATTATCTTTTCATTTTTTTGTAACATAATGAAAATTACACGTACGCGCAGTACTTAAATACATACTAAAAATACAAGAACATGAATTACCTTAATGAAGGTATGCCAATCATGCATTTTCATCCCTGGCCCAAATTCACTTTTCTTTGATATGAGATTGTTTATGTTCGCAGCAAATCCTGTGGGAAATCGTATTTTTCGTATGACTTCTTTTATAGCATTGCTTTGTTGGTCCATTAATAACCAAGGAAGCTCGATTATATTAATCTGGTCTCCATGGCTATTTGATTGAATGACATTTATCATTGCATGATTGGAATCCTGAATGTCACTACATATTTTGATAATTTTTTCTTTGTCACGCCTTCCATCCAATATTTTCCATACAATCTCTGTTATATTCTTTCCAATATGCATACTATCAAACAAATGAACAATTTGTAACTGCTCACAGTAGGGCAACCTACTAAATTGTCGGGGATAACTTTTTATTCCCTTAGGAAGGTGGTCATTTATGCCTTCACGACCTTCATGATCATCAATCACATCATCAGTAAACAAAATAAAATAGAAAAGATGTTTTATGACAAACCAATAGATGGAATGGCATTACCTTGACGATTAATTCTATTATATTCCAACTTCCACAGGTGAGGTGTCATTCTTCATGGCTTTGATGTATTCTCTTCTTTCCCATTGAAAAGATGTTTTTCAGTATTTCGATACTTATGATTTTTGTGGAGAAAGTGCCTATACTCATCAAACACCTGCTTTCCTAAACTTTTTGAATGATGAGATTTCATCTTTGGACCACAAACAGGACATGCAAATTTTCCCTTTGTTTGAAGACCTACAAGATAATGTATAATTGGATTAAATATGATAATTTTTTGAATTATAATGTTCATGCACAACTTAAACACTATAACATACCACAAAAATGTGTTAGCCCCAGGGCATCGTGTATTGTCCATAGAAGCATCGCATGGAATTGAAATTGTCTTTGTCCTATTGGTTTAGAGACGTCATACATAGTGACACCATTCCATAACTCCAGCAACTCGTCGATAAGAGGCTCGATATATATATTCATATCTTTAACTTGGTACTTACCTAATCGAATGAACAAAAACATTACATAATTATTATGACCATTTTACTGCAATATTTATAATTAAATGTAGACAACTATATTTAAATGATAAAATACCTAGAACAATCATTGCCAACATTATGTGCTCCCTCTTTATTGACATCTATGGAGGAATGTTATTGTTGATAACAAAAAATAGGCCACACTGAAAAACAAATCTCATCTCTCCAAATGGATTGACACCGTCCGCTGCCAATGAAAGCCTGAGATTACGAGGTTCTTCTTTAAAGTGTGGCCACTTTTCCTCTATGTCCATAAATATTGAACCATCCACAGGCATTCAAATAATGTCATCTTGACTTCTATTGCATGCATGGTAATCCATAAATTGTGCCAATCTAGTGCACTTGAATAATCGTTGCATATGTGGAATAATGGGAATATAGCGAAGAATCCTGTGAGAAACCCTTTTTGTTATTTGATCTGTTTGATATCTACTGATATGACATTCAGGGCATTCAGTTCAAAATTCATGTTGTTTGTGATATATAATATGATCATTGGGACAAGCATCTATTGCTTGATACTCCATTCAAATATCTTTCATAACGGCAGATAATTCTCGGTATGAGCAAGGTAGAATATTTGATGGTGGTAACAAAAACTCACCTATCAATCTACAGCGAAAAAATATAATTTGTTATAATAAAGAATATTAATGGTACAGTATGATTCACAGTTTATTATGACATATATGACATACCTTAACATGCGTGACATTGTTATGTTGGATAAACCATTCATAACCTTCAAGTTCACCAACAACAATATAGCGGAGAGAAGAGTTGCATACGAGCCTTCGTAAAGGGCCTCGGATGCCTTCTTAAGTAGAGGGACATCATGAACAACATCAAGGTCATCTTCATCATCATGATCAGCTACGCGAGTACTAAATGAGTCATGGATCAATGTATTTGTACCATCATCTTCAATTGTGTTTTCTGGCTCATGATCATCATCTTCCATGGGATCATTATCTTCAGCTTCGATATTCACACCTCCATGTTCATCCACTTCGAAAACCATATTCTTAGGGTTTTTTTGATCCATACCATGTGCTCCGGGGTGCTCGAGCTATATAAAATTGATAAACATAAATAAACCGTGACCATGATCTCATCATCACGTGATTTATTATGTATATAAATTGTCAAAACGATATAATGAGAAACTTACCAATGGATGATAATCATGTCCACCTTCAATGTGACCATGCAGCCTACAATGTTTATTCATTGTTTTGATTAGAAGTCTTCTAGTCTTTAACCCCTTACAAAGTTTGCATGGACAATAACATTTTCCATCACCTTTTCTTTTCAAGTTAGACCACAATCTAGCAATTGTCTCCTTATTTTGTTGTTCGTTGATATTGTCTGACATGGTCTTTCTTCACAGGCAAGAAAATAGAAATTATCATCATTGAACAGAGCATCTTATTGAATTTAGATTTCTAGTTTGCTTATGGTACATCACACAACATGGAAAACAAGAAATACTCAATAAATAACATGATTCATTGATCTAGTATTATCACAATCTGCACTTGGCCTTCAATATTTTCTCCTCCTAACACTGTTTATCCATTACCTATCAAGTACAGAACTTTAAAACCTGTGGCTATTAAAATACATAAGACAACATTGTAGCATCTTATAATCATCTATTATAAAACCAAAGCACTTGGGAGTGATTCTTTTGTTTGTCACAATCCAGGAAAATGGTGTCTACTGGAGCCTTGAATAACTGACTAGAAATTTTTTTAATTCCTTTTCTTTTTCCTTCTAATTTTTTCACTGTCACTTCCATCCTCCAAGTCAGATGCCCTCGACCTTTTCTTTCTTCTTGTTTTTTCATACTCATAGTCATGCTTTGAATTATTTTTCTTTCTTGTTGACTCCTAACTGCTCTTACTGTCAGTTTCACTCTTAGAATCTTAGTCTGATGTATCAAAATCTGATGAACCTGATGAACTAGAAGATTCGTCATTAGAGGTAGATTCATCTGACACAGGAATAGACTTTTGCTACTCTGGAATGATGTTCTTGATGTTAGATGCATTTACCTTATTTACTAACCCATTGATACTCTTCCGAAGGGCATCCCATGTCATGTGCTTGTATTCCACACTGCTCTTGTCTTCCACATCTTTCATCATTTGAGCTAGCTTAAATGAGGGAATGTAAACACCCCCACTTCTTCCAACACCCTTCTCAGCTCCTCTTACAACACCTTTTCCATTCCCATTCTGAGATGGAGCAGACACAACACCAGAAGTTTTCACTTCCACTGCCTCTATGTCCCTCTTGTTTCTAGAAGCCCCTTTACCACTTAATTCATGCTTATTTCTATACATAAACCCATCAGGAAGCATGATTTTTTGCATATAAACTTGGCCAAATATTTTACAGTTATTTTTCATCAAGATTCCCTCAGGAGCTGGCAAATCCTGCTTCCATACTTTAATTTTGTTTTCTCAAAGGACAATCCTAACAATACATGCATTGCAAACAACATTTTACACCTTTGTTGGTTGTGGTGGCATCACAGAGAGTTTACATCAATAAATGAAGAACGTGCCAATGCTTTTAATGCAGCAGTAGAAGTCTATCTCTTATTCAATATCTCTAGTGAAACCCCCATGATCTTTTGTTGGAGTAGAATTTTTTATATTCTAGAAAGGTTCTTGTCCTTTGTTGATGTGATATTCATCTACCTCAAGAAATAACTGTTCTTTTCTCCAACAAGAAGTGGAACTAAATGAAGATCTAGCACCATGAAATGAATCCTCAAAAGGATTACTATAGTTAGTTTTGGTAGATAATGATCTGGGTAAAATACTAATGTGGCTTTAGGAAACATTATGTACTAGCTTAGCATACTTTAAAAACTTTGGTGCAACATGCTACATCCAATTAAGTCTCCATCGGTATCTCTATTGTGTTTATGGATTGGGATTCAATGTACTCTTTTTATACACAAATTTTACTTTCAACTAAGGAGGTTTGTATGTACTTACTTGTCTTTCGATTGTATTCCTATTTCAAGAATTTCTTCTATCAACAAATCATTTGTTGTAAGTTGTACAAGTGGAAGCTTGAACATGCCTTCCATGCTAGCCTTGTTGATACGTTCAACACCATCTTGTGCAACAAATCTTTAGAACTCCACTATTTCATTGAAGAGTGAGTAGTAGGGACAATCTAGGAAACTTACAAAGGTATTGCAAGAGAGATAAATAGACCTAAATATTATGGCTTAATAATGATCAATAGGTAAACAGATAAGAAACTCTCAATATCAAAATGACTTTCTCAATTGTCTTTACTAGAAATGGATAGATCTGCTAATAATGGCTTTATGACTGTATGTCAACTTTAGACTCAATCCAAGAAGAGCTAGAACTAATATGCGATATCTAGATTTATGATCTCTATAATATAACAATCCCATAATTATGTTTCCACACATCTATACCACAACAAAAACATCATGCTAGTGTTTAGCCATAGCAATTGATATCCTAATTATAGAATGTGAAATATGCACATAACTATGAATAAAGATTAAGAAAAACAAAGAAAGATGCTTATTGCAAACATAAATGACTAATGGACAAGAATTGAATTCATTGTAGATAGTTTTGAATATTAAATTCACTTATTTGTGTGCATTTACTAACTCATGTACTTGTGGCCAACCATTTATCTCTTTCATAAATTAAACACTTATGAATAACATTAAATGGCTGAGTAATTATGTTTTTGTTGAAATTGAAAATAAAATATTTTATTTCAGGACAGCTCACACTATTCCCTATCATATTTTAGACTCTCGGTTTTGTTAGTAGTGGTTTGATGTCTTTGGAGCTGATCATTGCATTTCTTTAGTTACGTTTTCTAGCGTACTCCCAGCCTGTGCCAAAATGGGAGCTTTGGAACAGGGTATGGACATCCATCAAAGCATAAAAGATAGAGGAATTTTGGCAGATGTAGTTGCAACTACACAAAATGGATTTGTTGAGAAGGCTTTAGAAACTTTCAAGCAAATGCAATCGGCAGGTGTAAAGCCAAATTCCACAACCATTGCTACTATCCTCCCTGCCTATGCCAAAATGGGAGATTTGGAACAGGGTATGGACATTCATCGAAGCATAAAGGATAGAGAAATTTTTTCAGATGTTGTAGTTGTAACTGCCCTGGTAGACATGTATGCAAAATGTGGAAGCATAGACAAGGCACGTGAACTGTTTGATAGAATGCCTGAAAGAAATGTTGTCTTATGGACTGCAACGATTGCTGGATATGCACAAAATGGATTTGTCAAAAAGGCTTTAGACACTTTCAAGCAAATGAAATTGGAAGGCATAAAGCCAAATTCCACAACCTTTGCCAGCATCCTCCTTGCCTGTGCAAAAATGGGAGCTTTGGAACAGGGTATGGACATCCATCAAAGCATAACGAATAGAGGAATTTTGTTAGGTGTTGTACTTGCAAATGCCTTGATTGACATGAATGCAAAATGTGGAAACATGGACGAGGCTTATGAATTGTTAGATACGATGTCGCAAAGAGATGTGATCTTATGTGAACAATCAACACGCGCATATACGGGAGGAAGGGATTGCTGCTACAAAATTGAACGCTCACTCCTCAATCACAGTTCTATGGTTTTATGAGATTAAACTAGGACAATTAACCACCACATGTATATTTTTTGCAACATGAAATTAAAAACTAGGGAAATTTGAATCTACCTCCTGCGCAGGATTGCCTTCGATGCGAGTTTGATGTTCTTAGGGGTTGAAGTCGCCACGGACGCCTACGCAGGATTGCAATTCACAAATGAACTCCCCACCTCTTTTTTTATTTTGTAATGGCCGCTGTCATCAGAATTACGACAAACTCAAGCACTTTTTTGAAAAAAAAGAAAATTCTCATTGCTAATGCCTTCTTCGTCGAAACCAAATGGGAAATTTCTGTCAGAATTACGACGAATGCGAGCATTGTTTCAAAAAAAATCAAATTTGGCCACAATATACCTTCTCCGTCAGAAACCTCAGTCAAAAATCTTGTCCAAATGTATTAGTGCATGAATTAAATTCATATCAATATCTTCTCTACCAATTTTTTTATGGTTAAGATAAGCTCTAGTAGAATAAGGCAGGTCTAGAGAGATTGAAACACCAATATTTTTATCTTGCCCCCCTTGCGATAAGGTATGTGTATGAGAAGAAGATGGTTCCATGTTTCTCTTAAATTATTTCTCTCCATTAGAGAGATCATTGATAGGAGTATTGGCCCTTTCTTCATTCACATGAGATACCCTAGGAGAGGTACAAGTGTTAGGTTTTTCACTAGCATCTCTAGGATTATGATCTAAAAAAGCTTTTACGTGATCTACATATGTAATGCATTTTCTTAAATAATCACTATAAAACATGCATCATAGATACAAGATTTGAGATTTAGTTGATTAATAGGAACATTTTGAAAAATTATAAAAATGCAACATTCCAAAGTGCTATGAATGAAAACAAGCAATGTAAAGTGAAAGAAACCATTAACCAGCACATGATTTTGATAAATATAAGTGAAAAGAAATGTGTGAAATGACAAATAAATCAAATCTATTGTGTCATCGTGAATGTCTAAGATCATATCTGAAACCAAAAGTTACAAATTAAGCAACCCATAAATCAAATTAAATAAAATAAATTAGGGTTTTTTATGAATTTAACCTCTAAATTTATGTAATTTGATTAAAAATATAATCTATGAGTGCAAATTTGAAAATTAAAATGCATGCAAATCAGATTTGAGAATACAAATTAGAAATAGAGGTGTAAGAAGCTAGGTTCAACAAATTGTAATGGTGGAAAATTAGGGTTAGGGTTAAATTAAGATGATAAAACTACTAAATGACCTAATTAGCCATTACATTAGGGAGGAGAGGAATCTAATAGATCTATCTTTGCAAGACCAAGATTCTGATGAAATTTTAGGTTCCTTTTGATAGGGTTTTCTCCTCCTTTAATTGAATTGAATTGATTTGTTGATTATTAGGGCAAAATACATGATTATTGAAGTCTCACAGAAACGGTGAGCTACAGATGTCATACAAAGCCACCAACCTAGATCTGGGTAAAAGAACATGTTTCATATATGTTCCTAGAAGTTTGACCTGATTTTTGGGACCAAGTAGTATCATGTCGCCATGTTCCTCCATAAAAATTTATGTCGAAAGTTGAACTTGTTCATCTCTATGAATTCTATCAATTCTCCCAAATGCAACTTTGTACCTATTTCTTGCACATAAAAAGAAGGGGGAAATTGTTGGGAATAGGAGTTTACCTAAGTCAAACCTCGATTAAGGAATTAACCTTGAATGAAATAATGCAAATATGGAAATAAATGCTAAATAGATATAACTTTGATCTGCAATTGTTGATGATGATGCTTTTCTTTTTTAATGTAATCACAAATGTTGTATGAAATGGCATGACAAATACAAAACCCTAATCACACAGACATGCTTGCATAAGATTGATATATTTTTTCTCCATAATAGTTGAAGAATGAATATGTAGCCTTGAAAATATCTAAAAATGCTTGATAATGAATGCTTCACAAATGCATGAATACTTTAGGTAAGGTGTGGATGTAGTCTTAGATTTATTAGTTGAAAATAGGTTAAAAATATATTTTTATATAGGGGTTTCTAAGTAAATTACCAATTGAGCTAACCTCTAATAGTCATGTATAGCCATGGGATGAATTACTATCGAGGAAATACAACACCCGCCCCATTTCAAATTTTGGTCCCTTTGAGGGGGGTCATGGGGCCATGGTCCAGGCCAAGATGTACCATGCCCTAGTCTCACTATAAAGGGAACCAAGATAAGGTGCCAAGGAGGTGGGTATCTCCCTGTGGGACCCACAATAGGTTGTAAATAACATCAAAGTTGGGTAATAAGCACAAATTGGACCTAGAGAGGGGATGAGAATAGATCACACTAAAGTGGAAGCACAAACATGAGGTGTAAATTGAATCAGTGATAATTTATGATGTTACGCCCTTAAAACTCTTAATTGAATTTTAATTAAATTCTTTTCTTTTGGGAGTCAATTTCATCTTTATTAACTCCTAATATTAATAGGGGTTATGATCCAAATAAGGCTTGTACTAACATGTTTCCTGTTTAGAAAGATATATGATAGTTTAAGAAACTCACCAGGCCTAATAAAAATAAAATCGATCAAACAAAACATATCCTTGTGTAAGAAATTGTCTCCTCCAAGTATGAGGGTTTCCTTATGAAAGTGTATGGTTGGCAACTTAAGGAAATACTAAACCAAACAATATCAACCTTTCATTTGAGTATATGTATAAATGTTATATTTATTTTATTATATTATTACTAGATGTATATATGATATATGTATATTTTTAAATATTTTAATTTATTATATAGCTCATAGAAAAGGAACATTATAATCTACCTTGCCCAAGATTGCTTGTTCTCAAGCAATCACAAATGGAGTTGTGTTCTTAGATATTCCAGGATTCTAAATTTATCTTGGAAATATTATGAATGTTTTGTTTTAATGATGTAGTGTATTTCATTGATTGGTTGATGAATCTATCTAATGTGATTCTTTAACAGCTATGTCGTTATCTAGTGGTTACTATAATGTTGAGTCATCATTAGATACATAGCCTGCTACAGAGAATTATAATGACTGCCATAATGGATAATTGAATCATCACTGAAATATTTAAATTCTAAAGGGATTCATGGAAGGTGTGAGAAGGAAATTGTCTTAATTAAATTTGATGTAAACTTAGAGGTTAACATTAATACATCTAAGCATCAATTGTAATATGATTGGATGTGTACCGAGCTATAATAAGAATGTAGTAGGAGAAGATTGAAAACAACTTAATGTTTCAAATGATATCCATGCAAATGAGAGTTATGGATTTGATACATCACGTTCCAAGCCCCAAATCACAACCACTGTGACTTACATGTTTATGCCTCAAAATATTCCTCTAACTACTATATACAAGAAGTTAGCTTTGTCTTGGGATACAATGAATTGAAATTTATGACTGAAAATCTATGATCAAATGACTTGATCTAGTGCACATGTTTCTCCACAAGGGTATACTCTTCTAGACAGGGAATTAGGCAAAAACATCATGGCATTATAAAGATAACCACAAAAGAAAAATATCATGAAAAGTAACCCTAATCACAATCAATAGAAGTATGAAAATGAAATGCTTAAAAAAAATACAAACCAACACGAGCACTTCTTCCATTCCCTTCCATTTTTTTTCTTTCTCCTTCAAATGTATGTGGCTCTCAACAAAAAACATGAGTGTATTGAAAGCAAGATAATGATGAAATGGTAGCAAAGGTGATTTGGACAGCATAACGATATTCAAAATGTGGTTGTTAAAATGATTGAAAAAAGGACTCAATTTATAGAGAAATTGGTCACTAAAATGGCATGAGAAAATTAAGGCAAATAAAAGAGGAAAATTGATTCAAAATTGGCATAATTGAATAACAAATTGCTATGACAAATTGAAGAGAGATTTATGCCTCATGACTTATGACAATTTTGAGCAATTGTAGCTTATTGATCTATGTCAAATTTGAGCAAAAAAGGCTTCATGAATTGATGAATTGGTGGAGACAAATTAGTGGAGAAATTGGTGGGAGAAATTATAGGAAATGGCAAGTATGAAATTAGGAATGACAAATTATGACAAAATTAGGAGAAAATTTAGGGAGAGAAAAAGTGGGGAGGAAAATTAGGAGAGAGAAAGGTGGGAGAAATTAATAATTTCTCATTTATTAATCTCTCACAAAAGGACAATTAGCCAATTAAAGAAATAGTTTAATTGTGACACAAGACATATGGTAAATGAATAAATTCATTTATCCTAAGAGAAATATTGGTAAAGTATTAATAATTAAAGAATTATCTAACCCTAGGAGAGAGACATAAGTCAAGATGATGCCATTAAATTGATTAAATTGATAAGCAATTAACATGATCAGGATAAGGATTTAATGATTGAATTGATTGATTGATACAATGATTGACAAATTAACTAAAATTGATTGAAATCAATGCTCAATATTAATCATGATGATTGAAACGACAAGGACAATTGACAAAGATAAATGATTTATGGAAAATTTATTGATGATTAATAAAAGATTGATAAAGGACAATTAGTTGATAATGATTGATGATAGGACATTGAGAATTGATTTGAATCGATTGAGGTTGATGCTAATCAACATTTATTAGGGTTAAATGATGATTATATGACGTTGATGGCTAACCATGATCATGAAAGGATAATTAAGATTGGCATCGATAAGATCCAAATTGAAATGACTAAATAGGATTGAATAGGAAGAGAAAGCAGAAGAATGACAAGATGTTGAAAAATGATAAATATTGAATGCACAACATAGAGGAAGTGTTCGTAAGCATGAAAACTTAAAAGAAGGTAACACAAACATGTTAACATTTAATGACATAGGCATTGACCATTTTTTAGTGTCTACATTTTCCCATCTTTGAGACAATGCGATTTTGAGTGTTGTTTCAAAGAATAGTAAAGAAAAATCGCATTAAACATTGCCCCAACAATGATGGGTTACAAGGGTGCCCCCTCAAGAAATTGGGCAAAAAATTTAGAAAATAGGCCAATTTGTCAAAAAAATAACACTAGGACTAGACCAAGATGACTGCAAGGACTAGCGGAAAAAATGTTAGTAAGCAAAAAATAGATGAACAGTTAGTAGTAAAGAAACCTTTATTTCAAAAATGCACAATGTAGCTGAAAGACTTTATTTGATATGGCAAAATTGGAGGCGGCATACCGTGGCATGGAAAACTAAGGCGATAATGCTAACCCTTTTGCGTAAAACAAACATGTTGTAGACAAGGAATGGTTCAACCATCCTGAGACATTGTGTGTGTCAAAGGTCGAGGTATGAGCGACAACCACGACATGAATGTGCCAACACAGACACCCAAGACATAGTTGCCCCAAATTTAATGAAACACCCTGCAAATAGAAAATAAAACCAAAAGACCATGAGCCATCTCGCCACTCTAAATCAATCAATGACATAATTGAGTAACATAGGAACATGATCAAGGATAAATCAATCAAAGATAAGACTCACAAATCCAAACAAGTCAAACAACCATTTTGATCATGTCATCAAAAGTGATAATATTTGTTTGATGATAGGGTCTGATCATGTTGCCTGGTTTCAGGAAATGTAGTACCCCATCTAAAATAGGACATAGTCTAGTTTCGAGTATATCACACCCTTTATAAGACACATGATAATTGATAAAGGACCAATAATGCTAATGTTATTTGATTGATATGACAATTTCGATCAGTTTGAATGCTTGGTTGACTGAATAGTTTATTTGTAGATGTGTGAATTGTTAAGCACGATGTTTACCATATTTTCTATCTGATGTCCGCTCAAATGTCTAGCTATGTACAAAAGGGACAATTTATTGATGAAATGAAAGCGATCATTTTTTATTTTGATGTTTTCCAATTTTTAGGGTTTGAGGGATATATTTGATTATTTGGTTTCTTTTTCTTTTTTCAAGACATTTAATGATGTTTTTGAAATATTTTAGGATATTTTTTGAATGATTTTGGATTATTATTGGATGTTTTTCAAATATTTTGGGATTATTTCATGGCATATTTTGATTTTTAGTTATTTTATTAAGATTTTATTTTATTGTTAACAATTTTTCCAAGACTTTATTTGATTTTTAATGACTTTTTTAGGACTTTTAGTATTAATTTTCCCCTAGTGTCTAGCAAGGCAAGGAATATGACGAATGGATAAATAAGCTTGCTAAAATATTGGTGGATAAGGAAGGAAAAGGTCATTTATTATGGAGACAATGGATGCAATTTCCAAGGGCTATCACGTGATGGGATAAGGGACTAGATATCATGACAATGTAAAGAAACGGCATGGCATGAGGAACATGTCAAGAGTAATTTGAAACCATGTTTTTCATTTTACGTCCTTATGTCAGATCAAATATCAAGGAACAAAAAAGAGTGTATGGGCGGTGACAGGATATGCATAGGATAACACTAGTACAAAAACAACAATATATTACTAAAAAATACAAAAAATTACATATAAATGACTAAATTTGATCGCGTGGCCGTTAGTAGTTTATTGCCAGTCATTAATCACGTGACCAAATTTATGACCAAACTATTTTAGTCATTTATTGGTTGTTTTGATTGATCAATTTGGTCATTTATTTGGTCATTTATTTGGTCATTTATTTAGTCATTAATTTGGTTATTAATTTAATCATTTATTTAGTCATTGATTTAGTCATTAATTTAGTGATTGATTGTTGTTTACCAGTCATTTATCTAGTCATTGATTTGGTCATTGATTTAGTAGTTAATTTAATCATTGATTGTTGTTAATTGGTCATTTATTTAGTCATTAATTATTGTCAATTGGTACTATATTTAGTCATTATAATCATTATTTTACCGTCAACTGGTCATATATTTAGTCATATTAGGGCACGATGGAATCAAACCACCATCCTCCTGCTTGTAAAGCAGGTGCTCTTCCATTTGAGCTAGCTCCCTTTAAAGTATAATTATACCATGTACCCTATGTTATCCTATAAACATACATTTCTACAAATACAAATCAAGTAATTGATGACAAAGAATCAATGTTTAAGGACATCACATCACTATCTAAATATCTACAAGAGAGGATTTCAATGACCAATGAGCAACTCTACACTTAGCTAAAATATCTACAATGACCAGCTCTACAATCAGCTAAAATATCTACAAGAGAGGATTTCAAAACAACAAGATTGACTTGCATCTTTGTTTTTACCCCATATCTCCTTTGCTAACTTCATTGCATATTTAGGGTCATCAAACACTAAAATATTATCAAATAAGGTTCCTGATTTGACCTATTGTACAAGAAAATAGGAGAACACAGATTGTCAAATGGAATCAATTACTCAAAGTCAACCAAGACACTGCAAGTACGTTGAGTTGACAACTATAAAAATGAAATACATATACGAACCTACCATAACTCAATTCCCAGTATTGTGATTATGTTCCAAGACACAACTAGCTCAAGTGCAATGAATCTTGACTTTGTGGCTACATCCATTATTACTAATAAGTTTTAATACACTAGATGATAAAAAAAATTCATATTCCTAACACTGTCAAACAAACTCACATAGCCATCTACAAGTCTAAGTGTTGTCATGATGTTAGATACAAGTACAGTGACAGGTATTGCCATGAATGAAGAAAAGAATAAAACACAGTGAAGCATGAACATCGTCACATTACAGTAGATAGTAGCAAAGACCAAGTAAGTACCAATCATGGTAGTCACATTTCTTCAAAGAAATGGAGTTTTAGAGAAAACCTAATGCACAATGAGAAGCAAGGATAGTGCTTATCGCTGTCAAAATCCCAAGACACAAGGAAAGGAACACATAGGCTTGGCACAGTAGCAGCCCAGCTAAGACATAGCAGATAGTTCACAATAGCCAACACAATGGATTTATACAATGGCAGAGTCTCAAAAAATAAAGAACACAAAATCACAATGAACATTTGAATATTCAAGATGTGGTTGCAACCTACAGAGATAAAGGGTCAATAACACCATGAACATGACATTAGTAAGGATCCATTCATGTCCATATCAACAATATCAACATATACAAGAAGGGTCAAATGACGGTGAATAGTTATGATGATATTTAGCATGCTAAGATGATAATATATTGTTAAGATATAGTCAAGAACCTGAGGGTAAATTACATTGAATTGAAATACAATGATATGTCTCAAAGCTCTTACAAAACCCCAATAATGACATTGTTGCAGCATCATCAAACAAACTCAAAGGGCAATATTCAAAAAGGATTATATGTCTCATGCACCATAAAAGATACAAACACAGCCAAAAAAATAGATCACAGACCAAAGTGTAATAACCCACTTTACTCAACCCAACAAAATTTGGCCCTTTTTTTTTGTTTACTTTAATCATTTATGTTTGATTCGATCACATACTTTGGGCATCCATCCATTAGGATTAGGCATTCATCCATCCGAGATGAGCATCTAACCATACGGGTTAGGCATTTGTTCATACGGAGCAGGAGGTTTCATCTATCCAATACGGGATAGGCATCTACCCATACGAGGTAGGCATCTATCCAATTGGGATAGGAGGTGCTCTGGCCAGAGACTTAGACTCATCGGGACCATTCGGATCCTGATTCACTCACTAAGTACTACACTCCTCTAATAGGAGTGCACTGAGGTCACCGTCCTTAGGAGTAATCAAAATAACATAATACAAGCTTGAATTCCACCTTGGAATTTGGCTTAAAGCCTCGGGAAATCAAGCAAATCCATACGAGATTCCATCCGAGTATGCATTGAATTACTTTTTCCTTTTTATTACACTTATCTTTCAAGTTAGGATTCTTCTCAATCCTTCTTCTTACCAAAACCTAGACCCCATCCATGAACGCCTGAGTACTAGGGACAACTCCATCCCTAGACTGCCTGCATACCCGTTTCGGCACGGGATCAAGGCGTAAAGTATGTAGTTCTATTTTCTACTCTATGGTTTGATGTAAACTGATTAGTGGGTACGCAACCCTTTCTAGGGTCAATGTCCTAGATAGTTTCTTTGCGGTTGCTACCCACGGTGGTAGCACTTAAGCAAAGGCTCAAGATGGCCTATCGCTTGTGGCCTAAAAACAACTAGATCCTAATACCTATCATAAGCGTCACCCTTGACCAAATCATCAACAACTCTTCAAGATTAAATCAATTTCATAAAATCATTTCACTCAATCAACCCTAAAAGGGGGTTTACTATGGTTTAACTCAGCGGATGAAAAATCATTTAAGGATTATCTTATTAGGTTATCGATCCAAGGGGGATTACCCGCCCCTTGGATTTTAATTTCCAAGTGTCCCTTATTACTCCCCGGCGATTTATAGGGATGATGCCACAAACGTCGTTGATGCAGCTTTATTAGGCGTTAAGTGCAGTAGTTCAACACGACGGCATTACCCGTAAGCATGACCCAGAGGCACTGTATATACCGAACGCTGCTAGGTTTTGGTTTTCTGACTTCCTTTATTTAGTTTTCTAACTAAGAAGCTATGAAAAACATCATGCTTGAAAACAATTATGAATTGAATGTACATAATTGGACATTGCAAAGTTTAATTAATTGAAATAACTACTTCGATAGCATTCAAGTACCACTTGATAAAATACCATTTTTCTACAACTAAACTATTTAATATATAATTGCATGATAATGACAATTATGAACTCATATATTAAAATGTGTAACTTGCATGAAGATGATGGAAATGTAACTTGCTCATCAATGAATGCAAATTAATATATAAGTAATTCGTATGATGCAAAAATAGTGTCATTTACATGCAAAATTAATCAACGTTTACTTCTATCATGAGAATAATTAATTATAGAGTTACTAGTTCAAAATGAGCAATTAGTTTGGATCAAATCATAATAATATGACTTAATTGTTTTAAATGAACCTAAAATTACCGACCAAGTAACCCAATAAATCTCAAATGGATTGAGAGATTCCAATTATATACATTAATTTAAAATTAAAAATTTACTACACAATGATCCTAATTATTTTATAAGTTTTCCTAAGTTTAATTTACTAATTTAAAATTTAAACTAAAGCAATTATTAACAATTTTTAATTTGCAATTTAATATATATAAAAAAAAATCTAAAGAAAAAAAAAAAGACTTGTTTTTAAGAGTTAATGGGGGGGTGGGGGCCACGGGTCCCATCACCCCTGCGGACCTGCAGGTGCAAGCCCGCAGAGGTGAGGGGACACCGTGGGCCCCTCCACTCCCCCTGCGGCCACTGTCGTAACAGTGACCACAGGGGAAGTGGAGGGTACCACTTCCCCGGCGGTTACATTTACGCCGCCTCCCCCCCTGCACGTTGCCTGATAATACTTCGTGCATAAAGACCTTACTTTAACTCATTTGTTTATTACCTTTTTTTGTATAAATTAATAATAGATATATATATATATATATATATATATATATATATATGGTTTTCATTCCAATTTATTAATGATATAAAAAGTTATTATAAAAATAAGAATCAGAATTTATTCACAAGAATGAAATGAAATAGGGAAATTTGTTTCAGCAATATAACAGATAACTAGATTATCACAGAGATAGGCGAATGTTTAAATTTTGATTTCACAGAGATCATATCCAACAATTTTTGCTATTATGTTGAGATAAACAACTTTCTTTGAGAGATTTTCAGGAGAATAATATTCACAGAGAGAGATTTATGGAATAAATGAATAACAGAACAATAACAAGGAGAATTCATACTTGATATACTATTTCTCATAGTGAGATTCCTAAATACAAATGATTATATGCATAGAGAGAAAAAAATTACTTACAGAGATAGGAAAAAAATTGAGTTTTTCAAAAGAAATAAATAGAGGTATTGAAAAGCATGATTTTTCTTTTTCTTTTTTTTAATTCAAGATCTTCTCTAGATTTCAAAAAAAATAGAAAAGCAGAATCTGATTTCTTTCTTTTAAATAGATTAACAGATAAAGAGAAATCTGCATTTGTATTTTAAAAGAAAAGAAAAGAAAAATTTATCACTGCATTTCTGTAATGAAAAAAATAGATTTCCTTTCTATCTAACAATTACGAAATGATTTCTTTCAGAAAGCTATATTCAACTAAAGAATCTAGGAGGAGATATTTCCTTTGAAAATAAAAAGAATTTACATAAGGAATTAACAAATGCAAAGAGGGAACCTGGAGAAGCCTTTTGATGTTGAATCCTCTCCAAATCTTCAAGCCTAGCCTTCCTTGATCCTTCCTTGCAAGCTTGGAACAAAATTCTTCAAAACAACCTTAGCTATTCTTCCAAAATGAAAAAAAATATGACTACTAAAAACAAACTAATTGAGAAAACTTTCTTCAAAGAATAACCAACTCCCTCTTTTGAATACTTCCATACAATATATAGGAAAAATCCCTTAATTCCACTATCTAGAGAAATTAATTAAGAATGAGATTCTTTTTTCCAATATTGGACTCATGCAAAATTGATTGATATCCTAGTGGGAGGAGTTACATGCAAGGTATTGAAGATTCCTCTAGAAGCTTCTAATTTCTCCTACAACATGTGCCATAATTGGGAATGGGAAAAAGAATAAATAAATAATGCCTATTTAAACTATATTCTCCAAGTGTGTATGTGGGTCCATTATTTATTCTTTTATAATATTCATTTAATTATTTTCAATAGCTCAACCAAAAAATATAATAGAATTGTATCAAATCAAAAAGTGATAAAGGAGGGTTGTGACACAAAGATCATGAGCATTAGAGCATCTAGTATAGAGTCATAGCAGCATACAAATAACAAAGATAGTATAGTGAGCAAGAAGTGAATATTCATAAAGGTAGCAAGAAGTGAATATTCATAAAAAAATTTAGGAAAGTATAGTGAGCTAGCTCAAATTGCCAAGTATGGCATTCACTTAATGATAACCCAGACTCTGAGCAAATCATCATCTACAGGATAATTGAAAGCACGTGATAATGAAGAAGCAATCCTAAGAGATTAATAAACAAAGTTTACATCTCATTCTAACAGATAATAATTTTAACAAGGATAATCTATGCATAATAAGGAAGGAGTAGATATGAGAGGGAGTCCAAACCATGCAAGATCATCATGCAAGGTTGATTTCACAATCAGTTAGAGGGGCCTAAAAGAAAGGAAGAATTATGTTCTAAATGTGTTTGTTTAAAAGGCTTTATAAATTTATAAACAAATTCAAACCAGCATCCTATTTGCCTGTACTCAAATTGGAGCTTCTAAATAGGGTATAGACATCCATCAAAGCATAATTGAAAACTGATTTTTTTTCAAATGTAATAGTAAGTGCCATTTCCAATCACTGCAGCCTTCACAAAAAATTATGCACAAAATTCAATGAAGAAGAATTTAAGTACAAATTCTATTGAATGATGTCAAATTGTGACTAATTTTCTTTGTAGCTTATATATATGAGATTTGAAGTTCCTTGTGAAACCTATCCTATTGCATCATGCTATGAGGTAGCTATGGTTTTTCAATACCTACAACTCTGACATAAGGTTGCCTAACGGCTACCACTCCTTTTTGTCTGTAAAGATCAAATTTTCAATTTGAATAAGACTAGTTTAAGATACAGCAAGTAGGCTGCTACAACTTATTGTTAGAAATTTGGAGGAATTGATTATTTGTTGTATTGATGTTTTGTCATTGATGGCAACACCAACTATTTTGGTTGTTTACCAGTTTTCGGTTGGTTTCGGTAGAGTGGTTGGATTATGATATTGATCCAATATGCTTTGGTTTGTGGAATTGATTTGGATCTGTCATTCATGCTATTCAGATGCGTATCACGATCAGTTGGTTCGGGATTTGATGACTCAGATTCTATCATTTGTTCTAGTAAGCCTTTTGGTCACCAGTAAGGGTTTTATCGATAAAGCTTTCTTGAAGAACTTTTGATGCATGTGATAAGTGGTGTTAGTGTGGCTTCTAGATGGATTTTGGGATGCTATTGGTTATCTTGTTTGTGTTCCTGTTGATCGATGGTATTGGATTTGGGTCTGGACCTAATGTTGTCTTATTCTGCTAGGTTATGGACCGGTTTATGTAACATGTTGGTGGATGATCCTGATGCGTTACCAGTTGGGTTTATTGATTGGATTATGTTGTTTCGTTCTTAGGCTGACTTGGTTGATCATTGGATTGCGGGTTTATTTTATGAATTTATTGTATTATCTTTTAGGTGGCCGACCTAATTGTTTAGGTCCCGGGTTGGTATAAATATGATGTAAGATCTCTTTGTAGATCATGGGATTATGGTGATGGGATGGTTATGCGATTACCTGTGTGCGAATAATGTTGTAATCATATGTAGGAGTTTTGGTCGATCATAGGTGATCGAGTTGGGTTGGTAAGAGAGGTTTAAGACCTCTGGTACTAAGCTTAACCAGAACTGTATTCAGGCATAGGAGATGTTATCTTTGCAGTTCACTCTTCTTTTCGGATTGTAGTCTTAGTTTATTTTGTAGTCAGTGAGGCTCCTTTTGTGATGAGCAATGCGCTCTAGGATATTGGCCTTCCTCCATGTGCATGCCCCTCATTTTGTAATCACATACTTACTGCAGAAGTATTATCTGACTGTGGGTAGGCTTCCCCCCGTGGTTTTTCCCTTTACCAGGTTTTCCATGTACAAATCTTGGTGTCATGTGTTCTAGATGGATGGTAGCTATTTTATGATTTATGTTTATGCTTAATTGCTATATCAGTTATTCTGGTATTTGGTTTATGCATTCTGGTATTGGGTTTATGTGTTTCGGTAATAAGGATTTAAATGCTTAAAGTTTTGTAATCTGTTGACAACTGATTCACCCCCCCTTATTAGTTGTCCTCTGGTTATTTGAGTTGTCTAACACTTATAATCTGAAAATAATATATATACTTACGGAGAAGAATTGTTTGCTTGGAAAATACTATATATACCCATTATAGTCAATCTTGTCCCAGGTACTATCAATTGTACTAGATTGTGATCAATTGAAATCAGCATGTTCCTAGGCAACTATCCAGTGGGTACATCCTTCACAAAGGAAATCAATATGTATCATGTCAAGAAGCAAAAATTTGAAGAGTAATAATGTTTTTGCATTAATTTACCAAGACCGACATAATTAAGAGAACATTCTTCATAAACAATGATTGAATGCAACATCTTATGTTGTCACGAATTCTTTAATAAATGAGCAGTTGTTTGTTTGCTTCTCATATATGAATAAAACTTATCTTAAAATATTTTAACACAATCTCATCGACACTCCTCATAATTCTATAGTTGCAAATGCAAATATGCAACTGAACTATTTTCAGAAAAAAACATATTTATTTAATTTTAAAATTATTTTATTCTTAATTTGAAGAAAAATTCAAACATTGAGAGAAACTCCTTTTTGGGGAGAGAAACTACATTTGACGATTATATCCTACAAGGCTACAAGTACAGTCAAAAAGTTCTACTAAACTAAATCAAAGAATATAAACCATAAGCATCAAAACATAACCAATTATAAATATATAAATATTAAATATTTATTTATTAAATTAAGTAAAATAAACAATGTCAATTAATTTATTTGAATTTATAGAAAATTGAATAACAGTGGAATGGTCAATATAAAGTTGACTGGGATTTAAAAAGGCATTTAAAATACTCCCTGTTTTGAACTTGTTATAATAATACATACAATTATTTTCATTTACCTTGTGGGAAAGGGATTAAAGATCGAGTTTACAAGAAAAAAGACCCTTATATTAAAAATGATAAAAATATGAATATATAGAATAAATGTAAGCCATTCCATTAAACAAGATTGGTTTTACACCAAGCATGTTACAAACTCAAACTACCATAATTGTGCAAATTGTGGACAAATGCATTTGTTGTTGGCAGTCTTCTCTTGGAATTTTCATTTATCCAATATTATTAGTAGATTTTTACACTTACCTAGCCACCAAACATAGCTACTAAATACGTCTATAACAAGTGGATAAAGGTTTTCCTTAATGTGCACAATCTTCTCTTTTACTAAAAACTAGGAAAGGTATAACATGAAATATTAAACAAAGGTAAAACTTTCCATGATATAAGATTGGTTATACACTAAGCATATTACAAAATCAAACTTCCATTGTTATAATGGAAATTATGAAATAATCCATTGGTATTGGGAACCTATTCATGGATGTTTGATTTACTCAATTATATTATTAGTAGAGTGAAAGGATGAAGATTTTCCTCAATGTACATAATCTTCTATTTACTAATATTTAACTAAGGGTATTATCTCTTCTAAAGAGTGATCAGATATGCCCATAACCTCTATGTTGTTCATTAACAATATGGAAATAGCTTTGAAAAGGAAAGGTCCTAAATTTTTCTCAGAAATGCAATTAGCAATTAAGATTTTATCCTTGTTTGATTATTATGCCCTGTATGGTAGCATCAAGATTGAAATTACTGACCAAGCTAGTTTGAGGATTGTCACTGATGATATCACATACTCTTCCATTTTTCTATGTCTCAAATTTTGCCTGTACACAATTATCCAAATGTTCAAATAGTCTGTGTGATGTAATATTAATTTGGATGTTCTAACTTCTCACTTACTATTGGGTTATGAAGTTTTAATGATTGACACAACAACTTATGGTAGGGTTCAATTTTTCTACTCTCCCATAGATAGCAGGAACCATGCCTAGAGGGTTGTAAATAATTCTGATAGTTGCTACTAAAATATATCAAAGAATGTGGAAAAGTATATGCATCATGGTTCTCTATAATTGTCAAGATAGCAGCCAGATGAGATTTTGATCAAATTAGCCCCAAGTTCTGGCAATTATCATAAAAGTAATCAGAACCGACAAGACTGGACTGATTGTTCCATTACAACTCCAAATAAGGTACTTTTTTCAAGATAAAAAATATTATGCTGGAAATGAAGTGATGAAGTCAAATTGCCTACTACTACAACATCCAAAGCTTGGTCATGGACTTTACTATCACATATTTTGATGTTGTTTAATGTTTTTGATTAAGGAAAAAGCAGGTTTTGAAGGGGCCCCGAAACCCTTTACAAGCAGAACTTAAACAGCAAAGCTATGAGAAATAGAAAAGAACAGAAACCACAAAAAACTAGCGAAAAACCGAAGAAAACCCAAAAAAGCCCCAAAAAGCCAGCAAGCCTTCCAGCATTCAGATTTTTTCCAGGGCTTTAGCCAGGGTATTGTTGATATCATACAGCTCTTTGATGTTGTCTTTGAAGTTAGGGGGATACTTTGCTAAAGCAGCCACAACTTTCTTGATACTGGCCTTGGTTCTCTTCGCAGTACCGCCCACCAGATCAGCATCACCGCTTCCAGTCTGGATGGTCTCTTCCTCCAGGTCAAGATCCACGACCAGTTTAGGAGTGCAGGTATGATCAACAACCTTGGCGATGTCCTCCAGCTTTTAAGTGACAGCAGAGAGGATACTTGGGATAACTCCCATCAGATTTTTCATCGCTTCTTTTCCCTCTTCCAGCGATTTTACCTTACTCTTCATTTCCTGCTTCCAATTAATCTGCTCTTTGTTTTCATCCTCCCTCTTTTCATCCGTTTTAATCCCTTTCTTATCCAAGTTTTTCAAGGTCTCGTAGGTCCATCTATCGAAATCCATTCTGGCCTCAAAGAGCTTCTTGAGGTTATCCATGATAAGCCCTTTACTAGCACTTTCCTTGTCCTCACTATCCCTATCCTCAGTCAAGTCCTTCTCAGAGTCTTTGTTCATTTCCTTCTTAGAATTAACTCTGGTTTCCTCATTATCCTTGGGTTCCACTTCTTCCATCAGATGGTTGTTGTCCTTACCAAGGTATTCACTGAGGGTAGGGCTTTCTTGACCAGGCTCATTATTGTCGCTTTCTTCCTCGTTACCCAACTCCTCGTCTTTCTAGCTATCTTCACCGTTGGAGTTGTCTGTCTCCATTCCGCTGCTTTCCTTAACAATGTCCTTTGTTTCCAACCCAGGGACGCTTTTCCTTTTTTTGCTAGAGGACGCCTTCTCCTTGCTAGTTTCTCCCTCTTCCATCTTTCTCTTGCCCGGAGAGGTGGAAATCCTCTTATTTTCCAACAGGGCGAGGGTTTTGCAATGCTCATAGATGAGAAGCAGAAGCCCGCAGTGGAGAATCGGGCTGGAAGGGTTAGTCCTATGTTTGTTGAGGGACCTGGAGAGGGACCGAAAAAGGTAGTAGGGCAGGGACACCTTTTTGTCCTGTCTGAAATGGTTTAAGAGCACGAAGTGGTAGGTGTGGGCCCTAGAAAAATAGCCTTCAACCGTGATGTACTCCATAATTGCGTTTAGAACCCAGCCCCACAACTTCTTGATGTTTGCAGCTTCGTAGTAGCCCCCAGTAGCCTTGCCAATTTTAGCTCTCTTTTTCTCTTTTCGCGGGAACAGGTTAACTGCATTGTTGGAGACCTTAAGGTCTTGAAAGAAATTTAGCCCAGAGTGGGGCATTCTGGTCACAGTGGAAATGAGCCCAGCGTCCAGCTTAAACTTAACTCCATAAAGTTTAAAATAGCCATTAGACCAGTTTTCAGAAATCTTGGAAACGGCTAAGTTAACCCTACCTTTGTCATAGTCCTCAAGTTTCTCCATGAAGCTAGTAAGAGAGCCCTTCTCCAATTTTTCCCAGACTTTTGGCATCACTTTCCAGGTCGATGTATTGTCTGGTTCTTCCCACCTTAGGTCTCCTCCCATCTTCGGATACAGGTTGTCTACTCTATTTCTCTGCAAGTTATCACCTTCTTTCTCGATGTTGCTCAAGTTTTCAAACTGGGTAACCCACAAAGCATGCGACACTTTATTAGAGATAATAGAAGATCTGCCACGGCGCCAAGTAATGATGGCCTTTCCAGCAAGGCAAAAATGATGCTTTTTACTTGTCATGATTAAATTGTCCTTATCTCCCCGTATAATGGTCCTTTCTAATGAACTCTTTGATATTTAAATTGAGATCCTCCTCATGCCAAATCATTTGGGAGTCAGAGTTAACTCCAGTATTTGCTAAGCAATCCACCACGTTGTTTTGCTCTTTGAAGGCATGCTGAATAATGATTTCTTTGAAACTGGCAATGATATCCCTAGCTTTCATGATGATATTTTCAATAGACCAGGAAGGCTCTGATTCCCCCTTTAAGCACTTTATAATATTGAGTGAATCTCTCTCAAGCCATATTTTATCATAATTTAGATTTTTGGCTATAACTAAGGTATTCAAGGCTGTAGAGGCTTCAGCAAAATGGCTAGTTTGATTCCCCAGAGGACCAGCCACCGCCTTAAGACAACTTCCAGTGAAATTCCTGACAATGCCCCCATATCTAGCTTTACCCGGATTCCCTTTAGAGGCCCCATCAAAGTTAGCCTTAATCCATCCCTGCAGGGGAAAACACCAAACTAGACCTTCTCTTCCAGTCTCCTTGCTAGTAGTAGTGGTAGAAAGGTTCCACCTGTCTTTAAAATCATCTTTAGCAGCAAGTCACTGATCAGTGCAGTAGAGGCTTTCAAAGATACTCCTAAAGATTTTATCTGCAGCCACTTCAGGAAAAGCCCTTTTATCCCTAAAAATCATGTTGTTGTGCTCTTTCTAGATATTCCAAATAACAATCGGCAAAGTAAGTTTCTAGGTCTCCACAATTTTAGGATTAGAATTAGGGCAATGCCATTGAAGCCAGGTGTCACCAAGAGAGTTTGGGAAGACCCAACTCAGGTTCCACCTGGAAAGGATGATTTTCCAGATATCCTGGCTAAAAGTGCATTAATTGAGAATATGGCAAGCTGTCTCTTCTTCCCTGCAACAAAGAGAACACTTGTTAGGAAAAATAATACCTCTTTTGTGAAGATTGTCAAGGGTTAATACCTTAGTTTGGATGAAAATCCAGAATAAGATATTGACCTTAGGAACTAAATTCTTGTTCCAGACTTTAGCCCAGATGGGAATTTCTTCCACCGGGACATTGTGAATAGCCACAGCAAAGGAAACAGAGTATTTCCCATCCAAAGTTTCCCTCCATATCAATCTACCATCTTTGTTGTCTCAAGGGATTTTGGCAGAGAGAGCTATTTGAAGGAACTTGAATCCCGGACACTACTGGCTAAAGTCAATCCATTTCACATTTCTCTAGTAATCTCTTACCATTTCTCCATACCTGCTTTTGAATCGGTCTTTCCAATATTTAAGGATTGGGATTTCCTCCAGAGGTTTATCCAGGATCCATTTATCTTCCCAAAATCTTATTCTCCTACCATCTCCAAGGTTCCAAGTTCTGCCAGCAGCAGCCCAGCTTTTAGCTGATTGCACAACATTCCATATGGCGGATCCTTCAACATTAAAAGAGTTGTCAAATAATTCTTCCTCAGAAGGTTGCATATAGAGATATTTGTTTTTCCAGATAGAGTTCCATTCTCTTTCCTCCCCTTTGAATCTCCATATTTGTTTGGCTAATAAAGCTTTATTCATAGAACCAATGTTCCTTAAGCCCAGCCCACCAGAGGCCTTAGGGGAGCAAATTTTATTCCAAGCAATAAGGGGAATTCTATTTTTAGCTTCCACTCCCAACCAAAGGAACTTTTTTTGGATTTTTTCAATGGTTTCCGCAAACTTTGAGGGGATTTTGAACAAGCTAAGAGCATACACAGGAAGATTTTGGAGAGTGGCTTTGAGCAGAGTGATTTTTCCTGCTTGACTTAGGACAACCCCTTTCCAGCCAGCAAGTTTCAAGTTAATTCTGTCAATTAGCTTGTTCCAGAAGGAATCCTCAGGCTTGAGACACAGAGGAAGCCCCAACTAGGTAGAGGGAAACTCAGAGATGTTGCAACCAAGAATCCTGCCAATCCTTATTTGCCTTTGAACTGGGGTATTGATGAAAAATAGAGAGCTTTCATCCTAGTTGATTTTTTGGCAAGAGGCAAATTCATAGGTATTCAGAATAATCTTCATATTTTTAGCTTCCATGATGGTGGCTTCCCCCATGGTAATAGAGTCATCAACGAATTGTTCATGAGAGCAGACAACATTGGATGAAGAAGGTTTCAGGCC
The DNA here is from genome assembly GCF_030272615.1 of Cryptomeria japonica. NCBI lineage: Eukaryota > Viridiplantae > Streptophyta > Pinopsida > Cupressales > Cupressaceae > Cryptomeria > Cryptomeria japonica. Next base: position 558,944,660 of record NC_081409.1, on the reverse strand, counting down.
CTTAAGATTTCCATCTTCCACATTTTTAAGGATGAATCTTCCCAAACATTCAACAAGAATAGTGAACAGGATAGGGGATATGGGGTCCCCTGTCTGAGACCTCTAGAGCTTTTGAAGAAACTGGACGGGGAGCCATTGACAATAACAAAACAGGAGGAAGTTTCCATAAGTTGAGAGCAAAGCTTAATAACTTTGTCACCAAAACCAAATGCTTTCATGATCCTAAGGAGAAACTGCCAGTTCACTCTATCAAAAGCTTTAGCCATGTCTAACTTTAAGAAGAATTCCTAGTTATTCACCACTTTCAGGGAGTGGATGTTTTCATGAATAGAAATGATGGAGTCCAAAATCTATCTTCCGGGGACAAAGCCATTCTGCTGGACAGATATAATCCTTGGTAGAATTTCCAATAACCTAGAAGTCAGAACCTTAGATAAGATCTTGAAGACAGAGTTACACAAGCTAATGGGTCTAAACCTGTTAAGAGAATCAGCTCTGGGGATCTTTGGGATTAGGACAATGAAGGTAGCGTTCAGTTCCTTTAGGAGTCTTCTAGAGCCAAAGAATTCCTTAACACCATTGCATATGTCAGCCTCCACTATGTGCCAGAAATTTTGGAAGAAAAACATGGGGAAGTCATCCGGACCAGGGGATTTATCACCTTGAAAGGAGAACACCACCTTTCTGATTTCTAGATTAGAGGGAATATAGGATAAAAGGTGGTTGTCAGCTTCCGACGGGATAGGAGGGATAGCTTGTAAAAGGGTGTTTTGCTTGCTGAAATCTAGGATATCCACATCACCCAGCAGGGTACTGAAATGCTCGAGAGCTTCCTTCCTAATGTCACAGTCCTCTATTAAGATGCCTTTATTGCAATTTAGTCTGGATATTATGTTGGCTGCCCTATGCTTAAGAGCAGTTAAGTGAAAGAAGCGGGTATTTTTATCGCCTTCCTTCAGAAACAAGGCTCTAGATCTTTGTCTCCAGAAAGTCTCTTCATTAGAAATGATGGAGTGGTATTTAGATAAAAGATCATTTTCAGCCGTCCTAAGATCTTCGGTCAACCCCACCTCTTGGATTCTATCCTGAACATACTTTATTTCAGCTTTGACTTGAATTTTGTTCTTGAATATGTCCCCAAAAAAATCTTTGTTCCAGGATTTAATTTTGGCTTTTATGATGTTGAGCTTTTTGGCAATTCTAAAAAGAGCCTTACACTCCACTTCAGAGTTCCACCATTCAGCAATGCAAGCTTCTAGAGAAGGATGGGAGAGCCAAGCTTTTTCAAATCTGAAAGGGAAGTTTCTCTTTGCCGAAAAAGAGTTGGCAGTAAAGGAGATGGGGTAATGGTCTGAACCAATTTTGATAACAGAGGTAAGGGAACAACTATACTTAGAAAACCAGTCAGGAGAAATTAAAGATCTATTAAGCTTGACTTGAATCAGATCAGCTCCAATTCTTCTATTGGTCCAGGTGAAATTGATGCCCTGGAGATCCACATCAATGAGAGCTTGGTCATTAATGAAGTCCATGAGGTCTTGTTTCCCATCAAGTTGTAAGGGGATACCTCCCATCTTCTCTTCATCTTTGAGTGGGGTATTGAAGTCTCCCATAATAATCCAGCTTTGTTCAACAAACTGGAGTCTGTCAGCTGCAAGGCTTTTCCAATATTTAGCTCTCCCAGATTTGGTATTAGGTGAACATTAGATAACACCCAGACAAAGTTGTCCTTAATATGCTCAAGCTGAATAGAGATCCTATTAGAAGTAGAGATGATTTCCTTTCCAGTAATGGTTTTTTGGTTCCATAAAATTGCAGTTCCTCCAGAAGCTCCCTCCGAGATTGATCCTACAACTCCATTTTCTTTGAAAATTTTAATCTTTTCAACTTTTTCTTTAGACATCTTAGTTTCCTGAACAAGGACTACATCCGGTTTATGATCTCTGATGATGTTCTGTAACACATCCTACCTATGAGGGGCATTCAGCCCTCTGATATTCCAGGATATTATCTTCATACTTTAACTAGGGATAGGGCTGACTCAATGGAACACTATGTTCCATCAGCATGGTTCTTCCAGCTTTCCTGTTCCCTTTGATGTTTTAGGGATGGCCTACCTTGCTTTTTGTTCTGATTTCCAACATCTGCCTTTTTCTTAATCTTGCTTCTAGTTGAGATTCCTCCATTGAATTCCTCCTTGTTCGATTTTCCTTCTCTCGATCCGAATATCCGAAGATTCCCATCCAGCAAATCCACACTATGAGAAGGGGTTTTATAGAGGTTGGGCTTTGGGCTTCCATTGGTTAAAAGCAGTAAAGGCTCAGTATCAGAAGGGTCTTGAGCTTCATAAAAGTTTTCCTCAGCCGGTTTTGATAGTGATAGGGTTGGAATGGTCTCTTCCTTCTCCTAACTCGTTGATCCAACCTCCGGGTCCAGAATGGATTCTTCCTTCTCCTGAATAACAGATCCAGTCTCCTGGTCCTCTGGGTTTTTTTAATTGTTCAACTCAGTTCCTTTCTCTTCTTCTTTAGTTCTCTTTGGTTGGTCATTGGAGCAAACACTATGTTGTTGGTCGTTGCTACTACTCCCATTCCTCTTGGCTTCATTCGAAAGTTTCGTCATATCCTTATTTTGGTTACTCTCAGTTGTTGATGAGTCTCCTTTTTTATTTATCATTTGCTAGGTCTTTTTGTTCTTGTTGTTGCTATCAATCTTGTTTTCCTTGTTTTTCTTGAGTGGACATGATTTAGCCTAGTGCCCCGATTTTTTGCAGTGGAAATAAGCAAACGGTAGAGATTCATATTCAATAGCTTGGGACCATTTTCCAAGTTTAAAAATGATGTCTATGGATTGAGGCATATATGTCATTTGATTAACATTTATGCAAATGCGAGCAAAGACTAACCTTGATTTAGTCGCCGTCATCGGGTCGATCGACAAGAGTTCTCCAAAGGATTTTGCAATACCCTTGAAGACTTCCTCATTCCAGTGTTCCAACGGAAGACCGAGAGGCGCGTCCAGACTGGCACAGAAACAAAGAAGGATTCATCGAGGACGAGATTCGAGGCCCATTTTTAAAGAGCCAGGGATGACTTGCCAAAAATCCAAGGGCCTTCGCAGAGAGCTTTATTCATGTCTTCTTCAGAGTTGAAAGCAAAGGTAAAAAACCCTCTCGGCAGTTCTACCACTTCCACTTGTCCTTTAACAAGGCATTTTTTCCTTATGAAATTCCTAACATCATCAATGTTAGGCCTAAAGCCAGAGAATCATCCTACTAATGTCATAGAAAGGCCAGAAACAGTCATATCGACCACTTTGTCTGGAATAGAAATAGCAAACTGTCCAGAGGCAGGGTCTAAAATGTTTGTTACTTCCGGGAGCCCAGATTTAACCAGCGGTTTCACTCCGAACAGCGAAGACCATTTTTTTCCTTTACCTCTGTCGTGTGGGTCCCTGGGGTTCAAATCTTTGTCCTCTCCCAGTTTTGCTTTTTCCTTGTCCTCTTCTGACCCTTGAGGTGCCTGACCCCCTGCCTGATCGCCAGTTCCGATCCCAGAAAAACTGCAATCTCCAGGAAATCCACTATTCCCAGGGATTCCGCCATTTCCCAATTTGAAATTTGGGATTCCCGCTCCTTTTCACTCCGCACTCGCCATGAATCCTTTATTTTGTTATGAGTTTTAATCTCATTTACCCCCAAAGTGGGTTACTATTACACCTTGATAAGCTCTGTAGGTCTTTTTGCAAGATGTAAAGTACTTTTATCCCTTTGCGCATGCCTAACAACAATTGCACAATATGAGAATTTGGACATGATTTGAGTTGTATATTGTAAAGTGCCTTGCCCAATTCAGATGTAAAAGACTGATTTTCTGCCTTAGACAATTTAACCAACACTTTGTATGCAAACTTGCCCTTATTGATTCTGAGTTTCAATTTGTTTTGATGTTGATTTTTTTGATGTAATAATGAAATAATGTTTGTAAACAACCACAAAGATGTCTATTTAATCCACTAAAATGCACAATGCAGCTCTTTTATATTAAATGCAAATATATGCTCTACATATGCCAAACATGCATCTACAACAACTAGTCATCTTAATAAACACTTGACATGTATCCATAACCAAGTACAAGATGACCAATTCATGAAATGTAGCTACTCCTTTTCATTAACTAAAATGCACCAGTGATTACAAAATGTTGCCAAGGCTCTTGGTATACAAATCTATTGACATAAACTCCCAATGGCAGAAACCACCCTTTGATATGTCATGATTACAATCTGATATATGAGATGACAATGCATGAAACTATGGTAAATGTTTTGCTTCACAATGCAGACCCTAAACTGAAATGAAAATTCACTATGATGATCATACTATGCAAATCGGTGAAACCTGGGAGTGATAGAATACTTCACATAGTAGTTCGATTCTCCCATCTGATAAATTCAATGTCTCCAAACTTGTTGTGCCTATATTCATGTACCTCCAGCGAAGCCCCTTGAATTTTCTTGGATTTTAACTTGGGATCTAGACACAAAATCGCCCCATCATGGCAGCTCCTATTCTGGTTGCAGATGTAAAATATAAATTATTATCATCAAAATCAACCTCCCATCAACATCACAATCAATCTCCAAGTCACCTGATGTAAGTTGATTTAGTCTCCTATGAGAAATTGTGATCTCCAAGTTGCCTAATGTAAGGTGATTCAGTCTCCTATGAGAATCAATGCAAGCATGAGTTGTTATGAATGAAATCGATCCCTTCTATGTGTTGCATATGACTGAGATCACCACATATTTAATTTCTAAATTGCACTACTCAAAATTGGCCCTTGGCCACTAATTTTTCTCAATGAAAAGAACTAAATTATCTTTGGGGTTGTAACAAATGCCCATTCCTCTCAAGAATACTATCAGAACTAGAACCTTATGCCACCACATCAACTACTTCATTTATCCTTGCTATACATCTAATCTCTACTATAAATAATGAAGAAAGAGCTCTCTACTAGTATGTGTATAATCATCATGCCTATGACAAAAACTTTAAATGCAATACACAATCCCCTTTGATATTTTTGAAAGATGAGAAGAATTTCGCTTTCTTTGCAAAGTATGGGTGTAAAAAACCTACCTTAATATAGATCTTCATGATGTTGTTTCAAGCAATCTTCATATTGACCTACACATGTTGTTTGGCTGCTCCTTTAGGATATTAATCTTTGCATAACTCTGTCCTTGAAGTATTGGCATGATCACTCCTAATTTACCATTCTTTTTGATAAAACTAAGAAATAAGACTAGGTTCACCTTTGAGAACTGAAGAACACAGTTAAGATCCTTTCTTAAATCAAGGAATTCATGCTCTTCTTGCCCGCGTATTGGTTAATTGACATGCTTGCAAGGATTTGGCGGCCATAATACAACTGTAATAGCAAGAAAAACTAGAGAAAATATGAACTCTTTGCAAAAAACCTAGCTTAACTCACTACTGCACGGAAGAAGACAGTTTTGACTCTTGCTTTTCCCCATGCAACTTGGAAAAGTGAAGCAGTCACCGGTGAGGAGGGACCTCAAGGAGATCAATCTGGACCATTCAACAAGAGTAAACACAACGGAAACACACAGATATGATGGACAAAATGTAGAACAGATAGTTTTATTACATGAAATTTGATTACATCCAATCGGTAACAACCGGGTTACAACATATTGGCACACAGGCCTAGTAAAATAGGTCACAACCAGGACCTTGAATCAAAAGATCTATCTTCTAGGCATAGTCTATCTATCTAATACTCTGATTAAAATTAATTGATTCCATTCTAAAGCGTGATTACAAATATATATATATATATATATATATATATATATATATTGATCCAAAGGATCCACTCGGCCCAAAAGGGATCAAAACCTGAAGAACAAGACCTAACTTGCAAAATAAACAAGGTCGGCCTCCGCCAAGTGATTCCTCCAAAAAATACAAAGGATGACACATAGAAGGTCGACCACACTCCAAGAAACATCAAGATCAATTCTCAAGGCTCCGCAATCTTTGGAATAGGTTCTGGCAGATCACCAAAATAGGTCTCAGGTAACCAGTAACAAAGGAACAATCGGTAACAAGAAACTGTCAAGGAAACTGGTGGTGATAACTTGTCGGAAAGTTATCATCCAAATGAGATGTGGCTTGAAAGCAAGAAAGATGATAAAGTCTTCAAATAGAATCCAACTCCACGGGATCCGGTGAGCCAAAACTGGGACACACAAAAAGAAAACTGAAACTATAAACAAAATAGAAAGGAAATGTTTTTGGTTGATGCAAGATTGATGTGAACCGGGGATGATCTTGTATCAGACATCTGGGGTTAATGAAAAAGTGAGCCTCTCACTTTGTTGGGGTCAAAGGGAAACCAAGGTGGTCTACGTCTTACTGAGAAATCCAAGATGAATCTTCAACTGTTCTACTCTTCCACTTCACAATATATTCTTTGTACTGACTCTTTCGAGAACTACGCCCAATCCTACTATCCAAAATCTCTTCAATCTGATCTGGTTCCTTCTAGGGCAATTGTTTCTCAAGGTCTGCAACACTGTCCTCACTAAATTATTATTCATGGTACTCATGAAGATCTACAATATTGAATATAGGTGAAATACTTAGACTATCTGGTAGCTCTACTTCATATGCATTTCTAGAATTGAACTTTCTCAAAATCTTACAGGGTCCAAACTTCTTCATCTCCAACTTATTATAGGTTCCAACTGGGAATCTCTCTTTTCTAAAATATACCATCACTTCATCACCAACCTCAAATTCCTTATGTCTCCTCTTCTCATTTGCCTTATCCTTATATTTGTTGTTCATGTCTTCCAATTGTTGTTTAACCTGAATATGCAATCCTGCCATGTACTCTGCAAAATCTTCTATTTCTAAACTTTTTCGGTCTTTACTGCTAATGTCTCTCAATTTTGTTATTCCTCTAGGATGTGCTCTGGTAACAATCTCAAAAGGTGTTTTTCCAGTACTTCTATTCATTGAATTGTTATAGGCAAACTCTGCTTGTGCAAGGATCAAATCCCAACTTCCAGTTTTATCTCCCACTAAACATCTCAGCAAGTTTCCCAAACTCTAGTTAACAACTTTTGTCTGTCCATCAGTCTGTGGATGAAAAGTAGAACTAAACTTCAAATATGTCTTCATCTTCTTCCAAAGTGTTCTCTAAAAATAGCCAACAAACTTAGTGTCTCTATCTGAAACTATGCTCTTAGGGAATCCATGAAATATCACCACTTCCTTGAAAAATAGGTATGCTACATGTAATGCATCTGATGTCTTCTTATAAGGTATGAAATGAGCCATCTTTGAAAATATATGCACCACCACAAATATAGAATCATTCCCTCTCGATGTCTTAGGCAATCCAAGTACAAAATACATGCTTATATCCTCCCAAGGTCTTACCAGTACTGTCAAAGGTTTATACAATCCCACATTCTGACTAACTTGACAAACTCTACAACTCTGTATATATCTCTTAACATCCTTATGAATTTGGGGCCAAAAGTACTGCTCACTCACCAATGCAATTGTTTTATCAATGCCAAAGTGTCCAGGTAAACCTCCACTATGCTTCTCTTTTATTAGGTTCTCTCTCATGGAACTCTTAGGTATTGCTTAATTGAACTCCCTCGAATAACATCCCATCTTGAATGAAATAATCCAACCATTTTCTCCTATCAACCATAACTGGTTCTCTACATGCTTTCCAAGGTTCTGCAAAATATGGGTCTTCATTATACAAGGTCTTCAAATCTTCAAAACCTAATAGCATCACTCTTATTTCTATCAAGAAATTCCTTCTCCTACTCAATGCGTCAGCAACTTTGTTAGATTTCCAACTTCTATGCTTCAACACAAATGTGTAACTCTGAAAGAATTATACCCATCTCATATGTCTCTGATTCAACTTACTCTGATTGTTCAAATACTTCAAAGCTTGATGATCTATATACAACACAAACTCCTTAGGCAACAAGTAGTGTCTCCATTTCTTCAAGGCTTGAACTATGACATAAAATTCTTGATCATACATTGAATATCTCTTTTGGGCTTCATTCAATTTCTCATTGAAATAGGCTACTGCTCTCCCTTCTTGACTCAAAACTGCTCCTATTGTTGTTCCACTTGCATCACAATCCACTTGAAATACCTTATTGAAATCCGGTAAAGCTAACATAGGTTGCTTAGTCACTTTCTGCTTCAAAAATTCAAAACTTTTTTTTGCTTTGGTGGTCCACTTGAATTCCTTCCAATCTCCTCTCATGGTCTCAGTCATACGATAAGAAACTAAACTAAAATTTCAGATAAATTTCCGATAAAAACTAGCCAATCCATGAAATGATCTTACCTCTCCAATGCTTTCCGGTGTAGGCCTCTCAACAATGGCTTTCACTTTCACAAGGTCCATCTTCAAACAATCCTCAGCTATCATAAATCTTAAATAGACTAACTCATCCTTCATGAAAGTACACTTCTTGATATTGATCAACAACTTTTCTTCTCTCAACCTCTGCAAAACTTCTCTTAACTGCAACAAATGCTCCTATTTTGTTTTACTAAAAATCTGAATGTCATCAAAATACATAATAAGAAACTTACCCAATAATTTCTTCAGTACCTAATTCGTCAGCCTCATGAAAGTGCTTGGTGTATTAGTCAATCCAAAAGGCATCACCAACCATTCATATAGTCCATCATTTGTCTTAAATGTTGTCTTCCACTCATCACCTTCTCTGATCCTGATCTGATGATATCCACTCTTCAAATCTATCTTTGTAAAGTATTTTGGTCCACTCAAACAGTCCATTATATAATCCATCCTAGGCAAAGGAAACCAGTATTTCATTATGATCTTGTTTATTGCTCTTGAATTGGTACACACCCTCCATTCTCCATTTTTCTTATGTGCTAATAATGTTGGTACTACACAAGGGCTTAGACTCTCCCTAATAAAAAATTTCTTCATCAACTCATGCACTTGTCTATTTAGTTCTTCACTCTCTGTCAATGTCAACCGGTGTGCATCTTTGTTAGGAAAACTAGCTCCGGGAACCAAGTCCATCCAATGACTAATACTTCTAACAGGTTACAATCCATCAGGTACATTATCTGAAATGATGTCCTCATATTCTGTCAATGAATCTCTTATCTCTTTTAGTTGTTCTCCTTCCGGTTCTAGTCTCTCTGTCTTCTTAGGAATTAAGGCAAAACACACATTTTCATGTCTCAGTCCATCCATGAATTTCCTTCCATCTACTAAATAGATTCTGGTATTTGTACAGACATCATTCTTCAAAGGTTCCTCCAAAGACAACAAGGTTTGCTTCATCCCATTGGCCACAATAGTGTATGTATTCTTCCTCCCATCATGTATTGCCTACCTATCAAACTACCAAGGTCTTCCCAATAAAATATGACAAATATCCATAGGCATAATATCACACAAAACTTCTTCATGGTAATTCCCAATTTTCAATTTTACCAAACACTATTCACTTACTAACAACTTATGTTCATCCTGAATCCATGCTATTTGATAAGGCTTAGGGTGTTTCAATCTCTCCAATTTCAACTTATTCACCATCTCTTTTGAAACAACATTATCTGAACTACCACTGTCAATAACAACTTTACAATACTTACCAGATACCTTACATCTAGTCTTGAACGGATTATTCCTCTGCAAGGGTTCTTCATCTCCTCTGGCATGACACAGAGCTCTCCTCATCATCAGTAGTTCTCCATCTTCCAGTTTATTGTCTGATCTGGTGGGGTTTTCTTCCACCATTGCTTCTCTTCAGGTAGCCTCTATCGTCTTACATTCAAATGCACGATGTCCTTCTCCTCCATACTTAAAGCAGGTTTCTCTAAATTTCCTCTTGTCTTGTCTTGTCTTCCAAAGTTCTCATTATGATAACCATCTGGTTCTCTCCTCTGGTAAAATTTTCTATCATCCTTCCAGTATGAGTTACCTTCTTTGCTAACTTCCTTGTCCTTGTTCTGGTTTGCACTGGTTTCTCTTCCTCTGGTATATCCTCTTCCTCCTTGAAATCTTCCTCCGATAAACCTTCCACCTCTACCTCTCTATCTCTGCTCATGTATTTTATTCAATTTCTCTTCAGCCATTAATGCATACTGGTAAGCCTCTTCAACACTCCCCAATTTGATCATAATGAGTTCATTTTGAATAGACATCCACAATCCATTCAAATATCTTGCAATTTGTTCAACTTCATCATTAATATGTCTGGGTCTAATGTTCACGATGTACTCCTTCACACTAGATTCTTTATGTCTCAGATTCTGTAACTTCTGGAACAGATCCACTTGATAATTCATCGGGACAAAATTTATTTTAACTTAGCAATCATCTGATCTCATGTCTCAATATTTTCTTTACCTCTTCTTTGTCTATCAACTTGCAAATGCTCCCACCAAAGAGATGCATCACCTTTCAACCGAGTACAGGCATATTTCACCTTCCTCTCTTCTACAGTGTTTTCAAAATCAAAATACTTCTCCATCTCCAAGATCCAATCCATCAACTCATCTGAATATAACTTCCCATCATATTCTGGTGGGGTAAAATGAAGTTTAGTATTCGCCCTACTCAAAACCCTTAAAAACCTTTCTTCATCTGGATCAACTGTCAGTAGGTTCACTTGTTTTGTCGAGGCTTCTTCTCCTTCATCTTCACCTACATCTTCAATATTTCGGCCTCTTCTTTGGGTTGTCTCCATGGCTTCTAACATCTCCATCACCGCAGGGTCTGCATTCCCACACGCTCCACCATTCCTAGTTCCTCTTCGCGCCATTGATTTGTGCTAGTCCTCTGCAATTGGAGGTCGGATCCATAATCCACCACCCTACAACAAAAATTCAGGACACGCAACCTCTGGAATGAAACTTCACTCTAATACCACTTGAAGCAGTCACCGGTGAGGAGGGACCTCAAGGCTATCAATCTGAACCGGTCAGCAAGCGTAAACACAACATAAACACATGGATATGATGGAGGCAATGCAAAACAAAAAGTTTTATTACATTAAATTTGATTACATTCAACTGGTAACAACCGAGTTACAACATACCGACACACAGGCCTAGTAGAATAGGTCACAACCGAGACCTTGAATCGAAAGATATATCTTCTAGGCATAATCTATCTATCTGATACTCTGATTGAAATTAATTGATTCCATTCTAAAGCATGATTACAAATATATATATAAATCCAAAGGATCCAGTCGATCCAAAAGGGATCAAAACCCGAAGAACAAGACCTAACGTGCAAAATGAACAAGGTCGGCCTCCGCCAAGAGATATCTCCAAAAAATCCAAAGGATGAAACGTAGAAGGTCGGCCACATGCCAAGAAACATCGAGATCAACGCTCAAGGCTCCACAAGCTTTGGAATGGGTTCCAATAGATCACCAAAATAGGTCTCAGGCAACCGGTAACAAAGGAACAACCAGTAACAAGAAACTGTCATGGAAATCAATGACGATAACTTGCCGGAAAGTGATCCAAATGAGATGCAGTTTAAAAGCAAGAAAGATGATCAAGTCTTCAAGTATAATCCAACTCAATAGGATCCAATGAACCAAAACTGAGACACACAGAAAGAAAATTGAAACTGCAAACAAAACAGAAAGGAAATGTTTTTGGTTGATGCAATATTTATGTGAACCGGGGATGCTCCTGCATCAAAAAGAGAAAAAATAATAACAATTAGGCTAAACCATTTTTTCTCACAACACATAAAAAACTCTCTCCTTCTTTCCTTTCTCATGCAAAGTGGAGAAATTTACTTTTTTTCCTGAAAATTCAATTCCCTCCAATCCTTTGAAATGAAAACTATTAACGCTTGACCAAAAATGAAAATATATGTATATAAGAAAGATCAAAAATGAATAAGGAATACAAACAAGGTGAAGCCCATAAGATGTATGATGCTCATAGAAAATCCCTCACCTTGTCAAGATCAAAGGTGAAAAATAGGACATAGATATATATAGGATAATGGATACGAGGGATGAAGGATAGTGAAGGGCAGTAGGATAATGAAGGGTAACACAATATGACATGATAATGGAGTAATGAAGGGCAATGTGATACGATAGAATAAAATAAATGAAACCTGCCCCCAAGTGTAGAATACAAGAATTTCATAGATTACGCATGACACATATTTGCCAGGTTTTCATCATGGTACTTTCCCAAGGCGCTTGTTTGCTAGGTTTTCACCAGTGGACAAATTATTTTTCTTTAAAAAAATTATTTTATTTTATTTTTTGCTTTTTTTTAATTTCACACAAGGCATTTGTTTGCCAAGTTTTCACGAAGGTGATGATTTTTTGCTTTTTTTTTCATTTTGTTTTGTATTTTGACTTTTTAGCATAAAATGGACACATGATAAGAGATGAAAGAAGGAATCAAGCATCCTATTTTTTGGATAGTAGCTTTGAAAAATGGACCATGACTATTAAAAGTATGCTCAAAGACATTAGCAGGATAATGACATGGAAATAAATTGGGAATAAGGTAAGGATTTATGCAAAAGATTGGATCAAAGGGATGGAAGGATGAAAAATTTGCACTGGATAATGGATAGGGTATTGGAATAATTTTTCTTGAGCGGATGGAAATGTTGGCAAGATCAACATTGACACACACCTTGAGGGATGGTGGAATAATGGAGGAAAAGTGGATCTCAGATTTTGAGATTTGGATGGAGAAAAGGATGGGGATTTTGGGACATAAAGACCCAAAATGGATTTGAAAGGTTGAGGATGTTTAGGAGAATGGATAGCAATTTTGGATGCCAACTTTAATTTTTCTTTTTGTGTTTCTATGAGTTGCTTGTGAATCCACGTTGTTTTATATTTTTCATGCTTTTGTGGTTCCTTGGAACGCATTGCTTGCACAAGGGATTTAGGAACCCATATATATTTTAACTTTCCTTTTTGAGCAATTGGACTTTGTGGCCTTTTGGATTTTTCTTTTTCTTTATGGATCATATTTTTCTTTCTTCTGACATGTCGATTAGATTAGACATTTTGATCCTTGAATACATGTGGATTGTTGGACTTATAAATTTTATTATTGGAATCCAAATTGCTTGGAGGGAGAAAGAAATGTATGGATGTATACAAATGAAATGGAGGTTGTTTGGATGGGTGAAAGGTTCTCAAGGAACTATGCCTTTTCTGATCTTGAATAGGGGATGGAGGGATATAAGGACCTAAAATGGATGAAAGGGATGAAGGGAAAGGCGTATGTTTGGATTTTGATAGAGGGATGTGGGATTTAGTAGGGGTACCAATGCCTTGAGAGTGAGATATGTAACCAAGGTCATGACAATTAGGATTTCTTTTGATGTTCAGGGGTTCTAAAATATCTTTCTTATGGTAGTTGACCCCTTTGCCTTGATAAATATTTTTCCCAATGCTATACTTATTGCTTTGGGAGGAAGACATGAGTCCATTTTGAGTGGAAGAACTCATTTGATATGTATGGGGTCCGTGAATAACTTGCGTAGACATGTTGGGATCATGAGGGGGACTAGGAGGAATGACAAGTTCTTGAGGGGGATCGGGAGGAATGACGGGACCATTTGGCTGGATAGGATCACGTGGTGGACATGAAGGACTAGAACATGGAGATGAAGAAATGGTAGAATCTTTTTTAGGATCTAGAGGGATGATGGGATCTTTTGGAGGATATGAAATTGAAGGGATAATTGGATCTTGACAAGGAGGTGGATCATCAAATTCAACTGTAAGGGTGCTCTGCTCTTTAATTTCAATGAGATCGGTGGAAAGGATGGAAGAGACATCTTCATCTTTCTTAGAGAGTGAAATGTAAATGGGATTTAAAAGGATATTTTTTCATGAAATGGGAGGGGATCATTTGGGATAGGATGGACTAGGATGGTGGGATCATTGAAGGGAATGAGATATTGGTCAATAGATGAATGGGATTGCTCATTCTTGGTATCTTCATTTTCATACTTTGAATCATCCTCTTTATATGGGGTATGATTTTTAATATGCATGGGGGATTATAGGAAGGAATCAATGTTTTGACATGAGGGAGATGGACTTTGAATGGGATCCTCTGAAATAGGTTTGGTGGGAAATGAATCACACAGTGTCATTGGGTCTAGCATTTCTGAAGCATGGTAGGGAGTTACATCATGAATTGGATAAGCCTAAAAATGTATTGTGGATAGCCCTTGGGGTATTTCATCCTTGGGTGTATCATTTGACGAGGATGATATGGGAGGTTCTTGTGAAGCTTCAAAAGGTGTAGGAATAGACGCCAGTGGAGAGTCAATTTGCTTATGGGTGGATGAGCCATTGCCAAACATGGGTATATGATTTTTTTCTTTCTTTTTGAGAACCTTTGAGAAAAACTTTAGAGAGAAATCTTTCTTTGAAGAGGCATTTGACATGGTTGAATTTTGACTTTGGATTTGACTTAATTGGATTTATTTTTCAATTTGCTCAATTTGGTTTAACATGTTTGAAATTTGGTTTGGTGTGAGTTGCAAATTTTGTTTTTGAATTTTGGTTGCAGTTGTTAACATTGATTTGTTGGCTAAGTTTGTTGTTGATACTCCACAGTTGGTTGAACCAATTGTTGACATTGTGTGGTTAGTTGAACATATTGTTGCATTGGAAGAAAAAATGGTTCATAATTTGGTGGTGGTCCTAGTTTAACTATACCACACTTTGGTTGCATGCGTAGGGATGAAACCACATTAAGATTCAAATCAAAACCTTATTGTTGTGTTAGGTTGACCTATGGTTGTGTTATATTGAATAAGTTTTGGTTCGAGATTTGATTGAATGGATTTTGATCAAATGAGGTTTGACTTGGGATTTGGTTGAATGAGATTTGATTTGGGACTTGGTTAAAGTTTGTGGTTGTTGTTTGAAATTGTTTCATCATGTCTATTTGTAAGATAAGAGTTGGTATGTCTGATTGTACGATGAGATATTGTACGTCAACTAGCTTAAAGTTTGGGTTTGGGCCTTTAAATTTTTTAAATAGTTTGGACATTTGGGATCTAATCTTTTCACTAGTTTTTACTTTTTGTTCTAAGATCTTTGTTTCTCGAGCTAGTTTTCCTCTAGTTTTTATATTTGGACATTTGTTTCATCATGATAAGTTCGATCCAAGTTTTGAGACATGTATAAATTGGATTGACATAATTGATTGTTTGATTATGATGACATGGTCTCATGAAAGTTGGAAGATTGATATGGAGATGGTGGTCTTTCAATTTGAGGGTCACCTTCTCTACAATACTAGTAATTCCAAGTCATCTTATTTGTTTTGGACTAATATCAAGGATGTTTTGTGATGAAAGTGGGACAATGCTTTAACTTCTTTGGAATCCTTGATACTTTTAATTAAATGCAACTAAGGATGACAAATGAAACCCTAAAGGATGATAATGCAAGCTATGTTTTTATTATTTTAGAAGAATTGGACAAACTTTTAGGAATGAAAACCTAAAGATGTAACCTTTGGAAATGAAAATGAAGTATAGACCTTAAAAGCACAAAGGACAAAATGATAGGACAAATGGACAATGTCTCACCTATTGCTTGGATACGGAAGCTATGTTTGACATGATGATGTTGATAAAAGGACAAATTTCTGGACAAGGTCAAGACTCCTAATGATAACTTAGGGTATGATCTAAATATTTGATTCTTCAAGTTTGTAAAATCTGATTTTCAAGACTAAATGCAAGTACAAGTGAATGATATATGAACCAAGGACAGTGCAAGGATATGATATGATAAATCAACCTAAAACAAGACTAGCTATGCAACGAGAATGTATGAGGACCAATGATTTGGAATATGAAAAATCCAATCTAAGCCAAGACCTAATTTTGAGATGACGAAGACAATGCAATGAAAATGAATGATCAAGACCTAGGAAATGGGTTTGAAACCAAGATGCAAAAGGGATAATGATAATGCAATGGACTACTATGCAAGGCAATGAATATGTCCTAATACCTAAGTCTGGACAAATGCAAGACCTAACCTAAAATGACATGAATTTTGAAGCCAAGGAGTCCAATTGTTTGATAAGCCATGTTATTTGAGGACTTTTAAAATTTGGATGATAATTTTGATGTTTTGAGATAAGTTTTAGTTTTGAAATATTTGTTTGAATTTTATAGTTGCAAGATTGTTGTTTGTGACTTTGTATTGATATGAACCTTTGTTTTGAAATTATGTTTTTGATTTGTCAACAAACATGGAAGATGTAATGGCTATTTGACTTTTTGCATAAAATAAAAGCACATTCAATTACAAATACTAGGTTGGCCAAGACAATATTTATCGGGTTCCCACTGTAGATAAATCTAATCCGCGCTAATTCAGAGTGGATCTCTTAGAAGTTTGATGACACTAGCTCCCTCTCCATGGCACTCACTTCTTGGGTACACCAAACTTTGAATTCCCAATGACCTGAAGATCTAAGGGAATTTTCTGTTAACTTTGAACTCCAAGAGTGTGGGATGACTTCAGAGGTCCGACCTCCTACGCCAGCAAATAGAAGGATTTTGATTTCCATAACAATTGGCTTGTACTAAGGGAATTCATTCATGTGGACATACATGCAACATTTTTCTCAATTAAGAGGTCTCTTTTCCCTTACGAGTTTTTAGGAATCACTGTGTGAATTACACATCACACGGATATTGAGGGAGACTTACGTCAACATGACACATCCACGCTTATTGTTCATTACTTTTTTCACAAACACATTTTTTTATAGTGCCTTGAAAGTAGCTTGGCTTTAGCTTGTTACCACTTGGGTCGTTCCCTCTCACTAGGCCTTAATGGCTTCTTGGGAGGCAAGCACTCTAATAAAATAAAAATTGACTCTCGCTAATACTTTTCTCATGCACCGTAGACCACAAAAGCCAAGGGGAGAGGATAGTGTGTGTTAGTAGTAGGTCCACTCAGATGCACCAGTGTTCTAAACAAATAAGATAGATGTTCATTTTAAATCCCAAATCCAATTTTTTTCTATCTAATAAAAAATGAAGACACTCTACCGTTAATGGGCTTCGTAGGGTGGATCCTATAGAAATGTAGAGGCATAACATAAAATGGAATCCTCCAAACGAATGGTGGTTCGAAGTTAATTTTGATGGAGAAACTAGGGGCAACCCCGATCAATCAGAGGTGGGTTGTGTGGATAGAAACCATGAGGGAACTATTTTGGTAAAGGGCGGACCAGGTCTGGGAATAATAACTAATAACTTCGTAGAAGCTAATGCGGCTCTTTTAGTGGTCCAAATGGATAAAAGGCTTGGTGTGAGATATGTGCATTTGGAGGGCGATTCAAAGATTATTACACAAGCAATAGTGAGAGGGGAGGCAATCCATTGGCAAATTTATAAGATTATTAGGATGATCATTAATCTACTAAAATATTTTCCACAATTCAAAATTTCCCATACATTGAGGGAAGGTAATAATGATGCAAACCTTCAAGCAAAGGAGGTCGTGGATTACTGACAAAATGAAATAAAGTGGTCTAAAAATGGGAGGTTGGTAGAAATGTAGAATTGAACCAAGTAGGAAATCACTAAATCTGGTTGAATCAGTAAGTCGTACTCAGCACAAGCGTGTGCAATTGCACTTGGCTTTTAAAATTGGTGTGTGAAGGAGGCGGGAGAAAATATTGTGATAATATTTGCATCATGAAAGGAGGAGGAATTGGGCGGTAGTTAGAGGCGATCGGCCAAAGGTGTCGTGTTCTCATAGTAATGAAACCCGAGCATCAAAAAAAAATTCAGCTCGTTGCTATGTCTATGCACGTGGGAAATATTGTTATTTTATGTCCCAATACCAAATTAAATGGGGCATTAACTACAATGGGTTGGTGAGTAGATTATAAACCACACGAGAGGAAATAAAATCATCTTTATTTTGCATATGAGTGAAGCCAAAGGTAGAGTTGCAGACAAGCAAACAAGAAGTGGCATTTTGGGGGCGTATCCCTGATGATAGATTGGAAAACATGTTTATGTATAAGGAGCGAACTTTAATTACCAGAGTGAAGATCATCCTTGGGGTGGAGTATCTAGAAGGGGGATTCAGGTACCGCACCAATCTAGACATTGTCTTGTTGTTCATGGCATGGTGCTTGAAGCTAGAACCGCATCGATCAGTGGCAAAGATAATGCAGAGCTCCGTGAAGAAAGAGTGGTTTGTTGGGTTGGAGGAATTCTTGGATCTGGTACGAGACATGGAGGGGTTTGAAATCCCGGGTGGGAGATGGCTACATGTGAGTAAATATGCACCTCCACTCCGACCTTTCCTGGTATGGAGTGCAACATGTAACAAGGAAGTGAGGAGGGCAGCGACAGAGATTGGGTTGAGCCGTGTGAAATAGTACATCTCATCAGTTATTTCTTGGGAAAAACGACTGGAAGTGGCCAAGTGGAGACCCTATGTGGAATACTGATCCCTTAAGGCTCAGTTAGCACCCTTGAGAAGGAAGCGCGAACTAGCGATAAGAAAGGGGCGATCGAGAACTAGCTGGGTATTATTGCTTAGTGAAAGCTTAAGCAGTAGCAAGGAACCAGAGGACGCACTATAGGTTGAGATGCGAGCGGTGGCAGAAGGTGAAAAAAGAAAGATGGTGGTGGAGGTTTAGGAGATGGCGGGCAATTCCAATTTTGTTTTTTGTTATTGTAAATGTCGTCTTACCACTATAATTGTCTAGTTTGGGTGGTAAAATTATTTGCTCTATGGATGTAAGGGATTTTGGGTTTTGATGGTGCCCGTTTTGCAAATATGGGTTTGAAATTTTGACATGTACATTTTTTTAAATTAATAAAATACACAATTTACCATAAAAAAAAATGAAGACACTCTGTTAGGTCTTTGGCAACGTTCTGCATCCAAATGTGTCAATAGTTTCAAATATGTCTTTTACCAACGAATGCCAAGGTGTTGCACAAATCAACAACACCAAAACTTCCTCATGTAAACAAGATCACTTGACCAAAAAGGAATAGACCCAATTGCATCTTATCCAATTTACACCCTTATTTAAACTAGATGAGGATTGTAGGGTTTATTTTAACCAATTTGCAAAAGGAAATGAGAAATTGTCACCAAATTGAAATCTTAGTTAGGCTAGATGAAATTCATTTTTAGCCACTTAACAAATTGAAGCAAGGAATCATTGTCCATTGATCCCCTAATTATCTTATGTGACAATTGTAGGGTTCATTTAAACCAAAATTGAAAATTTGTCATCAAGTTTAACCCCTAATTAGGCTACATAAAAGTTGTGATTCATTGCATGTTAAGAAATCTTGCATAGATCATAGTTTAGACTCCAAAAACCCTGCATGTAACAATAAATTCACAAATAGAACCTGTGTGCAACAAAAAATCAACACCTGAAACTTGCATGCAACAAAAAATTTGCACTTGAAACCTTCATGCAACAAAAAATTAGCACCTGAAACCTGCAAGAATAAATCCACACATAAAACCTGCATGCAAACGTAAGACTCACAAAATTATCATATTTTATGTGTTCACATCGGGTTCACCAAAAAATGTGGATCGAGAATTAGGCAAAAAAATCATGACATTATAAAACCAACTACAAAAGTAAAATATCATGAAAAGTAACCCTAATCACAATCAATAGAAGTATGAAAATGCAATGCTTAAAATAAATGCAAACCAACACAAGCACTTCTCCCACTCCCTTCCATTGTTTTATTTTCTCCTTCAAATATATGTGGCTTTCAAGAAAAAAACACAGTGTATTGAAAGAAAGATAATGACAAAATGACAGTAAAGGTGAATTGGACAGCATAAGGATACTCAAAATGTGGTTGTTAAAATGATTGAAAAAAAGACTCAATTTATAGAGAAATTGGTCACTTAAATGACATGAGAAAATTAAGGCAAATAAAAGAGGCAAATAAATTCAAAATTGGCATAATTGAATGACAAATTATGATAAATTGCTATGACAAATTAGTGATAAATTGAAGAGAGATTTATGCATCATGATTTATGAAAAATTTGAGCAAAAATAGCTTCATGAATTAAGGAATTGGTGGAGACAAATTAGTAGAGAAATTGGTGGGAGAAATTATAGGAAATGGGAAGCATGAAATTAGGAATGACAAATTATGACAAAATTAAGAGAAAATCTAGGGAGAGAAAGGTAGAGAGGAAAATTAGGAGAGAGAATGGTGGGAGAAACTAAAAATTTCTCATTTACTAATTTCTCTCACAAAAGGATAATTAGCCAATTAGGTAAATAATTTAATTGTGACACAAGACATATGGTAAATGAATAATTCATTTATCCTTAGAGAAATATTAGGAAATGAATAATAATTAAATAATTATCTAACCCTAGGAGAGAGACATAAGTCAAGATGATGTCATTAAATTGATTAAATTGATAAACAATTAACATGTTCAAGATAAGGATTTAATGATTGAATTGATTGATGGATACAATGATTGAAAAATTAACTAAAAATGATTGAAATCAATGCTCAAGATTGATCATAATGATTGATGTGATAAGGACAATTGACAAAGATAAATGATTGATGAAAAATTGATTGAGATTGATAAAGGACAATTGATTAATAACGATTGACAACATGATATTGAGAATTGATTGGAATCGATTGAGGTTGATGCTAATCAATAGTGATTAGGGATAAAATTCCGATTGTATGACATTGATAGCTAACCATGATCATGAAATGACAATTTAGATTGACATCGATAAGATCCAAATTGAGATGACTTGATAGGATCGAATAGGAAGAGAAAGCAGAAGAATGACACGGTGTTGACAAATGATGAAGACTGAATGTGCAACATAGAGGAAGTATTAGTAAGTGCGAAAACCTAAAAGAAGGTAATGCAGACATGTTTAAATGTAATGACGCAAGCGTTGACCATTTTTTAGTGTCTAAAACTCTTATTCAAAAAAAATCAAACTAACTTCAACTCAAAGAAGAGAACATGTGGTTGAGGTATTTATCTCCTTGTATGGTGAAACTAGGAAGTGGCTAGCGAGTTTCCTTGAACTTTATGTTTCGTTTTGGAATCTCTTCTACTTTCTTTCATTGAAAAATACACATATAATGTGTTGGAATCAAGGGAACACTGAGAGGGAGGGGGGGAATGAATCGGTGTTCAACAATTTCTAACTTTAATAACCTGGTTTTTCAACCACTTATGCAAATGAAGAAAAACAAAGTGCAGAACCACAAAGTCAAGATCAACAAGACCATAACACCAAGATTTTTATATGGAAACCCAGTTAAGGGAAAAACCATAGTGGGATTCAAACCCATAATATTAATATACTTTATTAGAAGTATAAAAATATTATATAAGGGGAATGCATATGCATTCAGGCACACTGTCTAGAGCTCATTGCTCCATGTTTACAATAAGGGCTACAACCCAAAAGGCTCACTACCTTACAAAATGATTATAATAGATACAATAGAGTTTGAACTATTTAATAGAATCAAAAAATGCCTAAGTATAGTTTTGATTAAGCACAAAACACATATCCTTACTCTGTTTTGCAATACTGCTCTATTTTGATATTCTGCAACATACCAGAGCACGAATCTTCACCTTGTGCACGTGAAACTGCGCACAATCAATCATTCACACATACCACATAACTATCGATATTAAAAATGATCAAATCAATCTATCTTATATATCTACATCACCAATTTTAGGTCAATTCCATGTCGGCTCAAAAATTGCATAACACGCAACATGAAACATGTTACCCAAGTCAGCTCAAACCGAAGTCCACGCGCTTCCCACATGTCGGCTTAACTACCTCGGACATGCAAGCAACTGCCAAAATCACTCCACATGATCCGCACACAAAATCTTCACATGTTATTGCTAATGAATCTTGTTCTACCATAAAACTGTCTACCAGATCTTTCAACTTACTCAATTCACAACACCGGAGGCCATAAACCTGGAATAATGCATATCATGTGACCAAAATGCTTCTCTGAGATCCACAACATAAAATATGCAACACAAATGAATCCAACCAGATGTTGTACACTACTGGATAACTTGTTCTCACCGGACCTTGCCGGACCTCAATGAATGAATGAATCATAAACTACGGATTGAGTATCTAACTTAAGTTTTCATCAATGACAACATCTGATCATCAATTCAGTGTCTTGCCAACAATCTCCCCCTTTGGCATTGATGGAAACACTTATTGAAAAATGACTAAGTGTCGGACCAAAACCAAGATATATACACAGCAACAAGAATATAACTACCAAACTCCAAAGAATCAAAGATCTCCCTCTAAGATCAACATTTTTCGCTCATCTATTCTCCCCCTTTGAAATCAATGACAAAGGTATGGTCCTGGAAATCAGAAATGATATTTACATATGTACATAATCCTTACACATTCACAAAAATTTGAAGATATCTGCAAAAATGTTCTTCAATGATTGTAGATGGTCATCCCATCCCTTCTTCAGATTCTCCAAAATAGATATGAGGGTGTTGAATAGATATGTGAGCATCTCTGCTTCCCTAAGATATGTAGGAGCACTTTTATTCAATGCATTCTTAGCATCATGTAGATTGCTAAGTAAATTGTCTAACCAGGGAGTGATTAGATTCCTTATCTCTCCCACTCTTCGTACAATCCTATCTTTCTACTGACTCAGACTCTTGATTTTATCAAGTAGAGACATCATCTAATTTTCTCATCTGCTTGCAAAAATAAACTCAAGATCATAAGATTGAGATAGGCTGGCTAGCTGCCCTTCACACTCCTTTATCTTCTTGTTAGCCTCAATAGTGAACTTAGGCAATAAGAGGCATGACATGTAGATTCTTCCTCCTTCAACCAGTGCATCTTGAATTCCTTTAACACAGGTGACCAAAAATTTTCTATCTCCTTCAATCATTTTCAGAATTGTCCTCATCCCCATAGCATTAAAATTTCTTAGAACCTTTGCCTCAACAACTTTCTCTAATGATTCAAAAAAAAGAATCAATTGACTCGAGAAAACTCTTCATATTTTCGGAGGGTGTGTTGGATAAGTCCTACTTGAAAGATGGAAAAATCTTCTCAAGAACACTTGTTGCCAATGATATCACCTCACTGTCCTCCATGTGAGATTTCAGTAAGTCTTCACTTGCTTTGGCTTGAGAAACTGCGGCCAATTTGAGCACCTGAATAGGGAATTGAGATTCAAGATTGATGGTGCCTTGGGTGAAGTCTATATCAATTATAGTTTGCTTCCCCTTCTTAGATTTCACAGTGTCTCTTGTCACAGGAATTTGCTCAACCTCGCTTTCTATTTTCTTTGCTCCCTTCTTTGTTTTCACTGCCTACTCTGCTTCTTCCTTAAGTTCAACAGTTTCTACCGAAGGGTTTTGAGTTCCCTCACCCACATCAATTTCCATATGACTTACATATACCTCCACAGTTGTATTATCCTCAACTCCTGCATCTCCCGGACCATCTAAGTCAACGTGTTGGGCTATTTGTTCTCCCAGTTCATCAACTTTTGGCTTATCTCCTAGGGATTACATTCATAGGACTTTCAGAATGGACTTTTGAACATCTTCCTGATATTTCTCAGGAATCACCTCATACTGATACTTCAAAAGAATTTACCTCAAAATTTGTTTAGTCTCTTTGTGAACTTCCTCATTTCTCCCAATCATTAATCTGTTCACCCTTAATTTACTTTTGAACATTTTTTGTTCTCCTTGAGAATTCTATCTATTTCCACTTTAGCAATTAACGAACAAAGTTGCACTAACACATACTCCCTTATCCTCTCTTCTTTTAATCTTGTTGTCTCTTTCCATAGTTCTAAGAGATCATATAAGCTCTTGGGAGCTTCTGATACAATATCAATGAGAGCCCTATTATACTTATTCAATTATACAACGGTGGCCTCTTTCAATGATTTCTTTCCTTTGTCATCCAATAGATCATAAAATTGACAAAGTAGTTTGAAATTACCTTGTTCAGTTATTGCTTCCTTTACTTGTTTTAGTGTTATCCCATATTGTTTTGTTTCAAGTCTTTCCTTCTTGCTAGATTGCTCCTCACCAGATGATTTCTTCTTGACAACCCTGGCAGCTGTAGCACTTTTCTTTACTTCTTTTATCGCTTCATCAGATTTTGTTCCTTCTTCTTCTACAGAGGCTGCCACATAAAATCTCTATGGTTGTTCTTTCTTCCTCTTCACTTCTCCACCAGATGGTTGGGCTCTAGGATTAGGTGAATTGGGTGGTTTTTGAGTACCAAAGGAGGGTGCAAAATTTCTTTTTTGTCTTGTCTTAGGTGGAGTGGTTTTTGGTTTGGCTTCCTTGGGCTTGACAATATCTTCATCCTTAAAGATGTTCTCTCTATCTCTCCAGAAGGTCTCCTTGGTGATCCCCAAGTTCTTTGTCAGCTGCTCCGCTCCTTTCTTACCTTCTTTTGTATCTCAGGTTTCTTGAATTGGGAATGCAGGATCAAGCTCTTTTCCTTATATGTGTCGAACCTCTCTTCAAATTTGTCCACCAGTTTTCTCAATAGGTGTTGAGAATATGCCTCAAGTACATGCCCTTTGACCTCATACCCCATGGTAATTATCCATGAAGTCCTTGGCTCAATGGATTCCATAAGGCATTGTTCAGTGTCTAACATAACGCAGATAGTATCTTGATACTTCTTAACTATCTCTTTAGGAATCATTTCTCTGCTTTGCATCATGCTTTGAAATTTTGAAGTATCCCCAAAGTATGCCTTTTTGTGCCGATAAATCTCCTAGACTCTGAAGTGTCTCTTTGATCTGCACAACCACCAACCTATCATAGGCCCATTGAACCTTTCCTACTCTCGGAATCTCATTCATGAAATAGAAGTAGAGATAGATAATCAAAGTGCCAAATTTGAACACGTGCTTCTTGTCTTGCTTGATTTTCTTCATATTGATCAAAAGCTCACTCCAGAGCACCTCACACAGGTCGTACAACTTATCTTCTTTCAAGATTTGGTACGCAACATAGATGGTCGTACCAGATACCGAATTGTCCCAGTTGGATTGATAGACTTTGTATCCTGTCACCATCGATGCAAATCTGACATCATATTCGATTATGTCACTAATAGTCATTGCCCTATTCTCAAATTGGAAACCACTTACCTCCATTATTATTTAGTTTTTCACATTCCTTAGACCAGGTACCTCACCAAACAAGTTCAGACAAGTTATCACATTGATTGTTGTCTTGGTGATCGTATGTGGTTTGGAAAGCCACATGAACTTGTCATGCATTCTTCTCAAGATATATCGGACCCACTTAGGCTCATCAAAATCTAGAAAATTCACAAACAGTGTGAAACCTTTTTCCTCATGCATTTTGAATTTGAGTTTTAGGTTTCCTATTCCATCAATCATATGATTTGTGTAGAGTTTCAAAATTTAGGCATTCCCAAGTTCTTCAATATTACAATGACTGTAAACCCTAATGTCCTCCACATGTAAAACTCCATATGGGACAGATGAAAATGCCCCATTCGGATCGTCTTCCATCAACTTGTAGGGGTATTTCTTGAAGTTCGGTCTAGCTCGTTCAATTACATCAACTACTAGTGGGGTCACAATGCCATTCGATACCATATCCAAAAATTTAGGTTTCAAACTAAAAAGTTCTAAGAGAGAAATACCCCTTCAATCCTCAACCGGATGTAAGATCTCTTCAACAAATCTCTCTTTTTCTTTGGAATCACCTTCGCCACGCTCTACTACTTTCTCGCTTCAAATGCAAAGTGGGAAATGAATGGTTAATTTGCCTTTTATCCTTCACATACCTAACTTTTCACTGTAATAAATGCACTATGCCCTAATTCATCCAGATACTTTGCATTTCATAAAAGATCTTATGTTAACCTTTAGTTTTGCTTGAACTCTTATGAAAATCCATCACAAGCATATGAGAACATCACATATACCTCTACAACCTGCCAGAATTGAGCACAATTCTCAAATAGGGGGTTTGAATGATTTTCATGAAAGCTTCCCCCAAGGCCGGATGCCTTAGCTTTAGTTACCAGATGAGGTTCCAGCACCAGAATCAAGTGCGAACCCATTTACTGCATTATCATCACTCTTCTTGACACAAGTCTTCTTCATCTGATCTCTGATTTCCTCAACTTTTTATTTACCCTTCTCATCAACCTTCACATTTTTTTTTTGTCTTTCAGACCTCTCTTATTCATATGTTTGCTTCTACAATACTTAGCAATGTGACGAGATTTGTTGCAAGCATGGCAAACAACATTTTCTTGTATAGGTTTGAAATTCATCTGGCTTATTCTTGATCTACATTGATTAGCAACATGTCCAAACCTACCACATGCATAACATCTACCATTTATCCTATTATGAAAATTATTTATCATACTTATGCATACATTTACCTTATGACCATACTTATTGCATTTGAAACATTGACCGGTAAAACATAGACTATTATTGATCATACTATTTCTGCACTGACTAGCCATATGACTAAATTTATTGCAAACAAAACAGTAACCATTGAATTTGTGAGCATTAGGTTGCCTTACCAGAGGCCAACTTGAGTTGTCCTTCTTTTGTGTTGACTTGGAACTTTTGCCTTTCTCAAATCCAAGACCTTGTGTATCATTAGGATTCTTCTGAATTGCAAGCATCTCATCTAGTCTAGCTGAGTTTATCCAGAACTTCGCCTTATACTCATTTGCAACATCAAGATAATATTTGAGAATGAGGACTTTCTTTCCAAGATCTTCCTCATGTTCTCTAGTATTTTGAGGGTCACTCATCAACAATCCATTCTCATTCTCAAGTCTACAACATTCTTCATATTTCTCTTTGAAGGATTGAGCAAGACTTTCCTCATTCTTCTTCCTTTCTTCAATCTCCTTTGTCGATTTCATCGCAATGGCTTCCATTTCATTTTTCTGAAGTGAATTAACTCTAGCAAGTCTGTCACATTCTTCATTCTTTTCCTTCAGGGCTTCTTCATCAATGTTTTGACTTTATTTCTCTTGAAGTTGAACAAGAAGCTCCTTTCTCTTTTCCTTGGACTTACTCAATTGCTTCTTTAATGTATGAATGAGATTTTCAACATCCTTGAGATTTGTTTTCAATTCCCAAAAAAATTCTTTGGACTGATCAAGATTATCAAGTACAACAAGTAGTTGTTGTCTAAGACCATTGGAATCCATCAAAACACCTTCCCAGATCTCCCTCAAGATAGTAGGCTCCTTCTGAGGAACTAGGATCTGATACCAATTATTGGAATCAAGGTAACACTGAGAGGGGGGGGTGAATCAGTGTTCAACAATTTTGACTTTAATAACCTGATTTTTCAACCACTTAATGAAAATGAATAAAAATAAAGTTCAGAACCACAAAGTCAAGATCAGTAACACCATAACACCAATATTTTTATGTGGAAACCCGGTTAAGGGAAAAATCACAACGGGATTCCAACCCACAATATTAATATACTCTGTTAGAAGTATAAAAATATTGCATAAGGGGAATGCACATGCATTCAGGCACATTGCCTAGAGCTCACTAGTCAATGTTTACAATAAGGGCTACAACTCAGAAGGCTCACTACCTTACAAAACGATTATAAGATATACAAGAGAGTTTGAAATATTTGATAGCATCAACGAATGCCAGAGTATAGTGCCGACTAAGCACAAAACACATATCCTTACTCTGTTTTGCAATACTGTTATGTTCTGATATTCTATAACATACCAGAGCATAAATCTTCACCTTGCGTACATGAAATTGTGCATAATTGATCATTCACACATCCCACATAATCGTCGATATCAAAAATGATCAAATCAATCTGTCTTATATATACACATCACCAATTTTAGGTCAATTCCATGTCGGCCCAAAAATCGCATAACACGCAACATGAAACGTATTACCCAAGTCAGCTCAAACTGATCCAAAAACAACTAAGCCAACCAAAACAAATGGTCCATATGCTTCCTACATGTCGGCTTAACTACCTCGAACATGCAAACTGTTAGTAGCAACAAAGAAGGAAGACTGAGAGGGGGAGGTGAATCAGTCTTCACTGGAATAAACAATCTCAATCACAAAAACAGATCTGACAAACTATAGCAATAATAAGAATAAGCAAATTAACAACACAACACACAACACTAAGATTTTGACATAGAAAACCTGGTTAAAGGAAAAACCACGGTGGGAACCTACCCACAGTAAGATGATACTCTGCATTAGTATGTAAAAATATTACAATGGGGAATGCATAGGCATTTAGGCACGCTGCCTAGAGCTCACTGCTCAAATATAATAGCCCGGAAGGCTACAACCCTTAGGGAAGTCTCACTAACTTACAAAAAGATTCAGACTACAATCCGGAAGGGATGAACTGAAAGAATAGCATCTCCAATGCCTGATGTAGACACTTAAAATTGTCCAGTCTAATTAAATAAATATCTTTAATTATTTAATTATTTTTAGCCTAATTCTTCTATTAATTAAATAAATATTTATTTATTTAATTAATTCATTTACCCTCTTGTAGCCTTATTTCTCATTTAAATAAATACATTTATTTATTTAAATTACCCTTTTCTCTAATTAAATAAATACTTTTATTTATTTAATTGATCCACTTCTTCTATTAATTAAATGAATATTTATTTATTTAATTAATTCATTAGCCTTTTCTACCCATGACATGTGCCATTCATCTCTTAATTCCTACATTACCTACCCTCTCATTATTTCCTTATTTCTTTTACCTACCCTCTAATCATGGCCGACCAGTTCTCTTTTACACCTCTCAATCTTATCCCTCCATTTCTTATAGTGTCTTTTATATAAGGAGATGCTTCCTTCATTATTAACCCCTCAATATTTCAAGCATTCTAGCATTCGAACTTTCATATGCGATCAAGCTATCAACCACATTTCCATTCTTTATTGAGCTCTTGTGTATGTATAAAATCTGAGAGAAAATATATCAAGCAAGATCAATGGAGATCCAAACCCTATTGGACATGTGATGGTATAATCATTGTGATTTCATTTGATTTGCATTGTCTTAGGTAATCTTCATATGTTATGGTGGATCTTTGTTGTTGTTAGGCTAGGGTTTTGTGGTTGAATCTATTTCATCTTTCAATGTTGTTGTTTCCATTTTTACCATAAACATTTTGGCACGCTCGGTGGGACTCTTGTCCCTTTTGCATTTAACATCTTTCATTGCAGATTTTGTGTTTTTGAAGTTGCAGAATTGACATTTTCAACAACAATTCGACATTTTCGCATCTACGCATTCTAGAACTGTGTTTTTGTTTGTCGACCGCATCTGTGACCTCTGTGTTCGACATTATTTTACTTTTTTTGTAGATTGTAGGGTCGCGTTTGTGTTCCTGAATCATGTCTATGAATTTTTTGGCCACGTCTGTGCTACCTAGGCGCGTCTGCGATGGTTTTAGGTGCGTCTGTTATCTATAAACGTGTCTGCGTTAATTTAAATCACGTCTATGTTTCACATTTTTGTAATTTTTGGTTTTATTTAAAATTTCAAGGTTTTATTTCATCATTTGGATTTCAGATCTGATTTATTTTGGGCTAACATCTTATGATCTAGCTAACAAAATTGGTGCAGCTTGTCCTTGAAGCAACACATTTTTTCGAAGGCCCCCCTTTCACAAAGTCTTTTGGATCTAAAATTTACCTAACCCGTGTGCTTGCAGGAGGGGTATTATTTCAAAACTACTAACAAATATTTGTTGCAGAATTTTGGCAAGGGTTTTTGATCTTTATTGTGTGTCTTGTTTTCATACATTACCAAACACTTCAATTGGTGCACTAAAATTGAACCAGTGTCTTTTGTGTCTTGAGCAACGGGCTCTTTTTGTTTAATCTCTAGAGGGCATGTCTCCCCGTGTGGTCATTAGGACTACTAGTGAGGAGAGAACGACCCAAGTGGTAGCGAGGAAAACTCACCTCTTCCGAACCACTATAAATAATTGTATCCATAGTGAAAGCAATGGGTAACGTGTGCTAATTATTTCATACCGACACTATGCCTCCCCATAAACCCATTTGATCAAATTTATTTGATCAGTTGTAGGGCGTAACCCCTACTGACTGGGAGCCTTCTGTATTTATAGAGTTGAAAGTGCTGCATGTATGGCCACACGAGCGGATGCCCTTACTAGCACCTTTTTGTTTTAGAAATCCAAAATCCTTCTAATTTTTGGGGCAGGAGGTCGGACCTCTAGAGCGGCCCACACACATATGGTTCTTAGTAGAGATACAAAGTTCGCCATGGGGAGTTTTCGTGGGGACTGATGCTTGGCTGCCCCGGAGAAGCGAGTGTTGAGGGTGGAGCCAGTGGGGTCAAGAATCTAAGTATCCACTCTAAATAGCGTAGCCTCGGGGGAAACCCCATGTGAAATCAACAACTATTGTCCTGGCCAACCATAAGAATTGTGCTTGTCTTCTTTTGAACATTCAAACATTCAAGATCAAACATAAAAACATTGTGTCTTTTGTGTCTTCAAGTGTATGCAAAACATTTTTACATCAAACAACACACTTTGTTTGGAGTCATTTTGAGTCTAAACACTTGCAAACATTGAGTCCTCATCAACATTGTGTCCTCTTGTCATGAAAAACAGTCAAAAATTTAGATGTGGTCACAACAACAACTTTACAAAATTGGAAAAATTGCACTTAGTCTCTGGAAATGTGTCTATGCAGTGTTAAATAGAGTCTATGTCATTTAGCCACGTCTGTGAAGGACAGAAATGTGTTTGTGTTCTCATAAGAAAAACAACATTTACAAAATCTCATAAACGCGTCTGTGCAGTTTTCAACAGCGTCTATGTAATTTAATCGCGTCTGTGAAGTATATAGGCACATCTACGTTCAGAATTGGAAAAACTTACAGTCCATTAAACAAGAGCAACCAGTTTCAGAATCATTGAGCTTCTTAGGTCATTTCTTTTTGTTTTCATCTAACATTCAACCTATTTTGGGTCTCACAAAGTCCATCATTGTTTTACACCTTACATTACATTCACATTTGTCTAAACTTGAATCAAAAGGTCACTTGCTTGTCCTCATCTTGCTTTGTCAACACACTACATACAACAACATTTTGCTAAGTGGTCCCTCATCAAGGTCTATCACCTTTGGGTCTCATTTGTTCTTACTCAGAGTCAAGGTCAACTTACCTCATCAAGAGAAACTATCATCTCTTTGGAAGCCACACCTACTCTACTACATACATACTTGGTCTTACACTTTGGACATTGCAAGTAAACTTCATATTCATTTACATTCCATCCAACTCTTGGTCTTCCATACTCTTTCCATTTTCATCTAGTCTCACACCTCTTGGTCAAGACCTAGTTCATGGTTGAAACCTGTTCCCAAAAATCTAGGAGAGAAGCTAAAGAGGCTCAAGAGTCTGCAAACATGAGTCCCTGTGAGTATGACAATGATGTCTTTTTCAATTCTAATCATACCACATTACCTGACATGGACGCCTATAGAAACATTCAAAATATTGAGAACATGGACAATACAAACAACAATGACAATATGGATAACTTTTCCATACATTCAGCAGAAGTGGAAGACTCCATCATGGATCCCCATTTTAATCGATTGGTTGAGGAAATAATGAGGAGAGGTAGACAATATTTTCTACAAGTAATGGCACAAAGTGGAGCCAAGATTCCTCATGATTTTGACATGTCTCAAATAATGGAATATCAACCTTTGCAAGAACCTCAACTCAACATGGATCAAAGGAGGCCTAATAGTGGAGGCAATAGAGGACCACATTTTGTGTCTGAATCACCATCATCTTTGTTTCAAAAACCTGAGGTCCCACATACACATGTTCAAGCTTATGATACTCACCTTCACAAACCATAATGGAAGTCTTATGCAGAAACATATACCCAATCACATACCAATGCTAAGGACCAACCGCAAAAGCAATTGGATATCCAGAAGCATGCTCAAAATTTGGACACAAGGAAAGCCTGCGTCGAGCAACACACTAGAACAAACTCATGACATTCCTGTAGATTATGGTATACATGGACAAAATAGATATTCCATTCCTCATCATGACTCTATACCAAGTGGTCCCTATACGCAGCATCACTATAGACCTCCTCCATATGAACATGTGTATAAGCAATATCATCCATATATGCAGTATGCTCCTCCTCCACCCAGTGGCTCAGGCATGGGATATGGTCCAAGAAGTTGATCTCCACCTAAGAACAATTTGGAACAACAAATTAATGACTTACAAAATAAAATGGAGGACATAAATACATCGAAGCCAACTTACACAATGAGAGGCATATGTCCCTATCCATTTGACAAAAGCATTCCAATGCCTCCTTTTCCTACACATTTTGTGACACCAAAGTTTGATAAGTATAGAGGAAAAGGAGACCCTAAGGCACATATAAGACAATTTTTCACAGCTTGCATTGAGGTAGCATCAAAAGAGACGTACTTGATGAGACTGTTCCCACAAAGCTTAGGTGATCAAGCTATGGAATGGTTCTCCCAACTTCCACCTGGAGTTAAGTCTTGGGGTGATCTAGTGGAAGCTTTCATACAACATTTATCATACAATATAGAGATAGACATATCAATCACCACTTTGTGCAATACCAAATAGGAAGATGGGGATTCATTTTCATGATTCTTACAAAGATGGAGGAATTTAGCCAGCAGATGCTCTTGTTAAATTCCACAAAAACAAATGGCAGAGATGTTCACACAGAATGTCCATAGAGAAATTGGTTATGACTTAAGGAAAGCTTGTTTGTCCACTTTTAAGGACGTCATTGAGAAAGGCTTAGCAACTGAGAAGGTCTTAATTGAGCAAGGTGTCATCAAAATATTCAAAGAAAACAAAGAGGACTTTAAAGGAAAAGACAAGCCAAGATTTTGGAACAAGAACAAGAACACAGTCAATGATGGTTTTTTTGATGCTAATACAGTGCGACCCAAAATCATTCTTTCTGGATCAAGTTCTACAAATAACCAAGTGAATACTCAAACAACTTCAAATCCACAAAGGAAATACACCCCATTGGGAGAACCACTTGAGTCAGCTTTCAGGAAACTGGTGGCAAACAAGATAATAACAATTCCTGACAATCCTCCATACGAACCAAAGGTCAAACCAAATTGGTGGAATGATGATGAGTACTATGAATTTCACAAGAACAAAGGACATAAAACAGAAAATTGTCATTGACTGAAGAACAACATATGAAGAACTTATTGATAGAGGTGACATTGAGATCGAAGGACACTCATCTAATCAAGAACATGAGATGTTTAAGGAACCATTCCCTAAACATAACAAGGAAAAATCCAAAGCCACAGATGAGCAGACCAACTATAACAAAGAATCCTATAACTATGATTCAACTATTAATCATATTTCAATGGACAATTATGTCTCTACCATTATCATAAAGGACAAAACACCTAAAAATTCTACCCAAAGACCCAAAGTTGTCCTAAAAGGCATTGGACCTTCTTTTGAATCTACCTCTGAATGTAATGTCACAACTCGTCAAGGTAAGGTCACTTTGCAGGGTGCTCTAGCTAAAACCATCGCTTCCTCATAAACCAAACTTGAGTACGACCTGGTAGAACAATTAGGGAGGATGCCCACGCTTATCTCCATTCTTAAGCTTATCCCCTGCACATAAAGCCATTCTTGACAAAAAATTGAGAGACACTACAATTCCCACTGATCTGAACGTGGACTAGTTTCAAGCCATGGTGGGATACCTTTTCGTTCCACATTCTCTTACATTCACAGAAGTTGACGGTGCCTCCATGAGCCAACTACATAATGCACCTTTACACATTGAATCCTTCCTACATAGACATCGAATAAAATGAGTCCTGATAGATGGAGGAGTTAGTCTCAATATATGTACTTTGAACACAATAATACAATTGGGATATTCAGATAAAGTTGTGAATGCTACAAACAAAATTACCATCAAGGCATACAATGATGAAGAGCGTTCATCCAAAGGCACAATCACCTTACCTCTTAGAGTTGGGCCAGTTACAAAGGATGTAGTTTGTCAAAAGCTAGACCTAGATCTCACATACAACATATTGCTAGGGCGTCCATGGATTCATGAGATGAGAGCAGTCCCATCTACATACCATCAATGCATTAAGTTTCCTCACAATGGAGTTGAAGTAACAGTTAATGGTGATCCTAATCCATTTATATACTACAATAATTTGAGACCAAAATCCAATTAATAGAGAAGCTATCCCATCTTCTGCATATATTGACCTTGAATCATTAAAACCTTCAACATCAAAGCAAGGTGATCTTAAAGGGAAATATCAAGACAACGACATGGGTGAATACACTTTGAATCAAACCATGTGCTTACGGCAAGTTATGAGTTCACCAAAAGAATATGGACGACCACATCCTTCTAAATAGGTATCTATCATTACACTAAAATGGGATCCTACTATCTTCCAAAAGTGGGATGAAATGGAAGAAGAAGATTTATACAAAATGCTTTACACATACCCTGAAGATGGTACACAAGACCACATCAAGATATCATGTGAAAAATATGGTAAAGGATTCAAGATCCTGCAAAAGTTTGGGTACGATGGTAAAAGTCCTCTTGGCTTAAGAAAAGAAGGTATCACTCAACCTTTGCAACCAGAATTAACATTCAAAAATCAGCACTCAAAAGGGCTTGGTTTCATCTCTTCCAGGGTAAACACTCACAAATCAAAAGAAGCATTACAAATCAAGACTTCTGAAGATCAACAAGAGAGTCGCTATTCCACCGACTCTAATGAATGGGAATGGGGTTCAGACAAATCCTCCAGTGACTATGAACTCACCAAGACATTTAGAGAACCAGGTGAACCCACAAAAGAAGAGGAATTTCATAAAAAATTCAAAGTTGGTCAAGGAACAATCCCCGAGGATCCTACACATTTTTTGTCTTTAGGTTCTAGGTCGAAATCACGAAGAATAAGGACACCAGTTCTGGAATGCACTTTTAGTAATAACAATTTGGACTCGTTCACAATCGAGATAGATGAGGAGAGTGCCAATGATGACCTTGAAAACTACGTTGACATACCTAAATATAACTGTATCTGCACCCTAACACCCGCTGACTTCGAAAACATTTAAGGCCTTCCCCTTGTTCACCACCAACTTATTGACTAGGACTATGAAGGACCTGTACAATTCGACACATTTTAAAATGATGAAGCTTTTATCGACTACTTAGGCATACAAGATGATCTTCCACTTGAGGACCATAAGGCGGGATACACTATAGAACTCAACAGCATGACATATTTTGGTGAGGGTATTGGGCCTTCCAGTTGCAAAAATGTAAAAATAAACAAATCAAGGGTTTTATAGTGAAAACCACATTGTGGCACTATCTGACCCCAAAAAAGTAAAAAGAAAGGATGTATCTGAGGGTGAAAACCTCTCTGAGGCACCCGAAGATGGAAGGCTCAACATTATCCTAGCATCATGTGAAGAAAAATCATCTATGTTAGTAGAGGAGACCATCAAAACAAACATTGGTATAGAAGAAATTCCACATAACATATTTTTGGTGCAATCCCTGACAGAGACAGAAAGACCAAAGTTCATAAGTTTCTTCACAGAGTGACAGATATATTTTGCATGGTCATATGTCAATATGCCTGGACTGGATCCGGATTTAGTAATGCATCATTTGACAGTTAAAGCGGGGGCAAAACTAGTAAAATAAAAATTAAGAAAGATGCATCCACAAGTGGCATTATTAGTCAAGGCAGAGCTTGAAAAATTATTGGATGTCGGATTCATACGCCTAATTGATTATCCCGAATCGATCTCCAACTTGGTACAAGTCAGTAAGTCAGATCGCAGCATCAGAATATGCACAGATTTTAGAGACATCAACAAATCTTGTCCTAAGGATGACTTTCCATTGCCAAATATCGACCTCATTGTAGATCTCACAACAGGTCATGCAATGTTACCTTTGATGGATGGATTCTCTAGCTACAATCAAATAAAAATCGCATCTGAGGATCAGCACAAAACAACATTTACTTGTCCCTGGGGAAATTTCTACTGGAATGTCATGCCCTTCAGACTAAAGAATGCAGGCGCTACATATCAACAAGCCATGACTACTATCTTTCATGATCTCATGCACGTAATTGTAGAAGATTATGTTGATGACCTCTTGGGAAAATCAATAGACAGAGATACACATTTGGACATCCTTTTAGTCATTTTTGATCGGTTGGAAAAATACAAAGTAAGACTAAACCCCAAGAAATGTGTCTTTGGAGTAACCTCCGGGAAGCTCTTGGGATTCATTGTTTCAAAAAGAGGAATTGAAGCCAATCCAAAGAAAGTCAAAGAAATCCTAGAAATGCCACCACCAAGGAATATAAGTCAACTTTGATCTTTACAAGGAAGACTCCAGTCTCCCAATCCATGGTTGTGACGTAATCATATCATACAGATGCACATAACTGCACCCATGTCATCTGCCTCTGAAGTGTATCAAACGTGTAACCGACAGATGCTCATATGCCCATACCTGCAACAGTGTCACTTCACATCCTGATCCTACTGATCCATGGTATACAAACTGATGTAGCTCATAGTACAAGTGTACCAATAGACATGACCCCCATGCAAACCTGGTGTGCTTCGTCACCAATGTCTCCAGTGTCCTCCCCCATCCCACTGCCAACCCTCGCGTCACCCTGTCCGGACAAAGGAATCCACTGATAACTTCTGCTAGCACCACCGGTAGCACCAATCCTGTCATTGTCATGGTATCCCAAGCCACATGTCCAGCCCTCATCTCCAGCCCTGGATCCCGAAACACTCATCACAGTGCATCCCTGTCTCCATCTCGATCATAAGGAACTAGCTTCCCAACGATAGGTATCCTCAGTATCCTATATACATCCTCTAAGGTGATTGTCATCTCACCCATCGGCAAATGAAAAGTGCATGTCTTTGAGTTCCATCTCTCATCTAATGGAGTTAGCAACCCCATGTTCACTTGAAACTCAGGCACATACATAATGTATCGCAATCCCATGGCCTCAACTGCTGCTCTATCCTCAAATGTCAGCTCTAGTCGTAAACTTTGAGTTGAAGGGAATCTCTCCCATGACTCTAGCATAGGTAAGTCCACCTGCAGTCAATCAAATCAACTGTGTCAATCCTAGTGGCATTCCCTATTCATCACAAAGTGCTTCTTTCTATCCTAGTGGCATTCCCTGTTCATCACAAAGTGCTTCTTTTTATCCTAGTGCTTACATCTATCATATGACACTCTAGCCTAGTAGTACTCCTTTTTCATCACAAAGTGTTGCTTGTATATTTTAGGGCACCTACTTGAGTGTATCCTCTTGAGTAGCTTATCCAATTGGCAACGTATGTTCTATCAAAGAATTATCAATTTCAGCCTAATCCAATTGGCAACGTATGTTCTATCACATAATTGTCAATTTCTATGGTACTCCATGTTCATCACAAAGCGCCTCTCTATATCCTATTCTAGGGCCTCTGTTTGAGTGTATCCTCTTGAGTAGTTTCATGATTGGCAACGTATGTTCTATCACAAAATTGTCAATCCTAGCCCTGTTTGCTACCCTAGTCTTCCTTAGAGGACATTCTTGAGTGTATCCTCTCAGCAGCTTATTCAATCGACAGCGTATGTTTATCACAGAACTATTGATTTGACCTTGAAGACATAAACGTGCATTCATGACATAAACGCGCTTACATACTTCACAGATGTTTCTGCATTTCATAGATGCACCTGAATCACACAGATGTGCCTCTGCTTTGCACAAACGCGCCTGCTTTGCACAAACGCGCCTGAAATACACAGATGCACTCGCATCTGACACAGACGCAACTGGAATCGTAGATGCACCTGGCACCAACGCAAACGTGCCTAGCCTACCCAGACACGCCTGGCGCCAACACAAACGCGCCTTGGCATTTTTCCCCTAGCTTGACATTTTTTTTCAATCTAACTAAAGCACATTTATTGCACTCCCTAGCATATATTTATGACAACAATTAATGCAACAAAGTACAAGGAGGTTTTGCGGTACTTACCGGCTCTCCTACATCTGTTGGCCTTTGATATCGGCGAACGTGATCGAATCTGTGCACAAATTCCATCGTTGTTGACTATTGACTGCTCTCTGCTCTCTGTGCACTCTGATCTCTTAGGTGTGTGCATGACAATGAGGATGTTTTCCATCGTAGTCTATCTTATAGACTACCCTAGCCTTAGTCTCTCGTGTCAATCTTCTTTATCCCGTGACTTTCTCACTCTATCCTATCTTGTTAGTCCATTCTAGCCTTTCTTTCTTATCGAGAGATTGTCTGCGATCTTTTCAAACATTTTCATCCTATCTCTAAGGGGCATATCATTCCCATCTTGGGGAAACTTTGCATCAGTTCATCTTATCTTCTTTGAAACAACACGACAAGTTGCATTGTCTCAAAGAGGGGCAAAATGTAGACACCTAAAATTGTCCAGTCTAATTAAATAAATATCTTTATTTAATTAATTATTTTTAGCCTAATTCTTCTATTAATTAAATAAATCTTTATTTATTTAATTAATTCATTTATCCTCTTCTACCCTTATTTCTCATTTAAATAAATACATTTATTTATTTAAATTACCCTTTTCCTAAATTAAATAAATACTTTTATTTATTTAATCGATCTCACTTCTTCTATTAATTAAATGAATCTTTATTTATTTAATTAATTCATTAGCCTTTTCTACCCATGACACATGTCATTCATCTCTTAATTCCTACATTACCTACCCTCTCATTATTTCCTTATTTCTTTTACCTACCCTCTAATCATGGTCGACCAATTATCTTTTACGCCTCTCAATCTTATCCCTCCATTCTTATTGTTAGAATCAATGACAGTCCCAAAGACACTGAGAGGGGGGGTAAATCAGTGTCTAACCAGTTTACAGAATATTTAAACTTATTAAGAACTTTGTATCCCAAAACAATGTACCGGTAGATAAGAATTAATACAACAAATAAGAATAACAAAGACATCATAGAGAACACACCATAACACAAGATATTTAACGAGGAAACCCGATGTGGGAAAAACCTCGGTGGGATTTGTGACCCACAATATTCACTCATTGGCCAATGAATCAATATTACTTACAATGAGGGGCCTGCACATGCAGGAAGGCTAGCAGCCTAGAGCTCACTGCTCAATCACAAAACAAAAGTCTCACTGACTTACAAAATGGATTATCAAAATCCAATACAATGTACTACTTCAGATCAGCATCAACTATGTCAGGTTTAGTACTGGTTTAAGCTCTGTCTATTACCAAAAATCTTCGCTATCAACTATATCACAATATCATCCACACTCTCTTTCTTACCTCCTTACTACTCAAAATGACCTATAAGATCTCATACATATATATGAGTCTTTTACAATATGCCATGTCGTCTTTTACAAAAGATAATTACAATATAAAACAAAAACCAAAGTTTATTCCATGTCAGCCTGAGTGTCGATATGCATTATTGCGGCTATCGGTGAAGTGTCTGCCAGTGTATGTAGAAGTCTATTGCTGGTGTCGGTAACTATCGGTGGGTTGACAGATGCTTGCCAGTTGATTGCCATCAATGACAACATCAACTATTCTCATAAGAGTGTATAATGCCAACAATCTCCCCCTTTGGCATTGATGGCAACACTCATGAGAAAAATCCAAAAACTGTTCCAAAAACTAAAGTCCAAAAAAGTTTCCAAAAATATGTGCTCCCCCTGAGCAAATGATCTCCTCTGAAGAAGTATTTTTCTCT
Organism: Cryptomeria japonica; assembly: GCF_030272615.1. Classification (NCBI taxonomy): domain Eukaryota; kingdom Viridiplantae; phylum Streptophyta; class Pinopsida; order Cupressales; family Cupressaceae; genus Cryptomeria; species Cryptomeria japonica. The sequence continues at coordinate 558,904,503 of NC_081409.1, read as the reverse complement.
CCACTACTCCCCCTTTGACATCAATGACAAAGGTTGCAAAACTTTACCTCAAAGTCTATAACCGGTTGGTTATAATCTGAAAGATATCTGCCAAAACCAAATTCAAGCTCTGCATAGACCTTTTGTTGTCCTTCAAAGTTGCCTTAGTTTGTTGGATCGTGCCGGTGAGATAATGCATGTGATCTTCCAATGATCATTCTCCTTGAAGTAATGCCTTAGATATTTCTATTCTCTGGGAAATAAGATTGTCCAACTTAGGACCAAGCTTATTTTTAAGCTCTCTAGCATTAGACCTTATCCTTTCCTTTTCTTTTTCAATTTTCTCTATTTTTTCTTCAAATCCTGCCATTTCTTGCTCAAAAATTGTTATGTGACTAGATGAACCAATTATGTTATCTGCTATGCCATCAATTTCCTTTTGTGTTTTACTGATTTCCTTGTCTATGTCCTCTATCAGAAGGTGAGGTTTGCATGTTTCCCTGTATAGCTCTTTGTACTCTAGAATAGTAGAGTTCAGTGTCGGTAATAATGTATTCAAGTGTTCAGTGCACTTCTTTATGGTGTCATCAAAGAATTTGTTCTTTTCCTTTTCAACTCTGTCCTTTATTGTATCCTCATTTACTTTATCAACCGTTATTACATTGTCAGCAATAAATTTGGACAATGTGTCCAATTTGCCTAAAGAATCCTTAATATGATCTATGTCACAATTAGGTGCAAACAATTTAAGAATAGGTACAGTGTTATCAATTGCCGTGTATGCCAAAGCATTGCAATTCGTTATCTTTTTTATTGAATCTAAGAGTACCTCTGTAATATTTGTAGGTCTGAATTCACTTGAAGTGCCAGAAGTCTCACCAATTGCCTTTATTACCTCTTTGCTTCCATATGTTGTAACCATTTTAATTGTGTTTACCTATAGTGGATCAGTCTGTGTTTGCATCTCAACTAGCAAGGTTTTCTTAGACTGTTTTGATGTCTCAGCTAATACCAGTTTCTCTGTCTCAGTATGTACCTCTGCCTCAGTAGGTTTCTCAGTAAGTTCTGTTGGTATCTTAGTCTCTGGTGGCCCTGTGCCAGCATTTGTTCCTTCAATAGGTTTCTCTATTTCTAATGATTGCTCTATTAGGGTTGGGATCTCAACCTCAACAGTCTCTACTGGTTTCTCAACCATGTTGCCACAGTCAACATTGTCATCCTTAACCTCTGCACTGTCCTTATCCAAAACAATATTCACTTCCTGAGTATCCACATTCATGGTGAATAGTATCTCAGATTCAGGATTAGTGTCATCATGTGTGACACCTTCAGTGTTAATAACTGATGGATCATTAGTATGTACCGGTGCAGTATCCAAAGGTGGCGATAAATTGTCAGTGATCTTGATGTTTGGAATACCACCAACTTTCCCTTTTCCCTTGTCCTTATCCTTCTGATACACTTTAAATGTTTTCTTTGGCCAGTTAATTTCCTTTGTTTTTCCTTCTCCACAAAGAATATATCCCAATTATCAGTAGTTTCATCTGCAATCTCTTTTACTCTTCCTGCCATTAAACTTACTTGTCGGTGTCCACTGGCAAAAATAGATTGGTTAGCCTCAGAGATTAATTCATCAATTTCTTCTTTTGAATTCACAGGATGTACAGCTAGAAGTTTCTCAACTTTTAGTTTCTTATCTAATTCCATTACTACAATCCTTTTTGCATCCAATCTCCTATATAGATCATCGGGTAAGTCATCCACAATTTCAATTAAAACCTTTTTTGTATATGTCTAGATGTAAAATAATACTTTTCTCAATGCTTTCCCTGTCTGAATCATTAAATGTGTTATACAGTTGGTGTACATTGGCCAGATTTCCATCGTCAGTTGTCTCATTCAATAAATCATCTATAGAAGGAGTAACAGGTTGTTGTTTCTTCTTGGGTGTTAATTTCTTTGGTGTTCCCCTTACTGCCTGTTGTTTCTTCCTTAAAGTCCTTGTTCACTTGGGTGAAGGAGAGGGTACTGGTGAAGGTTTTCTCTTCCTCCTTTCTACTCTTTTAAACTTTGTTGCCTTGTCACTGTCGATTCCAGAAGTTGTGCCAACCGGTGAAATGTGTGCCTCTGGTTGTAGTCCTTCAAGTTCACTAGCCATTATGCCACTGATGTTCATTACATTTTCTTTGATTTCCTTAACTTTCTTAGAAGCATCTCTCATATATTTTTCTCTTTTCTTTCTTTCCTTCAATGTGTTTACATCACTTTCAATAGTTTCAACACTACCAAAAACTTGTTCTGATGGTTCTCTCGGTGCATCCAATGATGCTTTAGCATATGTCTCGAGAATGTTTAGATCTACCTCATATCCCATTTCAGTCACCCATACAATTTTAGGGAGTACAACTTCCATCCATGTCTCATCTCTCTTGATAACAAAATAGATTTCTTTGTCATACTTGTCCACTACACTCTGTGGTAGCCTTTCTCTAGTTTTCATTTTAGCCTGGAAGGTTTTAAAATATTCAATTATGTTGTTGTCCTTTGCAGTTTCCATGTCGATAAAAGCTTCCTATAATTGTTTTCCTAGTGGTATATCATATCCAAAGTCTTTAGGTCCTATACCGGGGATTTCCTTAGTGAAATACAACATCAAACATACCAAAAGATTTCCAAATCAGAATATCCCTTTCTTATCTCCTTTAATCTTCTTCAAATTATCAATGAGTTCATCTTTTAGCCATTCACACACATCTATCATTGCATTGTTGTTGACCATCTCATAAGAATTGTTTATACAAAGAATAGAAATTGAATGTAGTCTGTTAACATGTGTAGTCTTGTAACCTAGCACCATACTCACAAATCTCACATTGATGTCTTTGATATCATTCACTCTCAGTGATCTATTGTCAGATGTTTCTCTGGTTAGGGTCATCACTTTGTTGTTAGGGATCTTCTTTGTTTTGTCAGCTCTGATGTTGGTTGAGGGTAAACCAACCACTGCACTAATTACTTGCTGGGTTATTTTGCAGACAGAGTCCAACCATAGAAATTCTCTGTGTGCTCTACTCAAGACAATTCTTACTACTTCTTCCGGAAATTGAGGAATGTTTAGTATTTCCACAAAGCCTAGAGTTTCTATAATCTTGTGTTCAGGTTTGACAACACCATTTTCATCACAAATCACCTTAGTATACATTTTCATCAATTCTTCAGAACCTAGTTCTTCTATATTGCAATGTATATACATCCTGGGGTCTTCTGCAAAAGCTACACCTTTAGGAATTTTTGAAAATGCCCCTATAGAATCATGTTGCTTAGCTTCTTCAGGAATTATTTTAAATACAGGCCTAAGGTGTTTCACATTTTTCACAATAGTAGGGTTTCGAATAAATTCGGGAGCAGAAGAAGAATCCATTGAAAAATACCTTTAGATACCTTAAAGTATTCTGAATGCTTGAAATAAATCACTTTGTACCTTTGCCCTGAATGCATTCGCTCTGTTTTCGCGCTCTCTACTAATTTGAATGCTCGGTGAGTTCAAAAAAGGGAAGTTAGCAGATTTATAATGACATTTCTCTTACCAACCACATTAAATGCTCGTCGGTTAAGTGAAAACTTAACACATCTGCCGGTAAAGAAGAAATTTATCTTCTCACCATCGACCAAGGGTAATCTGCATGATTTTCAACTTACTGCAATACCCCCAAAGGGTTACTTCTAAGTTGGATGAAGAATCTCCTACCGATGGAGGATTACTCTATTCTACCGGTATAGAGATTGTTTCATCAACATTCTGATCTCTCTTCCTGATCCATTGTTTTGAAAATTCTTGCTTTACCTCATCTACCTTTTCTTTGTCTTTCAAACTGAATACTTTATCATTCGCCGGTGAAGTCTTGTTTCTACAAAATTTGGCAATATGTCCAATTTTGTTACAAGCATAATAAGTCACATTATTCCTCTGAATAGCCTTTCCATATCCTACACTGGTTTGTGTTCTGCATTGGTTAGATAAGTGTACATATCTTCCACAAACATAGCATTTCACATTCATTCTGCAATTTTCTAAATTATGACCAACTTTGTTGCATTTGGAGCATTTACTGGTGGGTGCATTAATATTTTGATTGTTTCTAAATCTACATTGATTTTCTCTATGACCATATTTGTTGCAATTGAAACATTTGCTATTAAACTTATAAGCATTAGGTTGTCTTACTGGTTTGTTTTGATCTAGATTGTTTGCAGTATCAAAACTTTCTCCAACTTCAAATCCAAGTCCATTTGTATCTCCATTAGGTTTCTGACTTTTCAGCATTTCATCAAGCTCCTCAGGACTTCTCTTGAATTTCTCTTTGTGTTGATTTGCAATAGCCAACTCATTTTCCAGAATTTCCTTTTGTCTCACAAGCTTAGTTTTATCATGTTGCATGTGAATCAAATCTATCTTTAACATATCATTTTCATCACTAAGTCTTAGATTTTCATTTCCAGCATCATTGAGTCTCCTAGTCAAATCTTCTTCATTCTTCTTCCTGTCTTCAATGTCTTTACATAACCTCATAGTCATATCTTGCATTTTATTCTTCATATTACTGTTTTCCAGTCTCAACTTGTTTGCAAGTTCATTAAGAGTTTATTTTTCATCATCATCTTTCTGCATCTTCTCATGAAGTTTTTTTCTTTTATTTTGTGCCATAACAAGGTTCTCCTGAAGTCCTTTAATGAATTCCTATACAATCCTCAGATCATCTTCAAGTTTGATATTCTTCAATTTCTCTGCATCATAATCTACAAGAGCTCCTTCCAATTATTTTCTTAAGTTTTCCATCTGTACTGTTTTCAGAATCTTCCTCAAGTTGTTAGGCTTTTGAAAATAGAGGACCAGGCTCTGCTACCAATTGTTAAAATCAATGACAATCCCAAAGACATTGAGAGGGGGGGTGAATCAGTGTCTAACTGGTTTACAAAATATTTAAACTTATTAAGAACTTTGTATCCCAACATAGTGTACTGGTAGATAAGAATTAATGCAACAAATAAGAATAACAGAGATAGCTTAGAGAACACACCATAACACAAGATATTTAACAAGGAAACCCGGTGTGGGAAAAACCTCGATGGGATTTGTGACCCACAATATTCACTCACTGGCCAATGAATAAATATTACTTACAATGAGGGGCCTGCACATGCAGGAAGGCTAGTATCCTAGAGCTCACTGCTCAATCACAAAACAGAAGTCTCACTGACTTACAAAATGGATTATCAAAATCCAATACAATGTACTGCTTCAGATCAGCATCAACTATGCCAAGTTCAGTACCAGTTTAAGCTTTGTCTATTACCAAAAACCTTCGCTATCAACTATATCACAATATCATCCACACTCTCTTCTTACCTTCTTACTACTCAAAATGACCTATAAGATCTCATACATATATATGAGTCTTTTACAATATGCCATGTCGGCTTTTACAAAAGATAATTACAATATAAAACAATAAACAAAGTTTGTTCCATGTCGGCCTGAGTGTCGGTATGCATTATTGCTGCTGTCGGTATATGTAGAAGTCTATTATCGATGTCGGTAACTGTCGGTGGGTTGACAGATGTTTTCCAGTTCGTTGCCATCAATGACAACATCAACTATTCTCATAAGAGTGTAGAATTCCAACACTTATAGTGTCTTCTATATAAGGAGATGCTTCCTTCATTATCAACCCCTCAATCTTTAAAGCATTCTAGCATTCAAACTTTCATATGCGATCAGGCTATTGACCACATTTCCGTTCTTTGTTGAGCTCTTGTGTACACATAAAATCTGAGAGCAAATATATCAAGCAAGATCAATGGAGATCCAAACCCTATTGGACATGTGATGGTATAATCTTTGTGATTTCATTTGATTTGCATTGTCTTAGGTAATCTTCATATGTTATGGTGGATCTTTGTTGTTGTTAGGCTAGGGTTTTGTGGTTGAATCTACTTAGTCTTTCAATGTTGTTGTTTCCATTTTTACCATAAGCACCTAATTATAGTTTTGGTTAAGCACAGATGTCTGCCCTGCAACACCAATCTCTCTTCAACACAACACTTAAGCATAAATCTCTTGTTCTCACATACACCACTCTTTGATAATGCAGACACAACATTGACACCTAAATTATATGAATATATCACCTATATATACAATTCATCAACCTTGACAACAAGGTCGGCTAAACCCTCAACCCTCAATTACAAAATTACATCATACACTATAAACATCGACCACCAGACCAATATAATGATTTACATAGCATAACATGGACCTAAATAAAATTCCCAAAGACACAACTCCATTAGAAATCATGCCAAGATCAACCGCAACACACTACATCACCAAAAAAATCACATAACATGAAAATCATCACCGGTTGATAGAAACCATAAAAAAATCGCACATTGATCAATGCAAATCACCATAATAAATAGGAAACAACTAGGAAACACCAACAAGCATGTTAGAATCATCAATAACAGCTACACCAACACCACTTATCAAATCTTCATCGATTAACATCTGAAAGCTCAAGAACACAACCAATCAAGAACTATTACAAAGAAAGATAACTTGCAGAGCACCAAATCACGATCCATCTGAAATGAAGATACACAAGACCATCCCAAGAAATATCCAAAATATCAGCACAAGATCTGATCACACCAGAATGTATGGGAGGATATACTAGACTCTGCAAAATAGTGATCAACAAACCAAAATTACAAACCGGATCATAAGATTTTCCCAATTTGCAATCACCAGAGCAATACATAAGAATATGTTGACATCAATGAAAACAACATATCCTATTAGCAGCAATGGCCAACAATATTTAACAATCTCAACCTTTGGCATTGATGGCAACATATGAATTTGAAAAACAATCAATGCAAAGAAAGAAGATATCCCCTACAAATTGCCCCTAAGATCAAGATAGATAAAGCATTTTTTCACATGATCTCTCTCCCCCTTTGATAGAAATGCCAAAGATCACAAAACAGATAACCAAAAACTCTCTCCCCAAAATAGAAACATGAATCACAGGAATCTCATAGACTACTGTACCAAAGGAGCGTCACCAACTCACCAATCTGGATAAAAGGATAAGACTGTGAAGTCCATTGGATTGATGCAACTCAATGCATCTAGTTCTCATCAGGAGGGGTGGATACCCCTAACTTGTCACTCAAATAGACAAATGTATCTATAGGCAAAGGCTTAGTGAAAATATCAACAATTTGTTCCTTTGTAGATACATACTCCAACTTCACCTTCTCTTCACTAACTTGCTCTCTCAAGTAATGATATTTGATTGATACATGCTTAGTTTTTGAATATTGCACCAAATTCTTTGACATGTTAATAGCACTAAAATTATCACAGTATATGACAATAGGCTCATTATAGATAACTCTGATATCTTTCAACATTTGTTTCATACAAACTACCTGAGTGCAATTACTACCAGCAGCAATGTACTCAACTTCAACAATAGAAAAGGACACTGAATCTTGTTTCTTAATAGCCCATGAAATCAACGTTTTTTTCCAAAAAGAATGCTCCATCGGTAGTACTCTTCCGGCCATCAACATCACCAACCCAATCTACATTAGTGTAGGCACACAACATGAAATCATCATTCCTCAAATACCATAAACCATAATCCACAATCCTTTTCAGGTATCTGAATATTCTCTTAACAACAGTGACATGGATCTCTTTCAGATCAACTTGATATCTACCAGCCATGCACACAACATGCATAATGTTTGACCTAGTTTGAGTAAGATATATCAATCCACCAACCATATATCTATATAAACTTTGATTAGCTTTCAGAGATTCATCATTCTTAGACAATTTACAGCTAGTCAGCATAGGAGTCCCAACTGGCTTGGAGTCATCTAATCCAAACTTATTCAGCAATTCCTTCACATGCTTAGTTTGAGATACAAATATACCTTTTCCAATCTGTGAAATCTGCAAACCTAAGAAAATTTTCATCTCACCAATCATAGACATCTCAAATTCTTTTTGCATATCACCGACAAAATTCATGCTCAAGTCATCATCACCTCCAAAGATAATATCATCAACAAAGACTTCAACAATCAGGATGTTGTCATTCTCAATCTTGAAAAATAGATTACTGTCAGAAACACCTTTGCTAAATCCCAATTTCAACAAATACTTATCTAGTCTAGCATACTAGGCTTTAGGGGCTTGCTTTAGTCCATAAAGAGATTTCTTCAACTTACATACCATGTCTCCATCATATGACAATGAAAATCCATCAGGTTTCTCAATGTGGACTTCTTCCTCAATATCACCGTTCAAAAAGGTAGATTTGACATCCATCTGATATACCTTGAAATCTTTATAAGTAGCATAAGCAAGCAAAAGTCTAACAACTTCAAGTCTAGCCATCGGACCAAAAGTCTCCTCATAATCAATTCCTTCTTTTTGTGAATATCCTTTGCACAACAATCTAGCTTTATTTCTGACGAATTCACCGACTTCATTCAATTTGTTCCCGAATACCCATTTAGTACCAATAACATTATTATCCTTGGGTCTAGGCAAAAGTTCCCATGTGTTATTCTTTTCAATCTGATCTAGTTCTTCTTCCATAGCTCTCATCCAGTTTTCATCTTTACAAGCTTCAACAACATCTTTTGGTTCAACTTTAGAAATCAAACATACTTCTTCAGCAACTACCCTTCTTCTAGCCATTACACCTTTATTCTTATCACCAATAATATGATTTTCAAAATGATTTAGTCTTACATACCTCAGAGTCTTCTGATCGTATTATTTGCAGGTTCCTGCACTTCTTCACCGACAACAACAACATTCGGGTTAACTATCTCTACCAGGATATTCTGCTTAGGCTCTTTAGTCTGAACATGGGCTAAAACAATATGTTGTCCATCATCATATCCACATGTTCTGATCTCTTTCCCAAGGTTCTAATCCACCTTCACATTTGCACTTTCCACTATCTTTCTCAGTCTCTTATTATAGCATCAGTAGGCTTTTCTCTTTGTATAATATCCAAAGAAAATTGCTTCATCACTTTTAGGATTAAAATTTCCTATATCCTCATCTATTTTGATATAACATTTGCTACCAAATTCTTTAAAATATTTCATAGTAGGAACATGACCAAACCATAACTCATAAGTGGTCTTACTGGTATCACCTTTGATATGAACTTTGTTGAATGTGTAAACAACAGTGCTGATAGCTTCTCTCCAGTAAACCTTTGGAACATTTCCTTCAATCAACATAGTCCTTGCAACATCCAAGACAATTCTATTCTTTCTTTCAACAACTCCATTCTTCTGAGGGGTTCTAGGAGCAGATAATTATCTTCTAAACCCATGCTTCTCACAAAATGAATTGAACTAACCAAAACAAAATTATCCACCTCTATTAGATCTTAGATACTTTACCTTCAAACCAGATGCAGTCTCCACCTTTGCTTTGAATATCTTGAATTTTTCCAATGCTTCTAATTCCTCCTTCAAAAAAGACAATCCACATCATCCTAGAATAATCATCAATTAGCAACATAAAATATCTATTACCCTGCACAATTCTAACATTTGTAGGTCCACATAGGTCAGTATGGACAAGATCTAGTAGTCCATTTGATGTATATTGTTTTCTCTTCAAATAAATCCTTGTTTTCTTACCCACCTGACATTCCTTACATACTGGATTAGCAGGCTTAACAATCTTAGGAAGATCTCTAACAACTTGTGTAGAACTGATCTTAATCATTGAATCAAAGTTAACATGACACGTTCTCTTATGCCACAACCAACTCTCATCAATTTGAGCAATCAAACAACTTTTCTCATCGACATTCAAATGAAAAACGTTACCTTCAGTCTTAGTTCCAGGCAATCTCTATACCGGAGGCATTTAGGATCTTTCATTTTCCATCCTTGAATTGTAGATCATATCCTTTATCAACCATCTGTCCAACACTAAAAATATTATGCTTCAAACCTTCAACATACACGAGATCATCAGTGTTATGCTTACCATAAAAAGAAATAGAACCTCTTCCACGGATCACCCATGCTTTGTCATCTCCAAATCTTACTATTCAACCATCATACCTTTCCATGCTTACAAATTTCCTTTTATCACCGGTCATATGATGTGAACAACCACTGTCCATCACCCATTCATCTTTCTCTTCAACCTTAGCAGCTAAAGCTTTATCCTCATTGGTGCATCTTGTGAAATCAATAGGTACAAGTCCATCCTCCTTAATGGAAAGGAATACAACTTCATCTCCTTCTGATTCTTCATTTGTAATACCTTCATCAACAACATAATAACAGTTCTTATGATTCCTATACTTCCGGTTAGGCTTGTAAGGATTATCATATTTCTCATGCTTCTCATATCTATCATTCCTATCATGCTTATCAAACTTATCATGCATGTCATACTTAGCCATTCTCTCCGGGCATCTAGAAGAAAAATGTCCAATCTTATTACAAGAGAAACATTTCAATGACAACTTTCCATCATACTTACCGGCTCCTTTAGGCAATCTCCGGGCAATCAATGCTTCAAGCTCATCCAGCTTCTTTTCTTAATCATACATTTCTCTTCTCTCTCTTTCATATCTAGATATTCTACATTCATCAGGATCATGCTTCTACTTACCGGATATAAATGATGATGCTTTGAATGTTGTCTCAGACTTTCCATGTGATTCTCCAAATTCACTCAGCTCAAAGGAAACAATCTTTCCAACCAACATATCTGTTGTCAATGTAGTCACACTCCAGATCTGATAAATAGCAACAACCTTATGTTTATAAGCAAGAGCAAAGATCTCATCACCTTAGCAACAATTTCATCTTCCTCAATGGTTCCACCGACACATCTGATACCTAGGACAAGGTCATTCACCTTGGCCATGAAAGAGTGTATGTTCTCAACATCTCCCATCTTCAATGTCTCATATTTTCCTTTCAAACTCTACAACTTTGCAACTTTCACTTGTTTATCACCTTCATACAAGATTTCAATTTTTTCCCAGATCTCATGTGCGGTCTGAAGTCCCATTACATTTGTCATCTCAAAATCAGTTAGAGCAC